>NC_085961.1:11297305-11919180 GCF_910591565.1 Cydia splendana
ACAATGCATCGGATACGGCGGAAAACTGTGAATATTGGAAACGCTTTTGTGTAAAAGTTCCTATTTCCAAGTTTTGTCAAAAGCGAGCAAGAGGCGATTTAATGTAAAAATAATTTAAGACAAATGTATCGAAAATATTTTATTAATTGCAAACTAATGTAAAACGGCTACCATTGGGTATTTAAAAAATACTCAGGTTTCGAACAATCACGGGAAAAAAACTAGGTATAACCGACTTTTTTCGTATAAAATCATCTACCTATTCCTTTTGGATGTCTTCTTCTTCTTTATATTTAAGAGCTGTGCTCTTGTCGGTGGAGCAATCTCCAACTCGTCCGGTCCTCTACCAACTCCTTAACCTTCTGGTATGACACGACCTGAACCTTTTCTTTTATTTGGTTGAAATAATTTATTCTCGGTCTTCCTCTTCCTCTCTTTCCCTCTATTTTTCCTTCTATGATGTTCTTTAGGAACATGTCGTGTCGTAGCAGATGTCCAATTAGTACTCCTCTTCTATTTTCTATTGTCGCTATTATATTTCTTTTCTCGTTAATCCTATCTAGAACCCTATCATTTGATATTTTTTCCGTCCAACTAATCCCTTCCATTCTCCGCCAACACCACATTTCGAAGCTTTCTAATCTTTCTCTCTCTCTTTGTGTCAGTGTCCACGTTTCGCAGGCGTATAAGGCGATGCTCCAGATGTAAGATTTAATAAAATGTTTTTTAGTGTTAGTAGACATTTTTGATTTGAAAATATGTTTTTTATTGTTGAAGGCTTGTTTGGCTATTGCGATTCGAGTAATGATATCTTGACTACATCTTGATTTATTATTAATGATACTCCCGAGATATTTAAAGCTATCGACTTGTTCCAAAATAGTATCATTTAGTTTAATTGGTCTGTGTCTCGTATATAATTTTGATGCTGTTAAGATTTTTGTTTTGCTGATATTAATTTTTAAATCTGATTCCTGTAAAATTGAGTTCATATTGTTAAGCAATAGTTCTAGTTGTTCACTGTCTTCTGCGAATGCTGCTATATCATCAGCATAGCGTACGAAATGTATCTTGTTCCCGTTGAACTTGACTCCACCCTGGTCCTTCTCTATTATTTTGGTAATGGAGTTTTCTATGAAGGCGTTAAAAATTAATGGCAAAAGTGGACACCCCTGTCTTACTCCTTGTTTGATCTTAATGCTTTCCTTTTCTTCCCCTATCTGAATTAAAGTTTCCTGGTCTCTATATAGCTCGTATATTACTCTTCTATCTCTATAATCTACTCCTATTTCTTTCAGCGTTTTCATCATAAGTTTCCAGTTTACTTTATCGAAAGCCTTTTGGATGTACATATGGTAAAATATAGACTTCATTATTCAGGCCCAAAATAAATGGATTGACACCTAAGTTACTAACCACAATCGGCTCTAATAGTTACGACACGCACGCACATAATAAAATGTGTATTTTACCTTTAAAGATTGCGTATTCAAGTAGAAAAAGTCGTACGACTTACGGGCCAATTCGAGTATTAGTTGTGCGATCTGATTCCGATACGATAATGAACTGCCAGTGACAAAAATGGCATTTCTTCATCCAGTAACGTCACTTTTGACACTGACAGATTAGTATCGTATCGAAATCAGAGCGCATAACTAAAACTCCAATTGGCCAGTCAAGTTAAGGGGCCCACTGATTAACAGTCCGCCGGACGGTAACGGCCTGTCAGTTGTTCGGAACTTTCAAAATTTTGTTCTAACTGACAGGCCGATACCGTCCGGCGGACTGTTAATCAGTGGGCTCCTTAAGACTGGGGTGACCGCTGATACAGTCAGCAGCAGAAGTTCCAAAGCAGGCCAGGTGTTCAAAATAATCTTAACGCGACTTTATTGTTACGGGAATAAGAGCGTGTCAATGACAAGTGTGTAATTTTGAACACCTCGCTCGCTTAGCAACTTCTGCTGCTGACTGTACTAGTGTACCTACGTGTCGCGAGACATTTGCTCCCGGCTGAATTCGAGCCTACTCGAGTTCAAATTAACCAAGTTTGAAGAAATTGGCTATTTGATAAATTACTTAACCAAATTATGGTTACATTAACAAAGTTTACATTCATGCGAACGCAAAGTTAGCGAAATATTACAAAATTACACACTAACAAGAGAAACCAAAACGTCGCCAATTTTCATAATTACCCCCTAATCCGAACAGCACTTTATAATTAAACAGATAACATGCAAACAACTTACAGATCCATTAACTTGGAGCACTGAAGAGTTCTAATTAGCATAGTCGATACCCACAAAGTACTATTAATTTCTAATTACTTTGGTCGCATAAATGGAAATGGCTGATTAAAATGTAAATAGTAGTGAAAAGCGATATCGTGCTTAACGGGTTCCGAGGTTGTAAAAGCTTCGGAGGTGGCAAATTATTTATTTGTTTGATGAACACAAATATTTGTTTCTGAGTCATGGGTGTTTTCTATGTATATAAGTATGTATTTATCTATATAAGTATGTATATCGTCGCCTAGCAGACATAGTACAAGCTTTGCTTAGTTTGGGGCTAGGATGATCCGTGTAAGATGTCTCCAGATATTTATTTAAATGCATTAGAACTTGGCTGCAGCATTGGATTTTTATTCATACACTTATTACACATTAATATAGACTGTTTGTACAACAGCACGTAACAATAAACTTGAATCGATGAACTTAGCGTGATAAGGCCCTGACCCATTAGGAACCATGTTTCATAAGGTTAATGGTGACAACATAACACAGGCGAGTGCATACGAACCGTTACGTTTGTAAAATAATTGTATAATATATTTAACTCGCGCAAAGTTAGAGTCGTACTAAGAATCACGCTTGATTCAGAAAATTAGAGCCGACATTTTATTTTAGAGGGGGAAATTTTCTAAAGAATTTTAGCGTTGGCTAACTGGATTATAATTATGGGATATTTCCCCACCCACCCGCTATACGTAAATGAAATATTAAATAAATATTTTAACATGGCATCCGGTAGCCTACTTCAACCAAAAAACGTCACTTTTGACACTTTGACAGATCGGTATCGTACCGCTGTGACTTCTTATAAGCATATTGCGAATCGGGCCGTTTGACCCACACTTATATATATCTATGCCGTGATCGGCAACGGCGACCCTGACTAATTCTGCCCTCCTAGTTATGCTAAAAAGCGGTATTTGCATTAAATTTTCATTGAAAATACGTCGTTTTAGCTTAGAAGGGCAGAATTTCGAGCGTGAGCAATAAGGCTTGCAAAGCCGAGCTTCCTAGTCTCACCCACAATTAAATCATATTGACCATAGTCGGACTTGTCCCATAATATTTTTATTTATAATTTCCTTAGTCTGAGCTTGTATCTCCTGTTTTTGGAACCGTTATTGCTCAAACGGCACACCGATTAGACCTTTGCTCCCACCACTGAGATTACTGTTTAGATATCGCGTTTAGCAAATGTTTTGCTAACATCCCTAACTGGCTGTGGTCTCATTAAATTCTGCTTACAGCATATTTTTTTATTCTATACCTATTTTATTTGGAAATAAGTTTTAATTGGTACTCATATTAGTGGTTTCATCATTAACGAGTTGTCGAACATTTCAGAATTGAAAATTGATGGACAGTAATTAAATTAATCATTTGGACTGAGGAAGAGAAACAAGTGAATGTAGTCAATTTTGTATCAGAGTAAAAATATTTCACATATTTTATTTACGCTCTTAAAATAATACGTCCACAAACTAGACAAGTTGGTTAGTCACACTCGCGCTAAGCGCGCCTCACCTACGTAACAACGTGTGTCCTATAATATTTATATGTTTTAAATTGCCTAAGGTAACTTCAGTAAATATTGTATGATAATGGATTGTATACTTAAACGTCACAGTACAAACTTACATAATGTTAATGTACCTACATTATTAGAGACGTACGTAGGTAAATACTATTAGAGTAAATAATATATCTAGATCGAAGTCCGCGATAAGCCGGCGACTATTTACTCGGGAAAAGAGGTACAAATCCACTGTTGGTACATTACTATAAATTATTAAATTGAACGCTACGTAAAGAAATTATACAAGGTACATCTGTCCTGCATTAAAACAAAAACCAATGACAACAAACATGAAAACTTACCAATACACAGTTCTTCTGAAAGTTAACAAGTATATACTTAGGTAATAAGTTAAAAATCTTTAACCCCACTAAGTACTGACGATTTTGTATAATAACCACCTTCTTGAAATACGGTTAAAAATGTAGCCCCTTTGTCACTCGGAAGACTCAAAACCCGAAAACGTGCTGATTCAAAAATAACATTTGTTAAAAGTTTGCTAAGTACCGTTTTAATGAATAGCTAGGCCACTGTACCTTCTGAGGCCATTTAATTTTACTGTCTTAATATACGTTAAAATAAATATTTATTAAATACTATTACAAACTTGATGTGTTACCGTATAAAGCTTTAAACACTCTAAAAATATATAGGTACCTACTTATAGAAGTTATGTATATTTTACATTTAATTTGTTTTAAATGTCAACAGGCCAAAAACTGTACTTATTTCAGCGATAACCTAGATTTATTTATTTAATTAATTAATGTTAGGTACATGTTTATTACAATAATTATTTAAAAACCGTTAAGCTCCTTTCATAAATGAAAAGAAATAAAAAAGAAAATGTCAATAAGTCAGTTATTGGTCTAAGAATTGAATTTTCAGATAACAAATCGCTCATTGAATATCCAATATCTCCAAGACGTAACCTTGCACAATACTTGCCGATTAAATCTAACCTTGAAACAGACCCTTGTCAATAAAATTTCACACGACCATTCATGAAACTTAACAAGGACATAATCGTTAACAGTTCGATAATATCAGACCCTTGACTTTAGTCAGTCTTACGCATAACATGTTAATACTTAGGTACAACTTATCAGATTCCAGAACTTTCGGTACCTACTTGTTTGTTAGGGGTTTGTTGTTTCGGTTTCTTTATTTCTTTATATAGTTTCTGATTGATTTTTACAAATTTCATGTGAGTAACTCCAAGTTTTAGTACCTATTTTTATACTATTTGGTACTTGGAATCAATCATTTTTACCTCTATCTCTCCAAGTCGATTCGTGGTATAAGCAGGGGGGTGTCACTACGCAGTTTAGGTACATTTGGCCGGCGGGCCGCTCGGGGCGGCAAGCGTATGGCAAGCTGCCGCTCGACCGCACGATAGTCGTGTCACGTGGCGCTCGCGCAAAGAAGATTCACGGTTCGTGTGCGGTTATAAGGTTCAGTTTTGTTGCAGGCGGCGAGTATAGGTATAATTTTATACCTAAATCTGACTTTTGTGAAGGAGTGAATTTTCTGTACGGACTGTACTAGTAGTTATTCTGTGGTAAAAGTGAGATCCTTGTATATCTTTATCACTATGATTTAGACGTACCACCATCAGAGGCCCGTATAAAATTTAATATGTACTTAATACCATATATTTTTAATTGTAAACCTACTAACCCTTAGTTATGAGTAGGTAAAACATAAAATATGTAACTAACAATATGTAGATCCTGGTTATCTAAATAAAGAACTTTTATTATTACATTATTATAATATGCGCCGTCTTAACCTAACCTAAGACCAAAAATAAATGAAGAGTAGTGTAACTGGCCATATGCCTATTACGTAATATTAAGCCCATTTATCAATAAAAAACTTACATTTTAGCGGTGAAGGAAAGCTTCCGGGAGCTTCCTTGCCGGTCGTGGGTTTACGTTCTTGATTTTCATTGAAAGATCTAAACGATGGTAACTCGAAGCACTTGATTTCATAGTCTAGTCTTTATCATATGTATTCACGATTAAATTAATTGCTAATTAACTTAGTAAAAACAAAATAATAACAAGAATTTGCTTAGGAAAACAAATATTGTAAGGTTGTTTACATTGACTTTGACAGGTATAGGCGCGGTGACGTTCTGATATCGTTTTAAACCGCAAAATTCAAAAAGTGTGAGGTAGATAAAAGGTTACAATGATTAAATAATTAACTTCTATTATATGTTTAATACATTATTATAAAAATAAACATGAAATACCTCAGTACGGACGCTATATTTGGAATCATAAAGGGAAAGATGTTAACTCAAACATACTTTTGGTTGCTTTAGTGTGCGTAGGTATCGTTGAAAAATAGCTTCATCAGCATTAATAGATTATGAACGTTAAAGTGTAGGACATAAGGCCTATGTAAACAAAATAGGATTTAAATATTTGAATTTCGAATTCTGCCGTTAGTTTTATGATCGTATAGTTCGGGTATGGTTCCGTTGGGTTCGGCAGATTATGAGCCTTAATGAGTGGGACATATGACTTAGTAAACAAACAAGGATTTAAGATCTTTACTTCTAAGAGGATCATGTCGCTATTTTTATGACTGCATTGGTAGCCTCCACCTTGCTAACATTAAACGATTATGAGTATTAATATGCAGGGAATAAGTACTTTTGAATAGTAAACAAACGGGGATATATGACTCTTCTTCTTGAAGCGTTGAAACGTTTGTCGCCATTTGGATATTATATAAGGCTGAGCGGGCCTTGCTTACGGATGATTCATTCTCAGATTTCCGACTAACAGTGACTCTGGCTTAGGGCGTACATAGTGCTGGTGGGTGGAGTTTCTCTGCTACTTTTTCTGTGTTTGGGTTTACCTGGAATTATCCTAGTGAATTTAAACTTGGAATTTGTGTCTGTGTTTGGTTTTACGGGGACAATATTGTCGTAACGCTGAACTTAGACTAAGTGGAGATTCTTTGCTTGCCTGTACCTGTGTTTCTTTTGTCGTGAAGTTTTCTACATTGTGTTTCTGGATTCAGCTTTGGGGAACGATACCGTTACAAAGCGTGGATTCAGAGTGACAGTGTTTAAGGGAATTTCATGATTTTGTTTTATTTTGCGTGGGGTTCTTTTTGTAAAAGTAAACTTAGATATTCTCATACCTTTCTAAGGTACCTTTTTGCTAATTTTAAAGCCAGATCATTGTTTGGACTGACAGTTTGTCCGACTAAGCGCTTCCCACCTTGCGGTGTTAAAGGGGAACGGTTAGGAGTCGTTTTGTTACCAAGATAAGGGTTGACTTGGCACTATCTTTATACCAACACAGATAGTGAAATATCTCTCCCTTCCTGGCCTCCAATGCCCAACTGATAGACTAGAATGAGGGCGTCACGTGCGCGCCATTGAGAGTAATCTCTGCTCATTTGAAACCTACAGTATTTGGAGACCTTGTATATTAAATATATTTATTGATACCAATCATAGACACAATAGGGACCTGTGTTACCCATGTTGCCACCCTGCCTTTGTGCAAATCGCCATGGGGGGACACAATCACACCGGCCTGTAGGTTGCTTTATCGGTTTCGCCTGCCGAACTATTACAGCTTCTCGTAGGGACAACACTTGTGTATATTACAAAGCATTAGGTCGATGGTAAGAACGAACTATGCTTTGAATATACTAGATTAGGGCCTACGTTTAGGAATAGGGTAGAATCACACACTAAATATGGGGCTTCTATTAGGTTGGTATATATTTCTCCTTTTAAGGACTTCAAATATGGTATCATTATTTTAAGTCATGCGGTAAGGTGGTTAATCGTCAAAATCTCCCAATATTTTAATTTATCTGGGTAAAAAGGTAATATTTCAATTTTATCTATCACAATTCTGGTATTCTGGAGTAGAAATGAAGTACTGGGTATTGTAATCAGGTTTCTAAGGTATTTACAAAACAAATTCTTTAATATCAAGCTGGGTTTAGGAACACAGACTTTTCTGAGATAGAAAATCGAAGAAAGGATTGTTTTAGGGACCCTTTGGCAGGCAGAAGTAATCCAATGGATGTTTCGAGCTTAATATATCTACTCATCTTGATATTCTTAGTCTTATAAAGCTTAATTTCTAACAAATAAATTTAGTACTTCGTTTATACCTCTAAAAAGCAGATTTACTGTTTATACTCTTAGCTCTGGGAAATGGGATTAAAGGATTCGTATCCTTAGCTTTTGAATGTAAAAAAGATTAGTAATTTTGATGACTGATGGATACTTTGACACTTCTTTTCATCATCATCTAGGTGCGCTTATGTTACGAAGTGTTGGTCATAGCCCTTCCGGCTAAAATGGTAGGCTAGGTGTTTCGATTGATTCTGCAATCGGACTAAGAGTTCCCAGACTTGCATCGGGCATACGGAGTAGCACGTGTGAATAAGTCACACATCGCTTAGAAGTTGATAGTTAACTGTAATTATCCTTAAAATCCTAGGGAGTAAATGAGCTTACCTCAGGAGTGCTACTTCTATGTTATCCCGGGGACTTAATAGGCGTAGCAGGATTTTATCAACAAATATTTTTATATTTATATTATCAATTATCGTATATGCTGCATATCTTCAATATCATTCTTGTTTTGGTTCTTTTAATGACACTTACATTACGCCATAAAACTCGTAGTATTTCCTATTCTTATAATTAAATAAAAAGGTTTCATTCTATTTCTTAGCTACGTCATAAATTATTTTAGTATATTAAATATTCTTTAATTAAAATCTAGGTAGGTAATAATATCTAAAAACCGAGTCCAAAATTTAGCTTTACTCATTAAAGAATCTAGGTTTCCGCGGTTCACTTCGAGGGGGTCCTAACTGCTAGCTAGACGATCACGACAAGGCCAAATTATAGGGGTAATTAAGGGGGGGTTTATTATATGTATTTATAAGGGGGTATTTATATATATAAGTGGGGAGGGTACAGTAGGTAAGTATAATAAATTAATACAATTTGTAATACAAAGATTCGCTATTAGGGACAATCAAAAAATTTCGTTAGTTTGTCGGAGTAGTATTTTGAACTCAACAAGCCTAGTATACATAGGAGTACTCAATTCAGTGCACAATTCTGTTTTTGCAGGAGCCTCGATAGTGCAATTGCCGTGTTGCGGCTACACCAGCCTTTGCTAATATTTACTGCTCCGATCTATGTACAAATGCACTTAGTGCGGCTATCCGTCTCTCCCATAGAAATATTTGACCGGATTGATTTATTAGTTGCAAGTTAGAATTACAATACTAGTCGATTATGGGTTATGTCTTATTAATATATAACAAGTAACAAAATTGTAACCTTGTTATATACCTACTATGACGTAGGTACATAATACAGTCGACGTTAAATATTATATTTGCATATGCCTCCTATTTTTAATAACGCAACATAATATATGTAAACATGTTTACTGTATATATATTGTTTATTTAAAATCAAATACACAAGATCATTATTTTTGATATTTCAGGCTTTGATAACAGTCTATTTTTAGGGCTCCGTACCCAAAGGGTAAAACGGGACCCTATTACTAAGACTCCGTCCGTCCGTTCGTCCGTCCGTCCGTCTGTCACCAGGCTATATCTTACGAACCGTGATAGATAGATAGTTGAAATTTTCACAGATGATGTATTTCTGTTGCCGCTATATCAACAAATACTAAAAACAGAATAAAATAAAGATTTAAGTGGGGCTCCCATACAACAAACGTGATTTTTGACCGAAGTTAAGCAACGTCGGGCGGGGTCAGTACTTGGATGGGTGACCGTTTTTTTTGCATTATGGTACGGAACCCTTCGTGCGCGAGTCCGACTCGCACTTGCCCGGTTTTTTCCTATGTCAACACTGTAACCATAGTTTGTATATCACAAGGACATTAGTAATCCTAAAACAGATATCTTTAAGTGAACTCCGTATCGTTTACGATGTTTTGTCCTTTGTTCCTCTTTGCAATAAAGTGGATTTATCGCCGGTAAGTGATTGGGATACAGTCAATATGTACGCTTGATTTGTTTTGAACTATATGATATGAGTTACATCTACATATACATGCGTTTCGCTACCCTTTACCCTAACCTACTTACGCTGTATCATTGCAAGTGAATAATTAATTAGGTACATTTTGGCTTTGAAACGGAAGACAATTTCAATTCGATTTCATTTGTAGTGTGTAGGTACGTTATGACGAAAATAAAGTAAAGACCACATAACGACGTTACATTTCAGGCGCCATCTTTACATATTTTTCGTTTGCTACATCTTCTTACACTTTTACAACCCAGGTCATGTTGACCTAATCTGTATAAATCTATTAATACCTACCTATTTATGTACATGGAAATCATTCAAATTTTTATTTTTAATATATTAATACCTACCTACCAAAATAAATTTCAATTTTAATTAGACATAAATACTCAATACTCTTTTGTTTGGAAACAGAGCCAATTTTATACTCCACAATTTAGTCACAGTATACAAAAGACTATAATGAAAGCATTTATTTATGCCTCTAATAATTCCCATCTTGACGTTCCCACTCCCAGTACAATCTGAATCCTTTGGAGCTCGCAGATATTTCAACTGCTGTCGTCAAGTGGTTCAGCGTATACTTTCTATTGCTATAAATCTTGTAAATGGACATCGAAATGAAGAGGGTTGTCGTTAAAAGGTCTGTGTACCCGGCATCTTCATGGCAAGGGCATCATAAGAAATATTTTATAACTACGAGTGCGCATATATACCTACTCGTTCATACAGGGTAAATTTTTGAAATATATTGGTAAGGACAGAGTCTATTAAATAAAGAAGACTGACAATCTCTATACAACGCCGCGAGAATCGTCAATGTTGTAGATGACACTAAATATTATTTTTATATTTAATTATTTGGGTATGAAAACTGCCACCCTACTATGACAGCATCCAGACAAGTCATATTTTATATTCATAAGTCATTTTATACGTATAAAGGGGCCCACTGATTAACAGTCCGCCGGACGGTATCGGCCTGTCAGTTGTTCGGAACTGTCAAAATTTTGTTCTAACTAACAGGCCGATACCGTCCGGCGGACTGTTAATCAGTGGGCCCCTTAAAGCTTGCTAACGCACATCAGAAATTAGATCAAGACCGACGAAACTCATTTTTTTCTCATCCATTCGTTTTAGCGATATACCATTTCTGATCAGATGGTCCGTCGATGCCTCGGTGGTACTGGTAATGTCACTGGATCATTGTTTGCTGCCTCACGAATAAATAAACTTGGCAGTTTAATAGGAAATCTAGACATGATGCGATTTAACCGGCGGTACAATATAGCCCCGACTATGACCGGTATAAATTGCAGTTATTCTTAAGACACAGGCCTGACAGACAGACAGGCGGACAACAGGAGCTTAGTATTAAGGGTTCTATTTGTCACGCTTTAGGTACAGAAACTACGGAACCCTAAGAAGTATTTATATTATTCTTTTACCGTGCTTAGGGACGAAGCGAAGTAAACAAGTGAAACCATGAGCAAGTTTGACGTTTATTGACAAATGTGATCCAACGGATCCGGATCCGGAAGACTCTTTACAACTGTACAAGTAGACTGACGCAAACTGCTCTTGTTTTCTTACCACGAACACTAACATACTTATTGATGCCTTTTGGAGAAACCTTGCTGCTTGTATTTTAGAGTTCACTTTATTGTGTAATACGCGAATATTCAAATGCACGAGCTAAAGTAAAGTTTTACAAAGTAACGGCTTGTCACCGTGTTACAAAACTCCAGACAGTGTATACTTTGTCCTGTGTCTCAACTAGGTGACTTGTAAATATAAAGCAGGTATCCTAGTTTCTATAAAAGTTATACTTTAACAGTGTATTTACAGGTACTAACATTATAATAGCAATATTTTTTACTATTGCCACGACAGAATTGTATTCTATTAAGAGTCAGACGAACTCGCCGCTAATAAGAAGCCACTCCCGTACAATTGAAGTTACACTCTCTTTTTAAAACGACATGTTCCAATAACATGAAACTTCATAAAACATTGACGTAACACATAAATGTATTTCTAGTACTCGTTATCCGATACTAAAAATTGTAAAAGGAATCAGAATCAAGCATTTTAGCATTTTATTCGTGATAAACTTAAAACTAAGATTACATACAAGAGTATAACTAAAAACTACAAATATTAATAAAGTTGGAAAGCGTTAAAGTTTACCACGAAATGGGCTCGCCTCAGCATAATACTGACCCGAGAGCCAGCGCTGATCTTCCGGCGAGACCATTTGTGGGCCACGAACGCAGCCGTACGACACGGCCCTATCATAAGCTGAACGCAGGAAACGCATAAAAGGAATATTTCTTTGTATTATAATTTCTACCAACAAAAACTAGTGCCAAGCATAGATACCAGTGTATTGTTATTTAGTATGTTCTTGTTCATGTCAAACTTCGTGTTATTTCAGACTGTCGTTTTAAAATGAGAACTTAACATCGATTGTGCGGCGGCGGCTATAGGTTCGTGTGACTCTTAAGGTAATATGTCAGCGAGCGATCAAAGGTGACACCAATATACTTAGGCTGTGGGCCGTAGGTTATGTCCTAGGATCCTATATATGGTAACATCAAAAGCCGCCTTACTGCCTAGTAAGTATGTGGAAAGTCGACTCTTCAGTTTTACTGGCGTTTTGGTACTCATCATGCTATAGCAAATTATGATCATTTTATTTTAAAAGATGAATCATAAATTAAATCTAAGCACCCCATTAAAATAATTTAAAGTCATCGACTTCTGTCTAGCATACATACATCATAAAACTTTTAACACAAAACAAAATCACAGGAAACTGAAACAAAGATGTGTCGATAAAAGGCAACACAGATACAGAAATAACACACTGCTCGCAAATCGAGAGCTTGAGTTATGGCAAAAGTTGGACGATTTCATTGCAACCCACTGAAGCTGAAAAGGAATTAGAGAAGTCTGGAAATGTCTTAAGAAGCACGCATGTCAATTCTGATTAAACAATTTGTTATGATTTTCATCATGTTTTGAAACGATCTTGACGATCGCTCGCACTTATTGGTATGCGTGAAATGCCTAACGAAAATTGTTTTAAAACGAAATCTTTAAATCTATCTAACTATCCAATAATGTTGGATATTTCCATTATTCATCCACTCCGCATTATAATTTTTTTTTGCCTAAACACAGTGAAAACGTTTACCGTGTTTGTGAGAAAGTAGCAGTAGTTCTTAAAATTTTATTTTATCTGTTTTCGTCAGCAATGCATTAGATTTATCTAAGTCGTGAAATAAATTTCTTCTTGATACTTTCATTCGCATATGAAAGAAAATAACGTGAACGTTCATTTCTGTGTCATTCCTGGTAAGACGTGTGAACAGGAACATTATACGAGTGAACCGTCTGATATGTACCACCTTTATGTACATGCCTTCCATTTCAACAACAATATATAAGCATCTCACAAAAGAAGTAACTTTGGTGTGGTTTTAATTAGGCTGTCGGTTTTATTTGCTACTTTTTCAAAGAAAAAGCAAGAAGCGCGAGTGGGAATACAAGTTTTATATCCCTCGGCTCTTCCTATTACTGTTTTTCTAACTCTTCAAATGTCCGCTTCCAAATTACTTTATCCACGCGTACTAGTATACATACTCGTACGCAGCCATAAATAATAAGTGAGGGAGCGGGGGCGTGCCCCGAACAAAAAGTAACAAACAGCTCTTAAATAAAGAAAGCACCGGCATATGTTAACATCTGGTACAGTCGCGGACACGAGCTCGCGTAAATAAATACGACTACTGCACTGTACAAAAGCGGCGTAAAAGTAGTTAACGATCATACGTTTATACAGTACTTTGCTAGCCGGGTTAGTAGGGTTAAAATTATCTTTTTATTCTATTTGTTTTGTGTTTTTTACGTTTAACGGCTATTCGCCTTTACCAGTACCAAAAATATTATTGTAAAAAAAGACGACAAGGGGAATAAAGAAGATTGTTTTACTTCACCGTAGATAACTCAACAAAAAAACATTACTTATCTTTTTATTTTGATATTTCTCTTAAAAATAAAGTTTTTGACAACAAAAGATCGCAAGGAAGGATTACTTCTATAAATCTACATTCATATCTAAATACCGAGACCGAATTTCTAAACAAATATTTGCTTTGAAAATAGATATCAAAGGATCGCTTACAGTTCAGTGATAGTTTTATTTGTAATCGAGAGGTATCATGAGCACGGGGGACGGTTTGAACCCTTTTTATTATCATAGCGGTAGTTTTGTGGTCATGCTGAAACAACTTCCTCTTTGAAATAGCGGTTTTTGTCAGATAAGATAACAAAATATATTATAACTCCCAATTTTTGTGTAGGAATATGATTTTATTAAAAACATTTAGATTACAATAGATTAAACATACAAATTATAAACTAAAATAAACCTAAGAATGAGTAAAACTAACTTAACAAATAAAATATTGCCCCCCACTCTGATTGTCTCACGGATCAAATGTGCCAAAAATACTGGCGGCATTACCCCGCTGAATGGCCAGTGATATTTGTTGGACAAGGAATTTTTGTGTTACTTGTTTAGTTCTTATTTTCCTTAAACAACATTGTTTTCGTTGTTTATTTTAAATTTTTAATAAGACAATATAATTTGGTTGGGTTATCATGGTCAGCTAACTATGGGCTGCTAACTCCACACCGGTAATTTCAACGATCGATAGTTAAAATTCTAAGGTTACATTCGGATTTAGATTGCACTAGCGTTACTGCTGCAGTATTGTGGCGCAGCAAGACCGCTTTGCTGCATCAAATGTAAGGAAGCCCAGGTATAAACATTGACTTATAACATTTTGTGCAACAATGCTACAGCAGCAGCAGTATTACTACGGACAATGTCACTGTCAAATTCCTTGATAAAATAAGTAACCATTTTGATATTGTTGTACCTATGTCTTCTTCGCAGTGAAGATACCTCATATAAGCCATATTTTGTTCATTTCTAATTTCTTCGAGGGTAAACGGTATCTTAATATTCTTAATTCTATGGTTAGCCGTCGGTAGCAAAAGTGCGACTTTGAACTTAGAATTACAAAAAAACTTATAATATTATAATTAATTATAATAATATTAAGTCACACAATATTAAGCCTGATTATAATGTGTCGCATAAAAGTTGTTTATTCAAGGGTTTGTACCAAAATCGATCAGTGGATCTATTTTGCCGCATCAGAGTTGAATTTCACCTGTTAGAGAATTCAATAAAAATATATATTCACTTTCAGAACAGTTCTGATAATCAAATTTTTTATGCTACTATCATTTTTTGACAAAGCACTAAGAGCAGCTATATTTACCATAATCGGCGAACCACTCTGGCGAGCAACAGTCTTTCGCGATTCCGATCTTTCGAACAAACGTTCGTCGCGGAACCGTTCAGTCACCCAACAGTTTATCGCAATAGCTATCTGTCGCACAATCGTTCATCGCACGTTTATAACTCGAAGTACAAAGTCGCACTCCAGAGGCACATTTCATACCGACAATCTTTTACAATCTAAGATATACACCTAAATTAATTAATTTATCAATGTTATTCTAAACACTACCCAAAAGATTAACCCCTAGACTAGGGTTGCCATACGTCCCGGTACGCCGGGACATGTCCCGGTTTGAAGCACAGTGTCCCGGCGTCCCGGCCGATAAGAAAATTGTCCCGGTTTAAAAATCATAGTTATTTAGTAGGGGGCTGGACTTGGTAAATAATAATATACCTACATTTCTACGTTTCATATGGCCAAAATAAAACAAAAATGTTTTATGGTACCTACTTTTACCTAATGTCCAATATCAGTTTCTCAGACACACAATAATTAGATGATTATGTAAATTATGTTATTTTATAGCTTTTAAAGTCTGTAATGTAGAGCTCGAATTTCAGGCTCCCAAGGGCCTAAAACCTCATCAATGGAACTTCGGCCCTCCGAGTAACTCTTGTACATATGACACATATTATTGTTGAGTAACACTAGCGCTGCTTTCTTACAGCTCGACCTTCAGTGTCGCTTAATTTTTAACAAATATAAAAATTTGATTTGAGAAGCTTGGCCTTTTGCCTCGCATGAAAGCTCACCGCGCTGGTTATAAGTACGCTTCGGGCTTATTAAGTAATGTGGAGATTTCTGAGCTCGACCTTCAGCCTCACATTTTACCTAAATTTTTGGTTTGTCTTCCAAATCTCGTCTTCTTCAGCTTAGCCTTTGACCTCGCTGCGCCAAGCTCGGCCTACGGTTTCGCTTTTTAATACAATGGACATTGGTTGGCGTCTATGCTCTAGCTGAGCTTATCCTGAAGCACGGCTTCGACCTCGCATGAAAGCTAGCCTCTCTGGGGAACTTCGGATTTTTAGGCCCGGCCCGGCCTTTTTAACACGCTTTCACAATTTTGTCAAAAAAATTTCGCGCTCGCTTCGCTCGCGTTTTTTGCTGGTTGACCCTGAATCCCCTGAATCTACATGGTAGCTTGACTGGTCAATGAATAATAATTTAAACACATAGAAAATTTATCTCCGAAACTACTGTGCTAAAATTTTGAAAAAAAAAACACAAAATAATTATTTACCTATCTATAGGAAAACCTATTAGAAATGTGCAGTCAAGCGTGAGTCGGACTTAATTATAGACATTTCACTCACGTTTCACATGAAAAAATACATTGTTACAAATTGTGTAACCCTTTAAACGCGACGCGAGTCCGACTCGCACTTGGCCGGTTTTCTTTAAATGTCCCGGTTTGAGTCCCCACACTTATGGCAACCCTACCCTAGACATCCTTGAAATTTTATGCAAAATGATTTATCACTCATAGAACTGTTAGCAAGTACTTTAAAAACAATCATACAAATACTAGAAACTAGAGGAGAATTGTGATCGACTTTAATTTTCTAGTTACTTACACAAATAAATTGGATTTTATAGGGAGGTAATAATAAATTGAATTAATTTTGGAATACGTCGTTTTGATTGACGTGCACTTTCAAGGCTAGGCTTATTAACCTCTCCAAAATTAAATTTATACTGATTTTGCTCCATAACTTTCCTATTCTGACAACTGTTTGGAGACAGATAAGTTTAGGTGTTCCAAAACTTCACAATAATTTCCGAAAATTTAGCCCTTTCAGTGAAATTGGTTTAAAATTTAATTTTACAGATGTTTGGATTTTATACCTGCTAACGTAATGTTATACTGTAGATACCTAATGATGATCATGATCATAATATGATCACAAAAATGAGACACCTGTACTCATAACTGAAACAAGAATATAATAAATATATGTAATAGTGTATGGAAAAAAATAACCTCGTTGCAGAACACTTTCAATAGGATCGAACTTTTATAATTATGTTCACATTTTCAATGTTCTCTTAAAAAAAAAGTTTTTTGCTGAAAACCTATGGCTATAGGTCGTGAGGTTAATGCCCGTAGAAATAGGATTTTAATGCCCGTAGAAAAAGGTTGATGTTGCAGCAATGAAAGATTTGAAATAGTTTCTGTACAGATGGCATACAAATCAAACAGCGATAAAAGTGCATTTAACGCGTTCTATTTCGGTTTGATTCCTGTCATAAATGCACCCATCATTAGCAGAAGTGTAAGCAAAGCATAAAGCGGATGGTGCTGGGCCTAAAATACGGTGTTGCGTGAACAAGATATTTCCTTTGGCAGGATTGGTCCTTGGGACCCAAGGATGGATTTAAGAAGTGGAGCCACCGAGATTTTTGATGTAAATTTTTAGGGGGGGGGGGGGGGGGGCTCTCAACTTGATCATGATATCTATATCATTTAAGCTACTAGGCCAAGTTTGGTATCGTTTTCGTATAAATCGGGGATGCCGAATTCATTTCTGATATCATAATGACACCATTCAGAAGTAAAATAACATAAATTATGAAAAAAATACTTTTTTTTAAATTCTTCACGCTTAAACCGCTAAACCAATTTAGTTAAAATTTGGTACAGAGATAGTTTGAGTTCCAGGGAATAACAGCCTACTTTAAATCTCAAAAATCATCCTTTAAGGCTGTGAAAAGGGAAGTGGAAATTTGTATGGGGATTCAATAACCGCTGAACCAATTTAGATAAAATTTGATATAGAGATATTTTGAGTCCCGGGGAAGAACATAGGATAGTTTTTATTAAAAAAAAGATCTTAAAAGTGAAAAGGAAGGTGTAAGATTGTATGGGGAATCAATAACGGCTGAACCGATTTAGATGAAATCTATGTCTAACATCTTTGATTTACTTGAAAATGATACTAAACTTGACATAGAACCTAAACTTAAACAATTATTAACATCAGACGTCGCCGACGCTTAAAACCCGCCCCACCCCCCACCTGCATCAATAATCTGGGTGGCTCCACTTCTTAAATCCATCCTTGGGTCCTAAGGCAATCTCCTGCCAAAGGAAATCTCTTGTTCATGCAACGCCGTGGTTGACCTTTTTATGCTCTGAGCACACTCAACTAATAGACCGAATGTCATGTTAACGGTCGCATTTTTTGTCGTTCATCGCTGTTAGGGAATGCAATCTCGATATCGCAATTTCGAGATCTCGCGAGATCTCGCACGAATTTTCGAGATTCAATCTCGTTGACAGGAAATCTCGATTTTAGCAATCTCGGTCGCGATCTTGATTAATATTTTCGAGATCTCGAACGAGATTGAAAGATTGATCCGTGTGAATTATGTACTTTGTTTTGAGTAATCTTTTTGACCTTATGTTCATGTTGTTCAGGCACTGCTATTGTATGCGGCCGGCTTTAGCTGACGATAAAAGCACTGTGGCGCGCTCTGTGTGGAAAAATCGGACGAACTTATGATTTTTGCTCGCTTACCCTACATTTTTTTGTAAGTTGCTGACTGCTTTTCAAAAATATCAACTGAGCATGTAGTTGCCTCTGCTTACAATTTTGTAAAATTTAAAATAATTAATACCACTTTTTCATAATTACATGCAAATTAGAGCAACATACATATTATTTGTTTTTTTTTTTTTTTAATAAAAGTAGTTTTTTTATTATATGTTGATTAATTTGTTGATCTTCTTCAAATCTTCGTCAAATCTCGATCTCGTCGAGATTAATCTCGATCTCGAAAGTGTGACGGTCGAGATCTCGAAACACCCTATCTCGATTCAGATTTTTCGTGCGAGATCTTGAATCGCCAATCTTGGTGCGAGATTGCATTCCCTAATCGCTGTCATGTTTTGACATTAGTAACAAATTATTTATAACTAATAACTAATTTGCAACATCGAAGGTATACACAGCGGGTATCCGTCAATTTATAGGTAAAACGGGATTCACTTTATCCACAACCACATTGTTATTCGTTTGGATTCAGACTGCAACAGCATTACTGCTGAAACACTGCTGCTAACTGCATTTCTGCGGGAAATGTTATTGCTTTTGACATTTTCTGCAGCTTTCGTTACTTTGCCTGTAACATGACATTCGGATGGCAAATGCAGCAACATTACGGTTGCGATATAACTTCGGTTTGATGTCAGTGCACGTTCGAATTGGCCTGTGATTGTAATTAATTCATGATCATGACATAGAAGGGAACTAGAGTCGCATAAAGTCACATTACAGGCGTGAGAGGTTTGAGGAAAATACAGTAGGTATAGTATTTTTCATAAGCGCCCTGTCTATTTCTGAAGCAATTTGACGTGACTTGTGTTTCAGACTGAAATAGTTGACCTTTCCTCCCCTCCGATCGCAACGACAAATTTCACTAAATCCGAATCGGACTAAAATAAACATCTTGGATCCGACGTGTCGCGTCAAAATGGAGTCATTTTTAAAAGTTCCCCCTCCGTTAAATGGTTGGGATTGGAAGTGATTTATTAGTTTTGGAACGAATCCCACTGTGAATATTTGGATAGATTCCGATGAGCTGTACGATAATTCTATTTAGTTAAGCCAAATTTGACAGGGTATTGATGTGCTATTTGAAATATTTACTAAAGGAACGATATGTAGATAATCCCACCTGTTTTATGATACCTAATCTTAATTAATCAATCTCAGAAATCCCTTAATCTACTTTAAGTAATACAATACTGTCTAAAGAGTTAGTTTATCTTATAGGCGAAAAGTATGAAAGGAACACGCAGGTCATAAATTACTGATACATTTTATTAATTCATATTGTGCTACTTTATTAGGGATTACCTAAACCAAAGAAACCTTTTACCTTTTACCTTTATTATATTCAGAAGTAACTTAGTTCCTGACAACTGGTGGATGACCCGTTCAAAGCTAAATTACAAAGTATAACTTTCAGTTACACAAAACCCGTTTCTCCCTTCCAAGAACCCAGTTAAAAGCAGCGGCGATCCTGAATCCTTAAAGAAACAAACAGAAGGAGCATCGCCGGATTTAATAATTTATTTTGTTTGAATTTGGAAAATACACAATGTTGGATTTGAAATAAGTACCTATTCAGAAGTGTTCTTTTGGAGCAATAAATTAGCTTTAAACAAGTCCAACAGTCGAAAAGATCAAATGAATGATGAAAGCACGTAAATTTATCACAAATGATTCACCAAATACCTACCTACTCATAATTTAGTCAAACTAACCAAATAAATACAAATGTTAATGCTAACCTAATTTCAAAAACAACCCAGCTATTAATGCATTTCATCTACGCTTAAGAATCTGAACCAACAGTTAATTTCTAGTGACGTAAATAAAAATGGAAGAGGCTTTCCTTGGAGGGAAAAAATAACAAATATATCTCTTAAAGTAAGAAAACAAACAACGTATGTTAACATCTGTCGCGGAACTCGGTACAGACGCGCGCGCGAGTATTAGTGTGCGTCGATTTGTTGTGGTGTCGGTAAACAGCTTACACTCTACTATTCTAGTGAGTGAAATAGAATTATATAAGTATCATAAATAATATATTTTTTTTTTGTTAGCCTGGTTAAGTGTCCCACTGCTGGGCAAAGGCCTCCCCTCGCTCCCTCCACTCAACCCTGTCTTTTGTAGTTTCCCGCCAATCCAGACAAAATACGTCCAAGTCGTCCCGCCATCTCCTTTTCGGTCTGCCTGCACTCCGGCTAGCACCATCTATGGTGTTCCGTGGGTCCCACTCCGTAACCATTTTGGCCCACCTTTCAGGGTGCATGCGGCAGACATGTCCAGCCCAGTCCCACTTAAGCTTAGCGGTCTTGACACCTACATCTACAACTCTAGTTCTGAAGCGCAGTTCCGTGTTTCTGATTCTATCAGTCCTGCGAACACCCAGTATACTGCGCTCCATCGCTCGCTGGCAAACCTTGAGTTTGGACTTCAAAGCCTCAGTCAATGACCATGTCTGAGCACCATAGGTTAGGATAGGCAGGATACACATGTCGATGAGTTTGCGCTTGAGACACAGGGGAAGGTCACCCTTCAATAGCGCCTTCATGGACCAGAAGCTCTTCCAGGCGTTATCGACACGTCTATTGACTTCTATGGTTTGCCTGTTTTCGAAGGAAGCTATCTGGCCCAAGTAAATGTACTCATCAACATACTGTATATCCTGCCCATCTACCGTGACCCTATGTTTTGCTCTGTTGGTCATCAACTTGGTCTTCGCTCTGTTCATTGTGAGTCCAACTTCAAGGCTCGCAGTGCTGAGGTCTTGTAGCATGAGTTGCAGTTGAGATGCAGTGTGGGAGAAAAGGACAATGTCGTCGGCAAAACGCAGGTTAGTTAACCGTTTATTACCGACGACAATGCCCAACCCCTCCCACGAGACCGCCAGCTTTTTGAATATCTCCTCTAGGCAACTGGTGAACAGTTTAGGAGACAGCGGATCGCCCTGTTTAACGCCTTTCTCTCTCTCATAAATAATATAAGTAAACTTAATCGTATGTTACATTCACGCTTGCATTTGCATATCGTCGGATGACAAGCAAAAGTCACTAAGTACCACCACAAGTTCATAGCCATAGTGAACCATATTAGTACTAAAAGAAGGTCGATTTTTGTTTAATTTTTTTTTAGGAATTAGTGACTTTTGCTTGTCACCTGACAATATTATCTAGCAAATAAGATTAAAGAATTAAAATCATCATCATCAGGCATATACGTTATACGTTCAAAACAAGTAATTTTTATGTTAGTACTAATCCTCAGCAATTTGGGGAATTCACATTTTAGAGGTAGGTATGTATATTTTTTTTTAATTAACCTTGAATTGGTCCAGACATAAAAACAAAAACAATGATATGGATATCGTAGAATAAATGGGAATCTATTCATAGAAATTCCTTACATAAGAGTTAGCAATAACACCATTACTTAGTAAGTAGGTATAACTAAGCGAGCGCGCTTTACGTTTTCACTATTGTTTTACTTTTTTTTAATACGCATATTTATGTAATTTTGTTTTATTAGGTCTAATTTTTATGTTAGTTGATTTGAATTTTCAACGACATTACAACCCTTTTATTTTTTCATAAGTAGTACAGATTTTACATCATTCACGCATTTGCGTTCATAACTGTACAAAATGCTTGAAATTCAATACGTCAGTGTTGATTGCAGTTAATTATAAATCCGTCTCCCTTCCTTTGTGCAGCTATTTATACTCGAACATCTTAGCCAATTCGATTTCGACTCTACTCAATGATCACAGAGTTCATAATTGTTAATCGCCCATTTAGAATTCGGTTGTTTAATCTGTACGATCTTAAATCAAATCGAAATCAGTGTTTAGAGTCCCTTTTAAGCGTATTACTTCCGCCAATAAAAAACTTTTCTTTTGTCCGGTCCGTCTGCGTTCAGACGAGAAATCTGTGTCTTAGATCCGTTTGAAGTTGTTTAAATTGGATCTGATTGGTTTCCATCTCGCTTTAACCTATAAATGATATTAATATTAATTAACCCTTAAACAGGCCTGACGTATTTTTTACTTTTGATTACTGATTCGGGTAGGTAATAGCTTAAAAAGAAAAGTCATTTCTTGATTTTTTTTAGTACCCCTAATTCAATAAAAAAAACCCGGTGGTTTTATATGCCCACTGCTCGTGACCAATGGTGCTACGTGGTCCTTATATGGCCACTGCCTTGTTAGCCATACAGAGTAGTTTTAAGGGCAAGTCATGTGCACATCACATTTACACTTGCGTCACAAATTGCACTAACTGCCAGCACTTTCTTGGCTCGCATGGATGTCGTGGCTCGTAAGATTGACCGTTGAATAAATATTTAATTTAAAAACAAAAGGAAAATATATTACTTGTGTACTATGAGGGTTCATTCATAGTAATGAATCTTACCCTTAAATGTCATGTAAACTCCCTGCAGGGCAGAGGCCACTTATAAACCACTCGAACGTGCCCCAGACGGGCAGAGGTTTCATATGAACCACAAACTTTTAGATCGAATATTTTATCAGAAAACAATAACTAAGGTAAGTTATGACTTACTACACATACATTATCTAATAATCTACCATAAAAATACAAAACAAAATACTTACAGTACTTTTTTTGGGCGTAGCGAACTTATACAGCGGGAGAAACGTACAAAAACTGCCATTTGTTGTCGATTTGAACTTGACAACTAAATTTTCAGAGATATTTGTTTTGACACCTGTCATTTTTTTACGTTCTGATATCACTCACTTAATAGACTTTACGGCAATGACATTTTGCGGTCGTTGTATTTGCTCAGCTCGCCAAAAAAAAATCATTTGCTATGTGGTACTTATAGATACACGTAGGCTTGGTCTTAAACTTCCGCTGCTGTAGGTAAATTTACGTATATATATGTGTAATTTATGTATTAATTGACAATATTTAATGAAAGATATTATTTTCATTGTGATCTTATTTCATTTATTGTTACAAATAATTATTATAGTAAAATGTCAAAGTTTAAATACAATACAATACAATACAAATCTTACAATCTACAATACAATACAATACAAAACAAATCCAAAAGTTACTAATGTCTTAACCTAAACTAACAACTAACAAAACAAAAACTATTCACAAAATTCGTTCCGAGCCCCTCCAGATGCAAAGGAGCCCATCACGCTCGCCGCGTTGCTATGTTGAACCGCGATGGACAACCTTTGCATAAGGAACGACCCGGAGCGAGGGTAGGGAGGGGAGGGGCTTAGTTCATTTGGACAGAAATAATAATTATTCGCTGATACGTTGAAAACATTCACCGAAAAAATCATATGCCATCGTTTTGATAAAGACAGGTAAATGATTGTATTTTTGTAGGATTGTATCTTTATCAAAACGGTGAAAAAAAAGGAAAAATGAAAACAATGAAAAAAAACGCAACCTCGAGATAAGGCCATTTATGCTCCGTTTACGACTCATATTTTGACGCTATCTAGGGGACTTTCCGTTGACCTAGAATTATGAACTAATGCAAAAAGCAATGACATGTAGCACAAGTAAAGGAAAAATTCGAAAACCGGATATTTGTAAATAGGTATATGTATCACAAATTAAGGTGACAGTCCATTTCCAACGACAGCAGCACTACCATTCATTTTACTATGGAAATTGACAATAACACCGACGCGTTCGTACTAGTAGTGCAGCTGCGGTCAGAAATGGAATGTTACCCTTAATTACTTATTGGGGTTATTAATTTATTTGCAGTGGATAAACTAACAGCGACTTAACCCTTTGCAACCGAGAGATTGAGATTATATTAAGGCCTAATAAAACACGACCATCTCCGTACCTTAGCATCTAAGGCTTAGATACTCACTCGGCTTCTATAGGTATATGTACTTACAGTTTTACATGTGATAAGAAATGGAAAAAACCGGGCAAGTGCGAGTCGGACTAGCGCACGAAGAATTCCGTACCATAATGAAAAAAAAATGCAAAAAAAACGGTCACCCATCCACGCCCGACGTTGCTTAACTTTGGTCAAAAATCATGTCTGTTGTATGGGAGCCCCATTTAAATCTTTATTTTATTCTGTTTTTAGTATTTGTTGTTATAGCGGCAACAGAAATACATCATCAGTGAAAATTTCAACTGTCTAGCTATCACGGTTCGTGAGATACAGCCTGGTGACAGACAGACGGACGGACGGACAGCGAAGTCTTAGACTTTTGAAATAACATTGCCAATTGTAAATGTATTCACAAAGCCGAAGAGAGCGCCGGGCCGTGCATAATACAAAATTTTGTAAATGTATTTTATTTTGCAATTAGTAATATGCAGGTATAAGACAAATAATTTTTATTGTAACATTGTATGCATAACCGTAGGTATTTTGATTGAAACAGCAGTGATTCGCTGTCTTTTGACTAGGCGGCCTCAGTGTTAAGGATGACTCACGTTAGACCGGGCCGTGTCCGGGCCGGAGCTTCCGGAGCTTACTTTTCTATGACATGACAGGCGATCACGTGATGCTTTTCATAGAAAACGATGCGCCGGAAGCTCCGACGCGGACACGGCCTGGTCTAACGTGAGTCATCCTTTATGGTACACTGTATTGCGAAATATTTAATCAATTGGCGAGTTTCCCGTAGGTACGTACATAACATAACGATGTTGAGATTGTTGAGTTCAGCTGGTATCAGTACATAACAGTAAAGTCGACTGATTCAAATGAGCAACGCGTGCTGATTGCTAGCGATATAACTGTTTCCAAAATACTCCACATTTGCGTTATTATACTTAGTTTTTGGCAACAGGGCTTTCCAAAATATAATTTAACCGGTTTAAATCCGGCATCAAATGAACTAGAATAACTATAGAAGTTTGCCTGAAGCTCAAAATGACCCCACGTGTATTGTGTAGGGAATCCCCTCGGTTCTGATTTTTTATGGCAAGAACCGGGAATTTCCGGTTCCGATGCTGTTTTTGCACAGGAAACCTGTACCGGTAGAGCACTCTAGTACTCTGCTCCGAGCGAGTCAACTGGAGATACAGTCACCTACAATAATATGTTACTCTTCGAAGGTCGTAAAAATATATGACACGCTCTTATGGCTCTACAAATAAGATCGTGTCAGATATTTTAGCGGCTTTCGTTATGTAATATATTATTGCAGGTGACTGTACAGCGCGCAGTTTGACAATGCCAATTTTTATTGTTATTGCCGCTCAAGAAGTTTCGATGAAATTAAATTTTAGCCAGTCAAAACTTTTCTTGACCAACCGCAACTATTTTTAATAACGGAAAATTGTGTATTGGCACTATTGGGTAATATTTAAAACTGGGAGCTTTATTCGCAGAGATAACTATCATAGTAATGCCTGGACCGTTTTCGGAAGCTCATTTTGTATGGAGAGCTTTAGTCTATATTGTTACTAAATGGAAATCGGAGTTATACTTAAGGAGCTATTCATGTTATGATTTTCTCATTGAAAAAGTTACACCTGTGCACTAACAATTAATATAGAAAAAGGATACTAACTTAGATATGATTCTACAATAATAAATTAAAGCTTATGAGTGGGGTTTGATGTCAGATGGGAACTCGAAGTGAAGACCACCGAAAAACTACTAAATTTTATAATATTAAATAATGATTACTGTTGGGAGCCATTAATAAGAAAATATAGAACACTCAGACCTTGTATAATTTGTCACCTCTTATGAGGTTAACTGCCCACACGGACGGACTGTACCTCTCAGTCTCGTCATCAAGGTAGGTATAAAAAAATAGGGAACCTAATCTAATCTAATAAAAAGTCTTCATATTGTAGCGCCTGGAATCCAAAAACCAGACACCCATCATGGTAGCGGGTAAGCTGTGGGACCTGCGGCTATTGTACATACTTAAGTCACATTACTTGATTGTTGGTGGACAAAACTTTATATTTTTTGTAAAATTACGTAGTTTCACAAATTCCACATTCTATGCCTTGCCGAACGCGGTCATCGTTATTCGTTCTCCATTTCGCACACACGTATATAGTTATTAGCACAGCTGATGATAACTACTCTGGCTCTTTGCCACGTCACAATTCTAACTAACCATTCCTCTAACTCCATCTAACTTCATCTCCTTTTTAGCTGATGATTGAGTGTATTTTCTTTAATAGGTAATTAAAAATAACACACTTTCATACTAGTAGGTACAATTAGGCATCTTGCCTTAAACACTTAGCCAAATCAATATTTTTTCTTGAAGGTAGCATCTCTAGGGATAAGAAAAGAAAAATAAAACCGATCAAGTGCGAGTCGGACCCGCGTTCCAAGGGTTCCGTACATTACCCAATTTTTAACAATGTATTTTTTTAAGTATGTGGAACGTGAATGAAATGTCTTTAAAAAACCCGTAGAGGTCGGATCAAAAACTAAGTAATTAAGTCCGACTTACGCTTGACTACACATTTCTAATAGGTTTTCCTGACATCTATAGGTAAATAACTATTTTGAGTATTTTTTTTCAAAATTTTAGACATAGTAGTTTCGGAGATAAAGGGGTGGGGGGGATGTCGGACATGGGGGACAGACGCACAAGTGATTCTATAAGGGTTCCGTTTTTTCCTTTTGAGGTACGGAACCCTAAAAAGAAAAGAAAAGAAAAGAAAATATTTATTAGTAACATCGTTACAAGTCAGTTTGTAAATTTACATTTAAAGCCCAACAAAGACTAATAACGAACTAAGGATTTCTAATACTTATAATTGGCACATCATTATTTAGCTTGCGTATAATTAACATCAACATTAATGTAACATGAATCATAATAATATCGAGAGATGTATTTACTTATATGTAAATAAATGAGCCTCACCTAGCAGGGAAAGGGGTTCAATTAATCCCGGACTTAGCATAAAATCAATTAGGAAGTACCTTAGCTAAGGGTCACTATAATTAAACGTAAATATTTATAGAGAAGGGCACAGACGGTCATCAAAATAATATTGATTCAGGCGTAAGACTGAAGAACAGCATTTTTATAGGACATTATATATAAAACAATGACATAATAACGATTTTAATATTCAGGTATAAGCTAGGTACTAAAAACTCTTCAAGAGTTGGATTTTTACCGATTACCGGCCGATCTCGTTTTTGTGGGATAAATTAACAATGAAATCAATGCTATGATAGATCATTGGCTAATATTTTAAAGATTTACCCCGTTATTCATAAAACTTTACGGGCCTGATTTAGTTAAATTATGTTATATTTTTTTTTTTTTTTTTTTATGGCTTTCCCCTCTTGTGTGTATTGGCAGGAGGGATTTTGCCAATGACGACGTTTTAAGACGTACTACGCACGATAAGAATGTTCGGTGAATAATTTTGATTTGGTGATAGGAATTGTGCTGGGAATCTAAAACAAAAACATTTATTGTTATGGACATCACAGACAACACATGACATATGTACAGTTTATTAGAAAAAGAGCGGGAAAGGCGATAGTTTTGACAGTTAGGCAGCATGCCAACATAAGGAGAAAAATAAGAGATGGACAATAGATATAAGATGACAAGTATTATAGAAAGAGTAGAGCAAGTAAAGCCGTTAAAGTTTTATATTATTTTCTTGTATGTGTTTAAGAATAATTCCAGTGATGGGAGGATCCATGAATTATTATGTTATATCCCTTTTTTACAAATACATAAGTCAAAATGACAGTTAAAGACAAATGATTCATAGCTAATTCAGGCTAGTAACGCATTTATGAATAACGCTATTAGGTAACTTAGGGTACCTGCATAAAACGTATATAGTATTTAACAAATTGATTCTCAGCTTAAACCAAAAGCAGGTATTAACATTTTCACAAATATGGTAAATATTTCTACAAAATAAAACGATATTAACGTATTTCAATTCTTGAATTAGCTTACTCGTTAAAAGGTGAACACATTTCAAATTAAAGAATTCGCTGACGTGAAAAATTTTCATCTCTTACCGTTTCTGCGAGGGAACGATTATGAAAGAACCTATTTGTGATCAGACGCACATAAGTTTAAATTAACCAGTAGATTAAACACTCATTATAAGATTAACTTCAATGTGTTACGTAGAAAACGTATCTCTCTCAGATAAATGTACACTTTAATTGCTTCTTCACACAAGATTTCAGCGGTACGCTTAAACCGATCTACGCTGAATGCGAAATCTCTTCTGTCCCTCTCTGTTTGCTTCACACATAGCCTGCAACCCCTACGAAAATGATCTTGCATCCCTATCTCGCAGATCCTCAGCTGGCTGGAGCCAAATCCCTTATGTAAGTCAGTGCTATTCGTCGGGTTGACGGGGCAGTACGCGCGCGACGCGCTGCCTACAATGACGAGATACAATTCTCGATTCCGATTATTAGCGGCCAGTGATGTACAAGGTGATTTCGAACTTATATGACTCGGTATAAAACAGTGATTTGACATTTATGGTTAGCCGTAAATTTTGCGAAATAGCGTGCCGAAGCGAATTTTCTTTAAAAGTTCCGCGCTAGGATTAAAAGCAGATTTATCTTGAAGTACGACGGTGACTTCGGGTGTATAGTAATACCAGCATTATGCTTAATAAAATAATACACGCCACGCTCCAGTTGAAGCTGACTGTTTGGAACGATTTATTTCAAGCAATCCCTTATTTTAAGATAAAATAAAAATAGCTCAGTAACTTAGTGGGATAGAATATATGACGTGACATTCGTTTTAAAGGCTGATAAGTGTCATTCTGTTATTAGTCAACGGGTTAATTACGAACTAGTATAAATGTTGACAGATTTAGTGGCAGAAGGTAGATTTTAAGTGACTATGAGTTGTGACATGACGCCGGGCTCAGCTTAGTCATTAATTAATTTTTAGTAGATGCTTAAAAATAAGACGTCGTTTTAAGGGTAGTGAAATTCGGTGTAAACTAATTAAGTGACAATGACAAGTTAGTGTAATAATGAAATTTAATTAGAAATTAGTGAAAATATTTAAAATGGCCGGAACTCTGAAAAGGATAAAAAGGCTTTCATTCTTACTGAATGCTCTGCTTCTGTGCATCTCTATGATATACGGTAAGTAATTCTCATATTTTTACTTTTTTCACAGACGTTTTCTTTTTCCATTGATACCTATTCAGACTATGGAAAATAGATGTACCTACGAGTAATCTATATATAATAATATACAGCGTAACGTAGGTCGGATTTATTTTTATAAAATACTAGTTACCAAAAATTTTTTATAGGTAATATTGGTATTTTTAAGCGAGGTATGTAAATTCTAAATAGTGGTGCTCTTTAGAATATACAATCGTTGTAAAAACGTTTGTAATAAAAATTATAGTTGTCTATTTTTTTTTTACTATAACAATACCACGCACCGTACGTACATAATACGTGCCTCATGCTTGTTGAAGTTATGGAACTAAAAATTTAATTACATTTTAAGTCATCTATGTATATTAGGTACTGCAAGTTTTTAGAATTGGCAACATAGAGATCCTGCAATAAAAAGAGGCCTTTTATTTATGGTATAGTCTCTTTTTCATTTTTTTTTGTACATTTCATTTGGCTGTATGTATTTATTTTTTCAAGAATTATGGTAATTAAAAAAAATGCGTTAATACCATTTTTAACCGAGGAAGTTTTTATCTTATTACGACATAGAGAAAGAAGTGATTTTAAGTATCTAAATGATAAAATAATAAGTAGTGTTTAGTAAAATTTGAAATAAAACAAAAAGCAATGAAATAATGTCTTCTGTGGTTAAATTAAATAAAACCGGTCATGTGCGAGTCCGTTTAATTCGCGCACCGAGGTTTCCGTACAAACTTTCAAATTTTTCATGTAACTATATTCACGAAAGACTTTTGACCAGAAGTATACTAAGCATAATTGTGTACAGCGCCATCTATTGGCAAATTGGCTAACTAATTTGCGCGACATGTATGTATGTTGGTTTTTCAGGGATAATTCTTTATCATGTGAACCGATTTCAACAATTTATATTTTATTTGAAAGAAGGTGTTTTTTGTGTAATCTCATAGATATTTCAAGTATAATAAACACCCGCAAAGGGGCTTACATTGAAAATTAAATAAGAAAATGTTTTTAGATCATAAAAAAATAATAAGATAGAGGTGTGATTATATTTTTTCTGCAATATTTATGATATTGTTATTATCATGTAATTCATAATTTTTCGTTGGTAAACTTCGGAGATAAGGGGGGGGTGGTATTTTTTTCACATTTTCCTTCAAAAGTCAAATGGATTTCACTAAGAAAAAAAAATTGTTTTGTATTGTTCAATTCGAGCTCTTTCAAGTGATACCACTCGACCTAGTAACGAGACTTTGAAATTTTGCCCCCTCTTTATATTGGGCATTTTCCATAATTATTAAAAACAAAAAAAATACACTTCCAATGTGTTTGAGTTAGCGTTGTTCATAACTATTCAAAATTTCAAATCGATAGCTTCAGTAGTTCTGGAGATATTTAGCGATGTGACAGACGGACGGACAGACGGACAGACTCGCGCCATAAGGGCTCCTTTTGTACCTTTTTGGTACGGAACCCTAAAAAGAGCTGTTATTATAGTTAGTAGATAGCTATTTTCCGTAAGAAAATAGGGCAGAGTCAGTTATATCGTACCAGTTTTTACTCAAACGTCGACATTATGTTTTTGAAGGCAGTTACAAATGTACTTGAATACCTAAGATGCATATAAAAGTTCATCAACTTTAAGTGGGATGTAATAAAATACATAGTTAAAAAAATACGACTTAGCCCAAGAGTTGGTTAAATCGTACCATCAAGATTAAAGTTATATCTATGAAACATTTTGCATGTTTATTGGTTACTGTAGGTTTAAATATCAATACAGGTAGGTATTTATTGCCAGAAAATATACTTGATCGTAAAAATCGTAAGTACCTATGCTAGTAACCCATAGTACGATTTAAACGATAAGGTAGGTATGTTTTGAAATAATCTACATAACTATATGAAAAAAGGAGTTATGCTCAACTAAGATAATTTAGTTCATTTTACTACCCACGGAATAAAGTCTATTTGTAGTTAAATATTTTTTATTTGGTATTTTTGATTTATCTAGAACATAAGTTATGATATTTTTTCTCTATCGTCCGTTTTTAGCCCAATGCCACTTCTGTTCTGGTCAGATTATAGGATATTACCATATTACTTGATCATTGTTTGGCGTCTCACGTGTACCTAAATTAAACTAGTGCTGGTACGATTTAACACGCGGGACAATCTTAGCCGACTCTCCCTCCCTCTCTCTCTTTTTAGGGGGATTTATAGAGGATTTAAACCTTATGACACAAATATTTCAAAAGCAGCGAGAGGCTTTGGATTGATATTGGAGTACCTATGTTATCAAACTTTCATTGAATTCAAACTTACATTGTGACATCAAAATGATATCTAAATGATGTAAGTCGCCCTCGTGCATCTCGCTCGCACCAATACATGGACGGACAATTATGATTGAAATGGACGCACGACTGACATCATTTCAGATATAATTGTCAGGTTACAAATGTAAGGTTGAACTCTCATAGCCAATGTTATAATTATACAATCTTGTTAAAGCCTGCCAATTCCCGAAAGTTACAAGTACAAGAAATACAACTCAATTATAAACGTACCTACATACCCGGGTACCGAGTTTCATGAAGTTCTCAGATAATTTAATTATTTTTCCCGCTTTGTAGGAAATTCGGAGAGTTCGCGCGGATTCAGCGAGTTCTGAGGAATAGTGAATTAATACGTGTTTAATTCAATTTTGCTCTAACTCTGGCTTTTCTATTGTCTTGTCATGGCTCGCTTTTGATTTGCTTCGTTTAAGTATAATGGTTTGTAATTGGAAACGTGCTTGTTTTACGTAATTGGAAAGAGGTGGGCTAATCATTTTATTGCGTGTAACATATATATACTAGCAGGGGTCGTATACGAGCTTAAAATACTTCTTGATAACACTTACGACTTAATCTTCATTATTTCATGTTTGCGTATAAAAAGAAAAATATTAGCGTGAAATTAATTAACTTTATTTGGCCTTTCAAAGGCTATATTTACTTTCAAATGACTTATAGACACTTTCAAATAAACCGTTTTCATACCTATTTAGTGTATGATCATTTAACTTCTTTTTAACATCAAGTTACTCTCGCCTATAAAAAAGGAGTAATGATAATGACGATATCAAGTTTCAAATCAAATAATTTCTTTCTTTGTGTTAGTGTGCTAATTGAATGTAAACTAATACCTACTTTTCTGGTAGCAGGTTTTTTGTGATTTGTAAATTGAAATTATACACAAAGTGCTTAAATGTTACTCGAATATATTATGTATGTCTCTAGATTTCAGATTTTGTTGAAAACGAAACTCAATTTTCAATTAGAAATTCAAAATAGGACGCAGAATATAACTATGTAGTTACAATAGAAATTATATATACCTATGTAAATAGAGAATACAGAATAGAATAGAATAATTCGGCTGCCCTAAGCAGAAAACAAGTAACCCAGTTTTGACAAATTTTTGAGTAGAGCAAAAAAACGTAATTTGTCAGTTTTGTTAGGTATTTGGTCTAAAATGTAACAACTGTTTATACCATTATGTTAAAAGCGATAAAATTAAGCTTATACAAACTTTATTTTTTGTTATTCTTGTATATTAAACTTTGTACAGGCATAAAATGTTTTCTGTGTAGTTTACTGCCCGAAAATCTCAGAACCATTCTACACAAATTCAAGTATCTCGTGTTTAGCTTGGAAATAGCAAGCAGTTTAGCTTCTTAAATACTAAACATATTTGGCTCTCTGCTCAATCACTTTTCCAATTTTCATGCAATTCTGAAGAAAATGGTACCAAATGAAAGCTAATAACATAAGCTACCGGAAACTGATTGTTATTTCTTTCAGGTTTATCGACTTCAAAATCCCTGTTAGATAATAAAACGCTTGAATTTTTTTTTTATATTTTAAGGTATTTTCTATTGGAAGATAGACTTTTTTTTAATTAGTGATTGATGTTGCCATCCTCGTACCTTCTGACACATGGTTATTGGTACCTATTTCATCGATTTTATTTATTTTCAGAGATTATTTTGTGATACCCATTCCTTCAACAAACCCTCTGTCTTCATGGATGGGTGGTACCTACAGGATCCTGCTTCCGAACTTTTCTTTTTTAGGGTTCCATACCTCATAAGGAAAGAACGGAAACCTTATAGGATCACTTTGTTGTCCGTCCGTCCTCCGCCCATTTGTCTGTCAAGATCTTTTATCTCGGAAACGCGTGGAGGTATCGAGTTGAAATTAAAACCACATACTCAGGTCTACATTCCCTTAAAGATGTAGAAAAAATTCAAACATCTACATTAACGTAAAAAAAAGATACGGTGGTTTATGCCAAAATATGTAAGTATATTTCGACATTCTCAAGGGATTCAAAAATTAAAGGGTACCTAAGTAGGTAGCTAGGTCAACGAGAAGTCCCGTTGCCCTAGAATTATGAAATTTGGCAAGTAATATTGTATTACATTATAAGTACAGGGAATAATCTGAAAACTATAAATTTGTAAAAAATAAAAAAAACAATAACTAAATTTGTAAGGAACGCTCGGTGGGCGAGTCCGACTTGCAGTTTTTTATAGTCCTATTTGACAGACGTGTTTGATAGGAATGAGGCAAGTGCATGGAATGGTGAGAGCTGGTGAGTTCATAAAAATCAATATTTGGGGACAATCTTACACTGGTTGACCTAGCCCCAAATTAAGCAAAGTTTGTACTATGAGTACTAGGCGACGATATATACATACGTGTATAGATAAATACATATTTAGGTACATAGTTACTTTATTTACTATTAAACTTTACTTGTAACAAAGTAAAAATCTAATTAAATCCTTCAAGTCATTTTTACCTATTTCTTATAAAACCATATCGATCTGAAATTTTGCTGATATACAGTATACACCTATTTATGGTAAGTAATTGGTGGATCTCTTTAGTCGCTAGAGTTAAACTAAGAAAAGTCTGCAGAGATTTTGACAGCACAAGGTCAATCTCGAGAAGTCTATTAGTAGAGTTAGACCAAGAAAAGTCTGCATAGATGTTGAGAGCACACCAGTGCAGGTGTTATTTTAAACGTCAAACTTCTATGAAATTATGACATATAAATAACACTGGCACTCTCTCAACATCTCTGCAGACTTTTCTTGGTCGAACTCTACTAATACACTTCTCGATATTGACCTCAGATGATTCACTTTACCAGATAATAAGTGTATTTATAAAAATTCAATTTTTGGCATTATTCCTGGATTAAATATTATTTCCCTTTTGGTCAATTGAATACAGTCAGTTGTTGTTTGTTCCTAATTTTTTCCAAAACCTTTGGCACTGTTACTGCATAATTATGATTTCCTCTTTCTTTGGCGTATTCTAGTGTTCTGTTTTCATTACTGTATAGTCTACAGTGTAGACAATACAGATAATTTTAATTGTTTTAACAACACTTTTTCTTTAAACTTAAATTTCACAGACTTTTCACCTTTGACAGGAATATTGCTAAGCAAATTTGTTTTCTATGTATGTCTTTAAACAAGCTACCTTTTGTATAACTATGTAACTAATTTCTAATCTAAATCGCAGATTGTGTTGGGAGATACTTGTTTTACCATTGTAATAAACTAATTCGCAGTTACGAATATCTACGCTAAACTCAAGTATCTCGGTCATCTATATGAATTACAAGTATCTCTGTTTAGTTACTTGTCTTTAGCGTAGAAATGGGACATATACTTGAATTTAGCGTAGAATACAGGGTCAAAAAAAGATACTCGGATTTTAAAAACATGATTTTTTTGAAAACTACACATTATTTTACAATTATTTTTTTGGTGAAAGATGCGCCTGAAATAGTAGATTCCAAAAATCCAAAAAAACCGTTTTTGAAAATTTTCGAGTTACTTGTTTTCTGCTTAGGGCAGCCGAATTATGTAGGTATAGCGAATATCCCACAATGTAATTGGTGTAAGTATTGCAAACTTAATACCTATATCTGATAGGCATCAGTATTATGTTGTGACCTAAACAATACAACGTAAGCCGTGAAGGAATTATGGGTTCTACTAGGCATCACTCAGTATTAAGCCAGAAACCTATGATGCCTAATAAAATAAGTACATTATAAACCTCTTCAATTACGATTTATTTTTGTTCCTTTTGACGGACTTCGGACTAACAAGAGTATTAACTGCAACAGCATAGGCTTTTCTAGTCATATCTTTTTTTAAGTTTTCATCAAAGATTTCAAAAGTATTGCACCTAGTTGTACAAAAAAGGCACAAAACCCATTTGCGCACCAATTTTTTGGGCCCACTTTGTAGTGCCTGTAAGGCCCGTTTTTACAAAGTTAATATTATGTGACCGCGGCCGGCAAAACGTCCCACTTAGCCGTTTGCCATAACGACGAGATTTGCTTGTATCTTTATAGGAATAACCGGTCAAGCGACCAAAGTGGGACGTTTTGCCGGTCGAGGTCACATATATTATAAGTCAATGGTTTTCAAGCGCTAAAATTAGGCAAGTAGACAGGATTGTTCCTCCAAATGGGATAGGGAGGGAAAACAAGAACTATATATTATGTAAGTAGCTAATATAAATATGCATCTACTATATGTGCCAAAATTATTGGTTAGATTAGTAGTATGGTTAATTACTCCTAATTACTAGCCCGAATTAAATTCAAATAAAAACCTTCGCATGTAGCCGGGAATCGAACCATTGGGGTCAAAAACTGAAAAATGGAGGTTGAAACTTGTGGAAACCTCGACTTGCTAATCTTATCTTATCTTATTTTATCTCACATTGCTGCCCCAAATGCCCGGGCGCTGCGTAACTATACTGCGCGCGCACTGTAAACCTATGCTTCACTGTCTTTATATTAGGTACCCAGGAAGTTCTTCTTCTTCTTCTTATAGACGTTCTATGGATGTTCCGTTTCGCCTAGGCACGTGTCCAAAGAAGTTGAGGATCCGAGTTTTGACCGTAGAAAGCAACCGCAACCCAGGAAGTTAATTGCCTGCTGTTACTAAAAATTATATTAAATTCAATGTTCAAAATGGAGCCTCCATATTCTTTGCACTAGATATAAAACTGGTGTTTTTATGAAACGAATCACATTTTATAACAGCAACAAAGACCAGTGTGAAGCGTCTTTAAAACAGGAAATCATTTTTAAGAGAAATTAAGGAATCACCGTGTCCATGTACTTATTGAAAATGTTGACGCGTCCTTCGCATTATGAGTGACTTAATGCTATAGTACCTACATATAAAGCTACCTAGACCTTTCACTAAACTTTTTGTAACTGGTTGATAAGGGTAGGTAAGTGTTATAGAAACTTGTTGAGGCATAATAGGCCTACCACGCGTCGGGGTGTTATTAAACTAGCAGGCACATTTTTATTTTATAATTACCTACGAACCTGATTTAATATTAGTCTCACGGCTCGATTCGGAAAATGCATTAGATTTCTACTAGACTTCAACAAGTTACGATACGGATAAATTAAAGATATTTGTAAGATAGATATGTAAAATTTGACGTTTCCGCGATTCTGGAGGTCCTCTTGAACGATTTCTACTAGACTTCAACAAGTTATTACGATACGGATAATTTAAAGATATTTGTAAGATAGATATGTAAAATTTGACGTTTCCGCGATTCTGGAGATCCTCTTGAACGATTTCGACAAGTTATCACTTAGATATCCAAGTCACATCTAGTCGATATCTAAGGTAGATCTAGTTGATCTCTAAATCGTCTCAAGATCTTGTGATTATCTCGAAATCCGAATAGGCCTGTCAGTGCATTTTTAGTAGCTGAAAAAAAGTGTGAGCGAGACACACTGAGATTAATGATTATGTGTTAATTTGATGTGATGTGAGGCTCAGTTAGTCTTGTAAAAAGTAAATAAGTGCAAACGAGGTACACTGAGAATGACGCCAAGTCAATTTAATAATAAAAAAAATAGACGTGTATTTTTTTACGCTCGACCCCAGAGCTATAGGACACTTGGATAGGTCTTTAAAAACTGACACCATGGTCTAATAAAACATGGTCTTCTCTTCCCAGAGTGTCACGGGCCTACGTCACAATAACATTGCCACTTTATTTCAACATAACATGTTACATGGGTACATTATACCTATGGTTAATAAGTTAAAATATTTCTTTATAATTTTATAATTTTCATTTATATTGGTATTTATCTTAAATTTTACAATAACACGTTATTTTTAATTATTCGTTAGCAATATCTTCCGATTCACGAAATAAATTTCAGACGTTCGGGTAATTCTGTTTATACTACCGGCAACACAGGATAGCGCAGTCACATTTGACAATTCGTATCTAGATTACTTCATGCCCTGGCCTTGTCGAACGCGTGTTAATAGTTATTTCCTTCTCGCTCAGTGTCAGCAGTCGCAGTGTTTTCCAAACTTTTCACGTCGTAAGCTTGGTAATTAATGTGTAACTGTGAATTAGTTTTTCAAACGTTTGTCTTGTATAGATAAATAAAGTTTAATTTAATACATTACATTTGTTTTATTTTACTATGTTTCTACATGAATAACTTAAAATTAATGCCGTTAAAATAATTTTCACCGTTGGTTAAAATTCTCCCACATTTTAAAGTTTGAGAACCTGTAAACAGCATGATGACGTAGGCCCGTGTCAGTTAGGTTATACGCGAATCTCGGAAGAGAGTACCAGGCGGAATATATTATTATACCATGACTGACACAATACATACGGCCGTATTCGAACAATGCTTCTATGATATCACTGCGGAACGACCTGTCAGTGTCAAAAGTGACATCAATCAAAAACGTCACTTTTGACACTGACAGATCGGTATCGATCGTACCGCCGCAGTGATCTCTTAGAAGCATTTTTCGAATTGGGCCGATTGTTTTAAACAAATACATATCTCGAGTACCTACTTTGTAGGCGATTAGGTTTCTACACAGGGAGGTAGTACCAGAATAGATCTGCGCTAAATCTATCCACTGAGGTCCCAACGCAGACATTATACATAAATAGTTACATAAAATAGTTTCATTCAAGTAAATGCGTTTTGTTTACCTATTGTGCGAAACAAATGTGAAGACGGGTCTTAGCAACATAGTAAGAAACTGTAATGACGCTGACAAACTGAAACTTTCCAAGTTAAATTCGAGCTTAATATGTAAAGTGTCACAGAGCAGATTAGCGACGTGCCAAGCACAATGAAATTCCCGCTCGGGTAAGTTTCGGGAACTATTGTTCCAGGATTGGACCATTTCCCCTATTCACCGGCGTATTGTAGGTATAATTATGTATCTGTGACGGACAGTTCTAAGTTCTAATGCGTTATTGTTTTGTTTTAAGGTCAGGGTAAGGTCGGGGTACAATTGTTTGAGGAGGATATTTACTTAAATACTTTGGTAATTGAACATTAAATTAGGAGCTCTATAGAATAATTTAACAATGTAGTTACACAACAAAGTTTCCGGACGTATTAAGTTTAACGAGTTTAAAGTAACTTCAGCAGTTTTGATAACAATTACGTTACAGGCATAATAAAAATATATAAATATGTTTATTTCGAGTTTATTGTTGTACCTTTACCCATATGGAAACGTCACATGAAATTTAAATATAAATCAATTTCTTTGAGAATGCTACGGTATTCAAAGTCAAAACACAAAATAAGTTTGGTTCCAAAGGAAAGTTAGGTATGACTAAATTTAATTAATTTGTACAAACGTTTGTCAAAAACCTTTTTAAGGGCGCTGAAGCTTTTAATTCCAATGCACAATTCGCTTTTAATTAGAATTCCACCTACCTAAATGTAAACATAAATACCAACCATTCCACGAGCACTCCTTTCATAACATTCACCATAGTTAATAAATAAATTCCATAATACGGAGAAAACATAAATGAACATTTCGGCAGCAAAATAATATTTATATGCTTGTATAATACATAAAGTGTGGTTGTAGTTGAATAAATATATTTAGCATTTTATTAAAAGGATTTATAATTATCCTTTCCACAATTTCAATTTTAATTAACTTGTCATTTAGGGTTACATATCAGAATACCGAAGACTGATTTACCTAATGTTGAATCACCTATGCTTGATTCACCTATTTTTAAATTACTTATAGATCATTTTACCTAAACATTGACTGACCTCAGTTTATAATACCTAAGCTCAAATAACCTAATGGACGAAACACCTAATGCACGATATACCTAATGCACGTTTTACCTACTGCACGTTTCACCTAAAGATATTATACCTAATGCACGAATCACCTATAGCCGATTTACCTAATGGACGATACACCTAAAGCTGATATACGTAATGAACGATGTACCTAAACTTGATTTACTTAATGGACGAAATACCTAAAACTGTTAAACCTATCGCGCGAAATACCTATAGTTGATATACCTCCTGAACGAATTACCTAATGTCGATATGCCTAATGCACTGAATACCTAAAGTCTATATACCTAGTACAAAATTCATATCATTTTGCCGAATGATCAAGTGGCAACTTGTAATACTAATTTTTTAAACTAAGGTTCACCGAAGGAGATTAAACAAACAACCCGATAGTGGACAGAAACAATTTAATTGTCGGGCTAGTTAAGATTACACTTTTAAGCTTAATCACTATTTGATGACTTATTGGTAGTAAATTAAATTCTAAATTTATGTCTATATAACCAGGTTTTAATTATCGTTGGTGATACTTGGTCGATTGCGCTATTTGATAGTTAATACTAAAAGGTGAATAGTTTTTTTTTTTTTTTTTTTTTTTTTTTTTTTTTTTTTTTTTTTTGCTTTGCATTGTATTGATGTTTATATTATACCTAATATAATTTTATATATTAATATATCTTAAAACAGGTAACTCATTGGTACACTACCAAGTTGGTGCAGAATTAGATAGGCATTAGCCTAATAATAGTAAAGAAAAAAAAAAGATGGCGCCACTGATCTTCAACAGTCAACACAAGCTGCCAACGTCCATCATTCCGCCGGATATGCACGTACTTCACAGTTGTTATTGTTTCATGAATTATGTACATTATAAATTAACGCTTATTATAGTTATTAATAATATTGGCACATTACATTCGACGTAAGATCAACTCAGTTGCTTGAAGATGTTATCTTTCAGTTCGAAATATCGGTCGAACCGTATCTTGGCGTACCTTCCAAAATCGAAATCAATATCCGAAAGTTCGAATTGCACCAATGACCACGCCCCCCACATAAAATGGGAGGCCAACGCCAGGTGCTGGACTTCCTCGTACACTTTCTCCACTGCCCTTTGGTCTGGTGAATCCACGTTTAAAAACTCCGCCAAATACGCAGCTATCCAAGACATTTGGAACTCTTTGCTAGGATATTTGCCGTAGTCGATATCATCTATTGACAACCCAACAAATTCATTGAAATGATTTGCAATGTCAAACGCTTGATAATTATAAGCGGCGTATTCATAGTCTATAAAAGATATAGTTCCTTCATCTTGGTTGTGGATAACGTTTCCTAGAAGTAAATCATTGTGAGCAAACACGATCGGGCTCTCGGTTTTTGTTACATACGACTTTAATCGCTCGGATTCTATCCTTAGTCTGGTTAGTGAGCCAAAGCTATCGACAAATCTCTTCTGTTTAGTTTCGTCTGTAAATGGTTCTGGTAATAAATTTAAAAATTGATCAATTTTATCCCATACCATTGGATTTTTTGTCACCTCAGGTCCTAACTGAACTTTATGCATTTTCGCCATTTGCTTTGCCACTAGTGGCCAAACTTTTGAATCTAAAACAGTGTCCACATTCAGAGTTACTCCTGGGTAGTATTGATAAGCCAATCCATTTTCAAATATACCATATATTTTAGGTGCCAAGCCGAGAACATTGAGTTTCTTTATGTTCCTCAGTTCAGCAGTTCTGTCAATAATTAAATCCGTTTTATTTCCATAGATACGAACGAGCACAATATTATTTCCACCCTCCTGGAAAATTCCGGGTACGGGATTAGTTCCACTGACTCAGGTCACGCCAAGAATCCGTGGTCCGTGCCACGTGAGAGTTCGTTTCACATAGGAACACAGGGTTTCCATGCGTAACCCTTTGGGGCCACATTACAGCACAACACTCAGCGTTATGCGGGATAATTTTATGCGACCGCATGGCGCGCCATACAATTTCTGACGAAAGTATAGGAACGACGCCTTACCTGTCGGATCAATCCCTAGTGTCAATGGGCTGTCAAGTTGACAGCGATTCCGCGTTGCCAGGGAGATAATTCCGAATCCCTTCGACACCAGTTCGGTCGATAACTAGTTCTTACCAAAATAATTATTATAATTCTCGATGAACGGGTAGAAATGTATAGATTGTCGAGTCTTCCTTTTCTTTTCTTAAAAAATATCATACCGTGCTTGTCCAGCAGCGCTTACCACGCTCTGGTTTAATTTCCGTATTTAGAATTTCACGTCAGTTTGGTTAAATGCCTTGGGATTGTAACCCTGGCAACATCGAAAAAGAGGCCCTCAGGAGACAGTGATTCCGCCATTTTTCACTAGGATTTTCTTCCCCGACCCAGCCGAGCTCGGCTTTAAATTAAATATTTGGGACAACGTTCTCATCTTTGCTGCCCTCAGTGTGTGATCGTGCCTTGCGGTTAACCCGTTTCCCGAAAGGGCGAGCCAGGCGCGTCCTGGGCTCTCCGGAGTTGACATTCGCTCACTCATAAACCCCCGCAAGACGATTTTCCTCCGACAGGAGGTGTCTACTAGGGGCGCGGCCTTTGGTAGGCCAGATCCTGTACCAGTCGACCTGTGCAGCTGGCCCCGCCAGAGTCGGAGCTATTGGAACCTCCGGCCATCTGGTCGAGAGAGCCGTCGACTGTCGCTACAGTGCAGCTAAGCCTTTCACTATTTTTCCCTAAACTGCGATTTTGGACTATTCACCTTTTAGTATTAACTATCAAATAGCGCAATCGACCAAGTATCACCAACGATAATTAAAACCTGGTTATATAGACATAAATTTAGAATTTAATTTACTACCAATAAGTCATCAAATAGTGATTAAGCTTAAAAGTGTAATCTTAACTAGCCCGACAATTAAATTGTTTCTGTCCACTATCGGGTTGTTTGTTTTATCTCCTTCGGTGAACCTTAGTTTAAAAAATTAGTATTACAAACTCCACCCAATAAATCGTATGATTTCCCAACCTTACAGTAGAAACTGTTTGTTTGGATAACAACTTAAAAATACACTTTTTGAAACGCTACTTTTTAGGTAGTAGAATGATTTCGTAAGTCTAATAGAAAATTAGTTATATTTTCTTATCTTGTCAAAAACTTAATTTTTGTAAGTTAACATCATGACGATTAAATAAAAGTCGGTTTTGGCACTGTTTGGTCGCAGTTAACCTAACACGCTCCTTCTCGCTTTGCTCGTCGTCGCACCTATCTCGACTCTGTCAAATGACTAGACCTTATATTATAATAAAAAATAGTAAGCCAATTGAATGATTTGGCTTTCCTAATAATATTCTACTAAACAAGAATTATATTTTTGATTTTAGGTATTTCGTTCATTAAGTGCATCGACTTCAGGTATTTCGTGCATTAGGTGTATCGAGTTTAGGTATTTCGTTCATTAAGTATGATAACTTTAGGTAATTCGATCATCAGGTATACCGACTTTAGGTAATTCATGCAGTAGGTATGTTAACTTTAGGTAATTCTATCATTAGGTATACTTAGTTTAGTTATTTCGTGCATTAGGTATATCAACATTAGGTGTTTCGTGTATTAGGTATATTAGCTTTAGGTATTTCGAGTATTAGGTGTTTCAACTTTAGGTAAATCGTCCATAGGTATTCTGAGCTTAGGTAAACCAATTGTAGGTAAAACGTGCAATAGGTAATTCGTTCATTAGGTGTTATGAGCTAAGGTTAATTGATCATTAGGTATTTTAAAAAATAGGAGAAACGAGCATAGGTGATTCAACATTAGGTAAATCGATTTTCGGTATTCTGATATGTAACCTCATTTAGTTATTAATTCACAAATTGCAAACAAAAATGCACATGGTGAAGAAAATAAGTAGTCTTAATTTAATTGATTCCATTGTGTTACCAAATAAAGTGTTTGTGTTTTAAATTAAGTTCATATAAAAAAGTAAGAATTATTTTTATACATTATTAAGTATCTAGACGACTCCCACACTACGCTATGCCTGTGAAGAGTCAGCTACATGCGTAGAGTAACCAAGAAATAGGTAGTGACTTGAAAAATTAGATAAAAAGTGTCTGCAAACTTACAGCTGTTAAATAATACAATTAATTAATGTATATTATGTATATCGTTATCTGAGTACCCACAACACAAGCTTTCTTGAGCTTACCGTGGGGCTTAGTCAATTTGTGTAAAAATGTCCTTAATATTTATTTATTTAATAAATACAGTTTTAAATTAAATGGTAGCAAATGTAAATGATATAATTGTAATTTTTAAGGTGTCCGAAAATTATTTAAAGTCGCTTCCTATATTTCGATCATCCTAAAAAATCTATTTACTAATACTTATTAAGTAGCTATATTTGCTATATGAGTTGAAAGCTTTACAATAATCTAGATTATTTTGCTTTACCTACGGGTAATTTTGAATTTCATTATTTTCAAAAAAACTGCTTTGCACAAACAGAACTACACAGAATACTTCAAGTAATCGCTTTAAATCAAACATAATCGTAATCATAAACGTTGCCACAATTTTCATATTATGTACTTAAATAATTCATTATTGCACCAGTTATTACATAAACCAATCAATCGTCTTATCCAACAATCCCAAGCTTTTCAGATTAATGAAATTATTACTTGATATTACCCACTTAACTATTTAAACGTCTCTTCATGTAACACAAAATGATCACGTCACGACATCGGCAGGGGTCTCTATAGAAAGGCCTGTAATAATGCAGGTATTAATTTTGAGATTAAACTTAACGTTGAGCTTCATTCTCTCAGGGATTCGCGATACATTGTACAGAAGAATTACGTCATATTCAGTTCCTAAAGCTATTTATCTAAGGGAGGATTTACTTTACGCCTCAAGTCGATGATGTTTGCAACAGTGTTATGTTTTATGGCACAATTAACACATTCAACACCAAGAACCCGACTGTCGGGTACACTGTTCGTAGCGACTACGCGCTACATACGACGAAACCGTGGCTACGCGCTACGAGCGTAAATAAATACATAAATATATTATAAGGACATGTTTTACACAAATTGATTGACTAAGCCCCACGGTAAGCTCAAGAAGGCTTGTGTTGTGGGTACTCAGACAACGATATATATATAATATGTATATAAATACTTAAAATAGGTACATAGAAAACAACCATGACTCAGGAACAAATGTCTGTATCATCATACAAATAAATGCCCTTACCAGGATTCGAACCTGGAACCATCGGCTTCATAGGCAGGGTCACTACCCACTAGGCCAGACCGGTCGTCAACCCGTAGCACTTAGTGGTATTGAATGTGTTAACAATGTAATAACAAAATGGAAGTTTAATTACTTTTCTTAGGTCCATAATATAACAAGATTTTATAAACTGCTGGGAACAACTCTTCTCATTCTCTGTGAGAGACTAACATGCAAAGTGCTTGTTTTTATACTTTGAAAAAGTAGAGCACTTTACTATAATAAATAGTAACGAAAGATATTCCAGAGAAAATACATTTTCACCTCAGCAGCTCGAACAAGGGTACTTTGCTTCTTAAAAACAGTGAGCAAAATGCGATTTTGCTCACTAAGTCATTTTGTCTCACTCAGTGAGCAAAATCGCATTTTGCTCACTGAATGAGACAAAATGAGTGAGCAAAATCGCATTTTGCTCACTGAGTGAGACAAAATGTCATTCAAGTGATCTTTATAGTCAAATATCATTTCAACATGCGGGGTCTAATAAAGTTCGATATACTTGGGTTCTATTATCTCTGTCCCTCTAGGTATGTTCTCACTGCTTAGGGTGAAAAATTTTGTGTACTACACGAGATCAAAGTTATTTACATCTCGTGCGCTTTTGAATCCCTTACTACGCTCAAGATTCTAAATTAGATTCACTCGCTACGCTCGTGAATCTATTATAGAATCTTTCGCTTGCACGGGACTCAAAATAATTAGCACTCGAAGAAATATCAAACTTTGATCTCTTGTTGTACAAATAACTATTTCTCGCTATGTTGATTATTATTTGCTATTTCTAAAAATTGCTTACAAATATAAAAGTTATACCATTAACGTTTAAGTTGGGGGGTTTTGCAATTTGTTTATTTCCTGTTTTTAAACATGTACTTTTAATAGGTAAGTATATAATATACCTAACATAGTTCACCGGTTTTATTTCTCTTGACAAAGATCATTTTGACGTCCTACTACAGTAAAGGGCCATAAAGTTTGCACATCGGAATTTCGGCTTCGTAGAGCGTTGTCTCTTTCATTCTCGTTGCCTCCAATATTCTCTTTCTAAATACCGATGTGCAAACTTTATGGCCCTTTACTGTACATAGTGTAGGTACGTGGACCCTGAATAAAACATGATATATGTTATCAACTCCTCTCTCATGTAAATGTTAGAAGATATATGGGGCGGCACGTACATTGGGCAAGCATAATGACACATCACAGATTATGATAATTTTGTCCACTCCAGTAGAATATTTCTCATAGGTAAAATATTTTACCAATTTGAGATCCAAAAATACCGTGGGACTAGGTTGATTTGTATAAGATTCTCCCATGATATTATTAAGTATAAAAAATAGGAATTAAGTAGGTACTTTTATGTAAATAAATATGTTAGGTTAATGAATATACTCTGGTAAACACACTTTGTCAGTAAAAAAAGGCGCCAAATTAAATTTTCTATGGGAGGTCTAGCCTTCTTGCCTACATTTTTCAATTTGCCGTCTTTTTCTATTGAAAAAAAGGCCTGTCAAAAAATAAACACATTATTTTGTCATTATCCCGTCTCATTGACATTTTTTGGTCAGAAAGACCAAAAATAATAATAAAAGGTTTTATTTTTTAAGTTTTATTAATAAGTGGGTAGTCGAAGTAGGAAACGTAAGAATTTAATTCTGACAGATGATATGAAACGAGCACCTGTCGTTTAACTGATACCCATAGCTTCACACATGAGATGTTTAATTAAATTACTAAATAATTTTAATACGAGTATAATGGAGAGAGGCATACTTAGTGGGAGGGGTAGGCGAAAGTGAGAGAGAGGACGCATCAGACCTATAGAAAAGAAATTTGCGAGGGAAGAGTCAAATATATGAAGATGCACTTTCTATATTTCAATATTAGTCTATGATACCCAGATAACATAAGAGATGACTCAGTAATTTTCAAAGCTTGCTGGATCTAGCCTTCACGCATGACTTGGCGTTCTGCGGTAAATTTGCCATGCTACAGTGCTCGGTTTGAAAATCTGATATAAGTTTAGTAATGGAAAAGTGCATGACTATGTTGTAATTACAACACAATTATCACAGAATTATTTCCATCGCTGTATACAACTAAAGTTTGCCAAAGGTAACTTTCCACTAAAGCAATAGGCAAAGAGAAACAGACTCTTTTTTTATGCTATTTTTACCGCCCCTAACAAGGGGCAAGGGACGAGCATAGGGTTGTTATTTTACTTTATTGTTGTTGTGCCAGACTATTGGCGTTATTCATAAACGCATTATACGCTATTAATCGTTTGTGTTAAGCGTCATTTTGACAGTGATAAATGTATTGACTAACCAGATTGGCCTACTCACAAACTAAAGAAAGCCTAGCCTTAAAGCTAATTCAAAGACGTTCATTTTATATGCAATTTAATGCCATTTGAGTCTGTCGTCCCTACCTGACTTGAATTTGCATTTTTCACTTGTGCATCTTTCACACATACAACACCTAAACAAACTCATGTACAGACAAAGCCAAAAGAAACATCGTAAGCAAACGTAAATAACGCTAGTGTGTCACACACAAGTCTCTAATAGAATAGAGTAGATATAAAACATGGCCCTCGCCTCAGTGGACCGTGACGTTTACTTAGGGGAGCCGAACTTGCAAAAAGCAACGATAATAAAGCTGAAGGTTGACGCTGCATTACCATACATTATGGTAATGAATCGGTCAAGTAGAAACATGTGTGGGATGTAATACTGGCGACGACACGTACATATAGTTATTCTGCATTTCAGTGGACGATAACTTGCACATTGATCGGTTTGATTGAAACCTCTCAGAGTTTTGTCACATCAGTGATGGTTCAGAAAGTTTTATGAGTTGGCTGTAGTTTGTTTATTAATTTTTAACCAACTTTAAAATTCAATAGGAAAACTTTTTAATCTCCTCGGTTGTGTTAGTTTTCGAATGTTTGTTCCCTTCGAAATCTGTCATTTCTCAACCGGATTGGAAAATTATTTTTTTATTTGAAATTATATACTTACAGATTGGTCCCATTTTTGTCAAAATTCAGTTCTGATGATATAGGTACAAAGAATCGAGGGAATTTCTCACATCTTATTATAGGCATACATATATAGATAGAGGCATACAGTCATATATAGATTTTTATATTTTCATCAGCAGAGCATCAATTTCCATTTAAAAAGTGACTTTTGATGAAGTGGAACTGCTGACGACGACCACTCACAGAACGGATCTGCTTCTGGTGAACGAAACACCTCAACAACATTTATTTATAGCGTTTGAAAATTTGTCTTCTTCGTTAAGTTTGTTCCGCAAGTTAAATTTTTGAGCAAATTTTTTGTCATGATCGAGTTCTGATGACGGGTTCCACGGGGAATTGAGGGAACTCCTTAAATCTTATGAGCATATTTACTAGCGATTAATTTTCAGTTCAAACCAAGAATTTGCATTAACAGTGCTATTTGGTGAAATGGAACTGTTTTCCATCAGCAGTTGAACTACCAACAATGAAACTCTTCAAAGTCTTGGGGCTAATTCTAATTGTTAATATGAGATACACTACTTACTTAAACTGTTTAGTGGAGTACTTTTTTTTACTAAATTGACTTCTAGATAAATACTTAATAGGGGCCAGTGCAGCAGCTGGTAAGCTGCTGCACTAGCTAGCACTTTTTGAATAGTCCGCGCGGTAGGTAGCATCAGTCGACTGAGCCTTGTTCAGACTGTCTAGTAAAGGAAAACGTGATATGAATATTTACTCGCTTTTGCTTTTTAACTAAAAAAATAATCCGATGTAAAGCAGATTCTCATGAAAACACGCGTTTTACATGCGAGTGAAAACCGCTTCAGGAACTTAAATAACAATAGTGTTCCAGTAAATGCACTAGCGTCAGCGCTGCCAGGCGCAGACAGCATAAAGGAGACAAACCTACGGCAGGCCAGCTATTACTCGTAAATTTATTTTGTACAATGGCAGCGATCACAAAGACCAGACTTTACGACGGTGGCCTTTTTGTGAAGTCAGTGAAGCTAAGAATATAGATACGTTAGAGTTGATTTACTTTTATATAACATAATATATTATAATATAACCATATTTAATTACACAAACGGGTCTACGTCGTACACGTACGGGTCGTTTGTGTAATTAAATATGTGTACAAAATGCGAGAGTTTAAAGTGTTATATTGTAATTATAACCATCATATAGATAGCTCATCCACCTCAGGCTACGTCAAAATAAAATGTACATTTTCACATATGTCATCCGCAACTTGCATCGTCAATATTAAAAGGAAATCGGTCATTACAATAAAAAAACACATAAAAATAAGCCCTCCTATTCCATCATCACCGCATCGTCTCCGCTGGCTTGGCCATCTCAAAAGGAGGGGTGAAGATCGGGCAGCCAAAAGGGCCTACTTGGGTCGACCAACTGGGCACCGTCCTGTTGGTCGTCCTAAATACTGTTGGGCAGATAGAGTGGAGGCAGATCTCCGTGAGCTCGGCGTCGGCGAAAGCTGGCGGGATACCGCTCTGGACCGATCAAAGTGGCGGCGTGCTCTTGTGTTGGAGTGTCATTTTGGGTCACCGCGCCAACCAAGTAAGTAGTAGTAATAATAAGCCATAAACCTATATCCTAATCCGTTAAGTACCTGGCACAAACGTCCCCAAGATATCAGCGGCGTTCCCGCGCTGAATAGCCAACGAAAGAGCCCAAGGCTGGAATCGAACTAGCGTCCAAACAGTGTGACCAATTCTGCAATGGCGGTCGTAACATGCGGGAACCATCGTAGAGAGCTTAGTATATGTGTGTAGATAGGCATTTATGTAACTTTATATAATAAGGCATTAAAACCTTTATTACGTGATCTTCTTAAGAAACTCATTCATTTATAGCCAATTTATGATATAATTACAAGTAACAATATTAAACAACTCTAGCTCACAGACTATAGGTAGAAGCATTAAAATAGAGTACCTATCCCAAATCCACAGTATAGGAAAATCGTTTTGTGGACATTAACAAAACATACGACCTTACACGTCCTCATTCTCGAGGCCGTCCCACGTAGAAAAGGGTCTTTCTGAGGAACGGATCATGGGATGGAAACCGTGCGACTAATTGTCTCAGTCTAATGCACCCCCGCAGCTTCCGTCTTAGTTCCGCCTCCATTGTCCCGTTTGTTTCTCTTTCTTTCATTTCCGTTCCTTTGTTTTCACTCTCTGTCCTTTATTTACCATTTTTCAGTTTCATTATAAAACTGCTCTTCATTTTCTGTTTCTTTCCAAAGAATATGTGCAATTTAGAATTCTGCAAACTATGTTTGATATATTATTTCGACTAGAAAGTTCTTTTTTAAATAAGTTCTAAAAATACGTTTTTATCCTCCTGCCGCCCAGATTTTTTTCCGCAAAGATGGGATACAAGCCCAGAGGCCTTTTTTTATGTTCACATGGTTCCGGCCCAAGACTTCGACATATGATTACATTGTCATAGCATTGTATTATGGGTGTGAGATTTTTTTAGCATCATAAGGGGTATCAGTAGAAGGTTAAGAAACCAAAGAAACACCGAATTTCGATGTCTTTTTTATAGGACTCTGGGCCGCTACCTCAACAAAGTGGTTTTTCTTACATTGTGTATTTCTGAATTTATTCAAATAATTAATGTACTATTACGTTGATTTACCCCACTTCTGTAACATATTTTAAATATATCAGAATTAAATAACGCATTTCATATAAAATATTATTACAAAAAAAAATCCTACCTTTGCCACATGCTAACAATAATATTAGCCACAAGCAGCATATTATCTTACTTTGACTATTGGATTATAAATACAGTGAATATTCAATTCTACACAAGCAGTGGGAAACTAATAAACTGGGAAAATGGCCTAACTAATAGGCACTAAACTCGAGCATATCGATTTTTCTTATAAAAATAGGGTAACCGTCCGCAGACCTATTAAAATCCTATAGCTACTAATTACTACCATCTTATCTTAATTTATGAATTTTTAAATATTTTTTGCCAAAACTAACTATAAAGCTTTTCAAAAAGATATTAAAAATGAAATACTTTGTTAAATTCAAATTTTAATCGTTAAACGAACAGCATATCCAATTCAAACCAACCCAATATAGCGGTTAAAGCCCGTAGACCTATATAAAAACCTTAAATATATTACGACCCACATGCCTTCCAATAGGTCTTCCAAATGTTTATTGTTGTATTTACATGAATATTGTTTAAAAGTAAAAAATAAATGTGGTAAAACAAAGACGAACATATTAGACATCATTTACAACAAAAATACACAAGGAATCTGCCGAGATAGCCAAGAAATCATCGATTAAATTACCACATCCTCGACCCCTCGTCATTGTTTTGGATATTACTACAAAACTGACAGATTGACATCTATTGACAACGTCAGATATGACATATTCTTTCAAAACTGATCTGAATTCAATACGCGGTAAATTTGAATTTTTATGATAGGTTAAAGTTGTAGACCTTTTAAAAGGTCATTGGGCGCGTATAAGTTAAAAGTGTAATTATGCTTGGGCCGCAACCCACTACTAAGTCGGAGACCTTTTAATAGGTCTTTGGGCGGCAGGAGGTTATAGTCTGTCAACACCAAATGTATAAGCTTGGTTTAATTTGAAACTGTTGGATATTATTATATAGGTACCACTTTTAGTCTCCCGTCAAATGAAAAAAGTATAAATCGGTGCGTTAATTTCTTAGCTCACGCATCATGCCTTCGCTATCTAAGTTTAGATACTGAAATCTTAATTTTCTTTCATTTTGAAGTCATTAAGACTTCATTTTTGGAATAAAGATATTCGGAGCTCTTTTCAAAGCTCAAAGGATCAAAAATAACATACCAATCAAAGCGGGAATTCAACCGCACCGAGGCAAAACGTCGTACGGTTTAATAGGAGGCAACGAAACTAAATTAATGGACCACTAAATTACTTTTAAATAACGAATGAATTGCTTTATTTTGTATCGTTATGACACTTATGACTGTTAGGTACTTTGTGACATTGACATATTTTGTGTTGAAAATATTGTTTAATAATTGATGCCGAGGCTAAGGTTAGTATTAAATTTTATTATTTTGTGTACTCCATGTATCTACACCTCGCCGCAAAACTGCATGCCCACTTTATGAATTTATTTATAGTTTGCCTTTTATATGCATCTGTGTCATACAAACTACAAGACGCGTTAAAAGACTGATATACGCAGAAACAAACGTAACAATAATACCTGTCATCATTATTTTAAGATTTATAAGGTTAAAATTAAAACCAAAATAATACCTACCTACTTTGCTAATTCGCGATATAATAACGTCAATCAGTGCCAACCCGTTATGCCTTGCGTATTTTTACATGCAATTAATGTTGTACTATTAGACTTTACTTATGTATAATAATTATTACTATTACCTACTATTTTCGCGGCATATTGTTTTCTTTAACATATACCTATCAGTCCAATATAATGCCTACTTGTTAGTGCCCCTTCCCTACACATACAGTATACAGGATGTAATCGTTAAGTGTAGCCAGGCGATAATTCAGTAAATATAACAGATATCAGAAAACTTCAAATTGATATCGAAAGTGCGTTACCCAATGAGTAAAATTACATTATTAACTTTTTTAAATAAAAGCAGAAATATCCCAAACATTAACTTCAAACCCTCCCATACATTTAGTACGACGACTCACCCCTCAAAGAACGCCGAAAGAGATAAAACCGCTTGAGATTCATTATTTGCGATAGTAAACTGTAATAAAATAATAAAACTACCGTTTATGAAATAATAAATCTAACATTTAACTTATTTTTTAAGGAAGTACATTTTTTGTTTACAGTAGTTGCTCGAAGTGACGCCCTTCTCTTGCGATACATTGACGGACTCTCTTAAATGTTTCTAAATGAACATTTCTTAAAATTTGCGTTGTGATTAAAAAATAAATGTTAGATTTATTATTTCATAAACGGTAGTTTTATTATTTTATTACAGTTTATTATCGCAAATAATGAATCTCAAGCAGTTTTATCTCTAGGGGCGAGTCGTCGTACTAAATCGTACAGCTGCGTTCGTGACCCACAAATGGTCTCACCGGAAGATCAGCGCTGACTTTTGGGTTAGCATTTATGCTGAGGCGGGACCATTTCGTGGTAAACTATTTATTTATTTTTATGTTCAACTTTCTTTGTTATTTCTTTACTTGTGTATGTTATAGTTTATCACGAATAAATGAGATGATTTATGATTTATGAAATGTATGGGAGGGTTTGAAGTTAATGTTTGGGATATTTTTACGTTTATTTAAAAAAAGTTATTAATGTAATTTTACTCATTGGGTAACGTACTTTCGATATCAATTTGAAGTTTTCTGATATCTGTTATATTTACGGAATTATCGCCTGGCCACACTTAACGATTACACCCTGTATACGAATGTATTGGGTTCAACTTGCATAACGGTAACATTTAATTTCCCAAATAGGAATCATTGCATTGGCCAATGTTTAGAAAATATGAAGGTAAAAACTTAAAAAACTACCCCACACACAGTGTTCTGCTTCTAAGCTCATTTCTATCTAGAGGAGTTACAGTAATGTTATAGTATTTTGTGCAGCTGGCACATAATAAGGGCTCTTAAAATTCAAGGGCCGAAGTTTGCAGATCTTTGCCTAGAAGTCAGAATTATAAAAAAAACAAAAGTTGCATAATATTGTATGAATATTCCAAATTTCACCGCTGTTTGGATCCCATAGACAGGGGCGCTGGGGCCCGCCGTGCTGCTCTTCTTATGAAGTTGATTTCGATGTCACTGGGAGTCATTTAATCGACAAATAAGAGTGCTGGAGTAGAAAGAATAACATAACAATACTGTTTTATCATTTTGTAAAAATAACAAGTCGTAAATAACTTTAATTAATTAGAATTTGGAAATTTTAAGTTTTTATTCGGACATACAGTAAAATGCCTTACTATATGCCTCGCATTATAGTGTATGTTCACTTAGATCCCTGAATTCTCTGGACATACCTTGAAATGATTTTTTTTTAACACCAGCTGCATTTTACTGTATTTCACTTACAAACATCAAAATGATTCCCAGAGGTTCATGCCCTTACAGTAAAATGCATTTGCAAAACTTGAAATTGGTGGTGGATTATCGATAAATATAGTTTTATGCATCAGAAATAATGTACGATACTGTAAAAATCCGAAAATCACAAAAAATGGACTTACTAACACTGTAAGTCCATTTTTTGCCGCTCAGGTACGGCATTATATTTAGGGTAGTTCACCTGGATGGCCCAACAAATATTTTCACCTTGTATAATAAATAGGGTACCTTGGTGATAAATCATTTCAAAACGTGGCCAACATATAATCAATAAAAGACTGATAGGTTTCTTTAACGTCGATTATAATAACTCACAGAGATCATTTTTCACAGCTTTACCAAATGCCTTACACAATTAGGATAAAGTCACAATGGTGGTTAAGCATTTTTTGTGCAAATCTAATGTAGTGTTAACGGGTCCGGACGGAGCACCGCGCAGGACAATGGATAATGTGGAAGGAACAAGACAGTGAATGAGAGATATGATTTTTTGATGACTCCTATGATTTTTTATTTTAAATACGAGTTGTATACTGGTGTTGGGCACGAAAGCAGGGTCTAAAAGTTTTTAAGGCACTAAGTTATACTTAAAAAAATATATTGTTGTCGAAAGAAAAGAATATATGTTATATTTAGTTGCAATTTAGTCAATTTCACTAGAATTAATATTAAAAACCGGTTTTGCTACGGTGAAACAATGCAAATTATTTAGTTACTTCGCCGAGTCGTGACATTTCTAAAGCTTTCGATAAGGTTTAACACATTAGCGTCATTTTAAGCAAGTTTGTCATGTATGGAGATCTCATTTGGTCGATGCACTCGGATCTCTGATTTCTTGTAGAAATGTTCGTCGACGCCTTCCCGTCACCTCCTACCTAAGTAAATATTAATACATCTATTATACCTATTATAATATACCTTATATATATTTGTGCTCCGTTCGAATGTTTGTATCTTGTATACTTAGTTACGTCTTGTTTGTGAAACATGGTGCTACAAATGCATTTAAGAAACAACGCAAGGACGTATTGATATTTAACCTAAAGTATAGATGATCAGGTATAGATCTGTTTACCTAGTCGAAGGTAGGTACAAGGCAAACAATCAAGCGCTGCGGTCACTAATGAACGGACGCTTGTGGATAGAGGCTAGCCACCGCTTCTATCGGCAGCTTTAGCTTTAGAGCTTAAGATAACCGGGAGCGCAACTCTGATTTGTATTTCTGCTATTACTTAGAATACCAATGACGCCTTGCCCACAAAATCGCATTCGTTTTACTAACGCGTTAAAGTCATGTAACTGGCTCATATTTGTATTTACTTAGGTTAAATACTTTTTTTCATTAATTTAACCAACCTTAAAATGAAATATATAAAAATATTTTGTTTATAATTTAAGTGTATTTTTATCAACATAAAACGTACATAGAACCACAGAACTATGTCAAGAGCAAAAGCCAGTCTATGCTAAGTTAGAACCTTTACCTAAGTAAGCAGCTATTACTGAAATGGTTGTCTAATGGCTCTACCTCTCGCATTACGTCCTAAGTTTATATGTTTACCCTCATGGGGAAATACATCCCTGCCTCACATAAATCAGGCATAACCCATACGTTACGACAAATCGGCGAAGTGAAGTCATATTTCAACGTCACCGGTTGACTCAGAACTAATTACGAACATTAGTTATTATAAGTTGTGAACTTCGTGCAGTTTGCACAGTGGTTTTTAATGACAACCAGTGACCAACTTGGCTTGGCTCTGTGGTTGAATTTGGTGTTTAACGCTGTTTTCATAATGTTCGTATCTTTAATAAATATGAGGATACAGAATGTTTACACGCTGACGTGTTTTTTAAAATATTTTGTTACATGATATTTTTTACAAATGTCAAAACATTTTTGGTTTTCTGTTTATATAGTAAATAGTTAAATATACAGCAAGTAAGGGTACGTTCTATGACAATAATAATTTTACCATACCAGCTTATTAAATATTCCACTTTATGAAACTTATAACTTTTTAGAATCACTCGCTTGGAAATGCACATTTATACCCTTTTGCAGGACATTAATAGAAAACTATTCCAGCCGCTTTTGTACGCTTGAAGTACAAAATCGAGCAATTAATTTAAATTTGATGATAATGGCGAATCTGAGGGGTTAGATAATAATGTGGATATCAGAATCAATCAATGTGATAATGATACAGTTCATAAGATAAACACCCTGAAATATCGTGAAAACTTAAAAAAAATATGACTAAATAGCCTACTATTTAGTCATATTTTTTTTAAGTTTTCACGATATTTCAGGATATTTCAGGGTGTTTATTTTAAAAATATTTATATTTCATGTAAAAAATCTAGTCACGTCATAAACACATTGTTTTGATTGTCTCTCACTCTTACCAATAATCGTCGCTGTTCACAAAATCCACATCACTGCCGTCTATTGTTAGCAAAATTCAATTTCGTAAAAAAAATCCACGTGAACGATAACCCGATAGCCGGCTTCTCTTTTTGTTTGAAAGGTTCACTCACCGGTTCACAGAAAAAATATTTATGGTCAAATTGAATTTCGCTTGTAGCTTTATGTACATTTTGTTGTGTTAAAATCTCTAACAGGTATTCTGAGTTATGTATACCGTCCGCATCATTCATAGTTTCACTATAGAAACTACTCGTCAATAGTTATCTACTATATCTACTCTAATAGCTTCAAAAAGCATCTAAATATCTATATGCTACACTCTATATTTTGTATATCAATATTTGCAAAACATAGAGTGTAGCAGATACTTCCGATTTTTTTTTGCATAAGTTACTTATTAAATTCAGATGAACAAAAATGAATGGCGCATTTTATTCGCTAATATTGAAGTTGTCTGTACTTTTTAAGCATCATAATATATTAAATCATAAGTTACAGTTTTTGAGAGAATCAACCATTTGACGAAATATTCCACTTCCATGATTTCTCGTACCTCCGCCGCCGTGCGTTTCTGTCAGATCAAATCATAATTTGAACTAAGAACCGAAACTGAATAACAGCTTCTTCATCCAATATTTGAATAAAAACTTCGGTATTTTTGTACTGCAATCATTAAATTGGAGCCAATGGTATTAACCTATCACTCGTAAGTCAAATTTTATCATAATTTATGTTATGTAACTCGAAGAAAATCTATTCCCAAGGCAATCTTAGAACGATATGGGTGGTGTTACATATTCAGTGCTCCTCGCTTTATACCCAAAGGAAGCTGTATAATAAGAAATGTGAATGTAAAGAGAATATGTAAAAAAATGGGAGGACAGTCGTCAATGCATAGTTAACTTTTACTTCTTTACATACTTAATAATAAAAGAAAAACGCATGCAATTGAAACTGTATGTACAGAAAATTTAGAATTTAAAACCTTTACACTCGATTTGGTTTCAATCACAAATATTTTGATAAATTGCCGATAGTTCTGATCTAAAAACAGCGATTTCTACCTTATTGTTATAGATTTACAGGCAAAGTAAACGTTTCAGAAATTTCGCCAAATTCATCGTTGTTCGCAAAATAGTGTGCTAAAAGCAGAAAAATATTCTGAATGCACAGTGTTTCTAGTTCCGTCCGTGACCTCAAAGTCTAGACGTCTGGGTTAATCCAAATGTACTAACTGTTGAAGTTGATATGTAAATCCACAAACAAAATTTTACTGTAATTATTAAAACGGAACAACGTCACCTTTATCTCTCCCTCTTTCTTCTATACCTTTATGATTTAAAATATCCCTAAATATAAAATCATATCAATAAAAACCTAAAAACTTTTACCTGCGAGACATATCGGTTAGAATTTACAACACCCGTCCCAATGATAACATTAAACATATAGGTAATGATAGTTTCCAACAAGGTGGACCGAGTTTGATGTTTGCGACGAACAAGTTTTGTTCCTAGAATTGTTTATAGTATATTACCTACATCTATCTAGTGGTGGAACTAAAGGAACCCTAATATCACAAGCTTTCTTCTTCCTAGAAAAATCATGTTATTTATAAGTAAGATATAACAGTATGCCGGTATTTATTTGTTACGTTTTGTGTTTAGGTAGAAACGAAATGCGGTCAATACACTATCTCGCTAAAACTGACATAATTTTCTTCAGACTTCATGAAACTTAATTTCAATCGAAACACTACCCTATTAATAGTATTAATTTCATAATTTAAAGGTAAAGCTAAGGTTTATTACTGACAGTGACTGAACTACAAAATAGGATAGGTATACAAATTGCAGTCGGGTTCGGGTTGCAGTACTTCTGTATCGGCCCTTAATAACTTATATGCCGTTATCCTAGTAATTATTATAAATCTGGAAATAGGTATTTTGTCTAGGCGTTTAGGTGTTTGTAGCTGAATAACACAAAAATACTGAACGGTATATAAAATAATATAATAATACTGACAAGTCGAATGAATTGATATTTGTGCTCGATAAACGACCACAATACCATCTGCACCCTAATCCTCGACCGACGCCTTAAATTATCACGCTAAACGTTGTTTTAGATTTTTCTTCACGGAACCTTTTAAGAGGATTTCACAGCTCCGGTGAATTTCTAATTATCGGCTTTTAGCTGCGTTAATGATAAAAACGACGGGTGATTAAGGCGTATTTTTTGCGTTTAAAAAATGGATCACGTGCCAATGTCCGTATAAAGCTATAATAAGCAAGGTCTACCTTTTTACAATGACACAAGTTCAGACAATGTCGACGATGGTACTCCTACTAAAACTTGCTATCTGTTAGTTGTTTTTCAGTTAGTTTTTTTTTAAGGTTACCTGGAATGAGAAATAGTGCTTAGGTTTAATGTGTCAAAACAGTTTCATAGTTTTAAAATGCACACGGTAGTTTTTTGATTTTGTTTCGGCGATTAGAGTTAGACCAAGAAAAGTCTGCAGCGATTTTGATAGACCACGCAGTGCAAGTGTTATTTACACGTCATCATTTCATAGAAGTTTGACGTTTTAAATAACACTTGCACTGCATGAGGTATCTAAATCGCTGCAGACTTTTCTTGGTCTAACTTTAAGTTCGTTAAACATTCGCATTAAGACAAAATGGCAATAAACTAAGTTACAAAAATAAATTATGTATCAAGCTGAAATTTCTGCGAACAATGCTGTGAACAATAACCAAGACAGTGAGTTTTAATTTGGAACCAAGTTACGTTAGATATTTATCCAGATTTATCTCTTTTTTGATGTACCTACATACTTTATTACCTATAATTTGCTTTAGTCATATATTTCTTCAAAGGTCACGTAGGCAAGTAATAAAATTTCGAGGCTTATTATATTAGGCTTATTTATTCCTCAGCCAATGGAGCTATACACCGTATGTGGGTTGATAAAATATATTTATAGGTAATTGCTACTATCCAACATAATTCTTGAATCACTTCAGGTCGATCACTAGTACCTAGCAAGATACATTGTCACTGTATTTTTATTACGATTCTAATTTTGTATTCAGCAAAGAGTAACAAAACAGTCATGAATTTACGAAGGAAGTCCTTAAACTAAAAGTATGCTCACGCGCACTAGGGACTGCATACTTTTTCAACAGCATGCGCTAAACTTTGCTGGCGTTCAGTTGAGACCGTCAAGAATGTCGGGGGACTTATTAACGCATTCCCTGGCGCCGTGATTCACCGACATATTTCAAACGCGTCTATTTGCCCAAAGGATAAGAGACAGACGGTGTGCTAAAACTAATTTATGTTGTTATATTTGACGACCGGTCTGGCCTAGTGGGTAGTGACCCTCCCTATGAAGCCGATGGTCCCGGGTTCGAATCCTGGTAAGGGCATTTATTTGTATGATGATACAGATATTTGTTCCTGAGTCATGGTTGTTTTCTATGTATTCAAGTATTTATATATTATATATATCGTTGTCTGAGTACCCACAACACAAGCCTTCTTGAGCTTACCGTGGGGCTTAGTCAATTTGTGTAAGAATGTCCCTATAATAATTATTTATTTATTAATTATTTAAAAAAAAAATATTTAAAAAAAATATATATATATATATATGTCAGGAAGTCATTAGTAGGTACGGGACATCAATTGACTACGAAACGCAAGCGCTGCGTTGGCGCGCTTCTACTGAGTCTGGCCTGACGTTCGTGCACGACAGGTGGTAGGGTAGCAGGTATAAAACCAGTATCACCTGACCGGAGGGCGGTCATTATTGTCAATTGTCACTTGGCGGTCGGACGTATCAGTCCAGGAACAGTATCACGTTTCGAAGTGTTTGTGTTATTGATTATAATTGATTAAGCAATTAATTTAGTGTTTTGTCTTGCTCGCCTACTACGCTCACAATGTCTGGCAACGAGTCCAATATGCCTCATCGTCCGTCATCAGATGTGGGATTCGAGCGGGCCGACGAATGTGAAGATGGAACACAAAGTGAACAAAGTGGTAGTCAGGACCAAAATTGGCGGCTTTTATTCGAAATGCAAAATTCAAACATGAAGGCGTTAATCGAGGCTCTTCATAAACCTCAACAGTCCGGAAAACATGTGAGTCTTCCAGAGTTTGATCCCGACAAGACCGATGTGGACGCACAGTGGTGGTGTGCTACGGCCGATTTGTGTTTAACAGACAACCCTTTGGAAGGAGGACAGTTGATTGTTGTCATCAGTAAAGCCTTGAAGGGAGTGGCTTCAGCATGGTTATCCCAAATATCTTATGCAGGTATGACCTGGCCACAATTTAAAGAATTGTTTATGGACAGATTTGTAAGCGCTGAAACACCTGCGGCTACCCTCATAAACTTAAACTCGGACAAGCCTAAAGAAAACGAGACCTTAGCGGCCTACGGAAGTCGAGTGATGACGTCACTGCTTAATCGTTGGAAGAAGGCCACAATTGAACAAATCGCTGTGTCACAAACACTTGCACACCTTGCTCAATTTGATACGCGATTGCAACGATTGGCATTTACGACTGAAATAAATAATCGTCAGAAGTTGCAACAAGAGCTACAGGCGTTTACCTACTTGAAACGTAAATTTAATGCGGTTGGAGATCAAAAAGGGACAGACAACAAACGGATGAAGATTTCGCCTGCGATCAAATGTTATCATTGCGGGAAAAATGGACACAAACAAGCAGATTGTCTACTTCGTAAAAAAAGATGGAAAAGCAAAACCGGTGAAGTCACAACAAAATACTACGATTACGAAGCCTAATCATCAACAACAAACCACATCAAGCGCTATAGTCTGCTTCAAATGTGGAACAACAGGTCACATCGCAAGCCGCTGCACCAGTGTAGGAGGCGCGGATGCGACTACTGTCAGGGAGCGTCGAGTGGACGTTTGCGAAGTGGATCCACCAGCAGGGACTGCGAAACATCAAGGTCAGTGTTTTACTTTCCATTATGATTCTGGTGCAGAGTGCTCAGTAGTAAAAGAAAGTATAGCTTTTAAATTTAGTGGAAAGCGTGAGCACAATGTTGTTAGTATAAAGGGTATTACTAAATCAAGTGTTTTAAGTACCGAGCAGATTGTATGTGTTGTTGAAATTAACAACCATCTTATTGAAATTTTATTGCACGTTTTGCCTGACGATTATTTACGTAGTGATATCCTGATAGGACGTGAGATTTTACGTCAAGGTTTTGGTGTTCTACAAACTGAAAAACAGTTCAAAGTTTTCAAAGTAAATGCTGATCATTCTGAGCTACTCTCGTCAAATTCGATCAATACAATTAGTGATGCCTTGGTGACTAATCGACTTTTAGTTAATGATTTCACTATTGTAGACACAGACGTTCCCCAGGAGCAGAAATCTGAACTTGTTGACGTTTTAAATCGTTATTCGGAGTTTTTCATAACCGGTATGCCTAAGACGCGAGTAACGACGGGAGAGCTTGAGATTCGTTTAATTGATCCGAATTTAACTGTACAGAGGCGACCTTATCGTCTTAGTCCGGAAGAAAGAACAATAATGCGCGAGCGAGTAGATGAGTTGTTACGTGCAAATATAATTCGTCCCAGTAGTTCGCCTTTTGCGAGTCCAGCTCTTTTGGTTAAGAAGCGTGATGGATCTTACAGGATGGTCGTAGATTATAGGGAGCTGAATAGAAATACGGTATCTGACCGGTATCCGTTACCGCTCATTTCTGACCAAATTTCGCGTTTACACGGGGCGCAGTTCTTTACGAAATTAGATTGTGCTTCCGGTTTTCATCTTATTCCAATCAATTCTGAAGAGTCTATTCAACGTTCTGCTTTCGTAACCGCAGACGGCCAATACGAGTACTTAACTATGCCATTCGGGCTGAAAAATTCGATTTCGGTGTTTCAGAGAGCAATAGTGAAGGCACTAGGTGACTTAGTAAATACATATGTTATTGTCTACGTAGATTATATTTTAATAATGTCTAAAACTGTTGAAGAGGGACTTGAAAGACTGAATATAGTCCTGGACAAATTAACTAAAGCCGGATTCTCTTTGAATTTGAAAAAGTGCTCGTTTTTGAAAACCGAACTCGAGTTTTTAGGCTATGAAGTCAAGGGCGGAGAGATTAGGCCGAATCGTCGTAAGGTCGAGGTGTTGTCTTCTCTGGCTCCGCCGACAACCGTAACTCAGTTGCGGCAATTCATAGGGTTAGCAACCTACTTTCGACAGTTCGTTCCTAGATTCTCCCATATCATGGGCCCACTTTATAAACTGACGTCAGCAAAAGTTCCTTTTATATGGCAAGAGCGCCACGAAAACATTCGCCAAGAAATCATCTCAATTTTAACGAAAGAACCGGTTCTGATGATCTTTGACCCTCAGTATCCAATCGAATTGCATACAGACGCGAGCTCAGAGGGCTATGGTGCCATACTATTTCAAATTATCGAAGGAAAACGACGCGTTGTCGCATATTATAGTAAACGAACCAGTCCTGCGGAGTCGCGGTATCATAGTTACGAGCTTGAGACTTTGGCGGTTGTCAACGCAGTGAGATATTTCCGGCAGTACTTGCACGGTCGTGAGTTCACTGTGGTGACAGACTGCAACGCTCTCAAGTGCTCTAGTAAAAAGATTGACTTGACGCCGCGAGTCCACAGGTGGTGGGCATATTTACAATGTTTTGATTTTAATGTAGTCTATAACAAAGGCAAAGAAATGGCACACGTAGACTTCTTCTCTCGAAACCTTTTACCATTAGCACAACCTGATATAGAAAACCCCAACCTCTCCCAAGTAGAGTCAGATGAGACTGTCAGGAAAGAGTTCAGTAAAGTAGAGCCAAAACGTATTAACATCACAGAACTGTCTGGTAATTGGCTTCTTGCAGAGCAGAAACGAGATAGCGAGATCTGTAAGATTATTTCAGACTTAAATACTGGTCAAATTAATACAGAGGTTGCGAATACCTACGAGATTCGTGCTGGCATACTTTATCGTAAAATTCAGCGAAACGGCAGGACGAAGTGCTTACCGATCCTCCCTAGGTCTCTCAAATGGTCAGTTGTCAGTAATATCCACGAGTCTCTTGTCCATCTTGGTTATGACAAAACTTTAGAAAAGCTTTACAATTACTATTGGTTCGATGGAATGTCACGTTATGTTAAGAAATTTATTGAGAGTTGTATTACTTGTAAAGTTTCAAAATCACAGTCGGGAAAGATTCAAGCTCAACTGCACCCAATCCCAAAGGTGCCCACGCCATGGCATACGATACATATAGATGCTACCGGTAGATTAAGTGGTAAAAATGATGTTAAGGAGTACGTGTTCGTTTTGATTGACGCGTTTACAAAATATGTCCTCTTGTTTCATAGCAAAAACATTGATAGCAAGAATAGTATCAAGGCCGTTAAGAAAAGCGTAGCATTATTTGGTGCACCTACGCGTATTATTGCCGATCAAGGACGTTGCTTTGCAAGCAAAGAATTCAAGGATTTTTGTGATTCTAGTAATATAAACCTGCATCTAATAGCGACAGGGTCTTCTCGAGCAAACGGTCAGGTGGAACGGATTATGTCCGTTTTGAAATCTATGTTAACAGCTGTTGAAACGAGTGATAACAGATCTTGGCAAGATGCATTAGGGGAAGTTCAACTCGCGATTAATTGCACCTTTAACCGGACGACGAAAGCAAGCCCATTAGAGCTTTTCATTGGCAAGGTAGCACGTCCAGTAGCTATGATGACTTGTGAGGACGAAGATACCGAAGTAGATCTCGATAGAATTAGGGACGAGGCAGCTCATAGTATTGAGAGATCAGCATCTTACGAAAAACAAAGATTTGATCGTACAAAGGCAAAACTCAATAAATTTTCAGTTGGAGACTTTGTTTTACTTAAGAATGAAGAGCGAAACCAAACTAAGCTAGACCCTAAGTATAAAGGTCCATTTCAGATTACAGAGGTATTAGATGGCGATCGCTATAACCTGAAATCATTAAATTCAAGACGTACATACAAATACGCACACGATAGGTTAAGAAAGATGCCAGATCAGAGCTTAACTGACGAAATTGAAGCAGATTTAGAAGTTGGTTCAGATAATTATGAATCTGATTAAGATTAAGTTTACATAGTGATGGAGACCGTACCAGAGGTTGACGTGTAGCCGTAGCTCGGTAGAAATCGGTATCGACTTGTTGTTCGCAGTAAGTAGTCCGTGAGTACGCGGTGGGCCGTCAACTCTGGCGGACTGGTCGGGTTTCTTGAGAAACCTTGGAGTCTAGGGAAGGACTCGGCGGTCCGCAGGGGACGCGCATTAAATGAGTGCAACTGTCAGTTGCCGGGCTATGTATAGCCATATCACATGTAGAGCTTAATCATAGTTGTGAGTCGGGCATATCCGCATTTAAAATTGTGCATTAGTAATCAGTAAAGCTCTGAGAACTAAACTGTGGTGTACGATAATATCTGAGATAACTTCAATTATTTAAAGGATTAAATGCGTAGTAAACGTCGCTGTGACGATTTGTATGTCGATCAATAATTACCGAATGTAATGTATTGTTGATTTTGTGAATTAAACTTAATGTTCAGTTTTAAGGAAGTTTCATTTATCACCCATATGGTGGGTCAGGAGTGACCGAGCTATATGATCCTGTGCGCTAAACTTGTTACAGGTTAACACACAGGGACGTGTGTCTCGCAGGATGGCCGTGTCAGGAAGTCATTAGTACGGGACATCAATTGACTACGAAACGCAAGCGCTGCGTTGGCGCGCTTCTACTGAGTCTGGCCTGACGTTCGTGCACGACAGGTGGTAGGGTAGCAGGTATAAAACCAGTATCACCTGACCGGAGGGCGGTCATTATTGTCAATTGTCACTTGGCGGTCGGACGTATCAGGCCAGGAACAGTATCACGTTTCGAAGTGTTTGTGTTATTGATTATAATTGATTAAGCAATTAATTTAGTGTTTTGTCTTGCTCGCCTACTACGCTCACAATGTCTGGCAACAAGTCCAATATGCCTCATCGTCCGTCATATATATCTCGAACCCATCAAATTATAAAAAAAAACAACTTAGGTTAGGTTCTGGAAACATATTTATAATAAAATTAGTTTTCTCAGTGACAAAATAACTATGACAACAGAAAAAATCGATTTCCCCAAATATCCATAACAACAGAATAAAAATGAATTATGTATATTTAGTTCTCATAACCTTAACAAGAATTAATTTATTTTGGTGTTAATTTATTAAAAAGTTAGCTCCATTTACTCATACGGACACGGAGTGCTCTATTGTACATGTTCAGTCATTAGTTTTAACTTAACTATATGAAATAGAATAATATAAATTTAAAACTAAAACAATTGCTTGGATCACAGACCACACCGCGGTCTACACCGCAGGTCCGAACTAATAACTAGTGTCACTACTTTAATTAAACCACATATGGAGCATTCCATGAAATTGTCTACCGTTTGTCCCGTACAGACGCGAATTTTCTGAAGAATTGCAGGTATAAGAGTTTCCTTTTCTATGACAAATGGTAAAAAAAATGCACCAAAAAATAATCGCCTGCTTCAAATGTCGAAAAAAAAAGTCGAGCGCAACATAGGAAATAAAATGCGTTTGTATGCTCCACATACACATTAGCTACATGTAAAAAAAAAATTAAAATTTCTAGTTTAATTTGGTTATTTTATAGAGCAATATAATATAGAAGCGTAGTAAATTAATTAGTCCTTTCATTACTGATGAAATATCGGCTATGATTCATCTTCAAGTAAATCGCCGTCGCTTATCCCATAGACCTCAAATCATATTCAGAGTCCACACTCCTACTTATGCAGAAACGCTTTTTACGGTTTAAAAACAGACATTATGATTTGTGGCGGTTTTACGGAGGTATTATGAATATTTCAGAATAAAGCCGTACATACTTGACTGGCTGGAATTTTTCAAATGCCTTTTGTGTTTAGCTTTAACAAGTTCATTGTGCGCGGCTCAACTTTTGTAACATTAAAAAAATTACACCATGGAATGTGTTTTAATGAAAAATGATACAGAAGGTTTGTGTTTAAACAAACCTTTGCCTGTGACGAAATAATCAAGTTGATTATGAAAACAAGAGTTATTCAGTTAGACACTCAATACTTTACGGTACAGAGCAACGATCAGCGTATAATTATAAGCGAATAAATTATAAGCGAATTGTGCGGCCGGATATGTGTAGAAGCATTAAATTACCCGAATGCAACTAAAAATACATATATTATGTCAATCTTGGCCGTGTCCCATTTTCATTGTCATGTGTAAGTATACTCATATCTTTCGCACCTTAATTTTCAATAAAGTTTCGTCTTATAAAACTCTTTGCAAATTACAACCCTAAGTGTAATCTTTTTCTTGTTTCATTCGAATTCAAAAGTTAATTCCGCCATTTTGAACACAAACACTTTGAAGAAGGTATTAAGAATTATAAACGAGACATTGACTTCAATCTTGTTCGAGTCAGTAGACTGTACATACTCTGCGTATACCTAAAGAATATTGTATTTCAGAAATGAAATGATAAAATTCCTACTCAAAAGAAATCTTTATCGTAGCATTCGTATAGCATTATTGATATTCAGAAGATACCTACGTCAGTTTTAATTTACATATTCAATTTGTTTTTTTTTTTAATGTTTAAGTATTTAGATTTTATTCAATTACGATTTCTAAAAAACGAATAATTTATTTTATTGAACAACATTTTTCTTACTTGAACAAGAAACGAAATTGTAAAATTATTCGACTTTATGAGCTCATACATTATTTGTTAAAAAAATTCAATAAAATTGTTTACCAACCCAAACACCCAATTTTCAAATATTGCTCGTAAAGTTTGTAACAAAGTTTACGTAGTGTTGTCATACATACTCGTAATAAAGTTCCTCTACTATCAACAATAGGCATCAAACGAACCATCAAATTGTTTTCCCCTTTGCCCGCGGGTGGCCGCTCGTTACATACATTAATACCACTCAGCTACTTATTACGAGCCATAAATAACTTGAGATCACCCGAACAATTGTTTGTTTGTTCGTCATGAAGGAAGCCACCTTAGCCATTAGCAACGCTCAGAATAGCATGTTTAGGTTTAAGATAATAATACTACTAAATCTCAAAATGCTAAACTTATACCGGGTGTGGCTGTAATATGAGCAAAAAATTAAACTGTAGGCTGTGCTCCTCATACTGACCAACATTTGTTCAGCAACTTTTAAAAATAACTTGTGGTTTGATTTTTAATACACTTTAAAGTTTATTCTAAGACGCAATGTATTGCGAATTTTGTTATGTTTCAGGCGTGACAAGCGACGTCAATCACAATGATATGGTGTGGCGATGGCGTCCATTGAAGATAATATTTATTTTGTATGAAAAATAGGGAGTCTAAATACTTCATAATTTTTAAAAGTTGTTGAACTAAAGTGTCACCGTTTGAGGAGTACAATCTATGTTTTAATTATTTGCTCGTGTTACAGGCCACACCCGGTATAACAATTAGGATATATTTATTTCTAAGAATATAATTATCATTACGAATCTTCTTTGATAATATAGTGCATTTTGATGCAAGTGCAAGGTACTTATCTTATTAACAAGAGATAAAATGATAACATACGATTTAAATATATGCTAAGCAAGAATAACTATGTTTATATAATACTTTAACCAAATAAATTTTGTCATCTACATTGGACGGACAAATGTTTTCGTGCCAATACAAACTAACAACAATACACAATAGAAATAGTTCACTAACAATAGCCAACGGATTGCGATTTAATATCTACATACCTACCATTTCTATACTGACAGGTGAAATTGTTTTAATACAAATGCCTTGTAAATAATTCCTATCATTTTGAAGCAATGACAGCAGAGTAATTGGAAATTTGATCCCGTTGGTTTAATTTTAATATTTATACTTTTTTTAATTTACTGTTGATGTAATGTTAGGAAGCAAGATAATATTGGAATATTTGGAATAATTAAGTAACGCTTAACATACGGGTGCCAAACAGACCAAAGTAATTCCTCACGATGAGAGGCGACTCTTGTCGATTTGGGAATAGAGATGTTGACTGTATTTAAGATAAGTTATTTCACACCATGCATGGAAGAAAACACCAAAACATTAGTAGAGAAACGTAGACAGCAGTTTATTTTTAAAGTCATTTTCTGTTTTATAAACAGCTTAGAGCTAATAAAGAGTAGGTAATTTGAACGTGACGTCATTTTCTAGTGTTTTATATAAATCCACAGTGGAAAATCGTTCTGACAGTTAGAAAAAACAAACTCAATTGACTTGACTAGTAGTCAAATATACCCTATTAGACTATACCTAGACTTGTTTATAGGTATTGAGAAAAATATGTGACACGATTCTATTTTTAATTACCTATTCTTATCAGTAAGTATTTAAAATAAATATTTGTTGAAAGTAGCTTTAAATACGTGGCTTAATTATTTACAATTTTCCAACGCTAGCTTACCTTCAATAATAATTTAATTATGCAAAATGTACGAATGCTTTTTTAAGAGTAACTACCTAATTAATGATTAAAATTGTGAGGCCTTTTTTCAGGTATTAATTTAAATGTGATATAAAGTTCGCTTTATTAAATATTTTAATGCAACGTTCTGAAAACAGAATATTAATAGGTCCCTTATTGTATAGTTATGGGGGTATTCTCAAAAGTCTAAAGAAACCCAACGGTATGGAATGAAGTGATAATATGTATAACTATACTTTGTCAAAAAGCGTGGCAAATTTAAAAAATATAGTCGCGAATGGTACCTAATCGTACCGTAGAAAATTTGAATTTCGCGCCTTTTTCCACTGACAAAGTTGTTTAACCGGCTATATTTAGTAGGTAGAGTTTGTTTTCTACTCCTATGGTGTCATATACCACACATCCACGTCGCGTGTAAAAACGACTTTACAACAAAATACATATTATTTTGCTACCGACGTAAAAAACCAGTGATTTCGTATTCCTTTAATTAAATACAAATGTACAAGTAGAAATCCAACTCCAGAAAACTTATTTTTAGAACTATAACTGGCAAGTAATTGAACCACAGGGGGCCGATTTATGAATTACGAGCGCTCGATTTCGTGTAGCTACTTTCAACACTACTTATCTCCACTACCTAGGTACTAGGAATTCAGTTTATTCTACGAACGAGAGAGAAAACAAGTGATCAATACCACTAGATTCCCAATTTCTATTGCTCGTATTTCAACCAACAACCGACAAGAGTCATGCTCTTAAATTATGATGTACGTATTTCAAAAGTAGCATTTCGCCGTTCTCTACAGATATTCGAGTGATGAAATCGAGGGGTCAAAATTAAAATATCAGCCCCCAGACACACTTTACAGTTTTTAAATTTCCCGTTTGTTCATTTTTCTTTTAGAGGTTCTTCAGTTATTTGGTAGGTATAATAGTTTGATTTTAAGATTCTATTAATATGTAGTGAGTTATTTGTGTTATTTTCATAACAATATGCTTCTCATGGGCAAAGATGAAATCAGTTTTGAATCACCAGACAAGGTGTCTCCAGTATCTAGTCGAAGAGGTGTTTTAAATTTGTGTTGATTCAATTTAGCACTTTATTTAAAATTTAGTACCTAGGTCCTAGTCGTAGAAAATGTCTTGTACGTATGCAACGTTTTAAAACTGAGTCAAAACAAGCTAGTGGCGTTTTTCTTTAAAAAAATCGCTTCCGTCTTCGTCACCGGCTCAAATTCTTCTAAAGACTTCTCTTATACAGCTGATGCATTAAGCTACTATTATGTGTTAAAATAGTATTTTAGATTTTTTTATAATTTTCTTATGACAGTTGCCTATAAATATTAAAAATAGGAGATGCATAAGTATTCATCTCATATTGTTTGAGCCGAAATCAGTTATTTTTATAACACTGATAAATATAATAATTGGATAAAGGTAAAAATACTAATGACGCTTTCTTCCATCCAGTAAAAGTTAAGCAAACTATTTAAACCGGTACCTACGTTAATCAAAGTTATTAAACTAAAACTTTCTTCGGAAAGCTAATTAAACTATCTTTTTACTACAAGAAATGTCAATAACAGTATGAAAGCTTAATTAACTGCTACGTTGGCACCGGTCCGACTATACAGTTTCTGGAGAACTTATGCTTTATAATTTATTTCGAAAACAGCTTACGTTTAAAATCGCATGTTGGTTGTAACATTCGTAATTTATTTCAAACACGTGCTAAGTAATCTCTAAAACGCATGTATCACTACAGACGGCGTAGGTAAATGCGATTGACTGGTAGAGAATGCCTTTTGCCATTAAGTCCGCCTTCTGTACGATAAGGTTTTCTTTTGTGTAATAAAGATTAAATAAATAAATAATACCCATAGGCTGCGAACAAACGGGCACACACTCAGACGGACAATACAACGACAAAATTTAAGAATTTCTTACTAGCTACGGAACCTTGAAAACATATATTAAACAAGTAAACCTTAGAATTTAGAGTAAGAGATTAAGACCCGTTTAAAAATCGGCAATATAATACGTAATCTGTTAGCTAGTACCACAATGTTCTCTACTTAACTACGTGGCCTGACAATATTGTTGTAGTGCGCAATGCCACGCCTCCCTGATCAAACGCTTTGACTGCAGGCGCGTGATGCGTCACATTATTCTACTCCGCATTCAATGTTTGTATGTGAGAAACTTGTACACGTTATATGTGAAAATACAACGAACATTAATTAGTTTAGAATTATATATTTTTTTAAGTAGAAGTGAACCCCTTAGTAGTAGTAGTTTTAAGTAGGAGAGAGGTTTCTGAGCTCCACGGATATAGATTTCAACGACATAGCGTAGGCTACAATTAACCACAATACATACCTACGTACCTACAGGTAACAGGTAGATGAAAGGTATGGATAATCTAAACTAAAATTATAATTTCAGCGCAGTTATAATCGATTATCATGTAGCTCAGCATGCTCCACATATGGCCAGAGTCTTAGCGTCGTCATTTACTATGTACAATTAGGCCATCAAAGCGTGTATTGTTAATTCTGCTCGATATAATCTCAAAGCTCCCTTTGAAGCATCATAAGTGCCCAATTATAGCTAATCTGAGTTTACTTCAACTTACGTAAATTATATCACATTGGGGGGACGCTTTAGGTTAATAATTTTGATTCGTCATAAGTTATGAGCATACTTCGGGGTTTCGGGTGCGGGAATGTTTTACACTAGCCAAAAATACTTAGGTGAAAACTGTAAAAACAGAAAGTATTTTAACATTTCTAAGCACACTACCTCTTCTTATTAGGTACTTAATTCAGAGTTTGGTAAATATTTTACAGAAAACAAAGTTATAAATAGGTACACGAATACATTCCCGCAACGCAAATCATCGTTTCGGCTACGCGTGTAGCGTATGCGTTAAATACACGAATGTCGCTTTCTTATATATGTAAATAGCTGAAATGGAATTTATATTAATTTACTTTTATGAAATCATCATAGTACCTATCTCCTGTGCTCACCTTTATAAGTAGCAGCGAGATGAACAGCGAATAATTTTAAAATACTATCAAATCAAATCGAGATTGTTAAAGTGCGAATGCCTCCGTAGCTCGTTTTATAAAGTAATATCAAAGTGAGTTTGGATTTAAAAAGTACGAATAAGTCTGCTACAATTGCTACTTCGTAGCCCGTAGCACTTTTTTACCGTCGTATCTTATGTTATCCAACGACGAATTACGTTGTCGTAGTCGTGAGTACGTAATTCTTCGTAGCGCGTAGAAAGAGCACACAGTAGGCGCATTACAATTTTATTTTTATGTAATGGGGCCTCTAAGTATCACATATTATTTCATAGTGTATGGCTATGGACCCTGTAGCTGATGATACAGACAACAGCTGGCTATACATTTATCTGCTGCATTTTCCACTACAAATTAGTGTAAAACTGCTTATGCTTTTGTTTTCGTAAATTAAATTACTTGGGCACAATCACAGAAATACCAAAGGTACAATTTGTGCAAGTGTGATATTTTTAACACTTTTCAATTACCTACGTTATATAACTTTAAGTTTGCCGATATGGGAAATAGTTATTTCAATAATAAAAAGTTAACCTCCTGAGACCCCAGACGCAGTTATTTTGTTTGAACCTTTGTTAATGAATAAAAGTTCAGAATATATTGTGGAATATGTCCAAAAATTTGTAACGGGGGTCTCGGGAGGTTAATATTACATGATAGTCATCTCAAATCTCCTACGTTACGGTCTGATGAGTAAATTGGCTCAATTGAAGCGTCCAGATACGTAGACTTGCGGATGATTCAATTGAAAACTAAATGAACACGTAGCAAGTAACAAGTTCTTTATCACACTTGCTCGGAGAAGGTATATAGGTTTTATATACCTTCCGACCTGTCAATCGGTCGGTCGGTCGGTCGGTCAGTTTGACGACCGGTCTGGCCTAGTGAGTTGTGAACCTGCCTATGAAGCCGATGGTCCCGGTAAGGGCATTTATTTGTGCGATGACACAGATATTTGTTCCCGAGTCATGGTTGTTTTCTATGTTTATATAGTATTTATGTATTATATATATCGTTGTATAAGTACCCATAACACAAGCCTTCATGAGCTTACGTGGGGCTTAGTCAATCCGTGTAAAAATGTCCTATTTGTGTGTGTTAAAGAAAAACTCAGAAGTTAAGATATATGTGACGAACTGAAAGCCTACGTGAAAATGACAACTTAGATGTCCTTATTTTTGTGACGATTGAAGTGTATATTTTTGGACACCTTGCCCGCTCAGGTATATCTGCTGCTGACTGTACGTCGGGCTATGCCCTACACTTTTAGTATGAGAAAGTCGAAGGCGCCTGGCTTTGGACGGCGTGCAGCGCGCCACGAACGTCGGGCTACATACGCCCGACTCTTTTAGTATGGGGGCGCCCGGCATTGAAACGCGTACAGCGCGCCACGTACGTCGGGCTACCCCCGACTCTTTTAGTATGAGGGCGCCGAAGGCGCCCGGTTTTGGAACGCGTACAGCGCGCCACGTACGTCGGGCTACGCCCAACGCTTAGAGTATGGGGGCGCCGAAGGCGCCCGGCTTTGGTAAGCGTACAGCGTGTCACGTACGTCGTGCTACGCCCGACACTTTTAGTATGAGAAAGTCGAAGGCGCCTGGCTTTGGACCGCGTGCAGCGCGCCACGTACGTCGGGCTACTACGTCCGACTCTTTTAGTATGAGGACGCCGAAGGCGCCCAGCTTTGGAACGCGTACAGCGCGCCACGTACGTCGGGCTACGCTCGATACTTTGAGTATGAGAAAGTCGAAGGCGCCTGGCTTCGGACCACGTGCAGCGCGCCACGTACGTTGGGCTACCCCCGACTCTTTTAGTATGAGGGCGCCGAAGGCGCCCGGTTTTGGAACGCGTACAGCACGCCACGTACGTCGGGTTAAGCCCGACGCTTTGAGTATGAGGGCGCCGAAGGCGCCCGGTTTTGGAACACGTACAGCACGCCAACGTACGTCGGGCTACGCCCGACGATTTGAGTATGAGGGCGCCGAAGGCGCCCGGCATTGGTAAGCGTACAGCGTGTCACGTACGTCGGCCTACGCCCGACACTTTTAGTATGTGAAAGTCGATTTTCATAAATGTTAAAATTAAATAAAAACATACGGTTATAATGATACTTTCATAATTTGTTCTGCCAAAGTCGGTGCAGAGTTAGCTTAGACGGACTCTGCATCGTATCGATTAATAAATAGAAGTTATATTTTAAACTTTTCGATTCCATTAGCGTAATTAAGAACATGTTTAAAAACTATGAGTAGTATTGTACCTAATATAATATAATTATATTTTTTTAAGATCAGCGGTCAAACCCCTTCCTTTTATTTTAATAAGTATCCCATTCAATAATAATATTTGGTTTAATGAGATTAGCTTCTCTTAACATTTTTTGTCAATCCTTACTTTCTCAAACTCAAACTTAAACCCACATGTTGCGTATATATTATTAATCGGCTTTCACAGCCCTTCATTTTGATACCCTACTCGATAGGTTTGCACGATATTTTTTTCTAAAGGTTGCGTTATATGGCGTATTAAGTCCGCCATATTGTTTTTATAATGACGTCACAGCCTATGTCACCCGGGATGACGTAAGGATTCTAATGGTGTATCATACGTCTAAATCGGTTCAGGCTATCAGAAGTTACGTTGGAATAAAGAAACTCACATATATACATACAAACATGAACGCTGAAAACAATACACTCTTTTTTTTGGGCAGTCGGGTACGTACAAGAGTAAAAAAACTGATCTTCTACCTGTTACTCCCTGCGATGTAGATAATGTATTTTTTGGGTTATTATGTCAGTAAGTCATGCAAACTAATAGGCCAATCAAATTATGTAGATCCAAAAAAAGCGTTTTGAGGAATTAATTCCCAGCAAGCAGGAAATCGTTTTAACAACTGGAAGTAGTCTTATATAAATGCTTGTAATCCGAGCCAGTCAAGTCAGGAATCAGGATATATACTCACTTAAATAACAACGTTATATTTTAAGTTCACTAACTTACTCAAGTTGAGCGATATACTAACTCTTTTTCGATGTTATTTTTCGAATATATTTAACTATTACTTTAGTGTAATCGTAAACAAGATTGGTGTTCTAAATAAAAATGAGTGTATTATAAATGTAAGACTTACAATTTATATTGGCAGTAGCTTATACCCAAATAGACATACAAACAACGCCACGGAGCGACCAAATTGAAATAAACAATGAATTTATCCCGATTCACAGAACAGCTCTACGTACGTATAAAGCAATAATGCTGGTATAATTCGGTTTGCTTATAGTAAAAGCGAAAGCGATAAAACGTTGTTAGTAAATTGATCGTCTCTAGATGTCGACAGATATAAATTTAATTTCAATTTAAGCATGTGTAAAATTACATCAATGACAAGCTTGACTGTTCACTTTGAGTTATACCTATCAGCTGCGTTGTATCAGCTCTGCTTTAAGTTTCTCGCTCCGCTTATAAAATCAACGTAAGCGCTACTTACAGCACCACACTAACCCGGGGTTAACCGGTTAACCCTGGAGTTACCATGGTTACCAGTACAATTTGACACTGGGTTAACGGTTTAACGGGTTAACCCCGGCTTAGTGACATTGCCGTTAGTGGGATGGTGCAAGTGGCGCTAAGAGTAAGTATTATATAATTTATATTAGATAATTGAACGAACAATGACGTACTTGCAGTGTTTATCACCTGTTTTTGTATTTGTTGCAATGAAATTAGATGCACAACGGTAAGAAAAAAAAGAGCGATTTGTTAAATATTAGGTATTAAGCTAACATTTCAAAAAAAGTAGTCATTTATGACTTAAAATGCTTTAAATACCAAGTTAGCGTATTTTGTACGACCCACTAAGTCCGCTCCAGATAAAAAAGAAAACAAACTGGAGACAGCGAGAAATATTGCCATTCGGACGGCGGCAGGTGCGCGGCTATAACAAGCTACGAGTCTGTATCGGAATAAACTTATGAGTATGGCTTTATTGATTTGGTGATTTACAAACCTTTAGTAGATACTGGATTAATTGGAAATATTTTACGGGATTCAACAAGATAGTTTGATCTATTAATTTACAGCCATATTAAAAATACTTGACTATGTAAAAAGTTAGGTATTCAAATATATCAGAAAATCGCCTATCATTTGACAAAATTACTTAATTAATGTTGTTATTTTTGCTATGTCAAATTCACTCGTAGTTTTCAGTTAAAAGTTCGGCATATTTTGTTTTCTAGTAATTGAAAATTGTTCCTAGTAATATTTTGCATTGTTTTCTTACTTTATTTGCGTGTAGTATTCACAACTAAACGGGTAATTTATAATTAAGTACTTAACCTACTTTTCATTGTAATAGTTAGTAACGTATGAAACTTTAGGCTGTTTGTTTTCAAAAAAAGAAAAGACTTTGCGAAAATATTAAGTTGCACTTATGTCTAATGCTAGGTGATTTTCTTACGTATTCATCATCATCATCATCATCTCAGCCATAAGACGTCCACTGCTGAACATAGGCCTCCCCCTTGGACCTCCATACGTGCCGGTTGGAAGCGACCCTCATCCAGCGTCTTCCGGCGACCTTAACAAGATCGTCTGTCCATCTTGTGTGTGGACGTCCTACGCTGCGCTTGCTAGTCCGTGGTCTCCACTCGAGCACTTTTCGACCCCATCGGCCATCTTCTCTGCGTGCAATGTGGCCTGCCCATTGCCACTTCAGCTTGCTAATCCGGTGGGCTATGTCGGTGACTTTAGTTCGTCTACGGATCTCCTCATTTCTGATTCTGATTCTTACGTATTAAAATACTAAAATGAGTGTCATTTCCATAGTCAAGTATATCTTTTTCATATCTCATGCTCTGAAAGTGGGTCGTTGTTGTTCTAAAAGGTGCGCAGAAAGTTATACGTTTATGCTCTAGCGCAGAAAAGTGGTGTACTCCTCTGCGTCCCCGTCCCACGAGGCACGAACAACTGGGTGGAAACAAAATGGAAAAATAGTGTCTTTATTTCCTCGCCTGTAACAATTGGTAATTCTTTAATTTTACTTATCCCACGTTGATCCTTTTTTTTATAAAAAATGATGTAAGTAAATTGTTAAAACAAATTATTCTTGATTTCTTTCGTTGAATTCTATTTACTCGATTTCATAAGGCGGGAACCAAAAGGAATACATCAAAAATATTTTTTTTAACCTTACACTTGCGTAAATGAGCAAAGGCAGATTCTTATACAGCCACAGTTAAACGTTTGTACGATATTAAATTGGTTTTTAAAGTTATTTAGCACTATATTCATGAAAATAAAATAAAATACAAGATAAAAATTTCTTATATCATTAATTAAATTGTTATTTAATATTTAAAATACTTTTATTATATTATTAGGTGGTGCGACGCACCAAGGTCGCGGTACGGTCCGGTAGTCTGTGGCGGCTTTTAGAACGAAAAAGTATAAAATTAAAAAGTAAGAGGCAATCCCGCTGATTTTCGTACTACAATGAACAAATCATTTTAAAATTACTGCAGTTTGTTAAAAAATGTGTGTTTTCGTAAATACCTATTGCAATCTAAATGATTTTCGCTAGGCGTTATTAATCTTTACACATGTATTGTAAAGTCTCCGATTGCAAGTAAGTCCTAAGGTAAAAAATCATGGCTGTAGGTCTATTGGGTACTTCAATTACTGATTTTGCGAAATTGCCTTGTCTTGTGTGGTTTCCTCGCATTCGATATGAAAAGTAGAGTGTTTAACTCGGGTGAAAGGCACCATTTCCGTCTCGGACTATTGGCGCTCTCACTGCGTTCGAGCGCCAAACTACCTCGACAGAAATGGGTGCCTTTCAACCCTTGGTTAACAATCTACTATATAAGTGCGTTTATATCGTTATAAAAAATATCTTGTTAAATCCAGCACATTACTTAAAACAGATCAAGCATCTACTAAATGTTTCTAAATCCACAGAGCCAATAGTAATGCAATATGACCTGACTTTCAAGAAGAAGGAGATTTTTAATTCAACACAATTCGTACTCAGTTTAATGTTTTTGAAACCTGGTTTAGTTGTTTAATGAAAAAAGTTACACTAACGAGGCACTCGATTTGGAAGAAAAACACTTTCAATAGTGGGTTTTTGTATTCATTCTTTTTTCTAGTTCCAAGAACCCTGGGGATAACAGCGGATTCTTTCTCATTGTAATGCATTACTTGTATAAATAAATAATAACAGAATACGGACCAAATTGTTATTTTGCCCTTATTTGACTAGTAACTACTTACTTACTCGTAAATAATACAAAGCATTTTTTTTGTTTTGGGAAACCTAAAAGGCAAGTATAATATAATAGAGTAGACAGGTTGACACATGCGTGCACCCGTGAGGGACAGAACATACGCAACACGACGAAATTATAAACATGTACTCGTACGTATTTTAGTCGGGTTCATTGTTGCCCAAGAGACTTTGGTGGGTAACAGCAATACGTCTACCGTTTTGAGATGGCACTTGGGGATTTTTAGACGAAGGCAGAAATGAAAGAAACAAGACTATGACAAGGACAAACAATAATAGCGCTTTCTCTGCTACTCGTACTGAAAGCTCCATAAGACCCTCTCGTTCGGTCTTCTCCTCCCCTGGTTGCTTCTATTATAGTATTGTAGCTGAATGTAAAACAGTAAATATAAAGAACAACTGAAATAACTTTTATGGTTTATTTGGGAAAGAATATTTTTAAACTATCACAATAAATGATCCCATTAAAACATACCTAAATAGATAAACGGGAGCCAAGTTAAATATTAACAACACGCGTAGTTATCGAATTCGCCGACGAAAAAACTGAGATTTAACCCTTCTTTGCATGGTGATGGAAATTTCCATCATAACATTGTCCTATGAAATAAAGGTGCTTTCGTAGGTGATTGATATTTATTTTTAAGACTGTCAACTTTCAACACTAATCCATTTTCTGATTTTGTACATAAATTTACGCAGTATTTTAATTTATAAAAATTACATTTGTTGAAAGACGAAATGTCGGAAAACTTGAAAAACCTGGAAGTTGATGATTTTTATTATGTGATTTTGAGAAGATTTTTCAGGGTTTGTAATTATTTTATATTTACAAACTTTATCATAGAAATATCACAAATAGTGTACCTTTCTAATGGCAGTAATTTTTTTCCTATAACCCTTACTAATAGTTATATGTATATTTACAAAAATATGATAGCCTATTCAATTTCTAACACCGATTTCGCAGTAAAAATTGATGTTATATTTTTTTAATTATTTTTTCCAGAATCAGTAAACAATTACGTGACACATATATTTATTTTGGGCAAAAATAAAATATCTTGCAAAGAAGGGTTAAATGCGGGTGTGTAAAGCTTAATATAATTATAAAAAAACTATCATACATTTGTTATAACGCCATTTGATATATTATTGTATGTTATAATGTAATTTTTATTATACGTTGTCTTTGTTATATTGTGATTTCATCTAAACTGTCTTTGATATAATGCCTAATGTAATATAATTTTCAAATAGTATATAGACATATTTTATAATTACATTTGTTATATTATATTTTTGTATAACGTAATACTTCATACAATTTTATCAGGTATAAATACATATTTTGTCATATTTCATTTACCGATAACGTAAAGTTTTACATACTTTTTACAACTAGTACGCAGACCTACTGCTTTTGCTAGCTAGTTATTCTAGGGAGGTCACAGTTCTAACCTAACCTAACCAATTTTTTCACGGTTTCGTTCTGCGGGGGCCGAAGTTCAAACCTAACCTAAACCACTATTTTACGTAGAGTATTTTATTCCACGGAGGTGCAAAGTTCTAACCTAACCTAACCCTCCTTTTGTTAGGTAGTTATTCGTTTATCCGGAGTCGCAGTTCCTACCTAACCTAACCCATTTATATCATGCAACTATTATGCCATATAAATAATTATGTGATGTCACTTGTTATAACAAATAATATGCTTTAGAGTATGTAATAATTATGGCAATGTATATTAGGCGAAGTGTAAATATGCCTTATGACCATTATACCAATAACAACATTATGTATACCGTTAATTAGGTATTAAGGTAGTATACCATTTATTACGTTATTCAAAATAACGATATAACAAACTATAATATATGAAAAGTAATTATAACAAATGTAATGCACCCGTTAAATGCATCATAATATTCATAATCAGACCAGCAGATAATTTTGGGCCAAAATGTACACGCTATTTCACATTTAATATTTTGCAGTGACATTTACTATATAAATTATATACATATTGTTTTTGATTGTTTTAATTCCTTATCTAAGTTACATTAATTGATTTTTAATCTATTATTTTTTAATTATATAGGTATATGTACAGTAGCCATAAAAGCGTCCTAGATGTTCACAAATATCTGAAGAAAGCATTCTCAAGACATTAGAGTGCGTGATCAGATATTTTAGAGCACCTTGGCCGCTCCGATATATGATCCGCTCCGCTGACAGCGACTGTACTGCACGTAAGTGCAGTAATTTGCCAAAACACTTTTTTTAATCCATCCCCAATTTGGGTCAGTAATGTTGCCATTACTCTTCTTCTCGATTACGCCTGTCCATCCAATGCACTGCAATAAACCCAGCTAATGTGTTGGGAACAGCGGGATTTGGAGGGTTATACATAATGGCAAGGGGTGGCAATAACGCTAATGATGACTTCTAGCCTAAGTGGTTTTGTTTGTCGAGTTACATATCCTAGGATGGCTAACTATAAACTGGTGTTAAGCTTTGGTACATTATACCTACTGTTTACCACTGTACATTAGGTACTGCAAGTATGTTTTTCCGTATCACGTTGACAGCTGAGCAGTTTATCATTTTTAATGTATCCATTTCAGTAATACTCTTTAGTTTTTTCATTTTCAACATCTGTCTTCATAGCATTCACACCAACTTTTTCCCCCAAATTAATTTACCAAAAAACTAAACCAGTATCTCATTGTTCACAGGCGCGGGCGGCCTCCGTACCACGGAACTGCGAATCACGCCACGCGTCGTACAACGCGGTAGAAACGTGACGATGGCTTGCCTGTACCAGCTGCGAGAGTACGGAATATACTCCGTAAAGTGGTACAAGGGCACCCACGAGTTCTACAGATATTCGCCGTTCGAGTCGCCAACGACGAGAGTTCTGCCTGTCAACGGGATTAAAGTCGACGTGAGTGGATTTGTAACGTAAACTTTCCCGTTTTGATGATTTCATGTATTACGGTGTGATTGATATTGGTTTTGACGTCAAAAGACTTTGACATAAATAGCGAAACGACTTTTTAAAACGATTACTCAGTGAAAAAACAAAAGCTTTATACATAAACGGCATTCGAACTATAAATATTTGATCTTGGTTTGATAACTATTTGACATATTTATAAGTGCAGCTCGCTCCCACCAATGGATAAGTGCAGGCGAGATGCATAACGACTATAGCGAGATTAGCGAATAATGAAATCAACATCATGGTAATCTAGACGACTGATTAATTTACCTACTCGTAAAGTTCGAATAGCTCCAAACATTTAGCAAACAAACATACTTGCATATTTTGGATAGTTTTACTACTTTCTTAACACATTCAGCGCCAAGAACCCGACCGTCGGGTACACTGTTCGTAGCGACTACGCGCTCCATACGGCGAAACCGTGACTACGCGCTACGAGCGTAACCCGTAGCACTTACATAACCTTACATAACCTAAAACTGTGAAAAACACCATTTTGTTACAGAGATTAAAATCTAACGAAACCCACGTAGTGCTTTTGCGTGTGGCTCCGAGCCTCACGGGCAACTACAGCTGTGAGGTGATACTGAACGCGCCTTCGTACCCGCACCACACCGCCGTGGCAAGGCTGGATGTCGTGGGTACGTAATTATATTACATACCACTTTTGCACCTTGTTTATATCAGTCCTGAATTGAACAGGCTATCTTTTATAAGAATTAGCGACTGCTCTCTGGCTGTTCAACAAATAGGATTAGAAAAGATTTTTTATTAAAATGTAAGTACCTATTTGGTAGATAAAAAAGGTAACTAAGCAATCATCAAAGCATTTAATAGAATTGTGCAACGTGGGGGGTAAGTGAAATATTGTACGAGAGTCTATATATTCACGACAGCCGCAGGCTGGAGTGAATTAAAGACTCGACTACTCGAGTTACAATATTTTTACCCCCGGAGTTACACACAATGTTTTTCATCACACTTGAAATCATTCTTAAATACGGTGATATTTCAAACATTCGTCCGCCATATTGTCTTGTTTTGGCAGGTTTGGATTCGAAGGCATAGACCCATCCGGATTCAGCCATAATTGAAAATTGTGTAAAAAATAATTTATACGCCTCTAAAATTAATCAAATTAAATATTTTTAAACATACACATAAAAATAATTTATAAAAGTCAGTATTTTCAATGTAAAACTCATTGAAACATAATAGTTCGTATGAATTACTGACATAATAAAAAAAAAGCTATAATATAGCTTTTTTTTTTCAGAATCCATAACTCCCGCGGGAACAATATAGGCCTTTGTCCTTCAGTACACCTGCATGAAATAAGATCTTTTTCGACCAAGTGTGATGAAAAAAAATTAACATAAGTACCTCTATTAAAATTGTATTAACACCGTTAAGATAAAGTGAAAATCAAAACTCGAGTACTTAAATTAAATTATATCTTCAATGTCGTTCTTTTATTTGAAACCAGTTATAATAAATAATAATTTTATTATATTGATTTGGATTTGGTAATAACATGCTAAAATGATATGTAATAATCTATTGTACAAAACAATTTAATAATTTCCAAATGTCACTGGCACTCATATAATTCAAGACATTCCAGTACAAAGAAGCATTTTCCTTTGTCATTGTACGAAATAACTACTCTTTGTTTTGTACACGAGTTGCTCAAGAAAGAGACAGGGTTGTCACGAAATTCATATGTTATTATTACATTTTTGCAAGTAACACGTCTGGAATTTTTATTAATAAATAAATGGCTATGTATCAAACAACATTTGTATATATTTATTTTACTGATACTTCTTATAGTCACACCGAATAAACTAAGCTTTATTCATACAGCTTTTAAGAAATAGAAGGTTGGAACGTGCCAGTAGGGGTCTAGCGAGAAAATCAGGTTTGATAATCTTTTATTTTACATATGGGCGCTCGTATTTGCATTATGTTACGTCGCTCAGACATAGTCAGAAGGGAAGAGATTCGCTAATTGTGCTCTACCGACCTGTGGAGTAGGTATTTGTACAAATGCAAAAGTTAGAAGCGACGAAAGATCATGTAGACAGTCCAACCTGATAGACGGTATTCGCCACATTAATCTTACATAATTAGTTATTAGAAAACGCCAAAGAACATTAACACGATTGAAAAAGTATGCAAGACATATTAAAACATATGAAATTGACTGCATAAGATAAATGAAAATAACGTGGCATCTGATCAACATTGGTCCTGCATATGTATACGGAATGTGAATACAAAAAATCTAACTCAAAAAGACGGTAATGTAGGAAAGTTACCACCCCTGTTACCTACTACTAAAAAAGAAAAGAATTTCTAACAAAGCTCTGCCCTGAATAACTCTTTTCTCAAAACTTTCCTACCATATTACCTTTATACCATCGGTCACTAGTTTTAGTCTTACATTGTTAGAAGAAATATATGTACAAACATGGACCTGAAAGATATAATTTATCAGTTTTATCGCTGTGCAGGAACCAAAAACTTTAGATTGAAAAGTTGTTTTTTGATTCAAATATGTCGATAAAATACAAGTCAAAACTCAAACTCAAAATACATGGGAAATACTGAAAGTTTATATAATGAGTCACTTAAAGATCACGCAGTGAATGAAAACGTTTATTGTTTGAATCTACATAATTCTAACTCTTTTTTGAGATACAGTTATTTGGGTAAGAATTGTGCGATGTGTATTCTAGGAATGCCGGCAGTTTGAAAATTGTATGTCGAGCGTTTTTATAATTTTAACCCAAATATTTTACGACTTTCAAGTATTATCTTATAATTAAGCCCAGTTCTCGTGCAACTGTTTGTAAGTAGTAGGTACTGTGTGTAGGTTTTATAATTTTAGTCACTTTTGTATTGATTTTACGGAGGATAGTCGAAAGCGTCTTTCAATAGCGACGCTCTAAACTAAAATCGCAGTTGTGTGCTCAATGATAAAAAGTTCAAAAAAATCGCATATAAGCAGATTTAGATATCCTTAACCCTTATCTTGGCAAGGCTCAAAATATCTTAAATATAAACATTTTTTTAGTTTTTCGTCACCTATTGAGCATACTAGACTATAAAAAAATAAGGGAAAAAATCCAGGATTTTCCAGTTTCGGAAAATCATATGTATCATATTTGATACAATGCCAATCCCTCGACAAAATAGTTACCTACTTTTTAGAAGAAAAATGTGGATTTTAATAAAAATAAAACATGTAATTCAACAGAAATTATCATTTATTGCTAATTAAACGCAATCTAAAGCATCAGATGACTATTACACCTGTAAAAATAAATTATATCTACGAATACCTGATCACTTGGGCGGAAAATTTGATCCCGTAAAGTTTCAAAAAAGTCGTCAGCAAAAAGTTGAGTAAAATATGAAAAGTAAACAAATAATTAAAAGTAAAAAAAAACATGTTTTTTTACTTTGGGAGCATTTTTTGCCATTCACATATTTTTCTGTGCTACGGGCTACGGCGTAGCAATAATGCTACAGAGTACGAATATACAGTTGAATAACATCTAGTACTTAAAAAAAAATCAAAATTCAATAACTACATAATACGACAACTAATATTAAATACTTGAAACATGTTTTGTAACCCCACAAATATAAAAAAAATTAAAAATAACATGTAAAACTATAATTGACGACAACTTGGCAATGTATTAAATGTAATACAATCCTATCTATATGTACATTTCTGAGTTCTTGGCAATGTATCAAATATAATACATAACAGTTTAATGTAAGGTTCTGTGTATTAAATGTTTTTAAATTCGAACGCATTGTAAATATTTATGCACTAACAGATAGTTGATACCTCAAAATGCAGATTATGGAATAATATATACTACTCTAAGAAATAAATGCAAAACTTCCAGTGCGAACCGAAATCTGTTGTTTCCGTGGCGCCATGTTGATTATTACTAATTAATTTACAATGACGCGTGTGTCCATTATTTTTTTCTATAAGAAAGGAGAGTAGCTCGACATATTAATGGCAGAATTATTTTGTTAGGTAATAAAGTGAACCTGCTAGATTTTTTTAAGTTCCATGTATCACGGGTGTTACAATGCTAAGATAACGGTTAAGTATTCAATTGAGTCAAGTGTAATAATCCTACATGTACCTACACGTATAAGTCAGAAAACATGAGTTTAAATAGATATGCCACAACCGCCATACAACAACACCACTGAGGACCCAGATTTTCATACAAAAAGTGTCTTTAGGAAAAATGGACCATGTACTTTTTAGGTTGATCCCATCGTAAAGAAAATTAAAAAGAGTTAAGAAAAGCGATTATAAAATAAAATGTTGCATATTGCAGTTTTTGAGATTGTAGGAATTTTCAGCGTGACTTGTATAGGTACTCGTAGTACTTATCTATTTAAGAGTATTAAAATTATACATAATTAAGTTTCAGGTAAATTCATATAACGCTGTTGCCGCTGTTACTATCTAAATCTTACGGGCCAATTTAAGTTTTAGTTATGCGGTCTGATTTCGATACGATACTGATCTGTCAGTGTCAAAAAATGTATCGTTTTTGGTTGAAGAAATGTCACTTTTAGAAAGTAAACAATGTTCAAAACATTTCTTGCTTTAATCATAGCGCTAAAATTCATGCTACGACACGCGCGTAGCGGTCCAATTGCACAACGCAGCGAATTCATAATATGAAAAATGTCACGTAAATTTTTAAAGTACCTACATGAAGACCATTTTTACGTTTATGCTCGTTCTGACATTCATGTTTTCACTAAACATTTTAAATTTAGTTAAAATGTCGTAAAATATTTTTTTATATTAAAAAAAGAATGTAATTTAAGACTAAATAAACTGTGGATTATTTCCTTTAAAAATCGATTGTTACACCGATGTTTCTTTCTACATTTTTTTTGCAAACTCCCCTTACGTCACCGTAGCAAATATTTTTTTTTACTCGCAGGAGCAGGCGGGCTTCGCGCTACTGAGCTTCGTATATCTCCTCCAGTGGTCCAGCGAGGAGCAGACGCTACTTTTGCCTGCCTGTACGAGCTAACTGATGCCCCCCTCTATTCTGTAAAGTGGTACAGGGGGCGCCAAGAGTTCTACTGCTACTCCCCTACTGAAACACCTTCGACGAAGATATTTCCATTTGCTGGTATTAATGTCGATGTAAGTATTAATTTTCACTACTCTAGTTAACATGATGCCCCACTTGAGTTTGTTTCATTTACCTACAATCTAGTGAAATATGCCACAGTTCGTTGAATTACGGTTATGTGAGGGAGTAAGTATTGATATAATGAAGGATACCCAATGTTCTTTATATCCATCAATCGATGTTCTGCTGCCTGATATAATGATGATGATCAGCGACTCGGTTAACCAGCTGTGAGGTTGATCAGTGACAACAGGTTTAGCAACCAAAAGGTTGTTACTCGATTAGCGCCACCCAGGGGACACGTGCAGGGTGTTAGTGGCAATTCCGGCGGACGTGAGTAACATCATCCCACGAATAAATGATTAAAACGATTAAATAAATGATGATGAATTGATGATGCATATGTTAGCATTTTATGCTAAAAGAGTTTTGTAAAGCTCGTGTTGTATTTCTGTCATACAATAACCATAAATCCTTAACTTTGTTGCACCTCTGTGTTGCATAAGTAATCGTGATAATATTTTTATGGTAGTGCTCACGCGACGCTGTAAGGCTAAAAAATGTAGTTATTATAGTATTCTATTAATACAGGTACTTACAGTAGATCTATTTAATGAGGATCAGTGTTTATAAATATTTTTATATAAGTGGCGAGCCAGAAGGTCACAGAAGTAGATCCTTAGGGGAGGCCTGAATCGAGCTGTGAACTTCTTTCGGCTGATAATGGTGATGAAATGCTATGAAATCATTCTCATGGCATATTAAATATGACATTATACCTTTTGAACGTAATGATTTATGATATAAAGGTAATGATGATAATAAAACTACAACTTTTATTTAAAGTTCCTAATATCAAACGATGCAAAGTAGATTTCAGATTTTTATAAAAAATCTAAAATCTCAGCAGATACGCAAATCCGGTGTAACAAGTAATAAGTACTCAACTTCAAGAACTCAACAGGTGAAATATTCGAGATCGTAAAGAAGCAATTTTAAAAGGATGAAATACGTTGTTTGATGTCTGGGTATTTTTCTGTCCCTTTTAGGGGTTTCATATTTTTTGCAACAAAAGATCTCACATCAGTTATAATTTATAAATTGCCTGAAACCTTGAATGTTATAAATTGTTAGATTCGCCCAATAGCACATTTATTATATTATAAATGAGCGTCTATTTTAAGTAGGACTTTAAAAGACTGGTGTTGTGTTACTACAGTAACTTCATTTATTTTACGTACATACATGCAAGATTAAATCAATACATAATGATTTAAAAAATGTTACAATTTACACCTGACTAAACAAAACTTTAAATTATATATTAAATTAAAAAAAAATCTACTTCTAAAGCTGTAAAATATAACCGGAGCAATCAGTTAACGGAATATCCTGTATTATGTTACGAGTATATGTCGTAATTAATACGTGATGTTTCTTCAACTGTCGAATAATATATTATGTCGTATATTATATTAATTTCTCCAATGTATTCAACCTTTCCCATTTCAATTCAACAGGCTTTATTTGCCGTCCCTCAAACCGGGATCCGTTATCCATTGTGACATTTGGATTATTATAAACAATATTTACGTTTCCCATTTTGAATTAATTGCATTCCTAGTTTAAATCCTCATCTCTGTGGAACGTGGGACAAACGTTAAGCGGGAGCAAAAGGAGAGAGGGAAATAAATACCTTTTTTTTTATTATGAATGGGCTTACTCATGGCCACAGACTAGCCGAGGCGTAGACGTGGCCTACGATGGAGCGAGCTCGCCCAGAAGGTGCCTGTTCACTCTTGATTTGAAGGTTGCCGGATTATAAGAACACGGAAATATAGACGCCGGCAAGGAATTCCATTCCTTGGCAGTGCGCATAAGGAAAGTAGAAGCAAAAGCGCTTCGTGCGAATTGGTGGAATATCTACCAAGTAAGGATGGAAACCGGCCGTGCGTCTAAAAGTCCGATGGTAGAATGGGGACGGTGGAATAAGCTCGTGTAGCTCTTGGGCACACTCCCCGAAGTGCAACCTGTAGAATACCGACAGGCTGGCGACTTTCCGCCGATGGGCCAAAGACTGAAGCTTAGCCGTTAGCTTCTTGTCGCCAATCATCCTCCTGGCTCTGCGCTCCACTGAGTCCAAAGCGGCGAGTTGGTATTTAGCTGAGCCATCCCACAGGCGGCTGCAATACTCCATACACGACCGGACTTGAGCTTTGTAAAGTGTTAGAAGCTGTCCAGGTGTGAAGTATCGCTTCACATTATTTAGGACGCCCAGCTTTCTGGCCGCAGTTTGTGCTTTAGACTCAATGAAGCTGCCGAAATTGAGGACTGAACTCAGCTCCATGCCGAGGAGTTCCAGGCTGTCGGTAATAGGTACAGATGCACCTCGGAAAGAAGGAGTCAGGTCAAATGGACTCCGTTTTGCGGAAAATAGACACGCCTGCGTTTTGGAGGCATTGAACGTGACCAGATTGTCATCACCCCACTGGGAAACGAGACTAAGGGTCAAGTTCATCCGCTCAACCATGGCCTCTCTCTGTGAACGTATATCCTCCCTGCTGTCCCTTGCACTAGCCAAATATCTCTCAACAACCGTACTGTCATCTGCATAACCTACAATGCTGGGTTGCAGCATGTCGTTAATGTGGAGCAGGAAAAGGGTTGCGGAGAGAACAGACCCCTGAGGAACACCGGCGTCAATGGCCATGAGGTCCGAAGAGCAGCCATCAATAACTACTCTGATCGACCGTTCACTCAAGAAATCAGATAGCCAGCTACAAAAGTCAGCAGGGATGCCGTATGCAGTATGAAATATTCCATTCCCTGCCGAATCACATCCGCAACAGCCTCAGCAGAACACGAGGGGTCACCCGAAGAAAAACAGACCTGCTGCCAGGGGAAAGACGCAAAGAAATGCCGCATCTCATCACAGTCCGCTGGCTCGTATCGCCATACTCTTCTCGTGCCCCTAGGGCAGAGATCAGGAGGAGAGTGGATCGACACGGATTTCACCAGACAGTGATCGGACGATCCTAGCGGAGCTGAGACCGAAACCGAGTGCCTGTCTGGATCAGTTGTCAGCAGAAGGTCAAGGCAATTAGGTGTATGGTCAGTAACATCCGGTATCCGCGTCGCAACATTTACCAGCTGGGTAAGGTTTAGGGATACAGCAAATTTGCGCGCTTCCCTCCCAGCGTGGCAAGTATTCTTGTACGGGAACAGCCACTCCTCATGGTGGGCGTTAAAGTCCCCAAGGAATACGAGTTGAGCCGCAGGGTACCGCTGTTGGGCTTTATCTGCCATCTCAGTAAGGTGGTCAAAGAGCCTAGTTGTCTCCTGGTTTCCGCTGTGCGATCGGTAGACACAGGCATACAGAGTTTTCTCTGAGCCCGAGTCAACCATAATCCACAAAGGGGAAAACCCGGCAGCCTCAAAGCAACGGAGACGCTTGCAGCAAATGTCGTCGCGGACGTACACACAGACCCCAGCACGTGCTCTGAACTTATGTTCCAGTGAGTAGCCTGGGTAGTTGAGGTACGACGCGTCAGCTGGGGTTTTGATTTGCGTCTCCGTCAAAAAGAATAGGTGCGGTTTTTCGGTTTCAAGATGGTGGTGGACCGGATCGATATTTGAGTGCAACCCCCTGATGTTGGTGAGGTGCACTTTCAATGGGAGGAAGTGCAGCCGGTGTTCAATCCTATTCTTTTTTCTTTTCGAATTCATGTTTGTGGAGTGTGGGATGGGTGAAGAAATAGCTGTCGAGGTGTTGCGTTTACCAATTGGATCACTTGAGCTATTCGGGACAATGAGGAGCTCACTTGGAGACTGCGGGGACGCCCGAGCCCCCCTGAAATAACCCACCGGGTCCTCCCGTCCAGTCGCCAACTGGCACGGTGGAGCTATTCCAGGATTTTTCGCTAGGTGGCGGGGCAGCCTCTCGCACGTGGCTGTCGTACAATTGGGCCCCCAACTTTCTGCGGTCGGCCACCGGCAAGACCGTGCCTCGGATCCCGCTACCCACCAGCGTGAACCGCTCGGCCCGACGTCACTCAAGGTTCCAAAAACCGGCATTATGCAACACAACTGACAGCCATTCATCCCCCAAAGGCTCTGGTACTCCCGCACATAGACGTAACGCAGCAAGGCTGCTTGGCGCCTGACTCCGGCGGGAGGGTGGTAGCAAACCAGGCGGCCCCTTGCGGGACTTACCACCGCTGGTTTGGACGTAGTTTAAGGACATACCCGGGCCCGGGTACGAGGTATGCGTAAATATTTTTGATCAGTATTAAAAATGAAAATGTAAATGTAGTGTAAATGGCATTATATTATATTAACAGATACGGAAAAATAATAAATCTAACTCCAGATAATTAATCCATTTGATAGCTTAGTCGTTCAGTTTTAACAGGTCTTCCGGGGGGCCTCCAGTATATCGAGTTCTGGGCACTCTTGGAAAATATGTCGGATACTCTGTTCCTCGGCAACTCCTCCTGCCTGTCACTGTGGTGCCGAGGAACAGAGAATCCGACATATTTTCCAAAAGTGCCCATCTACTATAATATAATGCCATACGATTAAATAAATCAGTATTTATAAATAAGTGTTAGGAATGTTTTTGTAGTAAGTCAGTTTCGACAAATAGAACGTGAATCGCCGCTAACGCCGCCGCCGCGCCCACGAACCACAGTCACCTGGTGGCAGTAAAACTAGGAACGGAAACTGGTGGTAGGAATTTGGCGGTAGATGTCAGGCGTCAGCCAATGGTGAACGGCTACATCATCTGTCAAACAGGGTTGACTCACTCAAATATAATTATATACTTAGCCTTAAAATAACGGTAGGAAGCTTAATTAGACATTTAACGTAGATACCTAATCGACTTCTCATTTACTATTATGTTAACAGTAAAATGTAATTTAATATTAATAATGAAATTACCTCACTTTCACATCACTGTATAGTACCTACAGTAAACTGTAATTTTATGTTAATAATTCAATAACCTCACTTTCCATATCACAGGATACTTCTTTATAAATTAATATGAGTTTTGTGCCATTTTAAGCATTTGCACAATAAATATATTTTTATTTCTAATCAAAAATATTGTTAACGGTACAAATCAGTAGTTTCCTAGTAAATCAAAGTCAAGTTTACTTGTACTCCAAATAATAACGTACAAACTCTAATTGGGACAAAGCTTGAGTACGCTTCGACGCTTCTAAATTGTATACCGCAACACCCTATAGGTGTTTGTTATCTTTTCGTCCCTTTCCTGAAAATACAAACCTACTCAAATACAATTTCAAAACCAGCATCCTCAGGACCATCTCAAGAGCCTTTATTGGAATTAGAAATTCAGCTTGTTAATTTAATGTAGGTAACTTTTAAGTTTTTGTTTTTAATTATGAATTCAATCTAGCTTGGTTTGTTTATAAGTTTTCTAGACTTCAACGAAAAGCCTTTGAAATTAATAAATTTCCATTGCAACGTTTTTCTAGTCTTAATTATTTTGCTGATCCATTTTATGTTTTGTATAATTAGAATATATTATTATTTCTAGTCTTCAAAACTAATGACAATAAAATAACATCAAAATCAAATTTAAGTTCGATAATTTATTTCTACGAGTAGGCCACAATGGCATTTTCACTTTTCAAGTGCCATTAAAATACCTCTTTACAATGAAATCTATCAGGCCTATTCGGATTTCGAGATAATCACAAGATCTTGAGACGATTTAGAGATCAACTAGATCTCGACTAGATGTGACTTGGATATCTAAGTCATAACATAACTTGTCGAAATCGTTCAAGAGGACCTCCAGAATCGCGGAAACGTCAAATTTGACATATCTATCTTACAAATATCTTTAAATTATCCGTATCGTAACTTGTTGAAGTCTAGTAGAAATCTAATTCATTTTCCGAATCGAGCCGTATGTGTTCCTTTGAAAGAAGAGGCTTGTATTGAATCTGGAGCCTATTCTAATTTTAATTTTATGTTCTAAAACTGTTATGGTTGGTTTATTTGATGTTTGTCAGCTGCCAACAGTGACATTTCTCACATTTCGTCTAGAAATATCGCTTTCGATAGCCGACAGATATTTAATCAAAAGGTGCAGGTTCAAAACTAAATTCACCGGACACGACACGTCTTCTGGCAGACAAAATTTAGAAATAAAATTCTACATGGATATTTTTTTTATGTTTGACAACAAAGGAGGCGCTGAACCATTCAGTTTCCTAATTCCATTGGAAATTAAATGTTAATCTCAGCGATAAAAGATTGAGAGCAAAGGGGAAGCTCATTGAGTTATTATTACAGAAACACTGTGAAATAAGAGCACGCCTTGATAAAGGGGTAAAATTTATGTACAGACGCCGAGACCGAGACAGGGAAAGATGGACTTGTTCTAAGGAAAAATGTGCCCTTGCTACAGCATGTGAAAATTGCCTGAATATGCCTGGAAATGCGGTAGAGATTTTTTGCGAGAATTATTAAATGTCTACCTCGATGCTGAGTTTGATAGAAGATGCTTTTTCGTTGTTATTGCGAAGCGAGTGCTCGCTTATGGTAATTTTAATTTGGGTACCGGATTTTAACAGCGTGAAGCTATAAATATAAAAAGATTGTTGAGATTTTGATATCTTTCAAGAAAGAGTATAAAAACTTAAAGCTTTGAGCTATGATACCGTTTTATACAGACGTTGAATAATATAATAATTAATTGTCGTTTTTGAACAATATCTCGTCAGATCTGTTTCGGAGCCTTCGACAACAGAGGGGAAATTTGATAGATCAAAAGCGTAAGAAAATAATTGGAATTCCATTTCACTTAGGTAATGATTATGATAGTTTATTTTTCAAGTAGGCATAAAGCTACACCGGCCCGGCCCTAACCCTACACCTTAAATAATAATACAAAAAAATAATGCAGAAATCAAAACTTAAAAATGCTAACGTAGAAATACTTTCCTTATACGGGTTCTCGTGCCTCATGAAACATAACTAATGTATGTTTCTCTTTCCCCACCCGACCTAACATACTTGGGTCTCCCTCGAAATCCTAAAGTCAATTACAATTCCTAAGGGCAATTACATTACATTACAATCATTAGATTGTCCTAAAACTCATAAGTCCCTAGGTTCTTGCCATAACTATCAATGATCCTATTTATATCAGTTTTTATAAAAACTTATGACCTATTTCACCACGGTGACAGGTGCGACAATTGTCGACATCACTGTTACCGACGTCACAGGCCTCCATAGGCTACGGTAACCGCTTACCATCGGACGGGCGGTGTGATTGTTTGCCACCAACATTTTAATTAAAAAAAACTCCATTATATCGCCAGTAAATAAATACTTAATTTGCGAAGCTAATGACAATTGTCACAAGAAACACGACAATTGTCACGAAATTCCGACACAGAACTCATTTCCTGTCAAGAATTACCTACCGAAAGTTCTTTTAAATCTTGTGACAATTGTCATCATCATCATCATCATAAACTTCGCAAGAGAAATACCTTTTTTTGCCGATGTAATAAAGTTTTTTTTTAATAATACAATGATGGTGGCAAACAGGAATACGGCCCGCCCGATGGTAAGCGATAACCGTAGCCCATGGATGCCTGTGACGTCAGCCACATTGACATTTGTCGAATTGTCGCACCTGTCACCGTGGTGAAATAGGGGCCTGAAATCACTTGCTTTTTGTCGTAACGCTGCCCATTTCACAACACGTGTAATTTACCTGTCCATTGGTTGAGAATTTTTAATAATAATTATATTATAGCTCAGTACTTAGTCCATCGCTTTCACCCAATTACCTAGTTCATTTTAGATCCCATCAACTTTCAATAGTCCTTACACTCTGGTGGGCGCTGCCTCTGCCTGAGTCCCATGACGCGGGCAAGGACAGCATCCGCTCGGTGTACCACTTACATTAAATTAAAGTGTCAAAAGGGCGTCTACGTGTTGGCTTCGGCTCCGCGCACGCCTCCCAAAGCTCCGGAACACCATTGTTCCGTGATGGGAAAGATATTATGTTGTTAAATGTATTAAGAACGGGTCACTCACGTATTTAATATGTATGTGTCTCACGGAAGTTTTGTTATTAAAATAATTATATAATTTTGTTACCAGCTATCTCGCTCTAACCAGAGCCAAGTGGTTCTGACACGAGTGAGCTTCGGGCTATCGGGGAACTTCAGCTGCGAGGTGACTGCCGACGCGCCCTCATTTGCCACCTCCATCGTCTCCAATATAATGGAAGTCGTCGGTAAATTATTTAATCTCTTTACCATAACAACATTCTCTCAAATTTATAATGTGTTAATTTTATCTACTATATACTTTATATTATCCAGTGATTCCAGTGCTTGTGTGAGAGTAAACGGTTCGTAATACACTGAGTGGTTTAGCATCGAGAAGGGCGTTAGGCAGGGATGTGTAGCGTCACCGTGGCTGTTTAATCTGGTCATGGATAGTAGTTTGCATGATTTGAAAAATGATGAATGTGGGCTGAGTATGAATGGGTTATCCGTCAAATGTCTTCTTTACGCTGATGACCTGGTATTGCTAGCGTCATCGGGTGATGAGTTGCAGGAGATGGTAACTGGAATGCATGGGTCTTTTGAAAGGAAAGGAATGAAAATTAATGTAAGCAAGACGAAAGTAATAGTATTTGAAAAGGAAGAAAATATGACAAACTGTGAAATTTCGATTGGTCAAGAAAGAGTGGAACAAGTGAAAGAGTTTGTGTATCTGGGAACCTTGTTCACTAGGGACGGTAAGCATGATAAAGACATTTAAAGGAGAGTGAATGCTGGAAATCGTGTGAATGGGGCACTTAACGCTTTTATGAGCAGCCAGAAGGTGTCGCAAAAAGCACGGTTGGAGGTTCATAGAGGGGTGTTGGTGCCTACACTTATGTATGGTAGCGAAAGTTGGGTATGGCAGAAGAGGCATCAGAGCCAAGTAAATGCAGTGGAAATGAGAGCGCTGAGAAGTGTGTGTGGTGTGAGATTGCAAGATAGAATTAAGAACAGTGTGATAAGGGAAAAGTGTGGACTGACATCTACAATGTAGTGACAAAAATTGAGAAAGGTATGTTGAGATGGTTTGGACATGTCGAAAGAATGAGTGAAAGAAGGCTAACAAAGACAGTGTATAAGGGAGAAGTGGAAGTGGGAGTTGGAAGGGGTAGACCTCGGCGGACTTTCTCTGATCAGATCGGGGAAATCCTGAAGAAAGGCCAGGTCAAGAGCACCCTAAACCGGCGAGCGTGTATGAGGAATGTTATGAAAGTGAAGGAAGCGAAAGAAGTATGTCTGGATGGTAGCAAGTGGAAATCCGTGGTCTATGCCTACCCCTCCGGGAAATAGGCGTAATTATATGTATGTATGTATGTATACTTTATATTTAATTATTGTTGGTCTGATCTAGTTGTAATTTATGCAACATGGACTTTTTGTAATTAAATATATATCCTCAGAAATGATTTCCAAAAGTTCCGGGCATCTAACTACTATCAAAGAGAATAGATAGTATAGAGGGGTCCTGTCATAGTAAATTTTGCAGTCACAGTAAATTTACTGCCATCTATCGACACACGACTAAAACTCAAAATGAAAACGTATAAAATTATCAAAAAAATGTATATATATGATAAATGATTTTACTATTTTTAAATCATTTTGACCCATGTTCATTCACTGATATCTATGTGTTAAAATTGTTAAATATGAAACGGTGTCGTCACGCCATCTAGCCGAGCATAGGCTAAAGGTGTGTGCGCCATCTATCCGAGAATGACTTTTTCATGATTTCCGAGGCACGTTTTTTCCTTAGACTTTATTCATCTTATACGAAGTTACATATGTCTTTGCTACTATTAATAAATATGTATAAATAATAATTTATTATATTTACATATCGCCCATAACATATTTAAGAAAAGATCGTCAATGTATCTTTCCTACATAAATCCAATTAATCGCACTTCTTCAATAATGTTTATAAGAAATAAATCTTCTAAACAGTTTGGCCAGCATCGCCGCCGACAATTCACACGAGCCAGCACTACTACATGCCGGGCGATGTGCTGCACGCTAACTGCTCATCGGGGCCCAGCCGGCCGGCGTCTGAACTCGCCTTTTTCCTCAATGACCAACCCGTAAGTAGAATAGTAGTTTGTGTTACAAGGGATCAAAATGATATATTTCCGTCAAGGGCGTACATTGAATCCTGAGCGTAATTAGGGATTCAAGTGTTAACGCCCAACGACGAAATAATTTTGATACCGTGTGACACATACTGCTTTTCACATCAACTATGAGGAAAATAAAAAAATCTTAGTGTTGACCCAATTATTATGTTTCAAAATATTATTCAAGTTAAAAAAGAATGCAAAAAATAAGAAAAACAGTGTCATAGAACAGAAAAGTGCCACTTTGATCCCCCCTAGCAGGGAGGAAAAGTGCCACTTTGATCCCTCCTAGCGGGGAAGAAAAATACCTTTTCCGAATAGGTGATGTGAAAAGATTTTTTTAATTAGACTAAATACGAATATATCACTTTAAAATCTAAGTTGTGATAAAATGGTTAATGAAGTAAAATTACATAGGTATTTTGTTTGAAATTGCATAAAGTCGCTTTGATGCATTTCAGAGACTAAATAGCTAAATTAAACAAACTTACAGCAAGCTAAACATTTTTTTCAGTAAAAACGAGTAAACATGCAAATACCTCACATTTTATCATTCTATGAATATTTATCGCGTACGTAACAACATCAAAGTAGGGTTTTCTTTCAGATATTAATTTATATAAAGTTGTGGTCAAAATACCTTAACTTAGTTTTAAAAAAAATCCTGAGTAAACGGAAGAACACAAATGTGTTGCCAATATGTGACACGTCTATTGCCATTTAAAACTTAGACAAGTGTATAATTTCATTTTTTTCCTATGTCAAAACTAAAGGCAAGAAAATATTACACCTATTTTTCATGAAATTTCCGTGCACAGTCAAAAATTCTATCATATCTGGAAAAATCTGTAAAGTGGCAACCCTACAATTGAGTGCAAAACGCGTCCACAATCTCCTTTCCTGGCGTTAATCGTGTAAAAGTAGACAAGGGAATTTAATTAAGACCGTTAAAATCTGGAAATAATGTTCTACTTCAGTCGATGTTTAGAGTCGAGGCTTTGATTAATTCAACACAATTTTCGACGAATTTACAAGATTTCTGATATATTTTAGAGATAATTTACGAATTTTTTTACTGAACTCCAACATTAGGCGAACTAGTTTGATATTAATATGATCTGCGCTATGGTTGTAAATATTTGAAATGGCATTTCAATCTCTTTCAGAAGTTGTTTTTTTTCTATCATAGATTATTCATTTTATCTAACAAACAGAAAGGTATTGCTTTACTTAAAAAAGTGCAACGCAGGGCAAACAAGATGGTATATATATGCGACGCAGGCATTTTGTAAAATGTCGAAGGCAAATTGTAAAAAGTCCACATTTTGTAAAATACCTTATGATATTAACAGCGCCGTTTGTAATTTACCGCGGCATTTTGGTCGAATTAGTCTTTAATTTACCACGCGTGGCGTTGCACATCAAAACTGAAAAATGCTGGGGTGTCCATCAAATCTGGAGTTCTTGTTTGGTTCCACCACACTGCTTCTTTTCAAAAAACATATTCTATACAACTTAATGTAGACGGAGCCCCGTTTCGCGGGGCTATTGATTTATCTATCGATTTAGTGTGACGTCCGTGAAAACAATACACTCTGGGGAAAAAGCGTAGGTAGGTAGGTTAGGTTCGTTGGGTAGCTTCAAATGCCCGAAGCGCAAACCGCCCAGAATTAGAAGGGCAAACCGTCTAGTTAAGTTGTAAAGGTAAATGTTTTTGGAAAAGAAACACTTAATGCGGTGGAACCATGGTAAAAATAAATTACCCGTAGACCCACTGGCGAACACTGTTTAGAACGGTGGGACAGCGGGTAAAAAAATACCCGTGGACCCACTGTGGGTCAAAGCAGTAAGACCACGGTTAAAGCGCGCGTGAGGATGGTGGTGTGGTATAAAATTTAATATAAATTTATAAAACAGCAAACTATGGTCACCCTCAGACAACTATCACGTTTACCTTGATACTATTGAGCGCACTAACAATTTGCTTTCGGCAATTTACATACGTGAAGCCGTTTGTAAATTAACGACGCCGTTTGTAAACGGCCTATTTTTACAATTTGCCTGCGACATAATAATATGGATTACGTAATAAGCCTTTATGACCTAAGGTTTGGCAATCTTGGTTTGACAACCCTGGAGCGAAGAAGACAGCGTGGTGATCTCATCGAAACATTGAAGATCATACATGATTATTACAACTTAACTGAACTAACTGTTTGTTAAATGAGCAAAAACAGCTTAAAAATTACTTGCGTTCCCAGCACATGCAATCCTAGGAAGCACTTTGTATCAAACCGCCGCGTCGTACTTGAGTGGAATAAATTACTAGAATCAGTGATATGTGCTCCTTCAGTGGGTAGTTTTAAATACAGACTTTACAAATGTTTAAAAACAAACAAAATGAACATTAATTGTAAAAAAAAGTGTGGTGATATACTTAATTACGCATCAGCTTTTAGCTGCAAGTGCATTAAATAAAGTATAAAACTAATACCTACACATTACAATAATTGCACTTTCCTCTTAAAAATAGAAGTTTGAAACGCATTGACCAGAAACTATCGGACCGATTACTCATGACACATTTTGTATAAAACATGGTATAGTAATATACTCCGCCTGGTACTCTCTTCCGACCATATGACTGACACAAGCCTACGTCATCACGCGACAGTGTTATATAATAGTATGCAATAGCGCTATACAAAATGGCAATGTTATTGTGACGTAGGCTTGTGTCACTCTGGGAAGAGAAGACCATGTTTTATTAGACTATGGTATAAAACATGATTTGAACAACCCTTTTTATTTCGCCGGAAAATTCGATGCAGAATTAGTTTCTTTTTGTGATTCAATTAAATTCCATGTGAATTTTGGAAAATGAAGCTTCTAACTGTGTAGATAAACTAGCTTCAGAGTAACGTACCTGGGAGGGAAATAGCGAGATTTCACCGGTAATATTGGGTCTATTTTGGATGCACATGCAGACATTTCGGTTTGTTATTGATACCCATTAAAAACGAATATTGCGTTACGAGTATCTGGGAAATCTTTACCGCGAAATTATCAGACTGGGGAAATTTACAGATAGGCGCGTATTACTCGTGATTGATAATCATTGTTATTGTAGTTTACCTTCGTGTTTTTTGTGACAACATGGTATAGAGTAAACAATATAGGTTAGTTTGTAAATTGCATTATTTTACTAGTCATTTTATATAAATATGATGAATACTGCAATGAAATACTGTGAATTACAATAAGATACTTAGCATAATTATTACAAAAACAGCTGCATTAAAAAAAGTGGCTAAGTATATATTAAAACAAAAAACCTCTTTAAAAAAACCAATAGGTACATGAGACCAATTTTTCTTATCGATCGCATAAAGGACTACCTAAATTAGTGAGGTACACTTACAAATATAAAATAAAAAGTTGATAAATATATTATTGGCTGGTACTGTAAAAGATATATTTTGGAACGACAACAATAATTATAATACTTTATTGTTACATTAACTGTGCATTAATCTGCAGCAGCAAAGCAAGCTATCACATTGTTTACTGGCCCGATTGGAACTATAAGATACGTCACAAATATTACGACTAGATACGATATGGATTAGATATGTCAGTGTCAAAACTGACGTTTTTCTTTGAAGAAACGCCACTTTTGACACTGACATATCTAATCCATATCGTATCTAGTCGTAATATTTGACGTATCTCAAAGTTCGAATCAGGCCGTACGTCATTTATTTTCCACGTATCTAAATTAACATATATATGTATGTGATACCTACAATTAGTTTACATGCTTTATGAATCGCTATGCGGTTTCCCGTTCCTGCTGCCGGGTAAACATTATTAATAAAGTGGCCCAAGCCCTAGGGCCGGAACGGCCGCTGCTAATGGAGGAAATAAATTATTTCGTCGACTGTCCGCCTCTGAAAAGTGAGGCCTATTATAAAGTTGTGGATGAAATGAATTCCGAAGTAAAGATCAAAGTTTTCATGCGTTTAGCTTTAACCAAAGATCCTTTGATTGTATAAGATGTGTAAAGTTTAAGTTAAATGATGCCCCGAATTTTACAGCTGAAGATGATTGCGCTATACGGAGCTATATGTTGTGTGGTAACTGCATCGTAAACTTTTGACTCTTAGACTTACAGAATATCATATGGAGCCGTAATGCACCTTCTACATTAGCTGTCAATTTCGAAGTAGGTACTCATTTGATTAACACTTTAAGGTCTTCACGTGTCTTCTAAATAATACAATCAACGAATCCTTGGATTTAACATAACCAAGTTCGTAACAACAAACAAAAGATTTTCATACCACTTGCAATCCGCGTTCGTACCTTATTTTTTTCGTACTTGTGTGAAATTTAATTTGTGTACCTAATTTGAATATTGAAAAAATATAAATGTAATATACCTACTATTACTCGTCGAGACACTAGGTCCGTAGGGTAGGGGGGCACGGGGGTTCCACAAGGTGCTCAGCAAACGCCTAAGGGAGGCCACAGGTGACCCCCGCGCAGGCAGCTTTCTCGCGCAAAAATTGGCCATAGCAATCCAGCGCGGGAACGCCTGCTGCCTGTCTGATGGGCACTTTATCAAGGGCGCAAAATTTTGATAGGTATTTTTAATTTATTAGCTTTAGTTATTTTAATTTTAGCAAATTTTAGATTTAAATTTATTTTATAACACTTATTATATAATAAATGACTTATTTATTACTCAGAAACCTCACAATAAATGTACCGTCATTCATATCAGCGTCATAAACACATTACGACGTGGCATGAATGTGGTTAAATTACACCGCGTCACCATTTCGCGGTTAGCGTTATTAGTCTGTTCGAGAAACGGAAAAAGGTGAAAAATAGAGATAATACTTCTAAAAATACGTGTGATACCTCATTAGATTCGTAATGATGTCTAGAAAAATGTATTCGAAGCGTTTTATGGAGTATTATCTCTATTTTTTACCGTTTTCCGTTTCTCGAACAGACTATATTACCTAAAGTAAAAGCTTTCAGAAATACAGTCAGTGGGTGAATCCACTTTTTAGTGGCATTCGTTGCCATGGTTACGGTTAGAAAACCCGGGGAAAAACAACTTATAAAATCATGATCCTTCTTCTTTTCATTTCCCTTCCTTTTGATTAACTACACTATTTGATAAAGAGCCTAATTACATATGGTGAAAATTGGATTGATAGATAAATAATGTAAACTAATAAGCACTTCAGTAAAACTAAAACGTGATGCAACAATTCTTCAAACAAACTGTGCCACTACTTACTGTCTCTCGGACAACGGGACGGATTAACAACTAAAAAAAGTGCATCCACCCCAGTACAAATTTAAAGCGAGATTGGGTCATCAACTTACTTTACAATAAGGTTTTGTCAATAATTTAAATTTCCGATACAAGCTTTTAACTGTACCTACTTATCTTTACAGTTACAGCAATACTTCAATAGTGGCGATATGTTCAGTGAAACAAATAATTTGATGAATTTCACAAATTTATGTTTAAAATTATTCGCAGAAGGTAGGCATTAATATGTAGGCCTGTAGTGCAAAGTAAATACTTAAACTTTGTGTACTTAAAACATAATATTGTAAACGAGCAAGAATTTCCTTTTGCACCACAATAGGGGTATTAGTGCACTGTTCTTGCAATGTTCCTGATATAGAGTGCTAAGCTTGGAAAATCTGCTTACTTTTTGTTCTCTTAAACAGTGTTTCAACACGTTAGTCGCGCGAAGGTTTAACTAGTACTTGTTGTTGTTGTTACAATGAACTTAGATATTTGTTAGTTTCTCGCCTTTTTCCTATGATCAAACATTTTTTATCAACTATAATAAGAAACATTCTCAACTACATATTTACTCTCTATCAGCGATTGTTCCTACCTTTCTGTTATTACCTAGTTAGAAACACACCCTTACGAGCAATGAAAATGGAATTCTAGTGTGTTTTTAGGTACCTACTTACATTGAAACGGCACTTGATGAGATGAAAACAGAGAGATGAGAACAGTTTTTATAACTTTTCTAAAATAGTATTTCGGTTGAATTACGGCAACACACACAATACCTACCTATTTGAGGATAAGAAACATTGTATTTTATATATTCTGAGTATTGGAACAAAAAGAAGCGGTATTAAATGTTTCCATTCAAACTCAATCATTTGTGGTACCCATTGTAAAGAAAGCAATCACTTGCCGATATGTGGCAGAGCGTTCTTAGCATTTCTTTAAACTCACCAGGTAACACCGGGCTCGTATCAGGTGCAGCCAGCTCCCGAGGGCTTGTTCCGAGCGGAGCTCCACGTTCAGATCCAGCTGTGGCCTGCCCACTACGAGAGAGGGGCGCCCATTCTGAGATGCGAGGCTAAGGCGGGAGGAGACCTTTACAGGGATGATTCAACAATTGCTCTTTATTCTGCCAATGGAGATCCGAAAATAGAACGTGGTAAGTGCACTATTAGTAAAAAACAAAGAAAAAGAAAGTCACAATATCCTTTAGACAAATACAATTTTGATTTCACAAAGGCCTGAAAACCTTTTTATCTTTCTGGGACCCCCGGTACAATTTTTTGTGCGTATTCCACAATCTATTCTGAATTTTCATTGATTAACAACAAAAGGTTCCTAATTCGAAAACAAAACAATATGAGATGTTATCTCGAGTACGATTATTAGATACCTATTAATATAACATTTTCATTATAAGTAACATAGCAAGTTGCATCTAAATTAAATTATTCGTTCGCCTTCACGCAAAATTGATTGTTATCAAAAGCGCTACTAATAAGATCATTGGGCTAAAAGGGGGCATTGAGAGCCCAATGAGTTATTGCTTCCCGCCTCGTTTCTGAGACAATTTCCTCCAAGGGCAACACAGTAGGGCGTTGTCTGGAGATAATAAATTTATCATTGGCGCAACGCAAGGCAACCCTGCCCGTACACTGAACCCTGACAGTAAATTATTTTGAGGTTCATAAATCTCAAAGGTTATGATTTGTGAGCGGTGAAAGCGACGTGTTAATATTAAAAGGCTTTCCAAACGTTGTTTTAATATGAGGACTATTTCTATTTCTGTTAAGTTTAACACCAATAATGAATTATTATTATATTTATTTTCTTTTGTAATACCTCAAGCTTGGCTTGCCTTAGAACATCAACGCATGAGCCGTGCGCTCAATCCTAGCACTTCAAGCAGCGAAGTAAATAAGTAAAACTTATCTTCGTTTAGTTTATTTTGTGGTTATATCAAAAATACGTGCTATATGGAAGACCAGTCCTCTCCATCATATTGAAAAGTTATATGTAAAATTAATGCTCTTTGGGATATAAAATTGTGAATTTACGCTAGCAGTTGTAATCTCAAATTTGTATTCAAGAGTAAAAACTCTTGAATCAATTAGTAACTTCGCCATCAGAGACCAAAGGTTTAAGTAAATTATTTGCTGTCGTAAAAGACTTATATTAAGTATTTAATTGAATAGGTTAATAATATTATTTTCTCGGAAGACTCCGTAAAATTTGTTCTGTTCTCTGTGCGTTCAGCTCAAAGCTGGGGAAATTAAATTACTAAAGGCTTTCAACGGCGAAACGACGCAAAGTTGCCACATGAAATAACATTTTGTAGTGAAATGTTAAAAATATTCTTAAAAATGGTGCTTGTGTTTTTAATTCAATCTAGCTTGAAAATTAATTATCACGTAGTGAAAATTATTTTTATACCATTGTTCAAAATGTGGTATTTTACGTGGGTGTGACATTTCCATTATTTTTTAATTTATTTCTGATCGTTCATAACAAATAGTTTTGATGTTAAAAAACTTTGTATATATTTTATTTCGTGATTTCACACACATTTATTACCACATTCCACACATCATTTTCAAATTTACTTATTACGTACAAAAACACTTTTTATTACACGTTATAAAGTTAATATTTATTTGTTTTTATGTAAATAAAATTACACAATATTTCACAAAAAAAAATTTTGGTTATTTGCCATGTTAGATGTCCTAAGCTAAAAACAGTCTTTACATTGTTCACATACTTGTGTTTAACTGTAGTGTATTTTTTTTGTTTCAGTTACATCACCAGGGTCCGCTACTACATTGCAAGGGTGTCAAATTCTTCTGCTTATGCATACAATTATTTGGGCAAATAACACTTAGATTAGAAAATAAGAATGAAAATTATACAAATAAATAATTATACTAGATGTACTAATTCTTTCATGGACGATTGTGAATTTAGTTGAAAAACCTAAACGAGCTGACAATTATACCAAAGAATGTAAAGACTAAGAGATATTGTTGATTTAATATAAATTATATATGTGAATCTAAGTATCATTTACTTTGATCCCCACGCATCGCAATAAATAATAGCACTAGAGCAGTAAATTAGCACCATATAGGTATATGTACTGTAATTTACAACCCTAGTGCGGTAATTATGTCGTATGTCGAAAATTTAAACGGCCATAAGTACTGTAAAACGTTCTACAATACACGTGCGAAAAGGTAATTCGCAACTCGTGGCGATTTTAATTTACTGCCACTCGTTGCGAATTTCCTACTTTTCAAACTTGTATCTTAATGTACTATTTCATATATTACGGTGGAACTTATTACAAAAGGCATAAGGTCCACCGATGTAAAGTTAACAGTGCGGGCGATAGTACTCGTCTTAGTCTATCGAATTCTCATCTACGAATTACCATTTCCCGGCCTCTGCAATAATGTACTTTTTAATTAAACTGTCCGGAGAAGTGGACATTGCTGGTTTCAAGTTAGGTGCACGGTTTATACCTACAGTATAATATTAAAATTTAAAAACTTTGCTAGTTAGATATAAGCGACACTATTTTTCAAATTCATAAAAAATAAGTTTAAGGTGTCGTTCGGATGTCAACTGCAACTGCATTACTGTCTAATCACGGCATTAATGCAGCTATAAACTCATTTCATCAAGAAAATTGCCAGTGACAGCGCCCGCGACAAGTCTGCAGCGGTAATGCCGCTACAGTAATGTTATGCATTGTGGTTGCCATCCGAGTGTCACCTTAAGAGCCAACAGGAGTGGTCATTCCTCCATACAAACGTACTCCTCGTTTTCCTCCGTGGTTTTTGAAGCTAGAGCAATGATTTTTTCAACACAGATTAACATTGTCAATATCTGTGTCGGACCGTTTAGTTTTTTTTGATATTTTTGTTTTTTAAGGCGCTAGAGCCCTTCAAAAATGGCCAAAATGGCCTAATTGACTATGGCGCAATGAGAGCCGTGGTATTAAAAACTGATATCAATTAGCCAAAACGGTCCGACACAGATAATTTCATAATCATTTAGATTTCCAAATTTGGTTACGATTGGTTAAGTTTTGGAGGAGGAAACAGAGGAGTACGCAACCTCGATTTCTGAGTTTTTTACGCAGGACTTTTCGCCTTGTCCTTATCGCACTAGTTTTAGGAGCCGCTTCCGTTAGCGAGACGGGTATATTTGCCTAAAATGTTTAACCCTCAGCTCCTGTATCGTCTTAAGTACTTATATAAAACAGGCCTTAGCGCTGCGAATCGACTGGTCTACGGAACGGAGCCTAAACGGAATTTAAAATTCGGAAGACGACTGCGGCATCAGCTGAGCTAGATTTAAAGCCATGAAAAATAATTCAAACTTTACGGTAATTATTTCTTATTTACATATAAATCTAGCTCAAGCTTACAAAAAAAAGCTAGATGAAACACTATACTACTTGATATAAATATGATTACAATTACTTTGTGTCAAGCTGATGCATAAAAAAATCCGTCATTTGTGATTTCATTCTTGTCAGTCCAGTTCTGATAATAGGATGGGGTGGAATTATTTTGTTTCAATTCCATATTTGCTGTGCCAAAAGAAGCGTGTAAGTTAAGAATTGATCAACTTTTTCTCAAACTCAATGGTCAACCTCAGTAAGCACAGTGCGAACTTTACGTACCTACCTATCTCCTCACCGTCTTTCGTTTCATCGTCACGGATTGAAATGCGCTAGATTCATAGACTTCACTGCTGCGAGCGCAAATGCACTTTTTAATTACATTTCCCGGTTATTTTGAAATGCATTTTAATTTTTGCTGCAGTAAATTTTATGACAAGTAGACATAATAAGTGATATGTTACGCAAATACTGTTATTGAAAAAGTTAGTTCTTTAAATAAGTTGGATTATATTTAACCATAGCCAATTTACGAACATAATATAGAGTACTACCTACCTTTAAACTTTAAGGAGAAAGAATGATTGGTGGGGTGGTAAGTATTAGTTGCTGTTTGCGGCCTTTGCGCTGATTAAATGAAACAATTGAATATAAAATATACCATTATTTTAATGGTGAAATGTAGTACAATAGGTTATTTATAAGTCTAGGACACGCGTGTTAGGTTCAGTGGTTAGATTGCAAGAGAGAGATGAGAGCGGTCCGCTGCCTGGGGCATGAGTCGTATAGGCGAAACTCTGGCGCTTCGTGCTTTCTGGTTGGCCGCTGATCTCGCCGTACATGTTGGCATCTTGGAGTAGCAGGGCTGCCTTTCCACAAATCATTGGTTGGTTCGAAGCTGGCGGTGTTGCCACAGCGCTAACAGTTGCTTAATCAGAACACGCAAAAATTAAAACAAAATTTGGATAAAATGTTTACAAATTAAATTGAACACGTTCCTACCTATGGCAAATTTTGGAAACACAGGACAGTAATTAAGGCCAACACTTGTTACAAAGTTGTTGCAAAATGAACGAAACGTAGTTAACAACTTAACAGGCGTCGGAAACCTTTTCCAAATTAAAATTTTCGACGATAATACGCAAGAGTAAGGCGAGATTAAACAAAAAGTTACCTACCTTTTATTTTACAGCAACTGAACAGGGATGCGATTATAAAAACACATTGTCCACACAAAACAACCATTTCAGACCGAATATTACCCATAAAATTGCCTTTATGAGCAGACCTACAGATTTAATAACTTCAACATTTCACATTTAAAAGAGATTAAAGTCTGAGTATGGAGCGGTGGTAAGTTAGAGTAGGTAGGTACCTAAGGAGCCCACTGATTAACAGTCCGCCGGACGGTATCGGCCTGTCAGTTAGAACAAAATTTTTGACAGTTCCGAACAACTGACAATGCGATACCGTCCGGCGGACTGTTAATCAGTGGGCCCCTTTATGGAGCGGTTAAATTGATAGAGACGCACGAGAGTAGAATAGGCAAAGTAATAGTATTTTATTTACACACGTATCATTAGGCTTCTATGATGCGTTCAAAAATCGCAAATTACGGCCAGCCAAGAGACACTTTTTTTTAGAACAACATTCAATAAAGTCAGGCTAAACTGAGTTAGCTACAGACTGTGCTGCGGGCTCAGCACGGTTCCATTTTTATCGACTATCACTATGCGCGTCCCTTTCGCACTTACATACTTGTTAGAACGTGACAGGCATGGTGACAAGGGATAAAAACGCGACCGTGCTAAGCCGCCAGGTGTTATTTTAAACGTCAAAATTCTATGAAATGGCGTTTAACTATTTTTTATGTTATGAAATAAATATACATTTAAGAGAGTATGTTAACAAGGAACCAAAAAACTCTTGAATAGCGATCGAGTCACCAAATAAGTAACCCTTACTAGTGGCGATTATACGTATACATACATACCTATACCTACATACTTTTGTTTGATGTGAAACTTCGAGGGTGCTTATCTTAAGTGTTTGTACTTGACCGTTACCTTTTACTGATATAAGAATAAAGACGAATGAAACTTTGGATGACTGTCCAGTAGATATAATATAATTACTGTTGTGAGTCGTTTATTGTATTACCTTAATCTGGTTATCTTTATTTATTGTCTTGGTTGTGTTTTTTAAGAATCGGTACCTAGGTATACCTCAAAAAGAAAAAGGGTCACTTCTTTGTACGTCCGTCTGTCTGGTAGAAAGTGGTTTTATTCTAGAAAGAGTGAAGTTATCACTTTAGTTTAAATTTATAACAAATCCTTAGGAATTTTATATTAAAGGAAAAAATGGAAATAGTTACGCTTCCGGCAGTACTTGAACTCGCAACCTCCGCAATCCGTCCGTTGCTCTTAACCAATCGAGCTACGGAAGCCTACCAGATCCTCGCAAATCTTTCCATTCCTTCCCTTATGTATACACGCCTTTGGGGTGGCGTTGATTGGTTAAAAGCAACGCACGGATTGCAGTGGTTGCGGGTTCAAGTCCTGCCGGAAGCGTAACTTTTTCCATCTTTTTTTTCATTAATATAAAATTTGCAATATCGCTCGCAAAGGTATCTGCTTGTTTAAAAATTAAATCCCTAGCAAGCCAATTCGAACTCACATTCTGGTGTCAAAATGATGTTTATTTTGTTATTCGCCCTTGCGTCTCGCTTGCCCCTAAAATTATTTATGCACCAATTTAGCAGGTCAATAGGATAGCTATTAGAACTTCATAAACTCAATCAAATTCTCTTCCGTGTTTTATTCCTGTTTTTCAACCTATTGGTAATTAAAATTATTGTAAACTTTAAACAAAGTAACTTAACTGGGAAGTTTTAATTAAAAACTTGAGACACTTCTCTAAGAACCAACTTTTTAAGCTCAGTGTCTGAGTTACGTTTTTGACTTTGAAGTTACAAAAACTTACTAAATATAAAACATATTAACAACTCCAAATAGAGGCTTCAATTTTTAAAATTTGTTAAAAAAAGTATTATTTTAGAAAATTTGCCGTTGATTATTTTGTGTATTAACAAAATCCTATCACATGTCGGTTAGGTAAGTTTTCCTTGACTGCAGCTTGATAATATTATGTGTAATTACAACTGTTCTGTCAAAATCTGTACTTACAAGGTTTGAAGATTAGGCCCCTTGTACCACGACCAACTGTGGATCCAATTTTGCGATTTAATATTTTGTCAGTTAAGTTACACAAAGGTTAGGGTGGTTCAAAAAACTTTTTTTTTATTTTCTACGGGGCACCCCCTTATTTTGTTACACTTATTATGCTGATAAAATACACCAAGTTTCGTAATTTTATCTCAACTACTAGGGGGTGCTCAACCACTTTGAAAATTTTCAAACTTGTATGAAATCCAAAAAAAATAGTATTTATTATTCAGAATTTTATTTAAGTATCTGGTTTCACACTATTTGCTCATGTGATTTATATGTTTTGAAGTAGAAAAACATTTTTATTAGGTACTATTTATTATAATTTTTCAATTCTAAGTTTTTTTAGAATTTCACCTAAAAAAATCATAAAAAATAGAAATAAAAATGGTTTTTTACTTAATCACACTTTCAAATAATGTTAAAACTACTACTTACATAAAAAATTAAAAAATAATAACTTGATTTTTTTGGACTTCATACAACTTTGAAAAATTTCAAAGTGTTTGGGCACCCCCTTGTAGTTGAGATAAGATTACAAAACTTGGCGTATTTTGTCAACATAACAAGTGTAACAAAATGAGGGGGTGCCGCTTCTTCTAGCTAGAGTTTGATTTTTTCCCATACAAACGTGAACCACCCTAACAAAGGTAGGTAAGGTCAATACGGGTAAGTGTGGCTGTGTAAGGTCAGCCACACACAAGTAACTAGATATTGAACTGACCTTATATAAAATATAGTGGAGCGGAAAAACTTTTTTCACATCACCTAATCAGAAAATGGATTTTTCTTCCCTGCTAGGAGGGATCAAAGTGGCACTTTTCTGTTCAACGACATTTCATTGCCAGTATAAAATATTAATATAATTAACTATGAACATCGTATGTACAGCCTGGCAAAAAAGAAATTAAAAAGTGGCAACACTGTAGTGTCAACACTAAAGGCCGTAACACACCATCGCACCGCACCGCGACCTTGGTGTGTAGCACCCATAAGTGAGAGCGAGAAAGAGATATCTGTTTCTCGCTCTCACTTATGTGTGCGACGCACCAAAGTCGCGGTGCGGTACGATAGTGTGTCAACACTTTAAGATTTTTTTATTTTCCTCATAGTTGATGTGAAAAGCAGTATGTGTCACACGGTATCAAAATTATTTTGTCTTGGGCGTTAACACTTGAATCCCTCATTACGCTCAGGATTCAATGTACGCCCTTGACGGAAATATAATATATCATTTGACCCCTTGTAACACAATAGTAATTGTAGTTTGTGTTACAAGGGATCAAAATGATCCCGAACGTAGTGAGGGATTTTAAAGTAGAATCCTGAGCGTAATGAGGGATTCAGGTGTTAACGGTCAAGAAGAAATAATTTTGATACCGTGTGACACATACTGCTTTTCACATCAACTATGAGGAAAATAAAAAAATCTTAAAGTGTTGACACACTATCGCACCGCACCGCGACCTTGGTGCGTCGCAAACATAAGTGAGAGCGAGAAACAGATATCTCTTTCTCGCTCTCACTTATGGGTGCGACACACCAAGGTCGCGGTGCGGTGCGATAGTGTGTTACGGCCTTTAGTGTTGACACTACAGTGTTGCCACTTTATAATTTCTTTTTTTCCAGGCTGTACATACGATGTTCATAGTTAATTATATTAATATTTTATACTGGCAATGAAATGTCGCTGAACAGAAAAGTGCCACTTTGATCCCTCCTAGCAGGGAAGAAAAATCCATTTTCTGATTAGGTGATGTGAAATAGTAGTTTGTGTTACAAGGGATCAAAATGATATATTTCCGTCAAGGGTGTACATTGAATCCTGAGCGTAATGAGGGATTCAAGTGTTAACGCCCAAGATGAAATAATTTTGATACCGTGTGACACATACTGCTTTTCACATCAACTATGAGGAAAATAAAAAAATCTTAGTGTTGACACTACAGTGTTGCCACTTTTTAATTTCTACTCTTTTTTGCCAGGCTGTACATGCGATGTTCATAGTTAATTATATTAATATTTTATACTGGCAATGAAATGTCGTTGAACAGAAAAGTGCCACTTTGATCCCTCCTAGCAGGGAAGAAAAATACATTTTCTGATTAGGTGATGTGAAAACTACTATTTCATTCCTGTGTCATCAATCAAATACTTTTTACTTATAGTTATTTATGAGGTTTTCATGTGAAATGTTAACGTTCTACATCTTCAGGTGTCGCATTGGGTTGAAATTTTGGAAAACGGGGCCAAAACTAAAAATTTAAATTTATATTTCAACATCAAAATATATATATATTTTATGTTTATCCTGGTGTGAAATTTAAAAACCCTTTAACTCATTATATTGCATTATAACTCTAAGTATCCTGCAATTTAGTTATTTTTTCCGTAACATTACGCATTTCCAAATTCGTTTTTCGCTTAACAGTTTTCAGAAGGTTCGGCGTCTAATGGCCGATCTACGTGTGTTGATAATGTGATCAGCGATCCTGTTAATGGAAATATATAGCTTTTGCCCTGAGCTATGTCAACGTAGGTTAAAATGGTGACGGTAGATATATCTACATCTAGACATAAAGAAACAACGAACTTAAATAGCTAACGTCTTTTAGAAAAGTGCTCAAGAAAAAGTTTTCCAAAAATATAAACTTTTGAAAATTCTGCACAAGGTTCTTTTTTATCCAACACCTATGTGTAAAAAATATCTATTCCATTTTGTCCTAATTTTATTTACTTATAGTAATTACCAACAGAATAAACAGTTCTGCAGAACAAACAAGTATGAAAATAAATCATTCATTATTTTAATTAAGAGATGTTCTTAATGGTTCTTACTTACGTAGGTAGGTACGAAAACGTTTTCTGTATTAAATGTTTATAAATAGATAAAGAATCGTAAATTTATTTTTTGTGTTTGAATGAGATTATTGGAAATTACAAAATCATAGCAACCACTAATACCAGTAGCAAATGATAAAATGAAATAAATGTCATATACTAAGAAAAATAATAAAATAATTAATATTAAATAATTTAATTTGTTCTAATACTTCTAATAGTAGCAAACGAGTTCAAATTTTGCAAATAATTATAATATTATTAATATAATATATTTATAGAATAAAGGGAGCCTCGCGGAGGTAAAAGTTGTGTTATTTTTGTTTTCTTGTCGATGTCCCTTTTTTATACGATGGATTCCTAGTAGGCAGCGGTATTGCGTAAATTTTTCTCCATACAAAGTTGGACCACCCAATGAGTAACTGGTTGTGTGTTAAAACGATATATTAACCAAGACTTCCGTTGATATATATCGACAGGGGCCACCAAATAATGGATAAGATACTATAATAACTACGCTCATACAATTTGTTTCAAAATGGATTTTAGTAACAAAAACATTCCTCGAAACCTATATTAATATTAAGTCGGTACATATCTACTCGCATTAGTGTTAAGGTAATAAATATATCGGTGGATTTTTGTAATAAAGTCAATTTTTTTGTTGCCAATCTTTTGAATTTTAATTTTTGCAAAAAAAAAAGTTTTAACTTTTTAATTATTCATGATGGGTCGGGCCGTAAAACTCTAGATATTCAGGTCACGTGAAGAGTGCGTGTTTCAATTAAAAACGCGGAATTAAAAGCTACGCGTGTCTGGCCGTCATGGCGTATATGAGAGAACCCCTGTATATCGTAAAAACGTGGTTACCATTAAAAAATGACTGTACATATGTACAAGTATAGGTAAGTCGAAATGGCCGCCCTGCACCTTATAATAGCAAGTATTATTAGTGTGCTCCTAACAACTACTTAAAGTTCTAAAAGTCGCAATATAATGTCGCACACAGATGCAATTAGGTATGAAGGTAATTTCTTTCTGGCAAAGAACACTTTCGATGAGTCAACTTTAGCCAGACCATGACGGTGCGTGGCACAACTGATAGTAGTAGGTACCTAATAGGTAGTTATCTTTAAGAAGTTCAAAGTTAAGTCTACAAACAAGTTCCCTAATGCAAGTTCATCGACCGACGTTTTCCACCGTTTTAAGAAACCTTTGACGAAACTCCATTCTCCTTAAACCCAAATAACACATTTCTTTTATTGTTCGGTAAGAATGGAAATCTTTTTTGGGATTCCTTCCTTTACAGGGCCCATATGTGAATCATTATAAAACGTGTGGTTTTGGGGCAATATTTTATTCCGAGAGGGTTTTCATTAGAAGTGAGAATATTTTCGTGCACCCAATATTGAATTTAAAAGCTTCGGATGTTCTTTTATAACAACCAAGGACCCAAAAATAAATTGAAGTGTTCATAGTCTAGATACGCCGCTAAATAAAAATAATATACGAGTTTAGGGGCGAACATAATTCAAGACATTTAAATTGATTTATTTATTTCGCAATAATATTGTTATTAACGAGATATCAGTATCATGATAATATTGTTAGTTGAACTGATCCCAGAGCGGTAATGTTTTATTTTATGTATAGGTATGTATTAATTACTAGGTACCCAAAAGTAAAGTATTTATTACTTATTAGTAAAACGAGATGTATAAATAAATATTATCGACATCGTCGTATCATCAGCATATTATTAAATACATATATTCACATGCTGACGGAGCAATAGCTCTAATCGTGAGTATTTACGAAAAGTCCGTTTATAATTATTAATTAGCTACACTTTGAGATGAGGTTCAAATACCTACTTTGATTACTTTAGCTAAACGTAGACATGTATTATTTTATAATATTTTAAACTTTCGCGTTTTGAACACATATTAACTCACATTTATAGACCACCACCACCACCACCCACCACCCACCACCAGACCACGACCACCACTACGACCACGACCAGTGAAACCTGTGTCGAAACGTCGGTAAATCAAGGTAATTGAATAAAATTCGCATTAGACCCGTCTATAAATGTGAGTTAATATGTATTATTTTACCCGAAAACCCATCAATTGGTGATTCGGTAAATTTTTTGAAAAACAAATTATAGCCAGCATTCAATGAATGTAGTATGATACCTTTGGGTATGGTGCTTCACGCACACTAGTGTCCCATCCCCTCCCCCTGACGCAACCCTCCCTTTTAGCATGAAATATGTCCCGGTTGACAGTTTTTTTTTCACCATACCCAAAGGTATCATACTACATTCATTGAATGCTGGCTATAATTTGTTTGTCTTCCCCATACATTAGAACACAACTTGACCGAATCATGGGCGAACATCTACAAGTTGAGCGTTGACTGTTTAATAAGGCCATACGCAGGCCATAGGTGTGTACCTACGCGTACTCATCTTTTACATAATTCGATTTGATCAACCGAGTTTCGTTGGCGACGCCAACGTCCGAGCATAAGTAAGCCGACAACTGATTTCATGTACCTACCTATGCGAATCGAAATACGTTATCCGATTCGAGGAAGATTATACTGATATCAATTTCCCGACCTAAATATGCATGTCGGTCTTGCCATCAAACAATTATAAGACCTAAAAAAATTGTTATGTACACTGTGTAGAAAATGTGTAGCGGCGTTACTCAGAATATAATTTTTGCTCAGCGAGACAATTATTACTCCTTATTTGCATATGATAGTTTACATGTAAATCCGCTGGAGCTCTAAGTAATTAACTCGAAGCTGCCCTCTAGAGCATTTATTTGTGTAAATTATAACCTTGTTTAATATTTGATACATGGAATGGCCATAATTCAGTTAACAATCTACCTGAGACTTTGCCATCTGATATATTAATCTGCGCTTTGTTCCATCGACGACCGTCCGGAAAGTTTGGTGGCTCAGAGGCGGTGGGTTACCATTCTGGGCAAGCTCGTGAATTCAAAGTTGAGTGACGCTTGATTGGTGGAACTGATTTGGCGTGTCTAATGGAGGTTTGACAGCGAGAATCGGGTGCGTAGTTAGGTACTTGCTTTGCCGCCTCCGCATTTGGGTACACTGCTTGACTACTACTACTACTACTACTACTATTTACAACTTACTAGTACTTGAGGATAGTAATGGACTTGATGTTGAGGTTGCGGTGTAATTGTGGATAAGAATGATTATCAGCTCTGTAGGCGACAGGCCTATCATCCTCTGTTTTGTACGCCTGCTGGTACGGATGCTGCAGCTTGACCGGTACGGATATGGTATAGAGGTGGGCATTTATAATATTTTGACAAAGCTTGGTGTAAATTTGTACTCACATTTTTTGATACAATGTGACCGCCGCCATACATGAGGCGGGGACTAATGGTAATACACCCTCTCACATTTGCACCTCTAACTTAAACGAGCTATTTGAAAAAAAAAGTGATAACTATTAAGATTTATTACACAAATTAATATTATTGTTTACCTTTTATAATAATGTAAAATTTAATAGGTCTACAGATTTACAATAAGTTGATAAACATTATACGGTTTACCATTAGTTGCTCTAGTCCAAAACGATTGATAAACGTTAACCATGCTTGTTAACTTTTTTTCAGACACAACGTACAGGTATTGAGTATTTTATTAAAAAGTCGTCCTTATTGGCAACCGGAGAAGTTGACATTTTGCCACAAAATTTGCTATTTTCTCATAAATCACTGTAATGGGCATTTATTCGACTCGCTCAGAACGAATTAGGTTTTTGAGCATCACGGTTAACGTGTTTTAAAACCTCCTGTTGCTACAATTTATGGAAAAACACACCTGCCTGTTATTGCTTTGAAACATTATTTTTCGAGCCATGCCCAGTAATTAAAACAGAAAAAAACTGCAGCAACATATCAGGAATTTTATTTTTATTTTTGTTCCGTGACTAAATTACCCAACTACATAGGAGGAAAAAATACCTACAAATATTTGAGTTGTATATAAGAGGTATGTTTTTGCTTAACAATTTCTATAATATGTTTTGTAATAGCGGTGAATAACATTGATGCAATCAGCATAGCTTGTGTACTAACTAAACAATTGTTGATCAGGCGGATTATATAGGTAAGTAAGTATATTCCAACAAAGCTTGTTAACACGGTAAAATGGCGGTTAAGGATTGTTCATTGTAGGCAACTGAAAGCAGAAGAATAATTGGGGGTATACATTTTAGGACAAAAAGACGACAAATTCTCTTATGATGATCTTCATCCAGCCCGCGCGCCAATCCGGCCCGCAGAAAGTAGCGGAGGCCTGGCTGTAAACCCTCAGGTCTTAAAATTTGAAGACCCCTGTTGGTAGACCTACCTACATATGTCTAAAACGTAGGTATACAATAAAGCTAGTATCGTCCCCTTTCGTCTTAAAATAAATAGCATTATTTTTTAATTTAGTTTAAAAGAAGTTACTGCCAAAATAAAGTCGGTTACATCTGTCCCTCTTTTTGAAAGTCGGGTTTAAATTTGAACTTAAGGGGCCCACAGATTACCAGTTCGCCGGACGATATCAGCCTGTCAGTTGTGCGGAGCTGTCAAATTTCGCGTTTAACTGACAGGCTGATATCGTCCGGCGAACTGGTAGTCAGTAGGCCCCATTAGTGTGTGGCGCCGGCAACGGTGCGGAACTCGAGCTTTGTGTATTTCGAGTCTCAGAGGAAAGAACCCAGAGAAACGCGCTCCACAAGAATAACAGTTTACTCTTTAAATAATAAAACTGAGCAATGTCACTGCCGTTTTGTTTAATAAATAATGTAACTATCGTTTGCCATGTTCAACTCCGTCACTGATATTATACAGTAGATTGACAGTTATGTTGTCCGTTTTTAGCAATGCAATGCTATACAACAATGCTTTCACCAGCGGAATGTAATCCTTAGAAGAAAACAAAATAGGAAACACAAAAAATATAAAAATAACAATTATAGCATAACAGATTTTCTTGTTTCGTGAGTAAGCACATCTGCAAAGGTTCGGTAAATCCAAATGAAATGAAGGGTATCCTAATTACGAGCAATCCTCGACAATGAGATACAGTCACGCGAACCCAGCACGCAAGACTTTTGTCAGAGAAGAAAACGAGAAGAAACGATTTGTTTTCTGAGATATTTAATAAAATTGATTTGACATGCTACTATTGCAGCAACGTTGGCTATGAGGGGTCCTTTTCACGGCAAAAGAAAATTTTTGGACAAACATGACAGTGAAACATTTCAAGAATTTTAACAACGTTTAATTATTAGTACGAGTAAGCAATAAGTATTGTTTTTTTTTTCTCCTTGAGTTGCATGAAACGGTTCCACAAAAATAATTGTAAGCGCTACTTACTGACGGCTCGATTCGGAAAATGAATTAGATTTCTACTAGACTTCAACAAGTTACGATACGGATAATTTAAAGATATTTTTAAGATAGATATGTCAAATTTGACGTTTCCGCGATTCTGGAGGTCCTCTTGAACGATTTCGACAAGTTATGACTTAGATATCCAAGTCACATCTAGGCGATATCTAATGTAGATCTAGTTGATCTCTTAATCGTCTCAAGATCTTGTGAGTATCTCGAAATCCGAATAGGCCTGTGAATATTAGGCCGATTCGTACGTACACCTGACATTTAAACGAAATCTGAATGATGTGTGATGTTAATTAACATTCGCATGGACATCTTGCTCTAACACATGTACGGACAAGTGCGAGCGAAATGAACCCGCGATTGATAACTAACTGGCATCATTCATATCGTTATGATATCAGGTGTACGTTGGAATTGACCTGTAGGTCTGAACTACGAAGTAAAATAAATGTATACAGTGTATGAAAAAGAAGTGAAAAATTAACTCTCTCAGATTGCGTCTCCGCTAATTGTTTGCTGCGGTGGGAGTAATTCTTATTTCCTACGACACAATGTTCATAGAAAGAAAAGTTCTATAGACAAGTTTTGCTCAGAGTTAATACGTTTAGTACATTGGTTCAAGGATAATTATATTGGATTGGTAATAACGAGTTAAGCGACAAAATCGAAAAAAAGTGATGATTGCAGATCGGTTCTAAACATGATGAACTATTTTCTCCGCTTAATTATTTTCTTATTGTAAGGCGTGGAATTAAGCGTAAACACATAATTTGTTAGAAGCTAGTATAGGTACCTAGTAGGTAGGAAAGATACAAACAAACATGTTGTTTCGAAAGAAACAACATGAATTTTTCGCCATTTTCATCTCTAGTACCTACATACTATAAAGACCGTTTATCCGAGTAAGGACCGATCAGTTCAGTATACTTAAGTATAAAGTATGTATAAATTTAGAAACAAGTACATAGGCCGTAAGAATTGAAGTAAACTATAATAAAAATTGCCATAAAAATGATGATGATGAAATGGATAATCATAAAAAGGAAACATAGCGTACAGTTGGAGCAATAAATTTTTAATTGACCGAACAGACAATGCTCAGTTCCTACGGCCGATTGGTTGGAAACGTCTTGATTTTATGTACAACCGTTTAGTTTATGGGTATTTCAATTTGATTAAATATAATTTTCTGGAGTGCGTTCTTAAACGTTCCTAAGATTTAGTTGTACATATTTGCACGATACGACAAAATGAAAGCACGATTAATAATATACGAGAAAAGTAATAAATAATATTTAAGTATAACGCATGTACGAGTAATGCGCCAATTTTAACTTTATTACCTGGAAAATAATGATACCTACTCATTTCAAAGTTCGTAAAATAAAAATGATGTTGGGATTGGGAAAAGGGAATTGAAATGACTACACACACATGTAGGTATACATTTTCATCGCTATATGTAGGTATTATGTTAATTTTATCGAAGTGAGTTCCTCGAAGTAAAAACGCGTAAAATATCTACAATGTTTACCTCCTAAACGCGGTTTAAGCACGTGTGCACGTGTGTGCACATGTGTGCACATGTGTGCACGTGTGTGCACGTGTGTGTACAACTGAACAAGCAATAAAACGTCAGAAACGCACTTTCTACTTTAATTATTTATGTTTCCTTTTGTACAAAGTGAGCAGCTGACCTGGATCCGTTTGGGGAGAAGTTTAGACATACCTAAGCATTTTGGAAATTGAACGTTACTTTACGGCTACTGACGCCTTGCAGTTGTGAAATTGTTTCGGTGCTCTACATAAAATGTGTATTTCTCGTACAATAATGTAAAATATCGTACAATAATATATTTTTCTCTAATATGCTCGGAAATGTTCGTCTTATTGTAGCAAAAATGGAAAGATCTTTAGTTATTTATGTCAAAATCAAATAATAAAAAAAAATATATTATTGTACTGTTTTAGCGGACGGGAAGTTCATTACTGTATTATTGTTTACCTACCTTTTAAAAATATGTTACAACTAGAAACACAATGCAAGCAGTCAATCACTAACACCTTGTAAAACAAAGGCCCCCGCCGCGTCTGTCTGTTTGTGTGTTTGTATGTTTGTTCGCGGTAAACTCAAAAACTACTGAACGGATTTTCATGCGGTTTTCACCTATCAGTAGAGTGATTCTTGAGGAAGGTTTAGGTGTATTTGTTAACCCGTGCGAAGCCGAAGCGGGTCCCTAGTTACCTATAAAGTATTATCCACATTGTTCGGTACAGCTATCATATTTAATTACAAAGTTGAAATGTTCAACAACTTGCTCGTTATGGATTTGCAAAGCCATAATTATGCAATTATATTTGACACTAATTTGGACTTAACATTAGATATGTTTTCAAATTACTCTGGCAAAATTACTCAGTTTGATATAAGGAATGTATTTTTAAACTTGAAACAATTCATATCCAATATTCAAGAAACAACGACTAGACATGAGGAAATTGTATCTCCATCCCATATTAATACCCCCATAAACTCTGACCCTGAATGCTTATTGCCTAGTGATCTTTTTCGTGACTAAAGATTATACGTTCAATATTTTTCATCAAAATATACAGAGCCTAAGATCTAAAATAAGCCAGATTGAAATTTTCACAGATACAACTAATATAGACGTCCTTTGTTTTATGGAAACCTTTTTAAAAGGCATTGAAGTAGCTTCCATAAAGATAGAGGGTTATAATTTGGGGTCATATTTTTGTAGATCTCTCAATTCAAGGGGTGGTGTCTGTATCTACCTGAAAAATAGCCTGAATTTCATAAATTTGCAGTGGATATCAGACATGTCCATTGAAATGCATCTGGAACTGTGTGGGGTATTTATACCTGAACTAAATTTTGTTGTAATAGCCGTCTACAGAGTTCCTGGTAGCGATTTTAAACTATTTATTGAAAATTTTGAATACCTTTTAAGCAAGTTACTCCTGCGTATTCGAAATCTGAAGCAAAAAAATGTTTATAACTGGAGACTTTAACATCAATATATTGAGTGATGATGGTCCATCAACTGAGTTCGTGTCGCTATTAGCAAAATTTAATGTTATCCCTACCATACATGAGCCCACTAGAATTACTCATTTATCACACACCTGTATCGATAATATTTTAACTAACCACCGTAAATGTGTTTCCAAAGTTATGAATAAGGGACCATCCGACCATACAGGACAAATCGATGAGATACCAATAAGTATAGCCTTTCAGGAAAAGTACTGGTATACGAATATCAGAAAGATTGATGACAATTTAGAGGTCTTCATTAAGTATATATCACAATTAAACTTTTATGAAGTCTATGAACAGAATGATGTGAATGATGCATATGTTTATAGACCTCTTTCAGTTAATCTACAACCTTTGTATACCCATTGAACAAGTTAGAAAAACATTTAAGAAGAGACCCAATTGGAAGACTCCTGGAATAATTAAATCTAGTAAAACCAAACGCAACATGTACCTATCCATTCAAAAATGTAGAAACACTTCAAATGTCCTAAGATATAAAAGGTACTGTAGAGTTTATAAAAGAACCGTATAAGTCCAGAATAATATCAAACGATAAGTATATAAAAAATAGTGTTAATAAAACCAAAGCCACATGGGAACTCATTCGGCAACATACATCACCTACGAACAGCATTCCCCCGACCGTAGAGAAACTAAATACAAAAGGCAATATCATAACGGATCCCTTACAAATAGCATTTAATACTTTTTTTACCAGCCATAATTTAGATAATTTACTGTGTCCCTCAGAATACAAATTAACATCAAATAAAGTATTAAGTAGTATGTTTATTGTACCGGTTGATGCTGATGAAATAAAGAAGATAGTCAATGCTATGAAAAACAAAAAAAAGCTCCGGTTACGATGGAATATCAATGCAGTTAATCAAATCATGTATTGGCTATATCATTAATCCTTTAGTTCATATAATAAATTTAATGTTAAGTACTAGTATATTTCCGGACGCTTTAAAGAAGGCACTTATTAAGCCACTTCACAAAAAGGGTGCCTTAGATGACGCAAATAATTTAGCGCTATTGCCATGTTTTTCAAAAATATTTGAAAAGGTAATTTTAAACCGGTTAAGTACGTATTTGAGTAGGATAAACATACTGGACCTAAACCAATTTGGTTTTCAAAAGCAGAAATCAACATCCTTAGCAGTTTCAAAATGTTCAATGACATATGGGATAAAGTAAATAGTAAAAAACCATGTGTATCATTGTTGCTGGATATGTCTAAGGCGTTTGACTGTGTAGTTTATGAAATTCTTTTGAAACAGTTGGATAATATCGGAATAAGAGGACATGTTCTACAGTTATTTGAAAGTTATCTGACGAATAGGCAGCAAGCAACAATGGTTGTTAGTTATAATAAGGAACAGAAAACTTTGGGCAGCATACAATCGGCGTTTGAAACTATTAAAGTCGGGGTTCCACAAGGTAGCGTCTTAGGACCTACACTGTTTCTGATATACTTTAACGAGCTCCCAAAAGTTATTAATTAATTATGTGTTTTGTTTGCAAACGACGCAACAATACTGTATTCAGGTGGAAATCAAACACTGAGCAATTGGAACAAAATATTAATAACACCCTTCACAAAGTGATCAAATGGCTTGAAACTCTAAATCTAAAAGTTAACCTAACCAAAACAAAAATTATTCGTTTCAGAAACTATAAAACACCTTCTCTATGTTTGAATGTTGCAGAAAATGTGACTTTGATTGAAGAAGTAAATATTTCTTGGCATTACTATAGACACTTTTTTGAATTGGAAGGCGCATATTACTAAAATAAATAAGTTAATTTCCAGCCAGTGTTATGCCCTGTCAATACTCTCAGGAACTTGCTCCGAGGATTTTGTCAAAAAGTCTTATTATGGTAATGTGTTTTCGCTGCTAACATACGGTATCATTTTCTGGGGGAACTCGGTAGACATCCAGAGTACATTTATCCTCCAAAAACGATGCTTACGTACCCTTCACAAAGTGATCAAATGGCTTGAAACTCTAAATCTAAAAGTTAACCTAACCAAAACAAAACTTATTCGTTTCAGAAACTATAAAACACCTTCTCTATGTTTGAATGTTGCAGAAAATGGGACTTTGATTGAAGAAGTAAATAGTATATCTTTTCTTGGCATTACTACAGACACTTTTTTGAATTGGAAGGCGCATATTACTAAAATAAATAAGTTAATTTCCAGCCAGTGTTATGCCCTGTCAATATTCTCAGGAACTTGCTCCGAGGATTTTGTCAAAAAGTCTTATTATGGTAATGTGTTTTCGCTGCTAACATACGGTATCATTTTCTGGGGGAACTCGGTAGACATCCAGAGTACATTTATCCTCCAAAAACGATGCTTACGTACAATATATCGCATGCATACTGAACAATCCTTACGTAATGTGTTTAGAGAAAAGCGGTTTTTTACTCTTACTGGAATATACATTTTAGAACTCTGCCTCTTTGTAAAAAATAATGACGCCTATTTTAGGGAAAAATCCTCGCAGAGAGATAATCTCAGAGAGCAGTACACATTTAATCTTGTATGTCCAAAATCAAACAACTCAATGTTTTACAGAAGTACATTCAATACTGCAATACGAGTTTTTAACGCCCTGCCATTTGAAATAAAAATGTTAGAGGGAAATCGTTTTAAATTTAAATTAAAAAACTGGTTAATTGAAAATGTATTTTACAATCTAAATGAGTTTTTCTGGAATCACCAGTTTGTTAAGTATAAGTTAGTCAGTAAGCTAGTATAGTTAGTAGTTTTAAGATCATATTGTATGCTCGAAATGGGCAACTGTTGATTCGATATCTCCTGTATATGTCATCTTATGTACACAGTTTACAATAAATAAATACTTTACTTTACTTTACTTTACTTTACTTTGCTATCCTTTCAAGCTCTAGAATAGAGTGAGATAGAGAGACATGACCTTATACGTCTCGTTCTCGCAGGAATAATGCATAGTCAAATGCCTAATCAAAGACTATACAACTATTTTTTTATAATAATAATATTACAAATACAAGTAGGTACCTAAAATTTAAACTTAAAAAAAAACCGGCCAAGAACATGTCGGGCTATGCTCAGTGTAGGGTTCCGGAGTTACCCTTCCGTCACAATAGGGCCCTTCCCCTTCCTTCTGTTACTATGAAGGGGAGACTTTTTGCGATAACTCAAAAACGACTAAACTGATCATGTTCGCTATAGTTTTCATTTAATGTCTTACTTAAGCTCTATATTTATGATTTTTTTATTTTATTTTTTAACCCTTGGTTCAAAAGCTAGAGGGGTGGGGGGCACATTTTTTTTTCTTTCGGAACGATTATTTCCGAGAATATTCACTTTATCAAAAAATGTTTGTTGAAGACCCCTATTCATTTTCTTCATTTTGACCTATCCAACGATACACAACACTGTAGGGTTGAAGCAAAAAAAAATAAACTCCCACTTTACGTGCAGGTACCTAGTGACCGTAAAAAAAATTTTGTTTTTGCATTTTATTGTTCAACTTTGTCGGATTTATTGATTTATATATCCATGCCAAATTGAAGCTTTCTAGCATTAACGATCACGGAGAAACGCCTCGGACAGACAGACAGACAGACGGACGGACATGGCATGGCATGTTCCTAGTTGACTACGGAGTACGGAACCCTAAAAAGAGTGTGTGTGTCAGCTCCAACGCACGACTGGGGTTTACCTACTCTTTCAAACGATTATAAAATACAAAATAAAATTTAAGATGAAAAAAATTTACAGTTGTTGTTGACATTGAATAAGTAAAGTGTTTCCATACATCCGTTGCTAGGGTATGCGCAAAATAATTTGCTCACGAAACATAACGTAGCCTGTAACGTGTTGACATGTGACATTTGATTTTACTCCCATAAATATTCATAGCCCGAGCTTCTAATATAAAAATCGACTCTTAAGGAGTAAACTCTAATAAATATTTCATTTGATTGATTATGGGCTTCGAAGTATCAGACGATCTCCAATAAATTTCTTCAGCTTGAGTTAGGTAGCTTAAGATTGTAACGTATCGGTCCCGAGGCATGGGTTCTCGATGCATCATATCGTGATGGATGGAGACACTGCTTCAATTCCCATAATCCCCCTTTTTACGCAAAACATTTTAAAAGTATAATTTCAATACGTACTCGGATAAATACATACGCGTATAATTCATTCTTTATCCAATTTCCACTACATGCTTATATTTAGATAATTGTTTTGATAAGGTCACTATAATTGCTTTATTAGTAAGTACAAAACATTACAAGCATTATAACGAATATATAGATAAAATCGTGCAAGTGCGAGTCGGACTCGCGCACGAAGGGTTCCGTACCATATAAAAAAAAAAAACAAAAAAAAAAGCAAAAAAAAAAACGGTCACCCATCCAAGTACTGACCACTCCCGACGTTGCTTAACTTTGGTCAAAAATCACGTTTGTTGTATGGGAGCCCCATTTAAATCTTTATTTTATTCTGTTTTTAGTATTTGTTGTTATAGCGGCAACAGAAATACATCATCTGTGAAAATTTCAACTGTCTAGCTATCACGGTTCGTGAGATACAGCCTGGTGACAGACGGACGGACGGACGGACGGACGGACGGACAGCGAAGTCTTAGTAATAGGGTCCCGTTTTACCCTTTGGGTACGGAACCCTAAAAATGGTACATTTGTAATTTTATTTTATATAGATCAATATCCATATCCAGGTTAAGTACCTAATCATTACATTTACTACACAAGTTGACATATTTTAAAGTAACCAACTTCAAAATGAAGAAGGTTCTAAATTCGTCAGGAACATTTATATGTACTGTAACGTACAAACCCGTTTTTAAACAAAACTCGTTTTCCCTAATTAAAACTAGTTTCCGTAAAGCCATCCACAAAGTACCTAAGTCTATCATTCCTTTCACTAGTAAATTAGGTACTTACATACATTATAGAATTATAAAGTTCGCAGTGACTCCAACTCATCACCCGTATTATTGCAGAGAGCGGGCCGCGTTTCATCCTATAATTAAATGGCCGGCAGTGTGGTCACCCTTGTCACTTGTAGAGTGACCACATGATGCGGGTCCGTTTGGGACCTAGCCCATTTAATTTCGCATACTCTAGTTCTATAGGAGACAGGATTATGTTACTTAAACTGGAATATGCAAAACAAAATCTAAAGAAAACTTGTTTACAATTAGGAGAGATTCCACTTAGATAAAATTTCAAAAATAAATAATTCAGATTAACTTGGGTTATCGGGTTGGGGGTATATCGGGTTGGGGGTCTAAGGCCTGACCGTAGTACTATACATTTTTATATTATCGTATCTACTTGTGACAGTACGCGTCGCCGACGTCAGTGTTGCTATTCTTAAGAGATAATATTCAATACCATACCTTGTTAAATTTGTGTATTTAAAAAAAAAATGTATTTCATAAAGATATTTAACGTTATTTAAATGAAGTATGTAAGTATTTAAGTCGTACATATCTAAGCCTTACGGACGCTAGAGGATATGTATATATAACTATATGATATGATATACAGGGTGTCCCTAGCCATTGGACAAAGCCGAAATGTACATATGCATTAGGATATTTAGAACCAGTATACAAAGTATCATAACAATCGGTGTAGCGGTTACGAAGAAATTAACAAATTACGATTTTTTTTACTTTGGAGCAACCTGTATGTGTTAGTAGCTCCTGAGGTAATAAATAGTATGAAACCTACTTCGACCGTTTTGATTATCTTTTTTATTTATGACATTACTAAGATTCTGACTTGTGACAAATGTCATCATTGCCGCACATTTTGAAACAAATTGTCAAAAACACTGCCAATGATTAATACAGTATGTTTCTTTTTGTTGTCGATTATTGGAAATAACTTTTGTTTGATATTTTATTTTTTTATCTTTTGTTCTAATTAAAAAAATATTACCATTTCTGAGAAGTAACCCTACGTGGGATTTCAGGGTTTGTCCAATGGCTAAGGTCACGTTGTATATATCATATCATATCAAAAACGTGAATGTGGAATGAAGCCAATTTTAATATGCGTGGTTGTACTTACTTTTTAACTCCGATAAATAAATATAAAACTTAAATTAAAGCACAAATAAAAACAAAATGTTTCATGGTTATAGTGACGGCCCCAGGATTTGTTTAATAGGTAGTGCTAGATCTGAATCGCCCCTTTCGTTCAATCTCTGGCACGGCTATAGGGCCACCCCTTGTATACTTTTTCGACAAGTCAAATCTCGAGCTGGGTGCCAAATTCGTTAGGTAGGTGTGACGATTACACAATAAACAGTACGACGCAACTACCCACTAGCTTCACTCCGTGGAGAAGTGTCATGGCGAGTGGGTGGCTGGCGGAGTGCACAAGTGATAACAGTTGTTTCATTTGATCACCCAGTACACAACGGAGCTTGGACGTCACAGATGGCGACGAGGGTAAAATATTACAAAAAATTACGGAAAGGAAAGGTAACGGTGGCGGAAAAAAAAAACAAATCTAAGGTATGGAAATCCTAAACTAATAGCTACCGTATTTGTCCATTTCCTCCCGAGCTGCCGATTGTATTCAGGTAATACAACATTTTGGGTGAGGTGATATTCTGTGTAACGAGTGACGTACGGTTGTACATAATACGAAAATATTAAAACTGCAACGATTTTGTTAGGCGGTACTTACGTAAGTAGGTTATGAAATTCCAAACTCACGTAAGAGGAGTATTAAAGAAACTAATGCAGAATTTAAATATTACTGTAAAAACGTAGATCTAGTACCTATACCTAATTTTATAGTTTTGTTTACAATCAATGTTAATAAAAACAATTATGTATATGCACAGTTGATTTTGTCGACTGTTTACATAAGAACAGTGGTTAACTTTACAACTATTATTGAGTAAATAATTGATGGTACGTAGCTCGGGAGGAATGTTTACTAAGCAAAGAAGAAATATACGCGTGCTTATTACACTAACTCTTTGACAATGGCTACTGTGCGTGAGCCTGGTTACCAAATGTAAATCCAAAAGTGTAATCAATGCAAGATAGATGAATAATTGGGGTCACTACAAAAAATAATGTACTCATGTTACATTATTCCTATGATGTGGCACCGACGTATTAGCCATGAATTTTTCCATGAAATGACAGAAACGAATATGCCGATGGTTTGCGTGTTACAAATACAGATGGTACATGGGTTATTTTCTGACTCAAAATCGTATATTAGAATTCATATGATATAAAGGGTAAATAATCAAACTACCTTCGCGGAAATCATGATTATTATGAGTTGTGTATTTACCGTTCATACTTAAAATATACCGACCTACTTAGTCGTGTAATTAAATACTAAGATATTTTTAAATGAGGGAACATATAGAGAAACCTGCATATCAAGTCGGTATAGTTGTATACATTTTATTGATCGTATGTCCTAAGAGAAATATTGTTCGGCTAAAATAACCAGGTATAATCAATTGAAATGCTATTTATAGCACGATATGGGTATGAATAGATGTTAACTTGGTGTCGACTTAACATGTATTTATATATACATAGGTATATGCAGTTTATGATAATAAACAATGCTAGCAGGTAACGGACCAGTTAAATTATCAAGGACCGTTACGATGTCAAGTGAGTCAAGAACTATAGATAGCGTACTTAGACTGATGAATGCCAAGGGCTTTGTTATTGTTTTACTGTAGGAGTAGACACGTAAACTCAGCATCAAATGAATTGAGTAGTAAGTCGGACTAACAAGGAAAATAAATTGCAAGAAGTAAACTGTACATCACATCTATGCTGCAGTTGGTATAAGTAATATTATTTTACTTATGCTTACCTCAAGTGTTTTGTTCCTTTGGCCTGACAAGGGTTCATCATTCCTTTACGCCATACTTAGTAGAGTGCTGTTATATTAGTATTTCGTACATTTTCGTAAATTCGTCATCCTACAATGCTGTTTTGCTAATAAGCTAATCTTACAAGATTTTTTAACGTAGATTTCATGAACGCTCGATATTGGTTTGGTCTGACATTGCTTTTTAGTTAGTGTAGCCACCGTTGGCGCTAGTAGTATATACAGCTGTAATGCTCAGCCAAGATATGGTCGGACCGGATCGATACAGCGATTTAGAGCACGATGCTTGTTTTTGTATTAATTAATCTTAATTGTAAATAGTCGTTATGTTGTATCTTCTTGCTGTGTAACTTTTTTCTTATTTAACTAACTGTTTACTGTATGTTATTTCTGTCTTTTTTCTTCTTGTCTGTTACCTTCCGTGATTCTTCTCACTTGATGGTCTCATCGGAAGATCAGCGCTGGAAGCCACCAGCAACATGCTGAGATGGGGCCATTTCGTGGCACTTTAATCTTATTTTGTGTTTTCTTTTATACTATGTACTGTTCCGATTGTTTGTGCTTACGAATAAATCTATTCTATTCTATTCTATTCTATTCTAATAATTAGTAGGTTGAAACGTTCAACTGGTACTAGCAAAACAAAAGAAATGATAAGCGAAATCATAACACTTACCTACGATACAAACAGAGAATAATTAGTTAGTTGAATGTTCAACTGGTACTAACAAACCAAAAGAGTCAAATGTACCTAGTAACTAGTCTAGTAGACGCGATAGTGGTGGTTGGTACTAACGATAGGACCTTTTGTTATAGGTCGTCCAAATTAGTACAACATAGTACTTAAAAGTAAACTGACGCGATATAGTGTTGGTTGGTACTAACGATAGTATCTTGTTTTAGGTCATTCAAAATGTCCTAGATACCACCATTAGACGGATTCTTTAGCCCACCAAAACTTAATAGGGAGGCAAAATAGTCATAAACTGACATTATGTTAGTATAGAGTGACCTCCTATTATGTAATGTATTTAATGAATTCGAAATTATATAATAAGCAGTTTAGTGCCTCTGCCTACTGTTCCAGTTAACTTAAGGCGTAGGTATAGATGGATGGCCTCGGGAATAGGCATATCTACTAATGTAGATTCAGAGTAGATTTCAATAATAAAAAAAAAAAAATACGCCAGTTGGAAACATTTTCTGTAAAGTATTACAATTTAACCTTCTTCTAACCTATACCCGTATCATAAATTAACTGCATTTTGCAGATGTTCGTATGGGTAAGAACCGAATGTATCAGCTTACATAAAAACGGACAAAGTATATATAAAAATATATTATACGACGACTTAGACGGTATTCCGGTTAAAGATTGTTGTAGCAATCCTGTTGGAACAGTTAGAAGACAGGTTAAATTATAGTTTAAGAGAAACAAGCAGGTGACCAGGATAAGAGTAATAATGCATTCTGCGTAAGTAGCCGTGTAAATTGTGGAACACAGAGGCATGCCTAAACTGCCCAAATAAAACCTATAAATAGATGAGGATATACAATTCTTCAAAATCGTATATGACCCAGATTTCATATAATAAATCCCAATTCCAATCTATTTTAGAGCCGGAATACATGATTCTATAGAATAATAATCAGGGCAAAGCTCAATTACAAACCCAAGTATACAACAGGTACGTAAATAGACGCTGGGCCTGTCATAATACATCATGTCATGTAGTACCTAAAGTCAATGCTGTAAAAACTGAAGTGGCGATGCGGGGAGCCTTACACGGTGAGGAAGCACTGCTTACTTAACTAAACTACGAAACTATACCCAAGGCAACCATGACTAAGGTACTAACAGAAAAAACTCTAGTGACCAGCAGTTAACCTAATGTCTTGTAAATAGACATACGACTTTTGTCGGTTAACAGTGTAGATGACGAAGTCCCTTTTTAACTACCTAGGTAGTAGGTACACCTACTCAGATGAAGATGAGTGATGTGTGTGATGTGATGACTAATTATAATTAAGTGTAATTAAAAAGGCACTTTACCGGAAAATATATTTCCTTATTTCAGTCACATGCATAAACTTACAATAATTAAGGATGCCAAAACTCTTAGGTATGCGGTTGAGACAATACATACATTAGAAATTATACATTGTCTCAGAACCGATACATTAAATCAAAACAGAAACAAATAACTAAATACTGTGTGTAGGTACCTACACATTATAAAATAAAAACAATAAGTATTCGAATTAACCGTGATTTTGATCGCTCTCAATGACAGTTTGCCTGATGTTTAATTTGTTGAGGCTAACTAATTAAGTAAAACTAGTAGATTAAAGTTGTAGCTTGAACCACTTTATTGATCTACCCAAGAGTACACATTTATTGTACTAATTGAGCACTAAGACTCAAAAGACCAAAAGCCTAGGTCTTATCATTTAGAAACGTTAAACGTAACGATAAAATGGTAAAGTACTCGTACCTAAACATTCGAACTGTACTCTGGTGTACTCAGTATTTCATGGGATCATGGTTAGAATAATGTAATAATCCATTGGTTCGTTGGAAGATGTTTATTGAAGTCAAATGACATACTTACCAATGGCAGGATAGGAAGCAGACATACAAGGTGTATACCTATGTTTCAGGTTTATAAAATATGTTGCAAGTAATTGAAATAAACCGAAGAAAAAGTGTATAAGTACAAATAATAATATTTATGCGATAGTCTGACAGTAATTATTGTGGAAATAATAATACAATACTTGGATATATTTGGATTAATTGATGTCAAGATTATATTATTCAAGTATTATAATTAAAGAACGATAATTAGATATGTATGCAATGCAATTAATAATAATAATGGCCAAATAGGCAGGTAAATCTTAGTAGGTACCTAACAAATTAATAATATATAAATCTATTTATATAGATTATTGTTCGCTTAACCTATTCACAAGTAAAATCATACTTGACGTGGTACCTCTACAACATTCCTACTTTATTTGACCTTAGATTATCTACAAGTATTTTAAATTGCATTATATATATTAACATCATACAAGACAAGTAAAACTGAGTCAATCAGTTATTGCCAATAAGTAACTAATGTCCAAGACGCTTGGCAAGCTTACAATGTTATTGTACTTAAATCATGAAATAGGTATTAATTAGTAAAATATTATATTGTATGCTAATGGAAATACCTGGAAATGTGTAAGCATCAAAAGGAAAATGTAGTAATTAAGGCGTTTAAAGTAAATCTTTGAGTTATAAGCAATTGAATAAAAAACTCAAAACTGCAAATAGGAGAAGGAGAGGGACTGACACCTAAGAAGAAATTGTAAAAGTAAAATAATAGATTTAAAGGCTTGCTAGTGTTGGAAAATATTTATTATTTCACTGTTGTAAAATGAATACATCCACACCTCGCCGAGTTTCTTACGCCGGTTCTTCTCGGGTCTGAGGTTAACCTTTCCGAACCGGTGGTAGTATACCTAGATTGGAAAAATAAATTAACCTAGCGAGTATAAGATAATACGATAAACTGAACTATTGTTGCATGATAAATATATAAAGTAAAATAAATAAATCGTTATAAAAAGGGAGAGATGTGACGATTACACAATAAACAGTACGACGCAACTACCCACTAGCTTCACTCCGTGGAGAAGTGTCATGGCGAGTGGGTGGCTGGCGGAGTGCACAAGTGATAACAGTTGTTTCATTTGATCACCCAGTACACAACGGAGCTTGGACGTCACAGTAGGTAATCGAATATGCTGAAGGATAAAAATAAATTCAAAAGTGGCTTTCCTAGTTTTTACTAGCAAATGATTTAAATGCGTAAGCAAGATTTGCTACGAAATAACAATTTATTTAAAACAGTAAATTAAGTGTAACTAAATTAAGTCATATTGTATTTATATTTATCTATGTACGCCCTTGTACTTTATTTATGTTCAATCTGATGTACCTTTATTCCTCTCTTCAGTACAATAAAGTGTTACTTACTTACTTAAGTTAAGTGTAAGAAGTACTTAAGATATTATGAATTGTTACGAAAAAGTAGCCATGTAATATCTACTCGTAACTGTACTAATTATAATCATTTCAATTGAACAATAAAACCGCAAAACAAATATCACTTATTGAAACCGGAACACGATATCGATACTCCGACATTTGAAATTGGTGAATTAATTGCCAGTTGGCAGAACAATTGGGGCCGAATTATGTTTAAACAAATTATACGCAGTAAGAATATTGAGATTTGACATTCATATTGGAAATGAAGTACACTATAGTGATTTTATATTAATTTTATTGACAACAAATTCACTTACAAGTTCCGTATGTACATTCGCCATCAGATATATCGGAGCGGCCAAGGTGCTCACAAATATCTGAACGAGTACTCTAAAACATTGACAATAGAGGCGTGTTCAAATATTTGCGAGCACTTTGGCCGCTCCGATATATCTGATAGCGACTGTACACCCGCAAAGTTGCATGGCCACTTTATGAAGAAATTCATTAATAATGTGCTCGTGAAATTTTGCAGCTTGGTGTACCTACATTTGTACGTATGGACGTACTATAATGATAATTTCAAAAAGGTATGTACAGGTTTTTTCACCACACCAGCTGGTAAAGGCTCTCTTGATTGTTCAAAAACTAATGAGAAAGTTGCATTTTATCCACATGTGTTTTAAAGTTAACCTTACCGTCCATTTTTGGGAATAGTACATTATTACAGAGGCCGGGACAAAAGGGGTTGCCGGCCGAAGACATATAGACGGCCGAGCGAAGCGAGGCCGCATAGGTCTGAGGCGGGCAATCCCATATTCCCGCCCAGGTATGTATAGTGCTTTTCTCAAACATGCAATGAAATAAATAAAATAAAAAATCCACGAAACCCGAGTTTTATTTATAGAAAAAACTAAAAGTAAACTACACCCAAAATATAACCAACAAGTACCTATATCATTATCACGCGTATGTTTTACACGAGTCGTGTATTTTTACTACCCGTATATTTTCATGTATCTTTGATTTTTTCGCCTTGTATCCGTCTGACTGTCGTTTTCGTCACATAAGTTTACATAGTCTTTCATGTTGATATCCTGTTTCACATACATCGTTGCTTTATGCATGGAGTAAATAAGTATAATTTCCACAGTGTTGACGAGTTTGTAGTTACATTCATTTAAAATATGCCACAAAACTGTTTCTAATAAACTGTAAGCCATTTTTCTTAGTTTCTCAAATAATTAAATTGCCATAAGCAACCATATACATACTTCGTCTTTGACTTGGCGGCAGAGGCAGCAAGTTATTAAAATCAATTCTGCTTACGCTGCCAATTCCAACACCTACGATTACAATTAATATTAATTTCATTATTTCGTCGGAACTCATATTAAAGTCAAAAAATCAACAACGCACCATAAATCCAATAAAACAGAATGAATATTTTTCAACTTTACCTCCATAACAATTTAAAAAATATAACTACGCGTGTTTGAGTAGACCTTTTTACCGCTAACGTTTAGATGAAATATTTTAAATGTGTTTATTTGTGTAGTTAAATTTATAATTTAAAATTCTAAAATTATTGAATGTATTATTTATTAAGTTCATGTTGATTTTATACAAATAAAACTGCAAATGACAGCAAACATTGTTTTTTGTTTATTTTTTTATAGGCGTAGTGTCATTACGAACCATAAAGCAAATACTGCCTCTAGTTTTTTTTAATGGATGAATGCCACGATGCTGTGTCACAAATATCTGTGAAATGAAAATTAAAAAAGAGGACTTTGCCGGCCTAGGCCTGCAAGATGTGTATGAAATTCCATTAACGACCTTTTGTCCTAGCCGCACCTGAAACGTCATACTTCGCAGCCTATTATAAGGAACATAACATCAATATTTCATTGCATGTTTGAGAAAAAATAATTTGTGTCAGGTACTTATGGGGTCTCTATTGGTTCCCATACTTTTTTTGTTCCGATTTTTTCAGTCCATAGCGTTTTCCATCATAATTTTTATTATTAGTCATATTGTCAATAGTCATAAATTTTAACAAAATAAATCGCAGTTCCGATTTTTGCAGGTCATTATTATTGTTAGTCATAAAATTTGTTACTCATAATATTTGAAGTCCAGAAGGTATACCATTACATAATGTTAAAGGCAACAAACTTGCTTACAATAATCGTTGTAAGGTCTTTTATCGCAGGTTATAATGATAAGTAGGGGCTCTATTGCATTCCCTAAATTTTATGTTCCGATTTTTTTAGACCATAACGTTTTCCATCATAATTTTTATTAGTCATATTGTCAATAGTTATTGTAGGGTATGCTTGTAACTAAGATTAGGGTAGTTTTAAGTTCTTATCAATAAACAGTTAGCTTCCGACTGCAGACTTTCATTGACGTTGTATTGGCGACGACTCGGGAATTTAACCGTTTTAGATAGCAAATATTTTAAAATCAGTGATAAATATCGATACGCGGAGTCAAAATGCCGATCGGTAAAGTGGAACCTTTCGATTTACAGTCGAAGCAGTGGTTAAATTATATACGCCGCGTAAAGCAATTTATATTACTCAACGAAATCAAAACAGAATTGAAAGTGGCAACGTTAATAACATTAGTCGGTGAACCCACATATAATTTAATGTGTGATCTGTGCGCGCCTGCTAATCCGGAGGACAAAACGTTTGCGGAGTTGGAACAATTAATGACAAATCATCTTGAGCCCAAGCGGTCGGTTATCGCCGAACGCCATGTTTTTAGATTACGTAGACAACGAGTGGGCGAATCGTTATCGGATTATTTACAAAATTTAAAACATTTAGCTGTAACCTGTGTTTTTGGTACTACATTAGAGGAAAACTTAAGAGATCAGTTTGTGTCCGGATTGGCGAGTGATGATATGAGATCGCGGTTATTCGCGGAAACCAATATCACATACAAAAAGGCGGTGGAGCTAGCTCTGGCGTTAGAGGCGGCTGAGAAACATGCGGAGGCGAGTGCTAGTGGTGTGCGCGGGGGCATGAGTGCGAGTGCAGGCGGTGCGAGTGGCAGCGGCGCGAGCGCGAGCACCGGCGGCGCGCCCGCTGGCGGGCTCGGCGGCGGCGGCGCGGCGGGCGAGGGCCTGCACGCCGTGCGGGGAGCGCGGCCCGGCGCGCCCGCGACGGCGGCGTCGGCGGCAGCGGCGGCGGCTTGTTGGCGATGTGGTAAACAACACCGACCAGATAAGTGCCGTTTTAAACAATATAATTGTGATAAGTGTCAACGTAAAGGACACCTGAAAAGTATGTGTAAGTTGCCTGATAATAAGGGGCAAAATAGGAGACATTTTTTTATGGAGGAGGAGTCGGAGGAGTCCGATAGTGATTTTTATCACATCCGGGTGTGCGCGGAAGGAGAAAAACCATTTTTTGTAGACGTTACAATTGACAGTTCGGTGATTAAGTTTGAAGTGGACACTGGTGCTCGAATTTCTGCCATCAATGAAGTGGATTATTTACGTTATTTCCCGGATTATCCTTTGTTTAATGATGATATTAAACTTAATGCATATGCAGGCTCGGTGATCAAATCGGTGGGCTATATTGTATTAACTGCATCTATAAATAATGTTACGGAAAGAGATTTAAAGTTGTATGTTATTAAAAATGGTAGCCGCCCAATACTAGGTAGATCGTGGATTCGTCGTTTCAATATTAAGTACTTTGACATACACAATATTGAGACAGACGAGGATAATGTTGTTCAGAATCGATTTGTCAACGAGTTAACTCGAGAATTTCCACAAGTGTTTACAGATGGTTTAGGAAAGTGTAAAAAGTCCATTCGATTACAACTCGCAGATAATGAACCGGTTTTCATACGCGCTCGGCCCGTGCCGCTCGCGCTGCGCGCGGCCGTCGAGAGGGAGATCGCGCGAATGGAGCAGGAAGGTTCTATATACCCGGTAGATCAGTCAGACTATGGTACTCCTATAGTACCCGTGATTAAACCATCGGGAGAAATTAGGATCTGTGGGGATTATAAAACCACCATCAACCCAAAACTCAAAAGGGACTATTATCCCCTCCCCCGTATTGATGAGTTGTTCGCAGCTTTAAGCGGGGGACAAGAATATTCAAAAATAGATCTGACTAGAGCCTATATGCAGGTACCGTTGGAAGAAAAATCTCAGGCGGCGACGGCAATATCTACTCATATTGGAACGTATGTTTATAAAAGAACTCCGTACGGGTTGAGTTGCGTGCCTGAAAAATTCCAGAAAATTATGGAAGAAACGTTGCGAGGTTTACCAAATACGGTAGTGTTTTTAGATGATATTTGTGTTACAGGCAAGGATAGAGAGACACATATTAAAAATCTGCGAGCGGTAATCGAAAGACTGGCCGAAATGGGTCTAACTGTAAAAATTGATAAATGTAAATTCTTACAAAAAAGTGTTTCATATCTTGGATTTGTGATCGACCGACACGGGTTGCATCCCGATGAGTCAAAAATAGTAGCTATTTCAAATGCGCCGCGACCGGGCAATGTTACTCAATTAAAAGCGTTTTTGGGACTGGTTAACTATTATGGTAAATTTTTGCCTAATTTAAGCACTCTATTACATCCTCTATACAATTTATTAAAAAAAGAGGTCACGTGGGAGTGGAATGAAAGTTGTGAAATTTCGTTTAACAAAATAAAATCATTATTAAGTAGCGACAAAGTTTTAACACATTATGACCCAAAGTTGCCCTTAATTTTATCGGTAGACAGTAGTGCTTATGGCATTGGGGCGATTTTAACACACAAGTTTGCCGACGGTACCGAAATGCCAATCAGCTGTGCTTCGAGAACGCTGACAGATGCCGAAAAAAATTATAGTCAGCTAGACAAAGAAGCACTAGCAATTTTTTATGGAGTACAAAAACATCACCAATATTTATTTGGTAGGCAATTCATACTGAAAACGGACCATAAGCCTTTGACTTATATTTTTGGGCCAAAAGGGGGTATTCCTCAAACGGCAGCAAGCAGGCTGCAGCGATGGGCGGCAAAGTTGGCTGCATATGAATTTCAAATTGAGTACGTCACTTCAAAAAATAACGTGACCGCAGACGCACTCTCGCGCTTGCCGTTACAGGGTAAGTCACAGAGGGTAAGGGAGGAAGACGATTGTCACTATTTATTTTTTACGGATGAGACTTTACCGATAAGTTTTAAAGAAGTAGCAATAGAAACGAAGAAAGATTCGATACTTAGTAAAGTGGTAGGTTTTATTTTGTTCGGTTGGCCAGAACGATGTGACGATGAACAGGTGAAACCATTTTATTTTAGAAGAGCAGACTTAAATTTACAACATGGGTGCATTGTTTATAAATATAGAATAGTTATTCCACCGAAATACCAAAAAAAATTGTTGTCGGAAATTCATGAAGGCCATTTAGGAGTAGTTAAAATGAAATCGATCGCGCGTAATTATGTTTACTGGCCATCCATTGATAAAGATATCGAAACAATAGCCAAGGAATGTGACGCGTGTTGCAGTGTGCGCGACGCCCCCCCGCGGGCCAGCCTACACCCCTGGGAGTTCCCCGACACGGTGTGGCAGCGTTTGCATGCGGATTTCGCACAATTTAATGGAAAGTATTATATTGTGTTAGTAGACGCGCATTCTAAGTGGTTGGAGGCGGAAGAGATCCGTAGTACGTCAGCAAAAGATACAATAACGTTCCTAAGATCCCTTTTTGCGAGATTTGGTCTTCCACGACAATTAGTGACTGACAATGGACCCCCGTTCCAAAGCGAAGATTTTAAACAATATTGCGCAAACAACTTGATTAAACATACCACCTCCGCCCCGTACAGACCACAAACCAATGGGGCGGCAGAAAACACTGTAAAGTCAGTAAAAAAGGCTTTAAAAAAGGCATTGTACAGGGGACAAGATCTTGTAACAGGTCTACATAAGTTTCTTTTTCAATACAGAAACTGTGAACACGCGAGTACTGGCGTATCGCCCGCAGTCGCGTTACTCGGTCGACGCCTGCGCAACCGGCTCGACGCACTGCGACCCGAGACCGCTGAGGTCGTGCGCAGGGCACAGCAACGGCAGGTGGAGGCAGCCGGCGGTCGCGATAGGGAATTTCAGTTAGGAGACGCAGTACTGGCAAGGGATTATTCGACTCGCGGAGGCAAATGGACTCCGGGTAACATTGGGGAAAGAACGGGACCGGTGTCCTACAAAATAAATTTAGGCGGGGGGACTAGCTGTCGTAGACACGCGGACCAAATAATACCCGTGCGCCGCACAAGGTTTTCCTTAGCAGGCCCTAGTTCATCGTCCGAAGGACACACGGAAAGCACGGGCGCTAATCCTCCGTCACCGCCAAAGGAGCCCGTAAGTTCAGCAAAGGAAGGGTCAGCAGATGAAAGCGAGTTTGATTCTGCTTCGGAAGGATCCGAAGGATGCTCGGCAGACCCACCCAAAACCCAAAGTCTAATACCTTCCGCAGAAGGCAGCGAACGCGCTAAAAGGGCATTTAGAAGGGAGAAAAGATTACGGGGGGTGGAATAGAGTAAAAAAAAAAAAAAAATAGTATATAGTTAGTAACAAATAGATTAAAATAATAGTAGGCCTAAGTTTTTATTAATAGTTGTTAACCAGTGCCGACGCCGCGCCGATGAGAAAATAAAATGTGTGCATTGCATAGATTGCTTAGGTATTTATTACCTTTTGTAATGTTGTAGTATTAATTTATTATTAAGTTGTACCTTTTTATGTATGAAATATTGGTACTATGTTTCTATTATATAAACATAGTATCAACTCCAACTCCCATTTGTTGTATACCTATATAAGTAGTATTGAGTACTTGTATTGCCAAGGTGAAGGGTTTTCTTATTACAAAGCTATTATTTAGCAGGACTTAAATGGGTCTAAAGCAGAGGGTCAATTATTTATATATAAGGGGGAAGAAATGTAGGGTATGCTTGTAACTAAGATTAGGGTAGTTTTAAGTTCTTATCAATAAACAGTTAGCTTCCGACTGCAGACTTTCATTGACGTTGTAGTTATAAAATTAAACAATACAAATTGCATGCTTCCTACCTACCTGGGGATTATTTTTTATTTGGCTTACTGATTTCCCCTCCATTTCTTATTTTTCGTGTAGTTTATTAAGCCATTTCGTCCCGCCAACGCGTCGACTGAGCCCCGCTTCGCGGGGCTCCTATTTCCGCTCTGAGAGACACAAGGTAACTAACGGACCTACCTGAGGAAACAGGTTTTGTATTGTTTGGCTTATTGATTTCCCCGCCATTTCGTCCCGCCAACGAGTCGATATTTCCGCTCTGAGGGACACAGGTAACTAACGAACCTACCTGAGGAAACAGATTTCTTATGTTTGGCTTACTGATTTCCCCGTCATTTCTTATTTTTCATGTAGCTTATAAAGCCATTTTGTCCCGCCAACGAGTCGACGGAGCCCCGCTTTGCGGGGCTCCTATTTCCGCTCTGAGGGACACAAGGTAACTAACGAACCTACCTGAGGAAATAGAATTTTTATTGTTTGGCTTACTGATTTCCCCGCCATTTCTTATTTTTCATGTAGCTTATTAAGCCATTTTGTCCCGCCAACGAGTCGACGGAGCCCCGCTTTGCGGGGCTCCTATTTCCGCTCTGAGGGACACAAGGTAACTAACGAACCTACCTGAGGAAATAGAATTTTTATTGTTTGGCTTACTGATTTCCCCGCCATTTCTTATTTTTCATGTAGCTTATTAAGCCATTTCGTCCCGCCAACGAGTCGACCGCGGGGCTCCTATTTCCGCTCTGAGGGACACAAGGTAACTAACAAACCTACCTGAGGAAACAGATTTCTTTTTTCTTTATATGAAGGATGTTATTGATTTGGTTTCTTAGACGTAATTCACTTTATTCATTAAAAATGGGGGTCCCTTTGTTTGACATAATTATTGAAAGTCATAATGTTTACTATTATAGCTCCTAAATATTTGAATATTAGAGGAGATATTTTCTGACTATCGAAATTTGAAACAATAAGTTTATGGGAAACAAAGGGATGACATTAAAACGATATGATTAACACTGATTTAAACTTTCACGATTATTAAACATTATCAAACTGCACAACGGGACTTAATCGCGTATTTAAGTTTTAAGATTTACCTCCGACGTTTCGAGGACGGCGTTGTCCCCGTGGTCTCGGAGAAGACTGGCTCAAGTTGACATCAACATCTTCTAGCCGCGCGAGTTTTTCGAACTACCCGCACTTGGTCTTGTTTATCAGTTTGAACGTTTTGCGCACTAGGGATGTCACTCTGTCGACACACAACACTAACGATATTCGATTTATCGACTGTCGATATTCGTTTCCGCTTACATTTACTAATGACTGGATTCCATGTGGATGAGATCGTTAACGACCATTAGTCCGATAAAATATATGCCTTAAAATATTTCTGAATAATTATTGATATACCTTTGAATGTTATACTCATCAATTTTATAACTTTTGTGATTATAGCGTTTAATATTATAGATGTTTAACATTAGAATGAAATACTTAACAAAAATTATGACTTTTGATGTTTATGTCCATAAATTATATGGATATAAATTTCTGAAAATCGAAATTCGAAACAATAAGTTTATGGGAAACAAAGGGATCCCGTACTTATGAATGCGTTTTTTCATAAATAGATAAATAGGAAGGCATGAAGCCCTGCCTGCCTAAGAGTCGCAAGATTTCAAAAGATAAGTAACTATAGGTACCTGCCTTTATCGGAATCATTAACTAATAAATGAAACAATACCTAACACATAATTAAAAATGACGTTGTATCGTGATCGTTGTAGAAAAACAAAAACGTGCAATTTGCAAGCAAAATTAAAAGTTTTTTTTTTAAGTTTACCTTGACACTACTTAAAAAAGAGTTAACAGGTATTGGGTGTTAAGACGTTTTTATTTTCTTCCCGCATTAGGGTCCCGTAGTAAAACGCGCATTACCGCATCCCAATAAAGATGGTGGGGGAACAGTAAATCTTTCCCGCACTCGTAAAAGTACGACTTTACGACGCGCTTACCGCAAAATATACGGGACCCTTCTTAATCTGAGCGGGGTTAATTAAGGCGATGCCTGTTTATTGATATGCCGGAATGAGCGCTGAGTACGCTGAGATTTTAGTGCGAACGTGATGGAACTGATGGATGACGTGGTGAAATTTTTGGAGTTAAATATTTTCTTTATTCCGGTGTTTTTATTTGCTGTTAAATTTTATGCTTAAAGAAACATATATTTAGGCATAAAATAATGTAATTGATTGCTTCAGTTAAAATAGATCATGACCTATTTACATGTAACACACAAAATAAAATAAATTGCAATGCTATGCTAGTACATGTCCGTAGGAGTAGCTTGTCCGATTTCTAAGATCCATAGTATTACTATGGCGTACTTTGTCACGTAGATTCCCCAGCCCGGCTGTGGGCTTAGCAAAAGGAAACCCACGGACAATATTTAATACTAAAACTTACCAAAATTAAACTTTAAGCAGGTGCTACCTAATTATTTCCATCAGCTATTCAGGGCAAAAGGATATTCAATGAAAAGTTAGTTTTTGTGACACATCATTTATTACTAATCTTTCAAACACTGCGAGTTCTACGTTTAAATCACTATGTAAGCTAGCATTGAGCACCTTATTCTACAAGTGTCAGTCGGTAGAGCTGGGTCGTGCCAAAAGTGGTTCTACAATGATTTACAAGCAGACCTATCTAAATTTGTTAGTACCTAATTTATCATTTGCCATCACATATGATTTATACTAAATTTACTTATTTAAATTTTGTACGAACGCTCCCAGGATGGAAGGAAAGGGTACAACAACCTCGAGACGATGCTACCGCCAGTTCAAGCCCGTGGTGCCATACTCCGCTGTGCTGGAGCCGATTGCAGCAGCAGGCGTCCGACCTGACACCGCGGAACACCGCAGAGGGACTAAGGCCTCAATTTGACAATGGCACCTCCATCCAGCAGACGAACGAGCCTCTCATAGCAGACTGTTCACCAGACACCAAATTATGCTTGTTGATTATGGACAGACTTCCATAATCCAGAATAAACACCCAGTCAGCTGAAAGAAACATTATAACTTTAACAACTAGAAACATGTGGCATCATAACCTTTCAAGGGACATTATATATTCTGAGTTTCTTACCAGCTGGAAATTTCTAGAGTGGATTCATCTCACAGCTCTGACATCCCACCCAACCACATTGTTTCACCAGCAGACTGGAAACGAAGCGAATGGTCAAATTATGTAAGAACAAAGATTCAACAAGGTGTCAAAACTGAAGACACTACATATTATCATGTTCTACTTACTGTTTGTGGGAAAATAACTTTAATATGAGCTTCTCAGCTCATGTGCGCAGCGACTGCTGCATCTCCAGGACTCTGATCGATGCTACCAGAGCATGATGCCTTCAGCTTCACTTTAGAACTTAAAAATGCCCATCCCGGGCGAAAGGTAACAAGGAAATGAATCTCAGGCCTAACTCTCCCTGGGATGACAACAATCAAAATAACAGTAACTATGAAATTCATGGAATAATTTTATATGTAAGTTCAACATACAGAAATAAATCGTATTTATTTATCTAAACATATTTCAACCTTTATTGTATTTGTTTATTAGGTTTTTGATTTAAATTTTAATTAATATTATTCCATTAATTTAGAATTTAGTTTTGAAGTAGCAACCCCATCAGCTTCAATTAGTTTCTTATTGGCTAGATGGTTGTCATATGTATTATTGCTACATCAATGACATCCTAGCCACACAACAAAAACTATTCTCTATTTGAGACCTATGTAAAAACGTTACTCTGAAATATCCCTACAAAACGCAGTGTCACAACTTGATCTTAGAAAAGCGGACAGGCTATACCTAGTCTCCAGTTTTGTTATAGTGTTCATGATACTCGTTTTAGTTCACTATCTAGAAATTACGAGTACTATATGTTTAAATTGTTTAAGCATGCATCTATCAGGGCGGGCGTCTAATTAAAAACCGCATAGAATGTAAACGTGCGTTTTCCTATTACGTATTCTTGTGTTTTTTGTTCGTTTTTAGGGTTCCGTACCCAAAGGGTAAAACGGGACCCTATTACTAAGACTTCGCTGTCCGTCCGTCCGTCCGTCCGTCTGTCTGTCACCAGGCTGTATCTCACGAACCGTGATAGCTAGACAGTTGAAATTTTCACAGATGATGTATTTCTGTTGCCGCTATAACAACAAATACTAAAAACAGAATAAAATAAAGGTTTAAATGGGGCTCCCATACAACAAACGTGATTTTTGACCAAAGTTAAGCAACGTCGGGCGTGGTCAGTACTTGGATGGGTGACCGTTTTTTTTGCCTTTTTTTTTGTTTTTTTTTTGTATTATGGTACGGAACCCTACGTGCGCGAGTCCGACTCGCACTTGCCCGGTTTTTTATTTAAATTACATTTTCACATCTCCTATTCGGAAAAGTGCTTTTTCTTCCATGCTAAATACATATTATACACTGATAGTTCAGTAAAACTTCTGTCAATTTATTATATATAATCTTACCCTCCTCGCCTACACAAGTACATGGAATAGAATAGTCCGTGGGTAAATCCATATGTCTTAACAACATGACTGTGTCAGCCCGAACATACTTGACCGCTACGTCGTAGCCACCACCTGTGACACATAAATCTCATCTTATACAGCCAGCCTTCCCTACATATCAACGAAACGCATTGTTTGCCGTGTTTAACGTATAAGATTTGTATCCATTTCACTAATATAATTAATTAATAATACAATTTATTAGATCTCCAAATAAATAAACATTTAAATAAAATTGAAGCCCTCGTTTCAAATCAACCAGAGTTATTTCTCTATTGAACATTTTATTTAACGGCGTGGATTATACATACTATGCCGGAAAATGATAAACCATTTCAAGCCCAAAACATCCTGCCTCGGCGAAGCTCGAACATCACAGTAATCCAATGGTAGTAAGTTTAAAGTTAGTTTAAATCTTAACGTGTTATATACGCTGTCGCAGGTAGCAAGAACTTAGTCACGCCGGAGAAAACAGAACTTTTAAATAGAATTTGGCAAACATTTGGTCAAGGAGGCTAAATCTCTTTTAACAATTCGTTACGTTTTTCATCTTATTTCGTTTGATACGCCTTGGAGTCGAGTCTTTATGCAGCGTCAGTGTTAGCAGCTAACTGATTGGTGAACATGAAATGCAATCAGGAGTCGTCTCATTACGCATCTCGCTCACACTTATTGGTGCGGGTGAAATGCCTGTTGACACGACTCGACTCTAGAGCGTATCAAAATAAAATTAATAACTATGGCGTCACGATCTCATGTAAAAATTTGACTATCTCAGGACTGTAGACATTTTCTCCATGAATGTCGTAACATTAATGCAGCTGCAGTTGCCATCCGAATATCAGCTTTATGGTTACAATATCAAAAATATTCAGCTCTGTTGAATTAAAAAGTAATTACAGACGAAATATATTTACTCGTAATTGTAAGGGGTGCGTATCCTCAATGGCCAGTGTATGGTCCGCACTTAATTGAATTTTATACTATTTTCATATCCTTTTCCACGAAATTGAAAAAAAAATACTGGAGACCTCGGGTGACCCTAGGGCTGGCTCATTCCTAGGTCAACGAATAGGCATAGCCATCCAGCGGGGTAATGTAGCCAGCCTCATGGGCACCCTTCCGCAGGGCACAGTCTTGGGGGACCTTTCATAGGTGGGTATTTTTTCTATTGTTGTTTAATATTTAAGTAGGTTTATTTTAATGTTAGTTTGGTTTTGTAGGTAGTTTTAATTTTAGGTTACATTTATATTTCGTTGTATTATTCATTACTACTTTTGGTTATTTTATTATTCATTATACATAATAATATGTATCAATACAATAGATCAAATCAGCAATGCAAACATTTTATTTCTAGTAAAATATGCACGCTATCAAAACTGTCGACATATTTTAATGACCCATCGAAGAGGGTAGCGCAAAAAGGTTATTGCGGAATTGTCGGTCGATTCCCACTTCATCGCGTATCTTATATTAGTAGCATTTTGTTCTTAAGGGATATAGAGCTGACGTGCGCGGAATATTGACGAATTGGGTGTTGCGAGTACCGTCGACTTAAGGTGGTTCTCCTTATGCGAATTTCATACAATTTTATTGGTCAATTTTCTCTTAATACGTAGATTTACAGCACTTACAACCTTGATGTTTAGGTAGTGCATAATCGTCTGTCGTCGCCAAGTTAAAAATAATGACCAATTATTCAATATTTTTAATTAAAAACCATTTGAAAAATGCGAAGATTTTAGTTAAGCGCTTGTTTGTGTGAGTGATCTACACTATCCATGTAAAACAAGATGGCGAGATTCAGTTTAATAATAACCAACATAGATGTCACTTTAACACAGGTGACCTAACTAAGTAGTGTCTAATTTACTCAATAGATGGTAATAACGTAAGGGTATATAATTCACAAAATATGTTGTAATAGTTTAGCTTACAAACCATTTCCGTTAAAATTTGATCCCTACATTAGTACATGTAACTACCTAATCGGAGGTCAGGCCAGATTTGCTTTCTAAGGGTTTCTAGGAATTTTCGTTAATCAATTATCAGTTCAAAACTGGGATTGGTAGTAAGGTGATAATTTTTCAATGATTTTAAATAAAAATTATATATTCATAAATTATAAATGAATTTTCATTGATTTTACAAATTTATAAGATCATAACATTTATAATAAATTATTATTAAGTCCGCGAGAGTGTGAAGGGTACTTATTCCATAGATAAGCTGTGCGTTTTTCTGCATACGTTTTTTTAAACTACCTACCTACCGCTCTATTTTTTTCCCGTTCACCGTAAATTAGACTATTGTACGCAAGAGTATTGTGGTTGTGGTTTACTCGCTGGATTTATTTATACGGACGCCTAAACTAAAACTCATTAACAGGCTTTTATTAGGTCGACCTGTATGTAACTAACTATGTACTTAATGGAATCTAAGGTAACTAATTTAACCATCTTCCAAGGATTGTAGCGTCATGAAAATTGGCAGCTGTATGTAGTTCTGATGACAATACAATAATATGGTACTGTCGAACTGATCTGATGATGGAGACAGGAGGTGGCCATAGGAACTCTCGACCTGTATGTAACTAACTATGTAATGGAATCTAAGGTAACTAATTTAACCATCTTCCAAGGATCGTAGCGTCATGAAAATTTACAGCTGTATGTAGTTCTGCGGGCTCAGCACGGTTCCATTTTTATCGACTATCACTATGCGCGTCCCTTTCGCACTTACATACTTATTAGAACGTGACAGGCATGGTGACAAGGGATAAAAACACGACCGTGCTAAGCCGCCTGATGACAATACAATAATATGGTACTGTCGAACTGATCTGATGATGGAGACAGGAGGTGGCCATAGGAACTCGGTGATGAAACAACGCAACCTAATTGTGTTAGGGGTTTTTAGAATTTATAATGAGTATTAGTTGTCTGTCGTAAGAAAAGTATAGTCAGCGATAAAAGCTTGTACCAAAAATGAAATTTTTGCCATAAACTTATTTTACATTTTCGGTAAGTACCTAATACATGTCAAGTCAATACGGTAATTAGTTTCTACGTAAGCATTTTTTGTCTTCGGTACCTACCTGCTCTGCTATTATTATTATTATTTTAAAAAGTTTAAGAGAACATGTCGACATTCGTACTTTTTTGGAAAGCTGAGGAACTCATTTCTGTATTTTGTACGCAAAGTATCATACTTTTTTTTAAAGTAATGCCTTAAAATGTTACAAAGTTTGGGGAAAATTACAAAAACATTGTGACTTCAAATCCTTTTTTTTTGAAAATTTTGGAAAGTTTTGGCAATCTTTTTTTATTTCACGTAATCAGTAGTTTATTGGCTATTAGGTGAATGTTTTTTTACGTCCAAATTTGAGTAGTTTTTTCACAATTACCACTTTTTAGTCGAAAGGCGGGTTTTGTAAACAAAAAACTAAAAACTCATATAACTTGAAAACCAATGAGTTTTGACCCCTGGTTGACTGGACTTAAATCATTGCAAATGACCCATAGAATAACCCCTTTCAAGGAATACGGCGAAGACTAAGACTCCGCTGTCCGTTTGATCGTCCGTCCGTCTTCCGTTGTCGTCCGACAGTTGAAATTTTCATACAAATTATGTATTTAATATTATAGGACATTTATAGGACATTTTTACACAAATTGACTAAGCCCCACGGTAAGCTCAAGAAGGCTTGTGTTGTGGGTACCTACTCAGACAACGATATATATAAATTACATAAATTTATTAATTTCCGCTACCTAAAGGTTGTCTGGAAGAGATCGCTTTTTAGCGATAAGACCGCCTGTTGTTTAACCTCTTCTTCCTGTATTATTTGTATTGTTTTCTGTAATGAGGTGTGCAATAAAGAGTATTTGTATTGTATTGTATTGTATATAATATATAAATACTTAAATACGTAGAAAACAACCATGACTCAGGAACAAATATCTGTATCATCATACAAATAAATGCCCTTACCAGGATTCGAACCCGGGACCATCGGCTTCATAGGCAGGGTCACTACCCACTAGGCCAGACCACACCACCATTCCGGGTATTTCTGTTGCCGTTATAACAACAAATACTAAAAACAGAATATAATAAATACTTAAGTGGGTCCCATACAACAAACGTGATTCTTTTTCCGTTTTTTGCTTAAGGCCGGCGCCCCACTTCTGCGCACGCTACATCCACGGCCCACGTTTTAATACAAACCGTGGGCAAGCCCACGAAATTTTGTATATGGTCTAAGATCCCACATATATGGTCGACCTTCACCAATACGTCTGATGGATGAAACTTATATTTTATGAAAGAAAATATGTTCCAGAACATAAATAAATAGGGTTGCCTAAAGAAATATGGTCATGGCTATTTTTAATAAATTTTTGAAAAAACATTTTTTCGTCAAATTTCACCGATTTGTCTGACGATCGAGATAAGTTTCAATGGAAAGTATACAACTTGTACAACATAAATCAACTAGGTTGCCTATCTTTTTCCGATCACTATTATGTGGTTGCCGTGTTTAAAGAGGTGATTTTATATCGATAATTGCACTCATCTGTCTGAAGCTTGAATTATACATCAAAATGATGGTAATTTTATTGCAAATAGAATGGTATAGGGTTGCCTGCAAAAATCCGGTCAAAAATAAGGGTTGCCAGGCTTTTAAATAAAATAAGAAGGAAGGACTTTTAGCGATAACTCATAAACGGCTTAACTAAGCAAGTTTGTTTTAATTTTATTTGAATGAGTTCTTTAGGCACTATTTTCATGATTTTTTTCATATTTTTTGGACCAATGGTTCAAAAGTTAGAAGGAAAAGCCATTTTTTTTCTTTCTAAACGATTGTTTCCGAAATGATTCACTTTATCAAAAAATGTTGTTTATATACCCCTATTTATTTTGAATGGTCTATCCAACGACACCCCACACTATAAGTTTGAAACGATAAAAAAATTGTCACACACATTTTGTTTCTTTCAAAGCGATTATTTCCGAAAATATTCACTTAATCAAAAAATGTTCTTCCAAAACCCCTATTAATTTTGGAAGACCTATCCAACGACACCCCACACCATAGGGTTGAAACGAAAAAAAAAATCCTCACATACATTTTGTTTCTTTCGAAGCGATTATTTCCAAAAATATTCACTTTAGCACAAAAAAAAATTTTGAAGAACCTTATTCATTTTAAAATTCATATCAAATGACATATCACAACATAGGTATCAACCGAAGAAAAATAAAAAAATGTATGTATCCATTTTTTTCGCTTCAATCCCATAGTGTGACATGTCGTTGGATAAATATGCAAACAATATAATATATATAAACAAAAAATATGAAAAAAATCATGAAAATAGTGCCTAAAAAACTCATTCAAATAAAATTAAAACAAACTTGATCAGTTAAGCCGTTTATGAGTTATCGATAAAGTCTTCCCTTCTTATTTTATTTAAAATCCTGGCAACCCTTATTTGTGACCGGATTTTCGCAGGCAACCCTATACCATTGTATTTGCAATAAAATTGCCATCATTTTGATGTATAATTCAAGCGTCAGATAGATGAGTGCAATTATCGATATAAAATCACCTCTTTAAACACGGCAACCACATAATAGTGACCGGAAAAAGATAGGCAACCTAGTTTATTTATGTTGTACAAGTTGTATACTTTCCATTGAAACTTATTTCGTTCGTCAGACAAATCGGTGAAATTTGACGAAAAAAAATTTTTTTTCAAAAGTTTATTAAAAATAGCCTTGACCATATTTCTTTAGGCAACCCTATTTACGGGTCATCCATTAATTACGTCACACGAATTTCTAGGTTTTTTTACCCCTCCCCCCCTCCTTGTCACACTTGGTCACATTTGGCAAACCCCTCCCCCCTGGTGTGACGTCACATCAACGAAATCGGCAAATATTTATTTAATATTTTATCAAAATATTTTTGACAAAAGAAATATTAGTAATTTTATAACCCAAAACTGATTAAGAAATAAAATTAAACGAATAAAAACGATTATCGTTTCTAAGACTTGTTATTTAAATGTATATTGGCGTATAAAATAATTTAAATAAATTTTCGGTTACTGATGAAGTTAAAGTGACGTCACAAAGTTTGTGACTCCTCCCCCTTGTCACAACATGTCACATTTTCTTGACCCACTCCCTCCTCCTAAACGTGTGATGTAATTAATGGATGACCCCTTATTTATGTTCTGGAACATATTTTCTTTCATATTTTCATAGTTTCATCCGTCAGACAGGTTGGTGAAGGTCGACCATATATGTGGGATCTCCTACTAATAGGAACGTGGGTCGTGTACATAGCGTGCGCAGCAGTGGGGCGGCGGCCTAATGGTACGGAACCCTTCGTGCGCGAGTATAAATATGTATAGGAATATATAATATAATCGATAAACGTTTATGGTTTGTCACGATGTGTGACATTCGTATTTAATTCTTTATATTTTTTTGCACCTGGTCCTGTCCTGCAAACTGCATCATGCATATCTACTTCAGATTCTTTTTGACTAGGCTAGGCCGATCATCATTGTTTATTGTGTATTGCATTTCCATGTTGCTACATAAAGGTGTTACAATACAATTTCGAGTACAGTGACATGGACCCTGTAAGGGCACAGCAATTCTTATTCTAAAATAACAAATTAATTCTAGGCATGTCAAACAAATTAAAATAGGTAATAACAAACATTAAAATATATAATAATATGTACATACAGTCGACGTCAAAGATATGTTTACATGTTTGCACCTTACTCCCTTGTAATAAACCGAAAAATGTAAACATATCAAAGACGTCGACTGTACATAGAAAAATTCGCCCTTGCCGCCGTGACCTAGCAGAGGACGCTGGTTCGATTCCACCCCGGGGCACTGGAGGCCTTGGTCACTTTTTCTTAAGCCGCGTCTCGATATCGCGCGGCGGCCACGCAAGCATTGTTCGACCGCGGCAAATCTGTATTTTGGCTCGCGAGCCATTTTTGGCACCATCTTGAATTATAGCGCGGCAGCCGCGCGCGGCAAGCAATCCGACGATCGACCAGTTTGTACTCAGGAACCATGGACGTACGTCGTCGTGCAGCTGCCGCTTTAATAATTATTTATCATATTGTTCACAAGAAACCAAAACGGAAAGTTCGATGGTGGTAACAACATGGTGGTAACTAGTGGGAATAACCTCCAAGTTACATATGAATGTAAAATTTCAGCTCAATCGGAAATCGGGAAGTAACAGGCCTATTCGGATTTCGAGATAATCACAAGATCTTGCAACGATTTAGAGATCAACTAGATCTACATTAGATATCGACTAGATGTGACTTGGATATCTAAGTCATAACTTGTCGAAATCGTTCAAGAGGACCTCCAGAATCGCGGAAACGTCAAAGGTCATTGGGCGTTTTTGACCCGCTTTATGAACTTTCCCGTACAGAGACCAAACTAGTTTTAAAATAGAGAATTTAATCTCACTTTTTTAAATATGTAATTTTTTTTATGTATCAACCGGCAGAAAAAAGTTATTCAACAGTATGTGTACGAGATAGTGTTAGGGTCAGTTGCACCAAACTGTTCGTACCGTTAAAGAGTTCGCTAATTTTTGATGTATGGAAAGTTTCATAGTAAGGCGCCGGGGCGCGCCGGCTGACGTTGATCAGTCTGTCAAATGTGGTTGGTGCAACTGGCCCTTAGTGTTGTGTGTTGTTATTGGAAGAAATAGTATTCAAAACTATTACTGCTCGTGTATACAAGGCCATCGCACTACCGTCGGAAGGGTTTAGGCGGAGTATGTCACTTTCTTACGAGGTCACTTTCGAGCTAGGTCACTTTCTGAGGACGTCACTGTCTGAGGACGTCACATTCTGGGTTTGTCACTTTCTGTGGTCGTCACATTCTGAGTACGTCACTTTCTAAGAACGCCACTTTCTGAAGACGTCACATTCGGAGTTCGTCACTTTCTGAGTACGTCACTTTTTTAGCATGCACGTGCACCGTGCGCCTGCACGAACAATGGATACCAGAAATTATATTAGCGGTACGGTATAAGGCCACTTTTATGTATGACATACAGAATGTTTTTTCAGTGACCATTGAAGGGAAATACGAATCTATAGACGATAACAGGAAACTGTCGTTGCCGTTTGGATTCAGACGCCCGTTATCCTCTATAGATTCATATTTTCCTTCAATGGCGACTGAAAAAACAACCTGTATATGTCATACATAAAAGCGGCCGTATGCCGTACAGCTGATTGCTGGTATCCATTGTTCGTGTAAGTATACGCTTAAATCTTAGTATAAAAAAGTGACGTACTCAGAAAGTAACGCCCACGAAAAGTGGCGTTCTCAGAAAGTGACGTGCTCAGAATGTGACGACCTCAGAAAGTGACGAACTCAGAATGTGACGTCCTCAGAAAGTGACGTCCTTAGAACGTGACCTAACTCGAAAGTGCCCTCTTAAGAAAGTGACATACTCCGCCTAAACCGTCGGAAGCTGTGCACATGCTGCAAGCGTAGTCTATTTTTTATCATGGGCCAGGCATCAAGAAGTGATTGACGCGCCTGCTGCTGCCTTTTTAGACGAATTAACAATTGATTTTGATCAAGCAGAATAAAAATATTGTTTTTTTAGAACTGGATTTTATTTTTGTTCCTATTGATATTAAACAATATAACAACAGCAACGTAATCTAACAGCAGCTATTCAAAGTATATTTGAAATAATTCCAATAGTTCTGACTTAATTCATTGCAAAAATGCTATAATGATGAGAAATGATTTTTATTTTTTTCTCAATTCTCCCATGTCTTGCAAGAATGCGACTCATACCAGTGGGTAGCAGATACATTTACCTACATACCTAGCCCTATTTCGTTTGTGTACGCTGTGGGTCATATGTCCGAACAAAACGCCCAATGACCTTTGACATATCTACCTTACAAATATCTTTAAATTATCCGTATTGTAACTTGTTGAAGTCTAGTAGAAATCTAATTCATTTTCCGAATCGAGCCGTAAGCCTAAATTTAGCTTTCAAGATTTGACCTAGATACACTAACTAACATACATAGTAACAGGGCAAATTTAATTAATTGTTTTTTTTTATATAAGTTTTAGTGTTTTGTTATAAAGTTGTATAAATGTTATTAAATAAATAAATAAGCTTATTAATTGTAAATAATATAAAAACTTAAGTATAGTAATTTCATTTTAAGTAACTTTAAAACTATTCCAGTCTCAACTAGATTTTCTTAAAATTTATTATCCTCATTCCTTATTAGTTAATATTATCTATTTTGATCCTTTTTAGCTGATCATCAAACACAAACATCCGCTACCGATATCCTGCCTACGGGAGTGAACTCCTAAATATCACCTGGCCACAACAGAACCAGTGAAAATGAAAAAAATAAGTACCTATTTGTAAATATACTCAAATTTGGTAAAATCATATGTTGTTTTTTTTTTAATTTAATAGTACAATAAGAAAATACTTTTATTTTCTTTAGTTTACTGTGTTGTAATAGTTATGATTACTTAAACATTACCCAGGGCCTAAAATGAATAAAGTATGGAATAATGTTTCGCCCTGAAAAACTCTGAAATATACTTTGTAGCATGTGGTATGTATAATGAATGATTTATTTATTTGAAACAATATACCCTGTATTGTATTAATCCTTGGCAGTGTTTTTAACAATTTGTTCGAAAATGTGCGGCAATAATGACGTTTATTAAAAGTCAGAATCTTATTAGTGTCATAAATAAGAAAGATAATCAGAAAGGTCGAAGAAGGTTACCTCAGGAGCTACTAACACATACAGGCTGCTCCAAAGTAAAAAATCGTAATTAGTTAATTTCTTCGTAACCACTACCACTACACCGGTTGTTATGATACTGTCTACTGGCTCTAAATACCCTAATGCATGTGTATGTTTCCGTTTTGTCCCATGGCCATACATACAATATTGTCCATGGTATCAGTCAGTATGTGCCCTACATATACATATCCAAACCCAAACAGGCGACGCATGACATAATTATTTAAAAACAAGTATTTCGGTCTTAGCGGCCATTCACGCCATTTTTGAGGCAAATCTCAAGAGCTCGCGGAGTGCACTGAATACGCTTAGCCCGCACTTGATCAATCAACATTACGAAGTTTTTAATTTTTTCAAGATAAGTAAATATTTAAAAAAACTATGAAATTTAAGTGTAAAAAAATACCTAGTCAGCATACTATTATACAATAAATAAGTAGGTAGGTACTTATTTGGCGAAGCTAATGACAATTGTCACAAGAAACATGACAATTGTTACGAAGTTTCGACACAGAACTCATTTCCTGTACGGTTACCATCAGTTTGTCACTGACATAAACGCCGTCGAGAACGTAATTTACTTTCTATACATCTCGCTCGCACTCGTATATTAGTGCAAACGGGATGTATAGAAAGTAAATTACGTTCTCGACGGCGTTTATGTCAGTGACAAACTGATGGTAACCGTACTGTTAAGAATTACCCAAAATTCTTTTAAATCTTGTGACAATTATATAAAATATATATGAATCAAAAAATATATAACCATTATACCATTGCGGTCGAGCGGAGTATCACATTATTATATTATAGTAGACAGTATTCACAGATTCTGCCCCTTTCCAACTTTCTTCCTCTGCTACACGTAAGGTTGGGCAGGGCCGGAACATGGGGCAGAATCTGTTAATACTGTCTACTATTATTATATAATATCGTAATGTGGTACCCCGGTCGACTACAAGGTACTATCGTTATGGTGCGGCACAAACTCATGCGGTATTATGAAGTAGCTACTAAATAGCACGTAAGAATTATAAATTTGTGCATTGACCAATTATTGAAACTTACTTAATATTAGGTCAGGCAACGAAAAGGTATACATACAGGGTGGATTTTCTTCTTGGGTCAGTGAGAGCAGCTACCATATCCCGTGCTGCTACGCGAAAACGCGGTCTTATTAGAAGACCTTCCCTATCACCCCTATCATCCCTATTCATCCCGGTTGACGGTATCTTCTCTTTTCCGCCTTTTATGTCTATAACTTTTGATTTTTTTTGTGTTCTAATAAACGCTTCGAATACATTTTTCTATACATCATCCGAATCCAGGTATCACACGTATTTTTAGTAGTATCTCTATTTTTCACCATTTTGAACTTGTCGACTAGACTACACTCTGCATGTATAAGTACTTCTAATATCTATTAGTGATATTAAGCTTTTTGTATCACTTTAGTAATTAACTTGAAATACTTATTCATTGAAGAAGGAAAGTCGGATCAATCGTTAATTAATAAGCAGGCAGAGTAAAACAAATATCGGGCGAGTACTAGGGAATTGAGTTTCTCTCACCGCTGTCCAACGTAGTGTGAACTGAGTGCCTAGCCAAGATATCAATCGTTTGCGCCATAGCGAACGAAACTCTGACGTCTCTCTGTCGCAAATGATTGGCATCTTGGCTGAACCCTCTAGAGATCTAAGAACTGTGAATAATCGGAAAATACGACCATACTGGTTAGCCCAAGCGGTCATCCCATTCGACGCGCTCGGTAAGCGGATGGAATAGTAGCTTTAAAGCTTGCATTAGGTTAGGTAGGTACTTTCCCCTAAACTAAAACATGAATATTTCAGTTCTGCATTGAAATTTAACTTTGTGTCCATGCACATTTTTGGGCTCATTCTACACCGTCAGCATTCCGTACTACCACTTAAAAAAATGTCCCGAGATGTCCGTTCCATTACGTCACGTTTTAGTACTTCACTTGTACGTGTTTGACGCACGGACGTAGAGAGTAAACTGGATAGTGTACACTGGCCAAAAAGTGTGTCCACATGAGAGGTCAAACCTGAGCCCTCCATCTCTTTCTAATTAGGGTGACCATAAGTCATATGAATGTGGGATATTAGCATAAGATGGAATGTATAGTTTGGCCAGGATCTTTTCTCATTCGTGCATAATCAGAGAGAATCATACTGTATTTACCCTATGCTAGTATAATTGCCCCAGAAAAGAGATGGATATAGTTTTTTTCTCTTCTGTAAAACGCTTCACACAACCTTACTTAATTTAGTCGTTATAAAGCTTTTAGTCGTTATAAAAGCTGTTACAGATGGGATGGGCGTATTGGATCGCGATCAATGCGATCGTGGTTTATTGTGAGGAAGGTGGTCCGCCGTACGTCCATCGTACGTATTGGGTGAAAACCAGCGTAGTGTCTTACAGACACTGCTTATGCTGAGCGGCATCCTATTTGGTGTATGTTTACTGTATTGTTAACTTTATGGTGTACTTACCGTAATGTAGGTATGTTTTTGTACGCCAAATAAATATTTTCTATTTCTATCAAAGACAGCTATAAGAGAGAGCGAGACAAATATCCAGGGTCGGGTAAAACGTTGTAGTTGTACTTGGTAATTCGCAAATCGTATCGATTAAAAACGCTGCCTTCGGTCGTGTTTTAATTTATCACCACTCGTTGCGAATTTAATTCCTACTTTCAACACTTGCAACGCAAATAAATTTATATTATTACTATGCCCACTGGTTATCGATACTAGTCATTTTGTGAAGCCCTAGCGTAGCGTAACAATTTATGTTTTTACACGAAATTATCTTGATTATTGACTAAAATGATAAAATATTAGCACACGACGAAATAAAAACTTACATTTAACTGTGTAAACCGGCATTCTACACTATTTATGCTCTTCATAATTCATAATTTAACAAAATACCTATCACTATCAATATCATACTCATGGTGTGTTCATATACGTGATGACTTCCCTTTTGCATACTTTAGCTATTCTTTAAGCGTTAGCGTCATCGTAGATCTGTAATTGAAACAACATTTTCAAATTTGCCGCTTTTGTATACTGACGGAAATGTCGGCCCAACCTATATAGAATCGATTACATATATATAAATAGTTAGAATTAACGTTCCAGTAATTAAATACTATGTATAAAAATATGAGTCTGTAATGTCCAATCTGTAATGTAAGGACTTCGGATTTAATTTTTGGCAATTATGTAGCTCTCATTACGTGAACCGAATAATTAAACATGCCAAAATAAGTATATCTTTATTTATTTATTAGTATACTATTTAGGTAAAGTTATTTTTACATTAAGTAGGAAATAACAATTTTGTAAGACCGATCCAAATCGTACCGACATCATGGTGACCCTAATCGTCATCAAGTTGGGGATACCAATTAATATTCAAAGTTACTACAATTTCTACCATATTCAATTTACTGTTTTTTTTGTTGCGCACATGCTTGGCTTAATCAGTTAATAATATTAACATCATAATAATTAACAAATTACTTAAAAGGTATCAGAACTGTAATTAGAATATAGCACTAAAATAGTATAAGAAGGTAATGAATTTCAGTAGTATATTGATATAATTTCTATCACAATGGTATCTTTTTAACATTGGCAACATGTGCGAGTGAGACACAGGGCTCAGGTTTTTCTATCTCATGTGGACCGTTTTCTCTAGTCTGGTACGAACAACATTCTGTCTCGGTGATAAGGTTCAAATTAGTATGGCAAAAAAACTGACAACTCGCTCCAGTTTAAACAATATAACTTCATGGTTTGACGTACCTACTTAGTGGAATCTACAATTTCCATACAAATGTGGCTTTCCATTCAGACAATGCAATGGTCCTTATTATGTTTCATGTGCAATAAGAACCTTTTTATAAGAATTTCAGTTGGAAAGGACCTTATTGCACTTGAAGTATAAGGACCCATTTGTAATGGAAAGCCACAAATATTTAGAGGATTTTTTTACTATCAGGATTGAATATGCCAGTGATTTTGAGCTGGAAGAACTAGATAAACAAATTATTATAATATATAGGGTCTGTGAGACTCAGGTCTATTTTTTTTTTGGAAAAAGCTCTTTTGGACCATTTGGAAACACTCATCATTCATTGCGGTGTGAAAACAAACATTGTAGAAAGTATGTAATCGTGACCTTTGAAATTTACAATTTGGAATGTAGGTAGCTTAAAATCGGACCAAGCTAACGCCTCGGCCAGGAGCCACGAAACGTACGCTACGTGCATATAATGTGGGTATTGCTTATGTAGGTAGTATAACAAATGTATGGCAGTCGAAGGCAGCGTCGAGCAAAAAAGAATAATAAAGGTCTGCATACGGTCACGAATTTATTGTATGGACCTCTATATACCTCACCGATAATTGCATGTGATTTCCGTTCCATTCCGGTATTTGTAGCAAGGTCTGTCGAGGCCTTACAGAATATACCGTCCGTGACCATAGACAATCCGCCCATTCTGGTGCTAAATTCAGTTCGTCTGGATGCGCCTTTACCTTAAATTAATCTTGCAAAAAAATTCATCTCTTACACCGCGCCATCTAGTTTACACTTTTGTCCCTAGTTAGCTAATGAGAGTAATCAGAAAAGCCATCTTCTGTACTAGCGACCTCTAGTCTGTTTTGGCTTAATGGTCACAAGACTGACACTGGGGGATATGGTAGTGTGCGTGAATGCATGAAATTGCAATATTTTGCAGTTTTGTCAGATTTTGATGAAATGAGACACTGTTGAGTGGAATATATTTCGATTTAGACGTAATATTTTTTATTGTTTGCGCCAATATTAACACATCTTAGAAAATTGTTTGGGTTTTGAAAGAAATAGTGATAATCCGCAATTTGTGCACAATCACGCCATCTTTTGGTGGCTAGTCGGCAGGACAGCCCTACACATCCACCTTAAGCCATATTAAGTAGGTAGGTAAGTACGTAATTTAAAACAGTACAAGAGGCGTATTCTGATTGTTATAGTAGGAAAATAATTAATTTGATGTTATTTATTGCGGATCAGTCATCGTCAGACCGTTGTCAGTGGCACTGACAGATCATATCCATAACAAATTATATCAAATTCATAACCAGATATTATAATCAAAATACGCCTCATAGACTTGTAAAATTTAATTCAAGATACGGTACCTAAGAGTTAGAAAACTAAGAAAACACCATGTTTTTTAATACTCTATACAATACACGATACAAAGAATATGAATATCTTGAAGTAAAAAACATTTAGTGCTTATCTTCAGTCATAAGTTCCATCACTTAAACTTTCCACGAAATTATATTTTGATTTAAGATAAGTTCTACGGAACACAAAAGTGCAACTGATTTAATTGTGCAATTAAACTCTAATTACTTGCTAGTGGAAATTTGATAATAACTATTGTCTACCTAGCATGTTCTGGACCATAGTTTCCCAATAGTATTCCATACTGCCACCCAGTGGGCACTGAGGAGTTCCAGTCGTTGCGTCGGGGTCTCAGAAGCAATTGGAGAGCGCTCATGCTGCCCAAAAGGGGCCAAGAATGTTAGAAAATATAAAGCTATAATATTAGTTATACAAATTGATTTCAAAACTACTACAAATAGAAATACTTAAGCAAACAGTTTATTTGTGATATCTTCCTATCATTGATATCGTACTATCGCAATTTATTTTAGACACATATTTTTAGTAATTTGGTCTTTTTTGATTATTATAAATATGTATGATACGACTAAACATAAATGTACAAAATTACACTTTATTGACTTTTTTTTCCTCGGTTCCAGGTGAAATCGAATCGAAATTATTCCTTTTTGAGTGCGTATTCGGAGAGATAAATACTTTTGAAATTGATCTAAGTCGCCGATCAGTGCCGATATTTCAAAATGAAATAAATCTTGATGTCAAGGGTCGAATTCCTGGAATCGAAATGAATAATTTTAATTGATATGATGGCGTTAAATATTTCCCTTTGTAACATTAAATTTCAAGATAACCACACACCACATTGAAATCATCCATAGATTTAATGCTCAGTAAAAGGGGTTTAGCACACAAACCACTGCTTCCAGTAATATTTCTTTTATTACAGCGACATACAGGATTAATTATAAGATTACAAAGGAACAAATCCAACATAACCTCGGGCAATGACGCGCCGCCAAAATCTGACAGTTCTCCCTCAACAAACATGACCATAGATACAATAACCAAAAAGTATAAAGTCAGGTGCATACTACATGTGATTATTATCAGTATAAAGTAACATACAGGATATCAACTATTGTGATGCTTACAACTCGGCCGTCCTTTTATTTATAGTGAGTCCTCTCACTAAAAACAATTGTACATTAATAACAACAGCAATATATCATAACAACTTTATCGATATCAAACAAACATTCATAAGAACAGTTTTTGTAAACTTGACTGACTATAGACTTTTATTAGTCAATCACACAACCAATGACTAGTTGCATATATTAACCTTATTGAGAAATCAGTCTTCACACTTCACAATCTTCACATGCTATAACCTGAGATCATATAAACACTAAACAGTAATTTAATACAACCAGCACCTGGTAGCATTAGTAGCCTTCTTTCAATAAACTTTCAATACATATGAACTAACTTACAGTCTTGGTCTGGTCTAGACATCTGCCAAAGTATAAGCCAACATTAACATTCACAATCTGCCCTCAAGGCCTGCTCTAAACAGTATGGCAAAGTATAAAACGTCATAAACAATGACAGTCTACCCTTATAAGGCCTGCTCTAAATAGTTTAGCAAAACATAATTCATCATAAACAATCACAGTATTAAGACCTGCTTTAAATGATTTGCAAAACATAATTCATCAAAACAATCAGTCTGCCATTTAGGCCTGCTCTAAATAGTTTGGCAAAACATAATTCATCATAAACAATCACAGTCTGCCATTTAGGCTTACTCTATAGTTTGACAAAGTATAATTCATCATAAACATTCACAGTCTGCCCTTAAGGCCTGCTCTAGATATCATTCCAAAGTATAAATTGTTATGGCCTGCTCTAGACTTGAGTTGTCTAGACAGTCTGCCATCACGGCCTGCTCTAGAAGACAGTCTGCTATCAAAGCCTGTTCTAGACAGTCTGCACATTCATACCTAATTAATTATTTTAATTAATTTGTTATGGCCTGCTCTAGAAGACAGGCTGTTATCAAAGCTTGCTCTAGACAGTCTGCACATTCATACCTAATTAATTATTTGAATTAATTTGTTATGGCCTGCTCTAGAAGACAGGCTGTTATCAAAGCTTGCTCTAGACAGTCTGCACATTCATACCTAATTAATTATTTGAATTAATTTGTTTTGGCCTGCTCTAGAAGACAGGCTGTTATCAAAGCTTGCTCTAGACAGTCTGCACATTCATACCTAATTAATTATTTTAATTAATTTGTTATGGCCTGCTCTAGAAGACAGGCTACTATCAAAGCCTGTTCTAGACAGTCTGCCTAAGTATAAATCATCATAAACAATCGACCTGCCCCAGACAGTCTGCCTTCAAGGCCTGCGCTGGACAGTTTGTCAAAGTATAAACTAATATGTATATATATTTATTTGGATCAGACAACAAGGCCCATATTACAAGAACCTAACTTTGCCAAAGCATAAACTAACATAATAAACAGTCATGGCCTGCTCTAGACAGTCTGCCATTACGGCCTGCACTAGACAGTCTGCCAAAACTCAACGGTTATATTCTAGATTCATAATATTAATATAATAGCAATCTTATCAGCTAAGAGACCAAAACAACACCTGTAGATACTCTCGCTGGTCGCTGGATCAAGGATCAGATGCAGAAGGCAGTAATCTTGAACACGGCACGTATGTATGTCGGTTCCTCGCTCTGTGGCCCTGTCCATCGGCAGCTTGGGCCCTGCCCACTTCTGGCAGCACCGTCTTAACAGTTTAACCTCCTTTACTTCAGTCAGCTCTTGCTGCGAAGCCCTCGCTCATTATCAACTTCATCCATTCAGCCAGGTTACCAGCGTTGTAACATAAAAAATAAATAAAAACAAATGTTATAATTATTGGCAGTAGCAACGATCATTTTAGTCTCAGTCCTCGTCAACAATTTAATCATTGATTATACACATGGAACCAGTCAATCATTACCATCATCAATTAATCTTACTATAAACGTCATCTATATATCGTCATCAAAGTGGTCAGTCAAGCTTTATCGCCGACACTGTCATCGAAATCATCCAGCTCCGTTTTTATCATCGATATGGCCAGTTATTGACCCTGTCATAGTCATGGAGCAAACATTGTCGCCGACATCGACACTTACTTAACTAGTAGACATGTTCAGTCATATACCTACATCATCATCATTATCGGACCTCTGGTACCTAAGATCTTCCTTAGCGTTATAAATAAAGTATTTGTATTAGACACCTACTCATCGTTACTAAAATTGTAATTAGACGTCAATGTCGTCATGGATATCAATCATTATCTTCATCAAAAATCCTCAACATTAATAAAATAAAATAATAAATATTCATCAATTTATCAACTTTGAGAAGATTACATTCAAATCATGTTTTATTTTGTTGAATTTATATAAACAGATATTTATTCAATAACCTGATGGTCCTGATGTTTCGTCCTAAACTTCGTGCAACATTTCACCATAGTAATATTCAGCCACAGGGATGGTAAAAAACGCAACACTAAACCTCGGGGTCACATGCACCCGGAAAGAAAAGGCTCCAAATAGGTACAAGCATATACTACACCAAGTACACCGTAGCAAATACTAGCGTCATTACCCAACCTACTATATTATTGAAACTATTGGAAGTAATTACATTCCAATATATTATTATTTATACACCTTTTTTTTTAATAGTTAGAGCCAATCGGCTATGGCTGTAAAACTGCAACCATAAATGTTGTGTTTATGAATCATGGTTCACATGGTTAATATCACCAATCTATTTCTCTTGTCATCACTGTGTCTTCGTCATAAAATCATAAATGTACCATGTGTTAAACCTAACAATAAACCAAATTTTAAGGATACTTTCAAAGTTTAATGAATTGAAAAGAAATGTAAAATAAAAATTAACTCCAAGTTACTTCTACACAGCCTACTTTATAAGGCTTCTTTAAATTTGAATGTTATATACTTTTAGATTCGTTCATTCAACTTACTCTAGTGTTGAGTCCTTTGTTTAAGTCAGTCACAGACTTTTGCACAAAACCATACTAAAACCCTGCACTAAAACTTGTGACATTATTTGTACCCACTCATCGACCTTACTCTTTAAGTCAATCTTCAATGAGAATTCTTTAAGTCTTGTCTTTTCAAACAGGCACTGCTCTTGCCAACATTTTAATTTTATAAATGGACCCTCTTATAATTGATAATGTATACACAAGTAATCTGCTTTTGCATTCGACCGACACTATTCCTGACCATTACCCACCTCTTAGCAACCCAAATTCCACAATTTATGACCTCTAGGATCCGTCCATTTGATTAACTTAATTAGGCATCACCAGCTGTTAAGTTTTTATGCAAATGAAACCATAAAGCCACAAATAAATTGTATTTCATAGCAACAATAATTCATAGTTTCATTTGTGGTTTATTACTGGATTGTAATCATAATCATTTTTCATCACAATCCATGGTATTACAGATGTATAACTGTACTATTTCAACTTCGCATACCTAGTCAAATTTTAAAAATATAACTGAATACTATGCAATATTATTAGACAATAAATATTGTGTCAACACCGAAAAGTAATCTGTTCTTGTTTAGCCAATCCCGTGCAACAAACGCTTTCACTAGAGTCATTAGACAAGACCTGCATTAAATTTATAAATTTAGAAAAACAAATTTGAACACTTGTGTATACCTATTTTGTGCAATAAGGTTTAAATATAAATACCACTTGTCAACAATTCGAAGGTATGAAGTAGATATTCAAGAATTCCAAATATAGTGAACTTATTCACTTTCTTTTAAATACCTACAAGGAGATCTTAACCTTTTCATTTTAATATGCAATGTCAGTATCCACAATGCGACCATGCATCATGTTCCCTGAATGATAATAATGATGCTTTGAAATTGTTACTTATATTTTCAAACTTAATTCTTTGGTAAATTGATGTAAAATAATTGTGACACCATTAATAGTACAAGTCTCTTTTACATTTTGAAATATTAATATCATTAATGTAAACTTCCTTGATTTGTATGCGAAGCATGAGGTAAGCCTGGACAATTTCCAAAAATTCTGCACATCTGTTTTTCATTTTTAAATTATATAAACCTTGCTCATATACAAAATTCAGGCTTCAGAATGAATTACATAATCTAATGAATTGGATTGTTGAGATGCATGACCTTTAAATAAATGTTATGAAATAGATGTGAAACTACCTGTGTCATTTCAAATTTCGAATTTATACTGTGTGTAATTTCATTCATTCATTATTGTTTGTATGTGTTTCTCTCTAAGTATCCAGATTGATAATTTCCAATATAACAATGATATGAAACTAAATGCATGTACCTACCTATGTAGAATATACCATTCAATATCTTCAACTAACATTTTTTTTTTTTCATATACAAAAGTTTATAAATAATTTCTTTGTTGTCAAATCAAAAACTAACTTCAGTCTTTTATCTAAAATAATTTATATGCACATCCACCTATTATAAATTACCACCTATTCTGAATTAGAGACCGGAATATAGAAATAGAGCTATATCTCAATAAGTGTGGTGCTTGGTAAAAGCCTCTTTTAACTCTTTCCACTGATAACCGTCATGGGCCAATCTACAATTCTAGCCCGCTATCAGTTTCTTCCTCTCATCTTCGCTATCCTATCAATTCATCATGGCAATAACCTCTGTGATACCAATCCATAAAATTTTATTGTTATCTCTTGCCATATATAGGCATTATATACTCATACATCATTAGAAATAAAATACCTTTTAGTGTCATTAGACTATCCAAAATAGTAATAATACCTAGTATATATTCACCGAATGTCATTATACAACTCAGTGTTAATAACTAACTTCACTAAGCACCTATATTGTACCTGAATACTGCACAATGTCATCCTTACCCTTTTGACTTCATTCGTAACCATGTTGGCTCTGTGTCTCACCAATCTCACTGTGATGAAGCTGATGGTTGCTTGCTTGCGTTTTCGTCGAGATCTATTCTCATTGTATTTCAACGTGTCATCTCTCAGACCAAAAACAAACAATGACAAAAAAACAGGGGTTAGTAACTATATCAATACATAGCAAACGTCAAGTACTTACATTGCAAATTTAAAACACCTTTTATGGTAAGCAAATGTAACCAATTGTCAATCAAACAAACTCAAACTTTTTTTAAAAAAAACCAAACAACATACATTGCTACGCACCTCTGATCATCCTGTCCTAGCCGGTTTCGGCCTCGGCGACTGAGTATTCACTGGCTAGTGAGAACGATGATCGTGACCTCTCAGGTGGCTGACGTAGCCTATTTTTGCAGTGAATGAACATCCACATTCACCGCAGGTCTGCACACTTCCGACAAAATTGTAGTTTATGACCGCAGGTGGTCGGGCCTTTAACTCATCTTGCGTCGAGTTCGACTCGCCTCTGCTCTTCAAAGGCTTGCACTTTTTATTCACTGTAAACCTCTACTTCTGCCGATCTTGTGCCGAAATCTCCCAGTGCGATGGTTCAATATAGCACCTCTATACAGGTGAAAACAATTAACCAATTTCTATGTGGGCATTTGAATTCACAATCCCGCTTTCTGAGTTGAAATCATCCATAGATTTAATGCTCAGTAAAAGGGGTTTAGCACACAAACCACTGCTTCCAGTAATATTTCTTTTATTACAGCGACATACAGGATTAATTATAAGATTACAAAGGAACAAATCCAACATAACCTCGGGCAATGAAGCGCCGCCAAAATCTGACAGTTCTCCCTCAACAAACATGACCATAGATACAATAACCAAAAAGTATAAAGTCAGGTGCATACTACATGTGATTATTATCAGTATAAAGTAACATACAGGATATCAACTATTGTGATGCTTACAACATAGCCTGGATGCAGCTTTCCATATTTTTGTTTAATACAAAATGATGAAAAACATTCGTATAAGATTATTCCCTCTGGTGCGACGGCAACCCTAGCAGCATACGTATCGATAATGTCGATATACGAGGACAGTATCAATTGCCGAGCACGTGCCAGGCGATCATATTGACCGTTCCCTGGAGATTCCGTATCTGAGCATGCTTCATGCCACTGAAATACGTATAACTCCTGATTTGTTGACTTTGTTTATTGCATAAATACTATAAACGGTGGCTAAAAAATAACTGCATTCCCATTGCCAGGGAGGTTTTGGGATTATACTGAGCAATTTTCAGTATAGGACCAACCCCGAAATCGCGAAAAAAAAGTTTACCCTCCCATAGAAAATGGACCAACCAAATTGTATGCAACAGCCAAATTTTTTTTTCGCGATATCAGGGTTGGTCCCATAGAAAAGTTGCTCAGTATAATCCCAAAACCTCTCTGGCAACGGGAATGCAGTTATTTTAATAAGTATCCGTAGCCTTAAAATGTATCTTTGAAATAGATAAATAAATAAATGAATAATTATTATAGGACATTCTTACACAGATTGACTAAGTCCCACAGTAAGCTCAAGAAGGCTTGTGTTGTGGGTACTCAGACAACGACATATATAATATATAAATACTTATATACATAGAAAACAACCACGACTCAGGAACAAATATCTGTGTCATCACCTCATCACACAAATAAATGCCCTTACTGGGAATTCGAACCCAGGACCACCGGCTTCACAGGCAGGTAGGTCACTACCCACTAGGCCAGACTGGTCGTCTGTAAATATTTGGAAATTCCTATTAAGAAATAGTATAAAACATAAAGTTAACAAACTGCCCCTGACTTAGCGTAACAAATCGAGAACGCAGGTTTTGACACAATTAGTGGGTCGTACCCTTATTTCCTAACATGTCAAGTAAGATGTCGAGCGAAGTCCGATCCCGCTTCGCCTTATCACTACGCAACGTTACCGCTGGCTGTACATGTCGCGGGACATATATCCCCCAGTGAATCCCTGGCTTAATTACTCTATTAGGTACTTTATCAAATCGTGTGCCTACTATCGAACCCCTAAGACAGGGCGAACTGTGGAGCTGGAGAATAGTGCTAGCGGTACTTATTACTGTAGCTTGTACTTTTGGCAAAACCCGGAAAACTCGCTTGTTTTAACTGTTTTTATTTGCTACTTTTGTAAACGAACCAATACCGATTCACCGCAACGTGCGTTCCTAATTCAAGTATTGATTAACTGATTATATATATCCAGTACTTTAAAAGATCTATAACAATCAAACCTAAATTTCAGTAACTAAATTCAACTTAATTAAAGTCGTTCCATGTTTTGCCGCCCAATACCTAAGTGCTCAAACTCCGCGCATTCAAAGTGTCTTACAGGCTTAATAAATTATAAAATTAGTTGCTAATAACCTGATAATAATTAAAGTTTTATTCAAACCTAACATTTGCGTAAGATTCAAGTGCCCAGGGGATGCCAGGGCGAAGTTAACAACCGACAGGTTTAATTAGGAAGGGGAGCTAATTTCCAAGTTTTGATGAATGCGATTTCACGGGGTAGAATAATTTGAAAATTTGATCTAAAGCTTTGTTGGGATAATTGCTGTTAATGCTAGAGAGGGGACCAGGGATCACTTAGTGATTACGCTAAAGCCGTATGGGGATCAAACTTATTAAGTGTATCAGTGTGTTACAAATCTTGTTTCGTGAAAGTGTATTTAGGTCAGTATGAGATCAATACCAGATCTATACTGATGAAATTTCCACAACCACTTTATTTATACAATAACAATAAATCACGGTAGGTACATTCGCCTAAAACAAAAAACTTAGAAGTAGCTACGGAAAAAAATATACATATATAATAATGAGAGCAACAAAACCGCTCTATACACATAGTCAGTTTGTTACAATATCCTTATTGCTAGATCTCGGCGTATGGCAGCTGGTCATCAGTGGAGGTCAGAATGACAAGTCAGCAAAGCTTTTCTGTTGGGAAAAGGTAATGTCATACGCTGTACAGGCAATATGTAATAGTATAGTTTTATTAATCATGATCATTGTTGTAGATGACGCTATTTCATATGTTTATTTTATTCTATCTATGTAACTGTCAAACCTGCTCACAAAATTTCTCGAAAATCGGTTGAGATATGCGACCTGTAGATAGATACCTAGAAGAGAACAACCCGAATACGAAAGCAAGGGACACCTTCACTTTTGCCTGGTCAATAAGTTCAATAACGCATTTAACTTTGTAATGTTACAAAACTAAAATATAAATTAAATAAATAACACCATATTCAAAAATGAATAGCACTCAACTTTACATATATGGGGACTAAAAGTCTTCTATAGGTACAACACCGAAAGGTTTCTAGCTATTTCCTCGTACTGTAGTGGTGCTATAGTTACGTGCAACATTTCACTGCCCGATTCGAACTTTAAGATACGTCAATGACGTTTTTGTTTCAATAAACGTCACATTTGACACTGACATATCTAATCCATATCGTTTCTAGATCTATTAATTGATGTATCATAAAGTTCGAATCGGGTCGTCACGCGCTCTTAGCTAAGACCGCAATTGTTATGACGCTAGCCGCACGCAATTGTTATGAGCCTTCAAATCTCACCTATCCCAAATTTCACTTCACATTTCTCAGCAAATGGATCGTCAAAAGTTCCCCCAACTGCGTAAAGTAGGTAGTGCAAACATATTCGCGCCGTGAAATGTTGTAACCGGGAACATAGAATCGAATTTATAAGAAAAAATGTAAAAACCACCCCGCCATATGCTGCGTAAAGGTCGGGATCCGTTCCATCGAAACTCGCTTAGTGGAAAATAGCTCAAAAAATGTGGAATCACGCCGCGTTTGGGTGTTTGTTACAGACTACCAACAAAGTGTTACTTACACCATTGTTAGATATACTAAAGTAGGAAGTGTGGTTATTTTCACCATCTTCAATAAATCAGATACTCGTAGAAACAAGTACTTATGATTATTTGTCAACAACTACTTCCCCATGTTACACTAACGATTTTTTGTGTTGTAACGTAGATATTATAAATATTTGTACAAAACTTGGTTGGCAGGTATGTGATATGTGAACATTTAACATTTACATATTTTGTGTTTCTGTTTATCTGTGAACTCCAAAATGATTCAGCCAAAATACAGTATTGACGGTCTACTATAAAAATATTCCCCAAATAGGTATTAAAGTTTCAGCTCATTGAACCAAAACTTGTAAATAGACTGAAAATGCCAATATATTGCAATTTTTATGGTGCACTAAAATGTTTCGTTCCACTCAAAATTAAATGCCAGTCAACCGTACATCAGTCTCAATGATGCTCGTATTTGCGTTAGCTGAAGGTATACATGGGAAGTATAAAACGGAAATTAAACCAAATGTTTTAACCACAAGTAATATCGTGGTCGGAGTCTCGAATTAAAACTCCTAATTCAAATACTCTAGGCAGTAATTGTTTGGAGTTAGTAATCCTATTGGATGTAGTTCGTATACAATTCATGTCAATTAAAATGTCCATTCACGGTATGAATGGTGCGGGTAAAGGTTTTGGCACACTGGGATTTGTTACGGCAATTGTATATCAAAAGCGAAATGAACTAATTGCAGATTATAATAGCATGCCAGTTAGTTAACCATTGCACAAATCTTAAATACTTATGTACAAGCAATTTAACACGTGTGAAGTAATACAAGTCCCAATTTTTTTATCATGGTATTATTTAGTGAAACCAAACACCGTTAAATTTAAATATTTCGTCACAATTCAAATAGTATTTTACGTCAGTATTTCTATCATGTAACTAAGGAAATGTAATGTAACTAAGGATAGAATTTGAACATGGACAACTTACCTATGGGGTAGACGTGTATAGGTGTAGAATCCGTTTAAAGTGAAAACGCATTTTCCCTAGTTTAAACTAGTTTTCAATATCGCCTCAGTGAAAACGCGTTTTAACTATTTTGAGTTTAAACAGATTACCGAAACGCCTTAGTGAAACTAGTTATACCTACCTAACTGGGATTTCTAAGACAAAACTAAGTTTTCGCTGAGACAAAAGTGGCTTGATGAAGTGAGTAATTGTTCAGAAATTGGTTTCAGTGAAAACTAGTTGTGACTAACCGATACACATAAAACATAAAAAGCTTTTTTTTCTGAATTAACTAACGTTATAAAATATATTAAGTCGGTTCTGTCGTCCACCGGCCGCAATCGTGGCACGCTCGCTTCGTTCGCTCGGCTTCATGGTCAACCTAAGACACTACTTCCCTAGTCAAAACTACTTTTAATAAATTTAATTTTGAATATATACTGAAAACTAATTTTCCCAAGGCGTTACGGAAAACTAGTTTAATCAGGAAAAACGCGTTTTCACTAAAAACTGATTTTACGGTAGCAAGTTATACGACTGTGATAGCGTAATTCATTTTTGATCGTGAGCCCTGTACGTATATGCACCTAACAGGAGAACTAAAAACTCGTGATCCCCGTTGGAATGGAAATCCAGCATTTTTAATACCGATCTCTCGGTGTAGCAGGAGATATTAGAGTGGATTTATAAAATAAAAAGTAAAAACCTTACTAAACGAAAACATATGCATCGGGCTCGTATTATAATAAATACGAGCCCGATGCATATGTTTTCGTTTAGTAAGACCATTTTTTGAGGTTCTTGCGTTTGTACAAAAAAAATGTTTAAGTTTAAAAATCACTAATATTTAATGCTGATACTAATGTTGTTTAATTTTATATGGTAATATTCTACAATAACTAAATCCAAATACAAGAAATACCGTTTGTACTGAAAGAAAAAAAAATTACGACTTTTTATTTTTTTTTGACGGATAGGAACATAACACATGTGAAGTCTCATGCATATTTATTATACGATCAAAATAAACTAGATTAAATATTACTATTACGGTTCCCATTACTGGGTCATTTTATGTTCATGTGTAAAATTTATTAGAATAAGCGAAATTGTTGTGTGGAACTAGACGAACTAATTTGCATCGGGGCTCGTATTATCTTTGACTCGCATCCAGCAAACGTTCAAGTTAGTAAACAAGACACTCCCGCGCCTAGCAGATGTGGATGTCAACTTTAACCACTTTTCTCCGGGACCATGGGAATAACGCCGTCCTCGAAACGTCGGAGGTAAATTTAAAACTTTACGCGATTAAGTCCCGTCGTTTAGAATAATAATGAGTAAAACTCGTGAAAGTTTAAATCAGTGTTTAACGTAGACTTATACTCACATTTCCTAAGACTGTATCTTTATTTTCGTTTTTTTTTTATTACTTGATTGTTATCTCTAACTGTTATCATTTTTGTCGAAAATAATTGTAACGGATTATAACCGATTATCGTTTATTTTTCGGGCATACCTAACCGTTGCCGAAACCGGTTATGAAGTTTGGCCGTGAGTACAGTTTAATAAGGCACCCACCTGTTTGATCTGATGAACTATTTAATTATCGACTGTAAACACTTCGAAGGTGTACCTGTTTACTCGTTTATAGTTATCTAAGTAGGTACTTACTGTATAGGTATACATACATATATTTGATTTTGGAACGAAGGCCCTAGCAACTTTGTAATATTTATTCAAACTTAAAAAACTGATCTTAATTTCAATTTCTTTTTTAATTTCATTCCATTTACACTTACTTGTAAATGCCAACAAGCGTAATTTACAAATATTTAAAACTGTGTTTTAGGTCTCAGTCCTAAATAAAAGTCAATAAAGAAACAATTTATTTACACAAATTAATTACGAGTTAGAAAATAAAAACTTAAAGATACTTAAAACTAAATTAAATAATAATACTAAAAATAAAACTAATTTACTTTAAGTAAATAAAATTATAGCACCAAAGGTTCTTAGATTGAAATGTAATTACTGCAACCATTTAATTTTTATCTCTCGTGTTGATTGCATTATAGAGAAATCTATACCAAAGGTCAAACCGATGAAAAAATAATGATATCTAAGTCAGCGTGTCTATACTTCTATCGTCGCTCGGAGACAATGCACCAGAGAGACAAGTGGATCGTTAAAGTTGAAATCATCGATATTATACCAAACTGTGCACTCACGTCCGCTATGGGACCGTTTTTCACACAAACCTGGTTATCGTTGGCGGTGCTTGTAGGAAATGAATACCTCCGAGACCATTACTGGCAAATAAATGTATACAATATTTTGACGAATAATTTTATGTAAATTTCTGGAAAGTGGCTATTGTTCGAGATGTGCGTGGCTACTCATGGAATTATAATAAGTAGGGATTAAACGGCACATTTTATTTTAAAAACTGGTTCTGCCAATTACAGTGCCTACCCGGAATTAAAAAATCATATTTAAAATTCCAAAATCCATTCATCTTAACAGGACGATGCATATACATACTAGGTAAATGCAAAAAAGTTAATAATATAGTTTTCGCTTTGAATATTTTATAGCGAACAAATAATCTACAAATGAAATTTTATATTTTCATGAAGTCTTATTAATACTTTTCTTGAATAATATTTCATTAGCACAAATGGTACGTCTTAGCAATCTACTAGCTATTTTTTTACTGAATACAAATAAGATTCTATTTGCATTTCAAATTGCTAACGGCAAAATTGTGTGTGCTTCAAATTACGGCTGCGTTTGGAATGTAGATTGCTTAATTTGTACGTCAAATTATTATTTTAAATAGGACACAGCCAGGATTCCGCGGAGATTCTCTCTCGGTTTTCGTGTATGTATATTTACTTTGTTTTGATTTTAACTATATGATGACAACACACAAATTTACACAAACAATGTTTGATAGACATACCTAATTATTTAGTTAAAAGCAAATTATGTAGAGACGTGCATATTTTACTAATTTTACTAATGTGTACTTTGAAGAGGCGGATACATATCAGGCCCTTGTAGAATAATCCTTACGATATAAATAAAGGTCCTATCGCTAACATCGATAAATTTAAATACGTTTTCTGCCTGAGAGGCAGATAACGATTTTAGATTTTTCACACTTTTATATTTATAAAGCAAACTGTTGGTTATCGTTAAAAACTTCGCTAAATTTGATTGTATGGAATACATACTACGCGCACACACACGCTATGAAACAGTAAACCGCCGCGGCGCGCCGGATGACGTTAATCAGTCTGTCAAGTGCGGATGGTGCAACTGGCACTTAATCGTACAATACTAAACAAACAAGTCCCTTATTTTTGACAGATTGGCCACCGATTGATCAACAGTTGCCTCCAGAAACTCGCGAACTAAATTGACAGGTCAATGTGCACAAATGATACCACAGTTTGGCCAGTGCTGTTCATATCGATATGTTCAAAAATGTTCGAATTAGAGAATATCGCGAAAATTCACCGCTAAGGGCGCTACTGCTGCGCGGTCAGTTAAAATGTATCTTTAAGTAATTTTGTAAAGTTATTTTACAAATGTTACTTGTTATTTCGAAAATTGTGCAATTTTATAGTAATAGAGATAAGGATATTGGATGAACATATTGTAATTAAATAAATATTTTATTTTGTTATATTTTTTAGGAAAACTTACAGCTAGAGTAACAAGTTAGGTGATAACATAGAAACAGCGATTTTGGCTCAAAATACAAATAAGGCCAGCCCAGACGGGAAAATATTTCGTACAATGTGATTAATTTCTCATTAATGTGATAAGATAAATACATTATTGTGGTGTAGACGCAAAAATTAAATTGTCTCGGTGATCCCTATTGCTTCAATTGTAAAGTCCAGTCCCTACCTGGACATTCAAGTTGACAATCTGGTCAGAATTTAAATAATTATGGATCAATCTCATCTACCGGCCACATGTACAAAATTAAATCACCAATTTTAGATTTATTGCCCCCAAACCTGCATACTAACCTTAACCTGCACATTAAACCATAATGCAATACTAACATCGTTAACTAACATAATTTGTCAATTTCGCATCCGCACCTCCGGGTTTGATCGGTAACGTCACAATCATACAATCGAATAAACCTCTTTTCCTGTGACATTCATATAAATCGAAATCGTTTGTGATTCCTAAACAATTATTAGTATCACATGGGTAGTAGATAAGTGCCATGTAGGTGCAATATCTTACTTATCGATAATATTTTATCGACGTATACCTACTCGTGACTATTTTTTCTTTGCTATTCCTGGTATCATTTTATTTGTCAAACTCATGTCAGTTTAGTTCGCCAGATTCTGGAGGCGACTTTAAGTATTCCCGAATATTATTTATTATTGCTTCTTGAGAAGTATTTAATGTCTTTTGTACCTTAAGATTTTGTTTTGTGCAATAAATTTCAAAAATTTAAATTAACAACTTATTATTTTGACATCAACTGTAAAGATACGTTGAATCCATTAAAAATAATATAAATTGATTATTATGCTATGTTAGCACCCGAAAAAATACTAACACATTAGAGAGGGATTATATTTTTTCATCTCTGTTGCTCTGAAAGTGCTACTTTAGTCAACCTCAGTACTTTTTGTACCGAGACTGACTGAAATAGCAAGACACGTTCGTACGTTTCGGTGAAAAAACGATGGAAAATAATTATGTACGATATCTGTACACTGCTTCTATTTCTGCCCTGTATCGCAAGTCCTTATGGCTCCTCTTCACGTTGGGCCAACGCCAACGCCAACGAGGGACGCATTTATGCGTTAGAGGGAGCAAGTGATATTGCTATCTCATTCTACCGCATGGCTGCGTCCCTCGTTGGCGTTGGCGTTGGCCCAACGTGAAGAGGAGCCATTAGTGTGAAACGCATACCAGCCAAACATTTTACCTACCTGCCTACGAGTAACTACTCCCTACTAGACATGTGCGCCGCGCCGCCGCGCCGCCGCCGCCGACGATTTTTCCACGCCGCCGCCGCCGATAAATTTGACCGGCGTATAATCGGCGTGGAAAATTTTGATACCTATCGTGTCTTATTCCATGTTGCGTAGTGAATATATAGTATCAGAGGTATAATTTAAAGATCCTTATGCTTTTTCGCTTATTATTTGCCGGTGAACCAAATTAGCATCATTTTTGTCGTTGCGGTGTTAGCTGTGATAACGATTTAGTGTTAATTTAAACAAGATCTAGTTTCTGGATGTCAGGTTATTATTTGATATTTTTTCACACAGCTTTTTTGTAGGACGTAAATGAAATTGTATATTGTGTGATAAATAAATATGATTTATTTATTTATCTCATAATATACAATTTAAAATATAAATAAATATGATTTATTTATTAATCACATAATATACAATTTCATTTAAAATTACACACGATCAATTCTTAGTAATTTTATGGTGATTATCAGCTTCTTGTACTTAACAATATACAGCGTGACCTTAGCCATTGGAAAAACCCTGAAATCCCACGTAGGGTTTCTTCTAAAGGGGCCCACTGATTAACAGTCCGCCAGACGGTATCGGCCTGTCAGTTGTTCGGAACTGTCAAAATGTTGTTCTAACTGACAGGCCGATACCGTCCGGCGGACTGTTAATCAGTGGGCCCCTTAAGAAATGCTCTAATGGTAATATTTTTTTATATATTACAGGCGGGGCGGACTGTACACTCAAAAAATGTATTACAAGGATTTAAAAAAGGTAGTCATTGATGCTATACATAGGGAAAAAACAGCATATTTTAATAAATACATTGTATCTCAAATAAAAAACCCCCGCGCTCTATGGAAACATGTAAAGCAAAACATAGCTAACTTTAAAAAGAGAGACTCTGACATACCTCAACATTTATTGGACCCTAATGCTATTAATAACTTTTTTCTTGACGTACCTGGTAGAGACGAATTTAGTATATCTGATTTGACATATTTTGAGTTCAGTAGATACAGTGATGCACGTTTTAGCCTTCAGCCAGTAACAGAGGTCACTGTCAGTAAAATAATAAGCTCTATTCGCACTCAGGCCCAGGGAACCGACGGTATCTCTCTTGACATGCTGCTAATGACCCTACCGCGCACTCTGCCTATTATTACGGCCATTATAAATCAGTCAATTAGCACAGGCGTTTTCCCCGAGCCTTGGAAAAGTGCTGTGGTCAAGCCCATTCCTAAACAAACGTCCCCAGCAAACTTTAAAGATTTACGACCAATCAGTATTCTTCCTGTAATGTCAAAGATACTAGAGAAAGTTGTGTGCCTACAATTAGTGGAATATCTGGAAAAAAACAATATTTTACCTTGTAAACAGTCAGGCTTCAGGAAGAAACGTAGCACAGCAACTGCCCTTCTCGATGTCGTCGATGATATCCTCGCTGCTCAGGACAATGGGAATGCCACAATCCTGGTTCTGCTAGATTTCTCACGCGCTTTCGATACAATCAACCCTTTGTTATTATTATCGAAACTGACGTACTACGGATTTGACACTAAGGCAATAAACTGGTTCGCTTCATACCTTCGCGAGCGCACCCAGCAGGTTGAAGTACGAAACTCGGAGGGCTTATCCTTGGTCTCTGAAAGGACTACAGTCACCAGGGGCGTCCCTCAGGGATCTATTTTGGGGCCCATCCTTTTCATTTTATACAGTGCCGACATAATAAGCTATATCAACAATTGTAAATGCCACTTATATGCTGACGACTTACAAATGTATATTTCGTTTAGGCCTGAAAATACTAATTTAGCCATTACAAAATTAAATCAAGATCTCAATCAGGTTGCATACTGGTCTAAGAAAAACAGTTTAGTTCTGAATCCTTTGAAATCAAAGTTTTTAATACTAGGTACCAAAAATCAAGTGGCAAATACAACACTACGCAACCCACAGGTCCGTATTCTAGACGAAATCATTCCTCGCGTGTCAGAAGCCAGAAACCTGGGAGTAATTATGGACGAGAAACTGCAGTTTGAGAATCACGTTCTAGAAATTACGCGTAATTGTTTTTACCGCCTCACAGTTTTATACAAGATTCGGAACTATTTAAGTGTAGATATGCGAATAAAACTTTGTGACACCCTTGTATTGTCAAAACTGAACTACGCCGATACGGTCATTGGAAACTGCTTGTTATCTCGTGCAAAAACTCAGTTACAGAGGCTTCAGAATGCCTGTGCCAGATTCTGTTTTCCGATTCCACCAAGAACACATGTAACACCGTTTTTAAATAGTGGCAATATGCTTAAGATGGAGGCCCGTAGAAAATTACATTTTGCTTCACTCTTGTTCGGGATTATGCTGACAAAACAACCAACTTACCTCTACGAAAGACTAACGTTCTCCCGTAAACACATAAGGCAAGCCTCCCGCCTCATCTGTCCAAGGCACAGGTCGGCTAGTTTCCGTGGCAGCTTCCGGTACGCAGCCACGCGGTGCTGGAACAATCTCCCACCACCAATAAGAAATGCCAGCTCACTATACATGTTCAAATCCAGACTGAAACTGCACCTACTCAAGGAACAAACGATCCCCACCTAGCCGACCTATACCTACCTACATCCACCTGTATTTGTACCGACTACTGTGCTTTAGAGTCTATATATTTATTTATGTATTATGTAAGTATTTATTCATAAACATGTCTCAGTTTTCTTATTTTGTTAATAAATTACCGTGTCAACCGCACATTCTGTTGTATTCTGCTTCGATTTTGTTTTTATGTTCTGTGTTGTTTTGTGTTTGTTTTACGTGTCAATGGGTACACTGAAAATCAGCGTCGTAACACTATTCATGTGCTGCGACACATGCTGAGTGTTATCCTTTTTGGAACCTCTCGCAACACTGTAACTTCAAATTTACCTAGACTTAAGCATTTTTTAATGTTGTTGTGTATGTGTGTTTCCAATAAAAGCATCATTCATTCATTCATTCATTCATTCATATATAAGTTATTTCCAATAATCGACAACAAAAAGAAACATACTGTATTAATCATTGGCAGTGCTTTTGACAATTTGTTTGAAAATGTGCAGCAATGATGACATTGATGATTATCAAAAGTCAGAATACTCAGAATCTTATTAATGTCATAAATAAAAAAGATAATCAAAACGGTCGAAGGTTTCATACTATTTATTACCTCAGGAGCTACTAACACATACAGGTTGCTCCAAAGTAAACAAAAATGTAATTTGTTAATTTCTTCGGAACCGCTTCACCGATTGTTATGATACTTTGTATACTGGTTCTAAATAACCTAATGCATATGTACATTTCAGCTTTGTCCAATGGCTAGGGACACCCTGTATATTTCAATCAAAATTATAAAAATCAGTCTAAAGCTTCGCAATAAGCTATACTTAAACAATTATACCTAGGTACTTATAGGAACTTAAATCACCAACTATCATCACTAAGCTAGCAGTAAAGAAAACAAAGTAGACCTTAGTATTCCATAAAACGGGACACTTCAAAGACATTCTGTTGAGCGAATCAACCTGCCAGAGATGTTTTCTTTCGAAAACGATGACATCTTTAATCTAATCTAAAATTACATTTCTGTTAAACTTCAGTTCAGACAAATGTAAAGTATGTAGTCCATCATTATTTCGTAACAAATCCTAGGTGAGGCGACAGCGGCTGGGAAAAGTCAATATACATAGATTTAAGACTTAACTTATAAAGATTTCTTTTGTGTTTTATTTGTATTCCGCTTACAAAGTAAGTAAAAATACTGCCTAAAATGTAGCGATTTAAAGTATCCTTTTTATTTTAATATTTAAACATACCGTTGGTAACCGTTAGGTTGGTATTGGTAATAAATGGTTGCCAAGTGTCATAATGGGATATAATTTTCGGCAATAATTTAGAAAACACACATAATATGTTTTGGATAGCCTAGTAAATACTCAGAAGGCTTTAATATAGAGTTTCTACAGCCACGTTCTCATGCAGTATGAAAAATTATGCCACGCCGATTTCACGCCGATCACGCCGCCGCCGCCGGTCAAAAAATCATCGGACGCCGCCGCCGATGATTTTGCCATCGGCGCACATCTCTACTCCCTACGTTATATAACTACAAGGGCCAATACTACATGTTTCGATTCCACAGACGAACTATGAGAACTCACTATTAAAAAAGTCGGTACGAGTGTATTACCCGACCCATTAAAAATGAGTCGCCTTTGCCAATTCACATTTTTTATGCGATATTGCGCGCGGAATTATTCTGATAAAAGATGTAACATATCCGTCACAAATAATCCAGGCGCAGTTTATCTTCGCATTGATTGTAATGTTACCTATAATTATGTAAAATTGAGTGATCATATTTTGTTATATCCCTTAGAATTAATGTATAAATTTTATAGTTATAGCTATTAGATTTATAAGTTATAATACAAATTTTATTAATAAAACAGAGATTAAATAACAAAATAAATAAATAAATCATAGATCTAGCCCTAAATTAGCCTGTGGCATTGTTCCCAGGACGCTGGCCGCGTTCCCCCTCTGCACAGTGAGGCTGAGTTTTTGAGCAAAAAAGGGGCAGCTCGTAGGTCGCCAGACACCCAGACTAGTTTGGTAGAAATTTCTTTTACTAGTTTTTTGGTGTCTGACGACCAGGGACCGAGAGTTTCAATTGCAAGTGCCGCAAATACATAATTCGGTTTCAAGAATGCGTATTTGCGACACTTGGTAATTTGGGCGTCGTCTGCTGCCGTCCCTTAGAAAGTATAGATAAATATATAAATTGGTACCTAGGTAGTATCTGTCATGGGTTTATAACATAATACAACCAATAAAACTAAAGTATTATTTTACTAAAGTTATTTAATTGTTTTTCCTGCTCCTGGAACTAGCGTAGGTACTTCGCAGCTTAGACTCAGTGCGTAAAATTTGATTTTGATACGAGCTTGAGACAAAATGACATTTAAATTAGAATGTAAATTCAACCTTTTCGAATTTCAAAGGAGCGTGTGTTGTCGAATACTTGGATTTAATTCGCTCTGACTCACTAAATATTTTAATGTAACTTTCATTAGCAGACCTCAAACAAAACAAAACGTTTAGAAATCCGTATGAGATAAATAAACATTTTCAAAATATTTTACGTGGTTTATTGAGAAAAAAACCATATAGGTATCTAGTCGAAAAAGTGGAAAGATTATCATCTAAAAATAACTCTACTTTGAACGATATTTAGACATTAGATATTTTTTTGCAGTCAAATATGCAGAGTTAGTAACGCTCTCAAAAATTGTGGCTGAATTGTCAAACTGTCATTAACATTTCACTATTGCTTTTTTTTGTGCTATTTGTATTGTTGGTTATTGTGATAACTAAACTTGTAGTTAAAATAGCCTTAAGTAACCATGAGTGAAACAAGTGACAAAGAAAGACGTACTTTTGAGTCCCTCTCTACGCTCATAATTCTAAATTAAAATCACTCGCTAAACCAAATTAGAACTTGAACAAAAATAAACTTTGCGCTCTCGTTGCATTACCAATTTTTATCATTATACATACATACATAGATAATGGAAGTACATAATACAATTACGTTACGAAGTTAGTAACAGAATCTTTATCCAAACAATCTGTTGCAGCTAAAGCTCCACAAATAGCTACCAGTTGCATTATTGATATGATAAATAAAATACTGTTAAACCAAATTTCTGGGTTTTTTCCAGAATACGACTGTAACAACGCGCTGCTAAATTTTACCGAATACATAAATAACGAGCTTAATTGGGAGTGAAATCACACTGCATTTTTGATGAAAAGCTTGAATTTTTAAACGATACCCTGCACTTGTCTAGAGTATCGGATTTTGGCACTGCTACTGCTGTAACTTTGCCTTGAATTTTAATATGTATGAGCATATTAGGTTTATATTTCATTTAATGGTACTTATTCTCCACGCTACGTCTTGGCAATGAAATATTTTTTTTTTTCGTTACGCTAACATTTGATTAAAAAAATGCAAACCCGGCTTACACAGTAAAAAGAAAGATCAACTGTAATAGTGTCAATCTCCTTCAGACCCACGATTCCTGTTATCCATTCACTCCGCGACATAATGGCTTTCCACTTGCGACATTAATCGTGTAGTCCGACTGAATCTGACTGAGCCCAACTTCACTTGGCCAATCACTCAACCGGCGCACCCGTTGACAACGACTCGTTCAACTTTTCCGATTAACTTGCTCTTTTTATCACAGCTTTTCTCTTAAGGCTCTAGACTGACTGAAACTTGTTGAAAGGATTTTAATTATAAGTACATTCTGAAATTGTTTAGACGCCATCATCTAATTTGATATCAATTAGTAGAAAATTTGAGTAGGTACCTAACGCAAACTCAAGTGCTTAAAGTTGTTGAAAATTGGTCATCATAATATTGTTTGTTACTTTTTCAATGTTCTCTTATAAAACGCAACAAACTTCGATAGTGAAGCAATTTAAAGATTATATTCGCATTTAGTCCTAGACAATTTAACAGTGTAGTTCTCCCTTTTCCGCTGCTACGTACGCAAGTTTAGAGATATCATTAAAAAGTAAAAACGTCATCGTCTGGCAACACTCACTTTTCTTTTTGCGCTCAACGCGACGGATACAATTATAAGATTTTAATACGAAAATTATTGGTTTAAGTTGTTTTTTCTGCAAGAATAAACCATGCCTAAGAGAAAAAATTAAAATCTGCAAGATAAAATAGAAAGGTTAGAGAAAAGACTGGCGAAATACCGCGAGTCTAATGGTAAGTACTTGGGCCAAATCAATCAGCCCTCCTTATAAATTCTAGTGCTTTAGATGTGTATTACAACAATTCAAATAATGTACAAAGGTCCCGTGGGGATATTTGTAAGTGAATATATATATGTCGCAGTCGGATCGTATAATCCGCCGTATTACATTACGGCTAGCCGTTTTCAAAAACAGGGGCGTTTTGAAATGCGGCGGTTTAACGATTAGCCGGATTGAATGCGGCTGAATGAGAATCCGCCGGAATGTCTTCGGCGCCATACGTTCTTCAACACGGCTAGCCGTAATGTAATACAGCGAGTCATTAGCCGCCGCTTTGACAGTTTATAGTTCCCATTTTTAACACCCGTGGCGCTGCCTGACAAACGCTGGGGTGTCCATCAAATCTGGAGTTCGTCGGACTGTTTCTTTTCAAAAAACATTTCCATCGCAACTTAACTAGACGGAGCCCCGCTTCGCGGGCTCCTATTTCTGAGCGGTTTGCCCTTCGGGCATCTGAAGCTACCTAACGAATCTAACCCACCTACCTATTGATTAGTGAGACGTCCGTGAAAACATTACACTTTGGGGAAAAAAGCGTAGGTAGGTAAGTAGGTTAGGTTCGTTATGTAGCTTCAGATGCCCGAAGGGCAAACCGCCCAGAAATAGGAGCCCCGGTTGCGGGGCTCCGTCTATTTAAGTTGTGAAGGAACTGTTTTGGAAAAGAAACACATGTAGTGCGGTGGGACCATGGTAAAAATAAATTAAATTGCAAACATTGTCAAACTCCGGTTACGTAGGCGACCGAAAGAACTGGTCACTCTACAATCTAAAATAGTAGTACGATGCGGCTAAACGTAGGCCGCCTTATTGAAGAACGTATCGCAATGACAATCCGGCTAATCGTCGAGCCGCCGCATTTCATTTCCCCTGTTTTTGAAAACGGCTAGCCGTAATGTAATACGGCGGATTATACGATCTGACTACGACATATACATTACAAATAAATAAAAAAAAATTCATAACCTCACTTATTCACATGTCGTGTGACGCCATGTGCTTTATCGGTGCGATAAAGATTTTTAAGAGGTAAATATTTGCACTCCCGTGTGACGGGACTGCCATTATCCGTGGGATAAAGTTAAAAGTTCTAAAGAAATCTTATATTTTTTAGCTCAACACCAGGAGCTAGACCCCGAAGTAATAGAGGAGTTGGATCACGATGATCACGATGAATCAAACGGAGACACGGGCGTGGCCCAAGATGAAAATGTGAACGACACCGATTTCGGCGAGGCCCAAGAGCCTGACACAGGCATGGGCGTGGCCCAGGATCTGAACTCGGAACTAGACAATGAGTTCCTGTCTGCATTAGGGGAGTCGGCTGGTGGAATCACACAATATGGTGATGAAATTCACAAGGAGATCTTTAATACCATTGACAAGATCCTGCTAGAAGGAATATCCAAACAGAATAAGGAGAAGCTTCTAGAAAACCTGCTTATTCCAAGCAATTGCAAGCTCCTGGATGCCCCTAAGCTTAATACGGAGCTCATTGGAGTTCTGAATAACCCATCAAGAGTACGGGATAAGTTGATGGAAGATAGACAACAGGAATTGGGCTTGGCTATTGGAAGTATTTGTTCCGTTATGAACACAATGTCAAAGCAGGATTTTAAAAAATACATTTTTATCAAGAAGCTGACTGATATCTCACGCATTCTGTGTCACTTACATTTTCAATACACTGAAATAAGAAGGACGTTGGTTAATCCATTTTTGGATAAGAACTTAGTAGAATCCTGAAAGATAATAAGAGAGAAGAGTTCCTGTATTCAAATCTGGACACCTCAGTAAAGTCTTACTCTGCTATGAAGCGGGCTTCGAATATAATTAAGCCCAAGCCTGCCCATACTGCGAAGAATCCGCACACTCCAAAAAACTTTCATCAGACCCCTCGGCGCCTGCACCCAACCAATCAAGCCAATGAGAGGGTCATATCGAGGGGCTCATCGTTACAACTCCCCCCGCCACCCCTTCAAACCCCTGGAGATCAAACCAATGGGCAGTGAGAGGCCGTGCCAGATATCCTTAAAGGTACCTTTTGCAGGTAGACTATTTTATTTTTATGAATGTTGGTGTAATGTAACCCAAGATCCTGTCAGTTTGGGCTGGATAAGGGGATATAAAATTCCATTTTTGAGTCAGCCTTCCCAAAATAATAACTTCAATCAGGTTGACAAAGAAATTATTTTGAAGGAAATTGAGGAACTGTTAAATCTTGGGGCAATATCAGTATGTGATAATGATCCTATCCAATTTTTATCCAGTGTTTTCACTATTCCTAAGAAAGATGGCACACATAGATTCATATTAAATTTAAAAAAGCTAAATAAGTTTGTAGGTGATCATCATTTTAAGTTGGAAGACATTAGAACGGTATGCAAATTATTAACAAAGAGTGATTTTATGTGCACAATTGTGTCGCTTAACTTCAAACTCGGGTAAATCCATTCGACCCTCTCAGCAAATATCTACCCTATTACCTTTTCTTAATACCAAAATCGCATAACCTGACCCGATTTACCCGAGTTCGAAGTTAAGCGACTCGATTGACCTTAAGCATGCTTACTATATGTGCCCCATTGACTCTGACCACAAGAGATTTTTAAGGTTTAAATTTAATGACACACTATATGAATAAAACTGTCTAGCCTTTGGATTAAGTTCGGCCCCATATGTTTTCACCAAACTTTTAAAACCTATTATAGGGTACTTAAGAGAGAGAAACATAAGAGTAGTGATATATTTAGATGACCTTATATGTTTTGGATCCTCATGTAATGAGTGCAATAATAATGTTCATATTATAAAGAATCTTTTAGTTTGCCTAGGTTTTGTAATAAATGAAGAAAAGAGTAACCTTATTCCTTCCAATGTCGTAGAGTTTTTAGGTTTTGAAGTAAATTCCCTTAACATGACTCTAAGTCCCACGGACAAGAAACGTGAAAAAATATTATCCATTACAAACAAATTTCTAAAAATACATTAGTGCACAATTAGGGAATTTGCAAAGATGTTAGGCAATTTAGTCTCTGTATGCATGGCTATCTCCTATGGTTTTATGTATACAAAAAACCTAGAGAGGGATAAATTTATAGCTTTGGAACGTTTGGGAGGAAACTATGAGGGTAATATGGCTGTAAGCGCGGAAGCAAAACAGGATCTGAGGTGGTGGAAACAAAACATAATGCATAGATGCTGTTTTATTAAGCAATACAATTTTTTGTTGGAAATTTATAGTGATGCTTCATTATCTGGATGGGGTTCTGTTTGTAATGGGAAAAGTGCAAAGGGGATTTGGTCTGTGAGGGAAAAAAAGAATCATATAAACTATCTGGAGTTGTTAGCGGCATTTTTTGCATTAAGATGCTTCGCTAACAACTCCAGAAACTGCGAAATCTTACTGAGAATTGACAACACCACTGAAATTTCATATATAAATAGGATGGGTTCAGTGCAGTTTCCTCAACTAAATAACCTGGCGAAACGGATATGGCAATGGTGTGAAGCAAGGGAATTGTGGATATATGCCTCCTACATAAAATCAAAGGACAACTTTGAGGCAGATTATCAATCTCGTTGTTCGTCTAATGAGGACATAGAATGGGAATTATCACCATCGGTGTTCCGCAGTATAACTGATTCTCTTGGTGTCCCAGTAATCAACCTGTTTGCTTCACGTTTCAATAATAAATGTACTAAATATGTCACTTAGCACCGTGACCCCTTCGCATGGAATATTGACGCCTTTACAATAAAATGGTCCGATTACTTTTATGCATCCCTCCCTTCTCATTGTTATTAAAGGTGTTACGAAAAATAGTTACTGACAAGGCCACAGGTATAGTGGTGTTCCCTATCTCGCCTACACAATCCTGGTACCCCTTACTAAGGTCACTAGCAATATCTGTAATTCTCACATTTGGTCCAGATAAAAATCTTTTAACATCTCCTTCCAGATCAACACACCCCTTACACCAGCACCTTACCCTGGGGGCTTGCATATTGTCAGGGAGGCAATGAAGATTGAAGAGAAGAATGTTACCCAACAAGGCAATTCAGATAATGATTGCCTCTTTATCTAAAAACAGTATTAAACAATATGATTCTTGCCTGCGCCAGTGGTGGCATTTTTGTATCACCTCTAAGGAGGATGTTTTAAGCGCCTCAATACCAAAGATATTAGAATACTTAACAACTATTGTCGATAAAGGTGCTTCATATCAAACGTTAAATTGCCATCGGTCAGCATTATCTTTAGTCATAGGTAGTCACATAGGCACAGGCAATAGGATAAAGCGCTGGTTTAAAGGAGTTTTTAAATTAAGACCAAGTATACCCAAATACTCTAGTACTTGGGACCCAGCTATAGTACTCTCTCATATAAGACGCTGGTATCCTCTAGAAAACTTAGATTTAAGACAAAGCACTTTGAAGACTGTTATGCTCTTAGCGCTGACCACTGGGCAACGCGTGCAAACTTTATTTTTAATAAGACCTAACAATATAACAATAAATTTGACGACCGGTCTGGTCTAGTGGATAGTGACCCTGTCTGCTAAGCCGATGGTCCTGGGTTCGAATCCCAGTAAGGGCATTTATTTGTGTGATGAACACTAATATTTGTTCCTGAGTCATGGTTGTTTTCTATGAATATAAGTATGTATTTATCTATACAAGTATGTATATCGTCGCCTAGTACCCATCGTACAAGCTTTGCTTAGTTTGGGGCTAGGTTTGATCTGTGTAAGATGTCCCCTAATATAAAAAAAAAAAAAAAAAAAAAAAAAAAATGATACTTACAGATCTACAAAAGACTTCAGCTCTTAATAGATACGAGTAATAGAGACGGTAAGGATAATTTTGACATACCAAAATTATCCTTACCGTCTTTAAATAATGATTTAGAAATTTGTCCTGTTAATACTCTCTTACATTACTTAGAAGTGACACGAGAACATAGGAAAGATGATTCTCATTTATTTCTTACTTTTAAAAGGCCTTATAAAGCAGCTTCCACACAAACTATTAGCAGGTGGCTCAAGTCAGTTATGAAAGAGAGTGGTATCAATGTTTCTGTATTTTCATCTCATTCAACACGCCACGCAGCTTCTTCAAGAGCATATAGGGCAGGACTTACCATCGACAGTATTTTGAAGGCTGTTGTGGTCTAGCAGATCTCTTACTTTCGCTAGATATTATAATAGGCCCCTTATAAATAATGAACAAAATGCATTTGCACGAGCCGTCTGTGATTCTGAAGCTAGGCAGAATAGTTAGTTTTAGTTTTTTGGTAACACTGAAAAAGTCTGATTAGAATATAATAAGATTTATAATACCTAATTATGTTATAGTGAGAACCACATTGTATATGTATATTGTATATCTTAGTATATCGACTTACAGTAAACTTGGATCAGTGTTTCTCACTAGAGAAGATGTATCTTTGTTTTGTTTAACATGTTAATTTTTTATATGAGACCATGACTTAAATCATATTAAGTCTTAGAAGAGTTGTTGTGTTTTTTGAAAAATATAGTTTTAATCTCATTTATGCATATAATCTTTTAATTTTTGCCTCTAAACATCTACACTGTTAAATTGTCTAGGACTAAATGCGAATATAATGACAGGATTAAACGAACTTACCTGAAGTGAAGTTCAATCCTTATTATATGAAGTATTTAGTCCTAGACAAGGGAGGTTGCCGTGTGCTTGCCGGCTTAAGGATAGCCCACTCCGTGCTTATCCATGGATGTCGTAAAAGGCGACTTAAGGAGTAAATTGACAGTCACCTAAGTCAACTAGGGATTCCCAAGGAGGGTTAACGACAGGCAGGCGGCCGGTTGTAAAAACTCATGCCAAACCCTTTTAGCAGCATGATTATCGGACTAAATGAGATGAGCGACAGGGCTAACGCGAACCCCGCAGGCGACGCGCAGGGGCAGCACCCGGCTCCTGTGGGAAATGGACAAGGGTTGTCGCACCAGCCCGGGCGGGGGCGACGTAAGAAGCGAGCCCGGGAACCTAAGTATGTGAGATTGAGGTATGCTAGCTGGGATATAGGGACGATGACTGGGAAGGGGAGAGAACTAGCAGATGTAATGAAAAGACGAAGTATAAATGTAGCTTTTTTGCAGGAAACAAAGTGGAAGGGTGCGAGGGCTAGAGAGATTGGAGAAGGATATAAGTTTTACTACTGTGGGAGTGACGGCAGACGAAATGGTGTTGGTATAGCACTCGATCGTCATTTGAAACAGAATGTCACAAATGTTGACAGGAAGAGCGATAGAATCATCGCTATGAAAGTGATGTTAGAAAACGTCACACTCAATTTAATAAGTGTGTATGCTCCCCAGAGTGGATGTGACGATGTAGCGAAAGAGAAGTTTTGGGAGGATTTTGACGCAGTGTGACTATACCAGCAAATGAGGAGATATATGTGGGAGGGGATTTTAATGGACATGTTGGAAGAATGAATGTGGGGTATGAAAGAGTGCATGGGGGTTTCCTTGGACATGGCAATCGCCAATACCTGGTTCCAAAAAAAGGATGAACACCTGATAACCTACAAAAGTGGCAATCACACCACGCAGATTGATTATTTCCATGTGAAGCGAAATAAGATCAACTGCATCAAAGACACAAAAATAATACCAGGAGAACACCTTACTTCACAGCACAGGCTGCTTGTAATCGATGTGAACATTAAAGTCCAGTCTCGTATGAGAACCGAAAGGCCCCCTGCAAAGATAAGATGGCATATGCTAGAGAAGAATGAATGTGCTATAAAATTTAAAGAACGTGTAATAGATAAAATTATAGAAATGAAAGGAATGGAAGGATTGAATACAAACGAATGTTGGAACGAGATGGCAAATTGTATACGGAGAGTAGCAAAAGATGTATTGGGAGAGTCGAAAGGGAAAGGTGTGATAGATAAGGAAACGTGGTGGTGGAATGAGGAGGTGCAGGAAGTATTAAAGAAAAAGAAGCAGGCATTTAAAGAATGGCAAAGTGTTGAAACTGGGCAGGAAATTGAGAAGGACATAAAGACGACAGAATATAAAGAATGTAAGAAGAAAGCAAAGCGTGCAGTTGCTATAGCAAGAACAGCAGCACAGGACTACAGCAGCTGTACCGCCTAGCCAAAGCGAGAAAAAGAAGTTCCCGGGATATGTCTCATATCAAATGTGTGAAAGATGATGCAGGTAAGGTGATTACGAAAGACGAAGCGATAAAAGAACGTTGGAAAGCCTACTTCGAAAGGTTGATGAATGAGGAAATTGAATGGAACAGGGTACTACAGCACAGGATGATAAATATGGGTGCAGTGAAAGAAATATGTATGGACGAAGTAAGAACGGCTGTGAGAAGTATGAAAAATGGGAAATCTGTAGGACCAGATGATATACCAGGAGAGGTATGGAAGTTACTGCGTGAGGATGGATGTAAGTGGCTGACTTTGTTCTTCAATAAGTTGTTGCATGAAGAAACCATTCCCGACGAATGGTGCGACAGTTTGCTGGTGCCCATTTTTAAAAACAAAGGGGATGTACAGGAATGCAACAACTATAGAGGAATAAAGCTCATGTCACATAGCATGAAAATATGGGAAAAAGTGATAGAGAGACGCCTGAGAGATGAGAGTGATATAACACAAAACCAGTTCGGGTTTATGCCGGGGAGAGGTACAACAGACGCCATTTTTGCACTTCGCCATCTGTGCGAAAAATACAGACATGCCAAAAAGAACCTGCATATGGTGTTTGTTGACCTCGAAAAAGCATACGACCGAGTACCCCGAGAGGTTTTGTGGTGGGCTCTGAAAGAGAAATGCGTGCCTGGGAAGTATGTAGAGCTAATCCGGTTAATGTACAACCGATGTTGTACACGCGTCCGGTCAGCTGCTGGCACCACCGACAAGTTCAGTGTCACGGTAGGCTTGCACCAGGGATCGGCTTTAAGCCCTTACCTCTTCCTGCTTGTTATGGACGCTCTGTCGTCGGACATACAGGAGGAGGCACCCTGGTGTATGCTGTTTGCCGATGACATTGTGCTTGTTGGTGAAAACGAACTCGAGGTGCAGAGTAGACTTGAGAAATGGCGGCAAAAATTGGAGAATGTTGGCCTGAAGATCAGCAGATCTAAAACAGAACATATGTTCTGCGATTTTGGCGGTCTCTCCAGTTTTGCTGCCATAGAACTCGACGGCGTTACAATTGCCGGTCTGCTCCGACTTTAAGTACCTCGGTTCGTTCGTACAGTGCGATGGCGATATTGACCGTGACGTGAAAAATCGGATTAGCACAGGATGGATGAAATGGCGACAGGTCACGGGAACCATTTGCGATGCCCGAATGCCTCTTCGGTTGAAGGGTAAAATCTATAAATCAGTCATAAGACCTGTCGTCATGTATGGATCAGAGTGTTGGGCCCTAAAGGTGATGGATGAAAAAAGATTGCATGTAGCGGAGATAAGAATGTTAAGATGGATGTGTGGCGTGACAAGAATGGATAGGATGGAAGGAATGAGTATATAAGAGGAAGCCTGAAAGTTGCACCCATAACAGAAAAAGTAAGGGCAAATCGCCTAGCGTGGTACGGGCATGTGATGCGGAAGGATGAAAGTCATGTGACGAGAAAGGTATTACGAATGAATGTGGAGGGAAGTACGAGGAAAGGAAAACCTAGGAAAAGGTGGATGGACTGTGTGAGAGATGATATGAAACGAACGCAAGTGAATGATGAAATGACGGGCGACAGAGATGTGTGGAAGAAAAAGACATGCTGCGCCGACCCCAAGTGAATGGGACAAGGGCAAGAGAATGATGAGTCCTAGACAAGGGAGGCTCCCACTCTCCTCAAGTAAATCATGATTTACTTCCCATATATTTATTATATTAACGCTCTAAACGAAGTGAGTGTTGCCAGACGATGACGTTTTTACTTTTTAATGGTATCTCTAAACTTGCGTATGTATCAGCAGAAAAGGGAGAACTACACTGTTAAGTTGTCTAGGACTAAATGCTTCATATAATAAGGATTGAACTTCACTTCAGGTAAGTTCGTTTAATCCTGCCATCCCTTCGAGCAACACCGGCTTCCGACACATCGGAAGGGAGGGGCCCAAGCGATATCTTACCGTACAAATCTTTCTGCCATTTCTCGCGGGGGGAAAGGTGCACACAGTCGCACTTCTCACACACTTACATACAAAATCCAATCTGTAATGACGACACAAATACATAGAAAATGACACACGACAAAGACAAATCTTGCAAACCTCGATCTCTTTTTGTGTACGGACGAGTCACAAGTGTCACAACACGCACACTAACACATTTTCGTTGAAGAATTTTATTGTATTCTGACAGATGAGAAGTCGGATTTGTCACTCGACCGATCCGCAATTACTGGGCGACTGCACTGGGCGGGGGGACTGTACTGGGCGAGCAAAATCGATAAATCCAACAATTGCATGAGACTAAAATATAATAATTGTGTTTAAATGTAATTAAACGTATGATATGTAAAAAAAATATTGCATGTGAAATGTAACACCTTCCTTTTGTAAATTTGATGTCCCCGACCTCTTTTTACAACAAAAAACCTAGCAATTAGGCATTTTTTCTGCTGCTGTGTTCACGCGCGCGTCTGGACTCGGTCTAGTGAAAAATCCGAGCGCAACTACTTTTATTACCCGCGCTAGATCAGTTGATCTTGTACCTAGGCAGAGGGGAAATAGTGCGAATGCCGCCTCCCTTCCGTGTTGCTCGAAGTGTCATCCTAATCTAAAATGTCATCGGGAAGGTATATTTTATAAAAGAAATATTAAAAATATACTACTTTAGAATACATATTATCATAACGCTGGCCAAATCTCTTACAACTTTTTCACCGACCCGCTAGCTGTCTTAGCGTACTTTTTCTTTACTTTTGCCTGAAGATCGATGTCCCATCCCGCGGAGTTGGCTAATTAACTGTTTTATTTAAGTTCGTTCATTTATCTTTTCCATTTCAGGCACAGTTGTAGGTTCACCTGAAAAATTAGCAAAGAAAAAATGTAGGTACCTCTTTTTTTCCAAATGTAATCCCCTAAGTATTTTTTGTATGTAAGTAATTGTAAACACCGTCTTTTCGAGTCAATTCCTCTAAACTCCTATTGCTGCAAAACAAAACTAAATGCCTTTTTACAAACACTATCATATCAGGAAACTGAAAATCTCTTATCGTGCTTGAAATAACCCATAAATAACTATTGCTCTCCACCTTAAAAATATCATGCTAATTATAATTACAAACCGCATTACCTACACTCTCTCTAACTTCACGCCTCCCCATACACACTTCATACACACCTACACACACCATACACACGAACCCGCGCATACTCACAATTACAGACATACACTTATCTTGTATTAGTTGGCTTATTATCTCTTTTTCTTTTTATTTTTGTGTTTGTATATTACTGTTATTTTGGCATTTGCTTTGTTACCATATTGAGAGCTCACACCTAGAAGAGGAGGAATCACTGACTCCCGAGTCACAGGCTTGGACCTAGTTCGGGAGGCAGAGGCTCAACCCCACTACCTAAATGTGTTACAAACCTGATACACCTGTTTTATAATGTTAATACATTTTATAATGTAAAAAACAATGTAATGTTTAAGATTTAAAGCAATAAAGATTTTATTATTATTTATTTATTTATTTATAATTTTGGTAATGACGTGGTAATATAAGATAATAATTGTACTTTAGTTGCAGTCAACTTATTTTCAATCATACTTAAGTAATGATTAATTCAGTAGGTAATGAGTTTCCTGGAAGGGAACAGCATTACCTACTCCAAAGTCTTGTGATAGTCTAGTCATGCAAAACAAAACTTTATCGTGAACATTGATAAAACTACAGCTACCGTACAAGAAACACAACCATTTTGCACACAAACAATTGAGTCAAGCGGAAAAATTGAAGGCTGGATCACGGCACAGATGTGTGGAACGACCTCCAACGACAAATTGTTTTATCGAAAATTACTTTCTCGAACGCGAACGGGATAAATTTCCATTTTTCTAATCGAACGGAATGGAATCGATTCCGTGAGAGTGAGGCGTTAGCCTCTAATTTGATTCTTTAAGTTGTTAGACCGGTATTAGTTCGCATTTCGAACTGGAACACGAGTTTCCTAGAAGTTTGTCAGGCTATATTGGACTTTTAGCTCTTAAGTTTTATATTGAATTTGTTAAATATGTTAGGTATACCTACCTACCGACTAAGGAGAATGGGAGTATTATTCAGATAACGTATCGACTTCTTCGGTACAAACGGACCAGGTACCTACTTATAAAATAACTATTCAAACTCTCATGGGTGTTTTTGATAAAGTAATAAATTAATAATGTCGTATACTATTTAGGTTATAAGTTTTAATTTGTAATAGGTTTAGTTGTATATTTTGTTAAATAATAAGTAAATATGTAACTTTATTTTAGTAAATTTAGTTTATTTTAAATAAATATACTTATAATGTACATGTCCAGGCGGGAAACGGAGGTTTTTATGGCTTGAGTATTCATTTTAAACGGGCGACAAATAAAAAATAAATAAATAAATATTTGGGGATATTAAAACATACATAGATACGATCAAATAAAATACATAAGTAAATATATTATTTAATATTTTCCATTATTTTTAAATTCAAGCTTCTTATGGCCAGCGGTTCTAAATATTGTAGCATGTTGATAAAATTTGAGAGAAATTTTATGAACGTGGAACGTTTAAATGAAAAAGAAATAACATGTAAATAAACACAAGTACTGCGTTCCTGTAACATAGTAGTGAGAGAAAATAGCTCACGTAACAGTAATAGACGTAATAGACTATTATATACTGGACAAAACCCAGGCTTATTCTAGGAAGTTTAATTTCTAAGTTGGCGCTTCACGATCACGTTCAGAATCGTCCAAAATTTATCTTCCACAAAAATCATCCGCTCGCTTCACTTGAGTTTAATAGCCTAGGCTGTAGCAACTTTACTCACCACTCGGAACAAAACATTTCATAGTGGGGGTGTTTAAGTTTCGTGAATGTTGCGGATTGGTTAGTTACAATGGATCACTGACCACTGACCAGCAGAGTAACGTGCATATACTCTTAAATGCGTATCTTACCAACGGCTTTTCACTTATTACCGCATTAAGTGTAACTTTTGCATTAATTTTCAACATGACGTCGTATTCGTGATGCACAATCAACTACACGCGAAAATGTGATATTCAAATTTTTTTATCCGTATTATTTTTTTCTTCATAATAATAAATATTATTGGTTTATATGTTATACTTTTATTTATCAAATTTTGAAATCAAAAATCTGCCTCTGGACATCCTGTATCTGTAATTTTAAAAGAAGATAGGTACCTACTTCTCCACTGGAGCTGCTCCAAAATCTACATCCTATTCTTATTTCCACATTTACAATTAACTTTAAATATTACTGTGAACATACTGGCTCATCAAATCACCTATGATTCACTTATTCGTTACATAACAGTCAAGTAAGCCTAAAAAAATCATTTTCGATCTTGAATTTGTAAATTGAATTAACAATTCAAATTCTTTACCGACAGTATTTTTTTATCTAACATGCTTGTTGTAAAAACACAGATCACATACCATCCTCAAACAATGAAAAAGTCGAATCCCCATCAATCTGCGGGCGCAATTCTCATTACGCGGACCCTCCGGGCAAATATTTGTTTTTCCTACAAATGCCCCAAGTTGCCGTTAGGCAGTGGTAAACAAATAAACGAATATTAGCTACATCGATTGTTCAGAAATGCTTGGTTATTGCTAAAGTTTGGCTTTAGATTGTACGTCGTCTGAACTGTACAAGGGCTGTGTCAATATAGGAGTAGGAACAAGGACACGTAATTTTTGGTTGACGAAGTTGTAGGTTGACTTCATGTAATTTTGTCGGATCATGAAAAATACATTATAAGCTCTGAAACTTTCTTTCTTTTGTTTATAGATGACGTGGTGTATTGCGATTAACTTAAAAACACTGATAAAATCTCGATTTTTAGGTAAATTCAAAATCTCGTGACATAGTGGCCTCAGTATTTAAGAGTGAAATAAACCGTATAAATAAACAACTAAGAAATAATGAAATAAAATGAATATTAGCGTAAAACAATAGAAAAATAATAAAAGTCACCTTTTTTCCACCTTATCGCCCAACAGCTACTTATAATGTAAGCTAAAGTCACTAACAATAGCACTCAGTGCCGCAATTCGAAAAGAGAAACCCCGCAACGTTTGCAGTAGGTACTGCCGTCAATAAGAAGAAGGGCACAACTAACAATCATTCGATAATTGATTTATATTTCCATGGTTAGCAATAAATGTGTATCTATTACTAGCATTTTTATTTTATTTTATGTACTATAAACTCATGTATGGACTGACGTTTATCTGTCATGACGTACCTATACATTTGATGTGCCCCTCCCCCGCAATAAACGGCAGACTATTTTGTACCGAAAATTTTAGACATGGCGTCTCCGTTGGTTATATCCTCTAAGACTATAAAAGAACTTAACTAAAAGACGACACCTAACCTTATTACCAGAGAACGCAACAGCGCATATTTGTTATTGTTTATGGAAAAAATGTATTTGTCAACATAAGAATACGTTTTTTCTTAACTTGGTCCGTGACTACGGCAACGAGTTAAAATATTTTAATTAAAAGGCATATGTCACTATAACTAAGTAGAAAAGACGTAAATGACGTTATTAGTCACTTTTTTTTTGCTTTTGTACTAGTATTTTTCTATCATTTTTTACCAAGATTAAAAGGCGTACCTAATAAATATTTAAGTATAAGCATGAATTAGGATTTTTAATGCTTTAAGATATGAATAGTAACTCCTCTCCGACCGAAATCGGTCAGGAGAAGAGAAGAGAGAGAGAGTAAATATATTTCTAACACTTTTTACAGAATGTTTTTACCTCGTTTTATAGTTATATTATAATCATTATGACCAGGCACATCTTGACGGGAGTATACGTAAAAAAAACTATTTCGTCTACCGTTATTATGGCCACTGAGACTATTATTCAATCTTAGAATAAAGTGTACGTAGTTAGCATGTTAAAGTCAGGCTTAAGAAAATGAAACCCGTAATGACAATGAATACCTTGTTTTTATGAAATCAACGACCACTAAAAACTCTGTATGCTTAAAGACAGTACAATTCGTTTGATCTTCTAAGCGTAACGCAGAATAACAAACCGCGAAATCACATCTGAATTCACACGAACGAAGGATTCGCTCATTCTCGTAATGAAACGGCGGCGTTATTGAATATAGCCGCCTCAGCCACAGATTTATTCTTCTCGTATAATTTGACGTGACGAATTTCTTCCCCGAGTGATTTAGATCTGGGAACTGTGAGGTACAGTTTACGGAAAGACAACGTTGCGTGAAAGTGTATTTTTAGAAGCAAAATCTGCAGAGCATGTAGGTAAAATTAGACACGATATTTTGGGTGGAAACTCTGCCAGACAGTTCGCTGCGATGACAACGCTAACATAAACCGTAATGCGTTCTGAAAGCCCGGATAGCTTTTGAGAAAAATTGGGTTATATTTCAAGAGTACCAAAAAAACTACGACAGCCGGTCTACGCCGCTGTGTCGTGAACGAAAACGAGATCTTTGAGCCTTACCACTAAGTTCAAACAGGGAAAGAGGTATGGCTCTATCTGAAGCCCTAATGGTTATTGAGCTTAGCCAATAAATAACAGAAAAAATAAATAATAAACAGTATTAAATTAATAAGTAAAAGTTGTACTTAAATATATTGTTGTATATTATTTGGTTAGCTATTTAAGTATTCACATAATTATATTTTGTTGGTTACCGTATCTAAATACAGCTACAAAAAAATATACTTCTTAATCAAGTGTAAGTAAAATTGGCTACCTACATTAATATTGATTAAAGTTTTCCAACATTTTCTTTGAATAATTAAAATGAAACACGAGTAACGTCGCGCATCACGGACGAAATTATTATTCTTAGAAGTAAAGTGCTGGATATCGGAAAAGTGTGAAAACCTTTGATGGATCGAATCATTTTAAAGTGCTTACGACGGAACACAGTTAGACACTTTACGAAAATGGATTTTTACTTTTCTACACGCCCATGTCCTGAGTAGTGGGTGAAGCACTTTAGACGTAAGTATTTTAGAAAAACACGTGTAAGTTTTAATTAGATAGAAAAGTAGGTAATTATTTTATTGATTTTTAGTAACAAAACACATATTGTTAAAAAAATGCCGACTTACCAAGTAACTTTAGACATTAAAATCGGCGATGGGTTTATAATAGTTTATGTGACTGCCACATAAGGAAAGGCATCGACTTCATTAATTTCAGAGACCAACATTCGTATTAATGCCTCATTACGAGTATGTACACGTACAGTTAATTACACTGTTTTATCTACACACGTATTATAAGCTCTTTAAGAAGTGTTTAGAAACCGCACGTTAAGTAACTAAGACCCGCATCCAGCATCGTTTCTCTGTTACGAAGCTAGCGGATGTGAGGTGATATCTCAGAAATATCAGATCTTGATCGCTCATTTTACACGAAAGTTTTGCTAATATGGCCAGTTTATAAACAACAAAACAAATTATATTTTTACATAGTGATTACAATATAAATTGAACTTTAATTAGCGGTAAATCTGTAAATGAAAACTATTTTCATGCATATCAAGCAACCGTAGTTATTATTTAATTCAGAGACAATCTAGAGCCAGTTCGAATTGCCATATCGTTCGATAACAAGTAACATGCGTGATTTGTCAAAATTGTTTGCAATGAGAAAGGCAAACTGACATTTTACGAGTATCTAACTGCGGTCAATGTCAAATCACATACCTACATTTTTCAAAGAAATTGTAAAAATTAAACCTAAATAATGTTATTGCAGAGCTTTTCTCAATCAGGAGTTTTATTTTATTCAACCTCTAAGATGATGAAACTAGAGTTAAACATTTTAAACAACTTCTACGTGAATAAAGTCGGAGGCAGAAGCTACTGATTCATAATTATTTCAGTGAAAACAGACTCTCTTCTAATATTAGTTTATGTCTCTAAATCTATCATCATAGCGAAGTCTATCATATAACTTTTTCACATTTTTCAGCAACATTATTTCCACCTTGGGCGTTAACACTAGAAGCCCTCAATACGCTCAGGATTCTATTTTAGAGTCCCTCACAACTCTCTGGATTCAACTGTAGCATCCCTCGCTTTGTTCAGGAGTCAATGTAAATTCAATGCAAAATTATCATTTTGCTCCCTTGTGACACAATCTACTAATTCCTCTTCTTCTATTAAAGCCATATCAGGTAAAGAGACTAATTAATAGTAAGAGAGAAGGTATGATGCCTAAAACTAAATCCTTGTACTGCAGTATCGAATATCCATTAGCTAATTCAAACTTACAGATTTCCATTTGAATTAACGTAACACCGAATAGCTTAATCGAACCATAATCGTAGCAAATTAAGGTTAAATATAGACCGAACGGCGCACGTTGTGTTTTCATCAGAGCATATCACAGCCTTATTAAATGTGGAGTTAGTAATTAAGGTGGGGTAATGGGTGTTAACTGTGGGGTACTTTGATACCAACCTTCACATGGAATTATGTTATTTTCACTATGAAAGTAAGTGAAACGGACCACAATCTCCCTTAGCCGTTGCATTAAGCTTGCAAAACGCTAGAAAGATGATGACTCTATGAATGTAAAGGTAAAGGTAAGTACTTAGAGGATATAACCAAACGAAGTAGCCATTAACATGTTTTCCACTCTGTCGAAAATGGAAAAAAAAATGGTCATACACATTGTATGGACTGACGTTTATCTGACATGGCTATTTTTACGTTACGTATACATTTGACGTGCCCCTCCCCGCAAAAATCGGCAGACTGTTTTGTACCGAAAATTACAGACAAGGCGTCTCCGTTTGGTTATATCCTCTAAGGGTAGGTATAAATAGAATACTCCAATAAGTAGTGAAAAAAGGCTACTAACCGGTTTCATAATGTGGTTGCTACACAATCAAAGGCGTTAAAATATGAGTGTGAGTTTACAAAACGTGCGACGTATAATAAGGTCACACGAGTGTTTAATTATGTAGGTACAGTTAGTTAGACTGTGTTACAGTGCAACTGTCACTGTGGCACTACAATGGAAGATAGATATAGAGACACAAAGCGTTTCGCTATCGTAGCGCAAGCGATTGTCACTTTGGCTAGGCACCCTATAATCCAAACGCCCTCGACGCGGACGCACAGCCTTCGATAGCCACGAAAGTTGAAATTTCTTCTAGACGAGTTCCTTGGAAATAAAGTTCAACAATATAAAGCAGTTTACTTAACTATTTTACTGCTAGTAATTTATTCCCTTAGTTCCATCAAAATAATATGTTATTGACAAAATGGATATAAAATATAATAAATAAAATCTTTCAAAGGTGATAATCCGGAAACCTCTGCAATCCGTTAACGCCCGGTTTCTTTTCCATCCGGATCAGCGAGGTTCTACCTAGGTTGCTTAACATACGTCCCACTGCATAAACACAGGCTACCTCTCATGAACAAGAACTTTGTTTGTCCCAACGTATTAGGTATGTTATCATGTTATAAATAACTACAGAGTGTATTGTATCAATCCAATTAACTATATATTCTAGCATAAGCATAAATTAGTAGGATTAAGTACCTATTAAAACAAGATTGATCTAAAAAAAGGTAAAGTTGCGGTTCCGTTCCAACCAAACCCTCAATCACACTGCATTGAAAACTCCGAAGCTATGAAATTCCCAAGCGAAAAATTTGTACTGTGGGACGGGATATCGAGCCGGTATCGGGAAAAAGTTTCTTCTCCCGATTTGTAGTGGTTTCATCCTCATATTGATACTGGAGTTATTTCATAAAAGAACTTCGCGCAATGAGTGGGTTTGCAAATTCTAATTGAATAGGTATGTGTGCAGGAAACTAATATGGTTTCTGAGATATAATGTGTCCTCAGTAACTTGAAATAAAAACATATTCAAAGAAGATAAGTTTTAAGTACCACTTATCCGCATGGCTGCCGTACCTGGTTTACATTGTTTACCTCATTATAAATAAATAAAGAGATAATTATGATTCAATAACACTCCGTGAATAACTGCCAAGTAAATAATATTAAAGTAATTAATTACTCGTCAGGTTGTCTAGATAACATATCCATATCTTATTAAGATTAGGTAACATTTGGGGCCTTTTTATGTGTTATTATAATATATTATAGTATTATTAAATATATAGTATGTATTCTAAATATTGTATAGTCGAACTTATACAAATAGTTGATATAGGTACCTGATTAAAACCGTAGGTAAATATTTGGATACATCTTATTTAACACACAGCACAGTATGAACGTAGCCAGATGTTCAAAGCATGCTGCTGCTATTCAATTGCACATACCTACAACAGTACAAAATGAGTGTAGCGATTGTTCAATGGAGAACAATAGAACTCATTGAAAGAATCATGCAACATTTAAAAATGCAGTTTAAAGTGATAAATAACATATTACGAGCATAATAAGCCTGTGCACTTATACAAAACATATTGATTTCGTTAATTTATAAACATCAGTTTACTGTTTATTAATTCTCTTTTTTACCGCTGCTTTATTTCTTCTTACGGTTCTTAATAGATTAATTGGTATTATTTTAAAATTTAGATAATTGTCTTATTAGGCAATACCTTTTCTGGAATTTTCCCTAGAGCACGATCGCTGACTGCCGCGTGGTGAAAGGGTTAACCAACCCAGCGCCACAAAACAAATGACATTGTCCGCGATCCTTATCTTTTACCTTTTTTACCGATGCTATTCGATATAAAGCCACCTGCACTACCACACCTCATGTATTTGGAAGACAGGCAACATGTGTATCAGACTGTATTTTTTTACGTTCTTCGGAATTGTCATTGCAAGAGGATATTTTGAAGGTAATATTTTAATGCCAATTTATTACATTTCTTTGCAATTTATGCGCCTAATTTACTTACTTCCGATAAATGAGCGTTTCTTTTATTTTTTGCCATTTTTTTTATATTATGACCTTTTTTGCCACTTTTGTGTTATTCTAGTCAGGATCGCGAGCCCTTTTCATCCTTAAAGGAGAAAAAAAGTGTACTAAAATTTCCATACATTTTTCAAACTTTCCTTTTTGTTACCGCCATGGGGAAATGGTAACACAATAGGAAAAAAAGTCTGGGACATTTTTTTATCCCATTAGGATTGAAAGACCTCGTGATTCTGAGCAGAAATAACACAAAGGCGGTAAAAAAGGTCACAATATATAAAAATGATAAAAAATAAAAGAAACGCTCAAATCGGTCTCATAATCTGTTATCCAGAAACTTCTTGCTCTACTCTAAAGTATCTTGTATACAACAGCCATAGTTGACCTTTACCACAGACTAATATAATTTTCTCTCTCTTCGTGTTATTTTTACAGAACGAAAAATTATAAAAGATGGGCGGTTGAGTGAAATACCGAAAGGATTCAAATTAGAAGGAGAACATGTAGACGAACAATTTCAAAAATATGTGAATGATATCAATAGTTTAGCGCGAAGACATAACTTAACAGTAAAGTACCTAGTGAAAGTAGATACTAATAATCGTGTTTCCAAGAAAAATAACGTATTCAGGACAGGAAAAAAGTATAAGGTGCCTTTGAAAAGGAAAAGCATGAAACTATCGAGTCGGGAGTTGCTGCTAAGAAGATTGGCAGAGGTGAAGGAAGAAAAAACCGAACGAATAATAATAACGACACCGAAAAAACCGATTATTTTAACAACCAAAGTACCGCATTCAGGCAAATACAGGCCAATAATAAATGCCATTAAAACTAATTATACAAAAAAGATCCGACCTGTTAGAAGCAAGATCGTTACAATCGTATAACAGTGTGTATTTAATTTTTATTTTAATAAAACTTTTACAAAATATTTTCCGTATTTTATTTTAAGAAGAAACCTGTATTGTAATTACCTCCCTTAAACATAAATAATCTTATACTTTTAAACGAGCAATTCTTGTAAATACATAAATTCAATATAATATTCGTTTCGTTGCTTGTACAAAATTACACAAACAACGGTGCCATATGTGGCTTAAATGAAAAATTGTCCTAATTTTCATTGAATATCGTAAAACGGCCTGACATTTAAACAATCAAGTTTCAACTGTTTACCTAAGTAATTGTGTCAGATCAACCATAACATTCGATAAAGTATGTAGTAGTTATAGGTAGGTACTTACTGAAATTTATTTAAACAGACCGAGTTAGGTTAGACACAATTGTATATCCAATTAATGTTAATATTCTTTTGAATATCAGTTATGTTTCGTTCACCATGAGCTCCGCTTATGAAACATATTTCAACCAAATTGCCGTTCACGGATCCTATAAGACTCGTGGAGACGTATCCTGTGGCTCAGAGAGTGAGTGTATTGGAAAATGTGGGTTCAGACGTTTATAGACCTAAGAATAGTGGAGCGGCCATTGTTAGTTTAACGATGCTATTTTCCGATATGTTTTCTTTGTGTGCCAGCTGAAAACTCAACAATTCTAGTCGATTTCGATTACTGTATAAGTAAGTAGGTAGGTAGTTAAAGTATTTTCTTGGAACATGATTTGTAGATTCACAAAATATTTTTATCATATTTATTTATATTCCTACCTACAGTAAATAAGTACTTAACTTAATTACACCTTCTATTTTTCTAAATTTCATCTTGTAAATAACTATTTGTTTCATTTTTTGTCTTTAAAAATGAACAAACATAGGTTAGGTATGCAAGTGCATTTGACTCAAATTATAAAAAAAGTACTATTAAAAAACTTTGATCTAATTACAGTAGGTATGTTTGTTCCATTCGAATGATAAAAGCTCCATAAAATAATAATCCAACTGATGTATTAATGCACTTTGAAATTGAATTCTTCGTATACGTGAAAGAGTTAAACGGATCAGTGTTGAAATGAATTACACGATAGGTATTCGACGTATTTTCAGTATTGCAATTCATAATAAACTACATTTTGAGTACCTACACCTCGTTAAAGGGTTATGCTTAAATTTCCCAGGAGAAGGAATTAATTAAAATTGTTAAGTAAGTACTTACTTCATTTTAACAACAGAAGTATTCTGAAACACTGAAACCGATCACAATTTATCGGGAAGTTAGGCGCATAGATTCGATAAAAATATTTGAATAATCATGAATGTGGGAATAGGGTGAAATTCCAAAAACACATTAAAAATTATTTTCTATCCGTGTGAGAAAATAAGCCGCTTTAATAACGAACATATTCTGTTAAATCATTTTTGCAACACGATAGTTTTCTTCTGCTTCATCTGTTATGTTTTAGGACTAGGGTAGAATAGATATCCACGGAACTGCAGAAATATCTCATCCTCCAGCCAAAAGTCCGCAGAAGTATTACGACCCCACTTTAAAGTGCAAGTGTTTTGACAAGATGAAATTTTAGAAAAACTTATTGCCTTAAGGTGCAGGGAGTTCAGGTCTGTCTGCTAACGCAGCTCGCTGAGCACGCATGCGTGCATGCCCGGGATCACGGATATCATTATTATTTTTAACAAAAAAAAGTATTCGACGAGTTCGATCAAAATTAAAATTACGCATTTTTTGAAGCAATTTAATATATTTTTTTAACTTAATTGCACAAAAACTGTTAACATGATAACAGTTTTTGTGCAATTAAGTTAAAAAAAATTATCGATGTCTTTTAGATCTATCACCTACCACCCATCATAGAAAACGAATATGACTGTGTATCTGTATTTAATCAGATTTCATTTGATAATACAATGCACGTGTACGCGCAATAAATTATTCGGATGCAATTTGCATTGTTTGTAATTTAAGACAAAAGGCCTTCATGACTTCATTACTCTATCAGGAATTTATCTCTTTCCAAACGCGAGTAATTTATTTGCCGTAACCTAAGTAATTAATAGGAAATATTCTCAGTATCCAAAATGGATCCAATAAAAATCTTGGTTTTCCATGTATTTCACAATGACCCTTTCAAGGTCAGAAACTTGTATTTAACAAGAGCACTTTGTCAATAATATATTAATATCTATTAATTAAAAGAATCAGCAGAGTCTTCTTAATACAAATTCAAATGAAACATTTCAATGTGCTAAATTTCGTGCGTCTATTATAAGAATTCTTACTAAGTTTAAAATGTATTTTATTCAGGAAATTTCTACCGAAATTGTAGGACCTTTACTTTTTTCACCAAATCCCGCTTTCTTCACACATCTCGGTACGTTAGCCTCTTTCTATTCCCCGCACACGCTGTTTCGCATTCCGCGGTGTCGTGCGAGCGGAAACGCTACATAAAGCCTCCGGGCCGACACAACCACTGCACAAAATTAAATATCGCCCCTTTTAATATGGACGATTTCCCCCGCGTTGCAATATGTATTAGATTAAGTATGAATGACATACTAAGCAGAATGAGTCCTCTCATAACATCGAAAATAAAACAAGAGTAGATTAGGTATATATTATTTAAACTCAAAATTCCAACATTAATTTTGAATTTGATTTATCAACCTTTAAAACAACATTTCACTATTCAATTTATAAATGGGCGCGAGAACAAAATTAAAATGCACTTCGGTGCCGTAAATAACACAGTAAATTGACTGTGAAGTTATCGTGGACCATTCAAATGATAAGTTTGCGGTGAAGCGCCAAACTTCGAGCGGAAAATGCATATTTAGAATAATAACACTGTGTTTTCGATATACCTATTTGTTTCTGAATGGCGGTCGTTGTTCTAAAAGTTGTACCTACTGACAAAAAGACAGTCATAATAATTAATGACAAACATTAGCAAATTCTCGATTGCATTGTAAGGAAACCCGGTCGGTTCGGTAACATAAGTACCTAACTATTTATCTGTACAATTCCGCGTAGACGCTAAAGCGACTACTTTTTGACCTTCAACTTTTTTTTTGTAGAAAACAATTTTTGTCAGGAGGAACTTAACTGCTCAAAATCTTTAAATCGCTCGGCGTCTTCTTAGTCTATTACCAAATTACTTTAGGAGGCTTTACAAAGGCCAAATAGAATCCTATCAGGCTTTTAGATACATCATTTCATGTTTACCAATCGGTTTTTGGGGAAAGATCGTGAGAAAACAAGTCTAATCCTCCTTTGGGTATGGAAGGTCAGATGGCAGTCGCTTTCGTAAAAACTAGTAGCCTACGCTAATTCTTGGGATTAATTGCCAAGGGGACCCCATGCTCCCACAAGCCGTGGCAAAAAGTCGGAACAAAAAATATAGTAGGCTAATTAAAACAAAACCAGTAATCCGCAAAATAATTAGCAGCCTAACAAAAATCTATTTTTAATTAAAGGTTACATGTTATAAGACAGTAACAGAAGAGCATCAACAGCATTATCTGCTAGATGATAATGTTCCCCAATAACGAGAAAACACGTTGACGTCTTTGGTTGAAGAAATGTCACTTTTGACACTAACAGATCGGTATCGTATCGCTGTAACATATTATAAATAAGCATTGTTCGAATTGGGTCGCCAAACTAAGTTAGATGTGAGGCAAAATTGGTCGCAGTGTTGATGTTAGATATTATGGTGTTGGTGTTTGTTGTGTGAAATTATTATTCAGTTAATTGTGTATTTATAACGTTTATTGAATATTTTATTGTAATTATATCTGTATTTTTTTGAGTTTATGTTAAGTTATCTGACAAGTATTAATAGGTACCTAAGCGCTTGTATATACGCTGAAATAAGTTAAATAAATAAACAAAATAAAAATGAAACTTTTAATGACAGCTGCCATAACGTACCTACAGCTAAAATAAAAAATAAAAATATTCCGAGAGTTATGATCCTACTGTCTAGATCGACGAATCGTATTTTACACCAGACGAATCAGTTTTACGCCGCAATTCCATCACTGAAATTGCTTCAAATAAAGCAAAGGCGGGCAACGCATAAAGCATCGTACACACGGGAGCGTTTAAGGAGCTTACATTAGTCGCGAGCTGGTCTCATCCTGTACTCAGCATAAAGCGAGCGATAGCATCAACACTTTCACGACATGCAGCGCTCCAGTCCGCTAGGGAAGAGCCACAAATCGTGCCGTTTTACCAAATTTGAATTAGAAGCGCTTTGATATTTAAATGGAATTATTGGCGACTTTTGCAGTTACAATGGTCTAGTTAGTTTAACGGATATAAAATTTAAATTGATTCATCACATCAATTAAAAAAGATTTCTTCTTTTTCTTTTCCATGAAGTTGAGTTTTATAAAGTGATCAAATAGTGTATCTGTGAGCTAAAGATCTCACGAGAAATGGTTGAAAAATACGATCGTTACAGCAGCGGGACATACCTACATACGAAATTATTTTGCCTAAACTGAAACGGAGGCGCTTCGTGCTCGCTTGGTCATAAATTTAGATTGGGTAAAATTGTATTCATTATTTATTACTATCAGTTATTAGCCTTTTCAAAGTTGACATTCGTATGGTAACTGCAGCCGCTTTACTGTTGCGGCATTACTGCACCGGTGTTGACGTGTGCGCTGTCACTGTCAATTTCCCTGAATGAGTCGCAACATTAATGCCGCTGTAGTTGACATCCGAGTGACACCTTTAGGCTACATTTTAATGGGCCTGTAAATCCCTAGAATTGTGTCAAATTTTTGTTTGTTTTAATGGAATTTTATGCCCTGGATGCCAGCCCTTTAAGCCAAATCTCATAGAAAAAGGGGCAAGCTATGACAGTTGCCAACCCCATTGCGTAAGCATTGCTGCAGGAAACGTGAAATTAAATATCAATCTTCATTAAACGGCCTTGTGTTTATTTGAATGTACCTAATCTTTTTATCTACAGAAAATCATATTTGAGCTGCGATGGACAGAAAAATATGTACATTTTTAACAGATAAAAAAAACGGAACGAAAATGTCCAGAGCAATATGCAAATGAGTTTTTTAATAGTTTGAATCCATCGAACGCGGTGTCCTTCGTGGGTGAACGAGACGCCAATCATGCGAAGCGGCGCGGTGCGGCGCGGAAGAAAAAACCGTTCATAGCTATGGAACTGTGCTACGACGGCGAACGCGAACGCGAAGTGGTGCGATGCGGCACGAAGCAGCGCCAAGCGGGCGCAATCAGTGGGTTTTACATATTGCTAAACGCAAATGCTACGTGGCATGGGGTGAGGCGCATGTAGAGTTACCACTAGTCGTCTCTTGGGTTTTCCTGTAGGTAATCTATAGTTTAAAAAAACTAGTTTCTGTATTATATTTTATTTTTATTTTAGGCAAGATTAGTCGATTTTAGTATGATTTATCTTAGCTAGGTTCTATACCTATAATATATTTAATATAATAGGCACGTAAAAACATACACGTATTTGATATCAATATTGGTGTCCTTAGTTATTAGTTAGAAATAAGGAAATATCACGCCTTCTTGAGGAAAATGTCGATATATAGTAATTGGTTTCCCATCCCTCGCTTAGAAGAGTCGGCGAGCACAAGGTAAGTGGCGGCGGCTATCGCGCGATACATCACTCCTAAGCCGGTCCCGGCACAACATTCAGCGTTCTGAGAAACGATCTGATTACAATAAGGAAAACCTGCTACACTTTAGTGCTGGCTGAAAATGGGCTTTAGTTGTTTTGATTCCTGGTCCGTAACGAAATGTAGGTTAGTAATAGTTGGTAATAGTGTTACTACTTATAATGGTCCGACAAGAAATTGTAGAAAATTATTGAGGGCGCCACTTCCTACTTAACTGTCACATTTTTGACGTAAAATACATGAACATGGCAACAATTTATGATGGAATTTTTTTAGTTCCATTTTATTTAATTTCTACTATTTTATGTCGCACTATATCATTGTTCGTTATAGACGAACACAAATATGTATTTCTAAACGTGAAATCATGTTCATTTGCCAATAGTTCCTTGATTCAATCGAACTTTTACTTATTTTTGAGATTTCAATCAAAACAAATAAAATAGGGTTGGTTCAATTATTTCGATCCCCTTATTATTTACCTGCTAGGTATTAATTACCTCTTATGTTTTCATAGGTAAGGTAAGTAGGTAAATATCGTAATTTCTTATAAAGAGTTATATAGACGAGGATTACCAATATTATAATTCTTAAGTACTACTGAAATTTCTTACTATGTTTCTCTGAATGGTTTGAATTAGATAACTACTTAAGTCAAAAAAATAAACTAAGAGGAACAAGTGAACTAGTTATACGTCCCCTTTAATTATTATTTTACTTTTACAGAAGCACTCAAATTTCATCCTTTCAAGACTTCTCACTAAAACATGCTGAATTGAGAGTCGCATCCTGAGTTAGGACAAATACGTGACCACTTACCGCATCATTTAGACCTTTTTACATCGGCGTGCTCTTGCACTTCCACTGGAGCAACGAACTGCAATACCGAGTATTTGTCCACCACGATCCAGTTTAAGATAGGTAGTTTTTGTCCTTAATTTAAGCTTTATTTGTCACCATAACGCAGATAATAATTCGTGATCGGTAACAATGGTTTAATTTGGCAGCGTGGTCGAATTAAAGTAAAGAAAAGTAACAATATTGAAGGAGACGGTTAATTAAGGTACATAATTATGAAGGTTATTAACTTTAATTAATAATTTCTGTTGAATTTTACTTTAAATATTCCTAAGTCAACAACGCTGCCATGAAATTAAACCGTTGTTATTGATCACTAATAATAATATCTACACAAATTAAATAACTACAACCTGCGCAATTTAACAAACACACAGCTTTAAAATTTATTTTAATCTATCAGACCAACTAGGTTCAAATGAGTCGCAAATGTTACTTATGCGAAAACCATTAGGAAATTGTAAGTATGTATGTGCTAAGGTTATCAGGACTGCACTTCAATCTCCTGTCATCAATCTTTCACTCGAATAACCTTTTTTCGCCATTTAAATCCCACATGAATAATTAGTCTGTGAACCCAGTTATTTATTGCTGTAAGGTGCAATTTAATTCGTTTCAACCCATTCGGAATATTAACGTTGGCGGCCGTTGCACTCGGAAATATATTTGTTTACTCGGTTTTAATAAAAATATAGTTTTCAAACTTAAAAACTCGTTTCACTTCATCGCTAATTTTAGTAATAGACTTTTAAAGTTATCTATTAGTGTAGACACAGTTCCAAGTCGAAATGATTTTGAAAACAGTCAGATTTATTTAACAAAAAATAATAGGCTTATGAGAAGTGAAATTAATTAGTTTAAATTTAACGGCCTCCTAGCCTAGTCGGTAGTGACTCTGCCTACGAAGCTAGAGGTCAGGTGGAAATTCGGACAGTAAAACAGAGGCAAGTAAAACAGAATACGGTTAGGTCGATACGCTTGGCGCGTGTATGCCCAAATATGGTTTTATCTCTCTAACAAGTAGTAGTTGATGGTGCTCAGAGCATAAAAAGGTCAACCACGGCGTTGCATGAACAAGAGATTTCCTTTGGCAGGATTGGTCCTTAGGACTCAAAGATGGATTTAGGAAGTGGAGCCACCCAGATTTTTGATGCAGGTGGGTGGGGGGTGGGGGGGTTTTTAAGCGTCTGCGACGTCTGAGGTTATAATTCTTTAAGTTTAGGTTCTAAGTCAAGTTTAGTATCATTTTCGACTAAATCAAAGATGTAGACATAGATTTCATCCAAATCGGTTCAGCGTTTATTGATTTCCCATACAATCCTACACCTTACCCTTCATTTTAAGGGATTATTTTTAGAATAAAAACTATCCTATGTTCTTCCCCGGGACTTAAACTATCTCTATACCAAATTTTATCTAAATCGGTTCAGCGGTTATTGAATCCCCATACAAATTTCCACCTCCCTTTTTACACCCTTTAGGGATTATTTTTGAGATTAAAAGTATCCTATGTTCTTCCCTGGGACTCAAACCATCTCTATATCAAATTTCAACTAAATTGGTTCAGCAGTTTGAGCGTGAAGAGGAATAAAAAAAAATATTTTTATCATATTTTATGTGTATTTACTTCGGAATGGTGCCGTAATGATATCATAAATGAATTTGGTATCCCCGATTTATCCAAAAACGATACCAAACTTGGCCTAGTAACTAAAATGATATAGATATCAAGATAAAGTTTAGAGCCCCCCCCCCCCCTAAAATTAACATCAAAAATCTCGGTGGCTCCACGTCTTAAATCCATCCTTGGGTCCTAAGGACCAATCCTGCCAAAGGAAATCTTTTGTTCATGCAACGCCGTCGTTTAGGGCTTCCACCCTCAACTATAGGTTTATAGATGCTACAAAAATATGCCCAAATTATTTGCTACCATGGCAAACAATACGATACTAGGCTATAATTTTAATAGCGGTATAGGTGGCCGTTTTGGACCGTAACAAATCCTCCTGCTAGAAGCACATCCCAAAATATGTCCTGAAGTTGTTTACAAGGCATTACGAAAGCTTATTATGAAACTTCGTCATCCTTAGGGTAGGTTTACATCGCAGAGCGTTTGAAAGTTTAATGAAACTGTGCTACAACTCTTTGAAATAGCTATTAAGCACTAGACGCGCTATTAGCGGTAAGTAGTGCATTAAATTGTATACTTTAATATGGCTAAGCGTCAGCGTTTTGGCAAACGAAGGTGCCAGTAATTGAAGTGTGAAATGGCTAGGTAATGATTTTGGAAGAAGTGTAAACGGTATAATTAAATAGATGATAGCTGTCTTTAAAATGGGCGGCAAAATAATACAATAAGTACCTGCCTCTTTAAAAAAAAAATATTTCATTGTAAAATTGTACAATTGTACATTTAGGTACTCTAGATCCGTAAAATGGGCCACTTCGAATTAAATTTCCACTCCACACAGTGTTGTTCTCCATGCTTCTGAATTATATTAGTCAAATCCTCTCATTAATGCTTACCTAATTAATTTGCACCCAGAGTATAAAATACTCGCTTCAGATTTATGTCATGCCTTCGGGCATCCAAGTCCAAGCAACTACTATCATTAAAAAATAAATTGATCCTAATTTCTATCAAGCCTTCCGTTTGTTACTGTAAAATGTTGGCTGTTCAAAACTAGAGCTTATTATTGACACAATTAAGTTGAATATAGGGATGCAATGATCTGTGCTACAGCACACCAAAGGTTAAATAGTTAATAACCTAGAACTCTCTTACTATAACCTAATAATTCAAATCCTAAACTTCCAGGAAATTATGTTCAAAGTACTCCATTAGAGTTTAATTAGCCATACGCCCTAGGCGCTTGTAATTACTTATTGTGTTTTGTACAGAAGAGCCGAAATTATTCAGTAAATAGTTTTAGATGAAACTTTGCTTTAGCCAAACTCAAAATGTTCTGTTTAGCATCAAAGTGGAAATCCAAAATCCCTTAAGCCGAGTTAGAAAATTACCTAGTCGACTTTTGTCGGCCTATCTTGCGACAGTGTACCTTATCAAGTACTAAATAAGGGTGTATTTTCTTGCAAATGCATAGTTGTATTCAATGTAACTGTGAGCGAATAGCAACTTTATTTCCAGCGCGACAATTGGCCAACTAGATTTTGGCAACTAATTGTTCAGATTAAAGTTTGGGTCGCTCACTAACTTTACGATTCCTCTATTTAAATTTTATCCGGTTTTAGGCTTAGCTCGATTTGCATAATGCGTTTATTGTGATTTACTCACACAAAATGTAGTTTGCCATTTTGTGAGAACGGCTTTGATAACATTTTAATGTGTCTCATTTCCAGTGTAGGCACTCCTTAAAGCATTCATTTGTTCATTAATGATCTTTTATCTAATATTTTTAACATAAATAGGTACGATCGTGCCTAAATTCAAAATTCAAATTCAAAATGATTTATTTGCAAATATAGGTAGTACATACAGTGTCGCTATATTTGATCAACAGGCATGCAAAAAACATATGTCCATATGTATGTAGAAATGATTTCAATTTTAAACATATTGTATGTTTAAGATTAAAATCACTCCAAGGTTGTCTTAAATCTAAATTAAAATAATGTGCAGAAAATATGAATGGAAATCAATAGTAAATAAGAATACAAAAGTCGCAATGTGAAAGTCAAAAATGAGAAAAAATATAAATTAAATATTCAAATAATCCTAATTAATTTAAACTAGATGAAAACCTGGTTTCGCTCGGGTAAAATAAATAATAATAATAGGTACTCATTTTGAATTAAGTAAGTAATAATTTACTTTTAGACTTCAAACCTTCATCAAGGCGGGTACATACCTATCTTATCTCAGAAAACTTTAAATCCGTAACATACAGTTATAACTCTAAAAACTTACTATTCCAATATATATCTAAAAACAAATATGTAATTAAAAAACCTAACCTAACCCGCTTTTCTGGTAGCAGTTCGGTTCTGTAAGGGTCGCAGTTCTAACGTAACCTAACCCTCTTCTGGTTGCAGTTTGGTTCTATAAGGATCACAGTTCTAACCTGACCCACTTTTCTGGTCGCAGATCGGTTCCGTAAAGGCCGCATTTATAACCTAACCCACTTTCCAATCTCAAAAGAGGGAACCCTTTTGTACCTACCTTCCCTTCATGGCACTAAAATGAAAGTATGGAAATTATGACTACGATTTCATTCTTTAATATTAAAGCCTGTCCGTTAATATTAAATTCGTTTACAAAAAAAATAAACAAAAACTGGATAAGTGCAAGTCGGACTCGCCCACCAAGGACGGAACATTGTTTAGTATTAGTTGTTATAGCGGCAACAGAAATACATCATGTGTGAAAATTTCAACTGTCTAGTTATGACAGTTCATGAGATTATGAGATACAGACTGGTGACAGACAGACGGATAGCGGAGTCTTAGTACATAATAGGGTCCCGTTTTTACCCTTTGGGTATGAAACCCTAAAAAGTGACCAAGGCCTCCAGTGCCCCAGGCTGGAATCAAACCAGCGTCCTCTGCTATCGCAGCAGGTGCCTGTGCTATTCTGCCATTGGGCCACAGCAACATAGGTCTAATTTTTCCAAGTATATGCACTACTTACTGAAGGCTTGCCATCCCTAAATTGAAATTGAAATTGATATTATTTATTTCAGGCATAGAACCCATAGTGTTAGTACAAAATATATAATTTAACTACCTATATCTACATATGTTAGTGTACAATATGTAAAAGAATAAATACCTAAAACTACTTAATACTATTTATTTTGATGATGCGTTGGGTTCGTGCAATTGATTCCAACGCCTCATCAGTGGGCAGTCTACTCTAACCGCTAACCCTAAATTAAATTTACCCTACCCTAAGCCTAAATTATTTTTTTTTTCTGAAAATAATTTGTTTTGTTCTAATAACATAGTGGAGTCCTAGTAATAGGGGTCGCGTTTTTATCCTTTGGCTACAGAACCCTAAAAATCAACCTAGTTTTGGTACTATGTACTACGCTTCACTATGACTCTGGAATTGTAGCAGTAATTGACCGAAGCGTAGCGAAGGTCTACGTTTTGACTCGGGCATTTTGCTTTCGTATGTCCGTCCGGATGTTCTCCTCTACAGGTCACAATTCTCAACCGATTCTCGTGAAATTTTGTGACCAGATTCTATGATTAAATAATTTTTTTATGTCAATCCAGCTTTTGGAAATTTTTAAAAATGGCGGAGTCGTGATACCTCGCGCCTAAACAAATAGTCGTATCGATATCATAAGAGTTTTTTTCTTTTTGAGATATGTTTATAGATTAAATGGCCAAAAATTCAGAAAATTTATTTCGCTGGTTTCGGAGGTATTGAGATATTTAATTTTAACTAATTTTAAGTTGAGAAATAGTAGCTAAATTTCGTCAGCTTATCTAAGAACTATTTGGCTCAGTTTGTAAACGTTCGCTTTTTTTGTTTGCACAGAGAGTCTGGGTTCGATCCCCAGTATTTGTATGCTGGGATATAACTTTTTTTATTTTTTTACACTTTAATTTCGTATTGTTTTTTTTTTTTTACTATATTTAAAGCTCTTAGGACCATGTAATTTAGAGCTCTGCTCGCGAGGTCTACAGCTCACAGAGCCACTAGTTAATATTGTTTTAGTTGTCACCAGACAATTTATTAAAGTAAAACTCTGAAGTTATTATTTACTTACACTTTTATTTGAACCAGCTTAAAATATTTCTTATTATATATACCTACTATCTACATGTCTTATTATATTTAATCTTATATTCAACTTACATTGACACCGGAGATCACTTATTAATAAATTAGCTTTATGCAGTTCACTTTCCGATTCACTGATATGCCTCAAATTTGATTCATAGTAGAGCACGGTTATCAAATATGTCCACAATACACTGTAGTTTTTTGCACTGTTTCACACTGTCAATATACTTAATTAGAGTGGGTTACAGTCAGCTGGCACTTAAACTCAAAGTTTCTTTGAACTACTTTTGCTACTTCAACGTCATTTTCATCTCGCTCACTTATTAGTTTGTCACAATCCTTCCTGAAGAGCTCAAGCTGCTTCAAGGTCGCTTTCACTTGCATTTCCAGGAAGCTAGTAGTGCCTTGACATGTAAGAATATTTGGAGCCATTCTGAAAAATTAAAATACAACTGAGTGACCCATATATAGACAATGAATCGGTTCAAATCCCGGTAAAGGAATTTATTTGTGCGAAGAACATATTTGTTCCTGAGTCATGGTAATTTTCTATGTACTTCCAAAGAGACGTTAAGAGAGAGTAGTTTAAGAGCTTACCGTGGGGCTAAAGCAATTTGTGTAAGAATGTCCCTATAATATTTATTTTTATTTATTTGTAGTAGTAGTAGTAGTAAAACACTTTATTGTACAAAAATCAAAACAAAACAGGAAAAATAATATTCGTCATTAGTACAAAGGCGAACTTATCCCTTCTAGGGATAAGGGGTTTAGGGGTTTATTTGAGTGAAATCAATGTGTGGAATTAAGTGTGTACACTGATTATAAGGTAATGTATGTGCCAAATGTGTACATCTCAATCTTTGTTCTCAAACTATCTCATACGTTAAACAAAGAAAAATTGCACGTAACCAATGTATTTTGATGGGACGTTCCTATCGGCGAATTAAGCTATGAACTTTGTAACATGTAATGAGTCTCACATATGCAATACAATGATAACTATTGTCTTATAAAGCAATGACCTTTTATTTATGTAGACGTGTGACGTTCATAGTTGACAAAATTAAAATTTGATCCAACGATTTTGACAACTTGACAGGTTCGCGTCACCCATACGACCAGCGAAATGCTATACATGGAAGTATTCTGTCCGCTCAATTATGACCCAACGCAAACTACCCCGCGATAGGCGGTACTTACAAACTGCTCGATTGGCAATCTCAGTACGACCGAGATGACAGTCAGTGACAAATGGCTAAATTGATTTATAAAAACAACGTTTTTTTGTAATTAAAAATATATTCATGTGTCGTGAAGTGGTGCAGAAGTTATTTTAGTTCATACCAAGAACAGTGGAATCACTTTTCACTTGTAGTAAACAGATAACTTCAGTAGAATTTGGAAAAAACATGACGATTTGTTTTCAATACTACTGTGCTAAGCTAAAACGTAACAACTGCATACGACTTTCATAACAACATACGACTTTTTAAATTGCGAGGATAATAGGGATGGTGTTATGCTAAATGAAGTAGACTATTTTATTAACTTGTGTTTGGTTTAGGTATTTTCTATATAATTATAAATGTAGTAACAAATTCCTTCTTACAGATTTGTATTTTCCTTTTTTATTTCATGAGATGGAGCTATAAAAAAACTACCTAGTTATTTCAAATTAATAATCAAATTTGGTATTGTCATTTTACATTACTTTCCATTCAGATTCCCACAAGATGCTATTCGCAGAGAACTATGGAAAAAAGCTGTCCAATTAGAGAGACATGAAATTGAGTGGATGCCTGGCAAGATATCTAGAATATGTTCTATTCATGGAGATATAACCCATGAGATAATCATACCCGGTCTCCTATATGTAGATACATTTTTCCTATCATGCTTTCACTGAATTAATTTAACAAATACACACATTATCTGAAAATCTTGATCATTTGAATCCACCCTCTACTGTCACATATATGTAGGTTCTCTCTCAAGCCATTTCCGTCAGTAGAAAAGAGCGGCAAACATATTAACTCACATTATAGATGGGTCTAACGCGAATTATATTCAATTACCTTGATTTACCGACGTAAATCAGTTTCGTTTCGTATAATGTGAGTTAATATGTGTTCAAAACGCGAAAGTTTAAAATATTATAAGAGCGGCAAATTTAGAAAATGTAAGCTCGCGAACGGCTGTGGTCCTATACAAAATCTGCCATACAGATTGATAATAAAATATACAAAATACTTATTATAGCGGAATACATTTATACAACAATGATATATTTACTTATGTTGAGTTAGTCTGTCATTTCATAACAACATTTTTACTAGTTATCTTTTAATCTGCATTAAATTATTATACGTGAATTATTTGACTGGTTCTTCAATGTATGGCATAAACCTATCCCTGTCCAAGTCATATTCTAATCAAATATGGACCGCGAACTCTCAGCGGCCAGTACGTACAGCAAGACGGTTATTAGCGGATTAATGTCGCTGATTGGTAGTTATTGACATTATATGCATTTCATTTACACTTAGCTATGTACCATTAGTGTAATAAAGATGACTATTATTTCGTTTACCAGCTTTGATTACAGGCTCTGTAAACGCGTCGTCTTATTTGAGTGTAGGCGTAATTGTGTATGTGTGCTAATTTGGCCCGAGAATTTGAACGGTAATGTTCCTAAAGGCGGTATCCATGGTTATATATGATCGCAGCATACGACTAACTAAATATAGGTTCCGGAACCTATATTTAATGGCTCACGATCGTGCGCCTGGTACCATATCTACCTCATTTTACTTACATCTATGTTATAAAGTAACAATATAATAAAACAAATACTTACTCGTCAGTTGAAATCCAAATTATACCGTCCTTATTTCGGCCTTAAAAAAGGCCGGTAAATACAAAATGTAATGTAAATCACTGTTTATCGTTATTTGTACAATTTTTACACTTTAAACTATTTATTTCACGTATAAATCGTATAATAACTGACTTGATATTTCAAGTATATCAACATGTGATTTGACACTGAGAGTTTCCGTTCAGAAACTCTCCTTTAGAGCGCTTAATGTCACGATAAATGGATGCTAGATGAGATTGACGTGGATTGACGCCAATTTCTTTTCGGTAGATTTGATCATTCCGTCGATGCCTTAAGGCGTAAGTACTTATTTAGAATGACATAGATAATTTGCGAACTTCGGAGTTCGCGGTTATAACCCAGCTACCACCATGCATATATTCATAATTTCTGAACGCCACCGTCGAAGTGAACGCAGCTGTCAAGTGTCAAATTGAATAATGCATTGTTTGTCGAATTTTTTTCACTTTTAAATGCAAAATACGCGACAATACGAATTTTGCGGATATGAGTTGTCGATTCAAAAGTGTTCTTTACGCTCTTTCGATTGAGCATAATTTCTTTTGGTTTTTCCGTCAAACGGGCTCGCGTTTCTTTATATAGATTCATATCTTATTTTTTAAGAGACGAAAGTCTTTAATCAATGTGTGTTACCAGTGATGACTTACGGCTCCGAAACGTGGTCTTTCACTATCGGCCTCATCTCAAAACTCAAAGTCGCCCAACGAGCTATGGAGAGGGCTATGCTCGGAGTTTCTCTACGTGATCGAATCAGAAATGAGGAGATCCGTAGACGAACTAAAGTCACCGACATAGCACACCTGATTAGCAAGCTGAAGTGGCAATGGGCAGGCCACATTGCACGCAGAGAAGATGGCCGATGGGGTCGAAAAGTGCTCGAGTGGAGACCACGGACTAGCAAGCGCAGCGTGGGACGTCCACCCACAAGATGGACAGACGATCTTGTTAAGGTCGCCGGAAGACGCTGGATGCGGGTCGCTTCCAACCGGCACGTATGGAGGTCCAAGGGGGAGGCCTATGTTCAGCAGTGGACGTCTTATGGCTGAGATGATGATGATGATGATATCTTATTTTTTAAATCTTAATATGCCTCAAGGACGCAATATCACTGTTTACCCATTAATTTATATTAATGATATACCAGCACAAATAACTCGCAATGTTTATAATATATGTTAACGGAAATATATATGTAATCCGTCATTGTATATAATTCCTAAAAAGGCCTGGAAATGTGTGTGAAAAACATAATATTTTAGACACATTTTCTAGAAAATCCAAACCTAAGTAGCAATCAGAAATGTAGGTATTCATTTTATTTACAGAAAGCATTAGTTTTATACATTTCAGTCAAATATCAGAATTTCATACAATTCCTAGGAAATGTACCTACACATTTCCCAGGATATATACCATACATTTCCTAGGATATGTGTGTATTAAAAAATCTTTGAAACAATATTTTATACATTTCCTAAACAGCCTCGGAATTGTACCTAATACAATTCCTAGGTTTCATACATTTCCTGTAACATACTAAGGTAACTAAATATTTTAACGAAAAAAATGTTCATTTCAACAAATAAAGGTAGGTACAATATCCTATAATTAAAGTAAATACACAAAACTAAACTCGAACACGTTCGGGACTCCTTCAAACTTCCTCGTACAATAGCAGTCGTAATTTCGTGTTACTTGCCGAAACTTTTTCCCTCACGATAAGAGTGAAACCGTATAAGTTTATAAATTAAATCGAGAAGTTACAGTGTCGCGGAATCAGACGCTCTTGTGATCGACAAATATGGATATTACTTGGAGTTTTGCGTCCGCTGGGAATATTCTGAAGTTAGAAGTTTAAGAATTGGCATCGAGTGTGATATATTATGCATAGATGTCTTACAAGTTTTTTTACACATATAGGAATAATAATTTAGATAGGTAACTCACGGATCTTGTGCAAACGTAATGTAAAATAAAATAATATTCGGCAAAGTGCGAGTTGCATATGTAAGTAAAACAACTACTTTGGGAAACGTCGTTGCGTTTTTGTGAGAAATAGTGAAAAATTGTGTAAAAAACGTAAAATTCAGACGATATGTGCTCTTTTTTTTTCATTGTTTCTGATCATCTCAGATTCACCTTGCAGTATTACAATAATACATTAATAAAATAAAACCTAATCATAAAAATTGCATAAGTTTTAGAACTAATGTTTATTCCACGTAACCCGTATTGGCATCTTATTTAGCGCTAACCAATAACGATAAACTCGTCTCTACAACGCCACTACGTAAACATTCGATACATTATTAAGATTCGCTCACTGATTGGCTCGCTGAGCCTCACCAAAATTTGCCCTCTCCAGTCTCTTTGCATAAAATTTGCATTATCGATCCTCGACGTATTCGAGCGTTAGTAACTTTCGAAGAGATTATTGGGCTCGAAGATATTGCTGGAAAGGTAAAAAGGGATATTCTACAAAGAAACTAGAATGTACGTATTTGCTCCTTAGTAGCAAAATCTGTGAATGTTTGATGACAAGGCAGCACACGCTTCATTAAATGCAGGTTGTAGAATTTGTAGTCACAATTTGAATACGAATTTAAGTATTATTAACGTGACTTATGTAACCATCGCAGTCATTATACTTATACCTATCACGATTTAAACGTATAAAATGAACACTAAAGATGCAAACTTGCACGGTCACTCTTAATTTATTAATTATATATATTTTTATTAAGAACAACGCTAAAATCCGCATTACTGACGTAGGCGAGAAAACCGCTAGGCTCAAATGGGACTGAGCCGGTCACATCCACCGCATGCATCCGGAGAGGTGGGCTAGCTTAGCCACCAAGTGGATGCCGGTAGAGGGACGTAGATGGGGCAGGCCGAAACGGAGATGGCGGGATGACCCGGACAGATTCCTGAACAACTGGCCGGAGGAAACCAAATCGGGAGTCGTGGAAATCAAGGGGAGAGGCCTTTGCCCAGCAGTGGGACACTCAGATAGGCTAGGAAAAAAAATGAGTACAAACATAATTTCTTAACGCAATAATGTTATAGGTGTATGTAAAAGATTTTTTTTGTGCCAGAAGAGAGCAAACTTTGTTTTGGCTGTAAGTGCTTACTTTCAGTCTCAAACAAACGCAGGATTCTGTAATTAAATCAGAACCGTAGGCCGCAATTCTACGAGAAAATCCTAAGCATAGAAAAGATTTTGATGAAACGAGATACGAAATAGATTTGATGTGACACGAACTATTTCATCTCAGCAGAAACTTACAATTTATATCAATAAAAACTTTAAGGAAAAGGAGGAATAAGGAATGATTCAAGCTCATTATTACTTTTTTAAATATTAAGCCTGAATCATTAATTTCGCATGTTTTTTTCTAATCAAATATATATCACACTAGGCGTTCAAATTATACCTTGAGATGAAAAAAATGCTAATGGCTTAACAAAGTACGCACTATGCTATAAAAGTACCCATTTACTCGCAAATTGAAGCATTAATTTAATGTAACAGGTGGCAAGCGTACAGCTAAGACCATTATCCAAAAACACCAGTGATTTCATCCCAATAATATATCATGTCGTGGCCAGCTAAACGTGATGTATAGGGCCTAGGTGTCCTGTAGTAGCCGTAGTAGGATTAGCATACAATTTATCGTGCCTAGGTTAGTGTTGTTGTGTACGCAAATAAAATCTGGGTGCATTGAGGAGATAATAAAAATATCTTTAAAGTTAATTAAGTTTAAGTAGACGGATATTTATTTCAAAAACTTTTAAGAAAAAAGACACGAGACTTGAAATTGGGTCACTTATCATAGAAACATCCTTATTAGTGACCCGGTTTTATTTGCCCTTGGGTATAGATCGATTAGATTGTGAAGACATACCAACATAGCCTTAATTCATAGAATTCTTACAGGAGGCCCTCTAGGTTGAATGATGAGATAGCGCAGTCACTTTTGCTGAGAAAGCGCTGAGATAACGCGGAGGATTAAATAAACAAATAGAGCTATGTAATATCCTTAATGACATAGTGCATCAAACGGTTTGTCCAACCCTTTATTTTATACCTCAGTCTTTATATTTTACTGTTTTATATTATACTTATACTTACGGAGAGCTAAATCAATGATAATGATTGTACTCGGACAAGAAAAAAGATTAACGACATAATCACCAGCTGAAAGAAAACAAGAGGGCGGAATGTCCGGGATACAAATAACTGGCAAGAATAACACACGAGCTGGACTGAACTCTCGACATCTGCCGGCTCTGCGATATATGGTCACCAGAAGCGGCTAACTACTTGTTCAACAAGAAATGTCACAGTTGACAGATCATATCCATAATAATGCCATAATGCGCAAGAGAGTGGCCTCCCTGATGCGCCGTGTTAGCGACAGCCCCAGCAGCCTTCTGAACACTGTTATTGACAATTTACAGTGTCCAATAGTGCTCAAATGGAACTCTATGCACATGGACCATAGAGGTGGTGTTGGGCAAATTTAGATAGGTACTTAAGAATTAGTTATAGTTAATTTAATTTATTGTTTTATTTATAATGTAACTATTGATATGTATGGATCTTGTTATCCGAAATAAAATATTAAACTAGTAGTTCGCCCCGAACTGAGAACTCGCGGTTAACCAAAAATTATATAGCGATTGACTTTGTTGCACCTACTTAGGTACTCGTATAGTGCGACATAAAATAATAGAAAATAAATGAGGGCGCCACTTTCTACGTAACTGTCACAATTTGACGTAAAATGCTTACACATGGCAACAATTTAGTATGGACATTTTTGAGTTCCATTTTATTTAATTTCTACTATTTTATGTCGCTCTATAGGCGGCAATGGATCAAAGATCGTGTGGATTTATTGCAAGGTCTGTGGAGCCCTTAACTGATAGATTTAAGCAAAGAGTAGTATGTATAATATAGATGGCCAAGCCAATCTTGTCAGTAGAAAAAGGCGCGAAACTCAAATTTTCTATGAGACCATATCCCTTCGCGCCTACAGATTTGCTTTTTTGCATCAATTTTGAAGCGCCATTTGCAAGTTTAGCGTTAAGTAATATAGATGTCGCTATTTTTTCGAATAAAGGGCTTCGTATACAGCTGTGCCTCCCCTGGATTTAAGTCACCACCATAGAGATTAAAATAAAGTGTATCTGTGCTAAGCCGAAATATTTCCTGTCAAAGGTCAAATACATATATTATGTTTATTCTATTTTATTTTTATCTTGCTAATTATTTCAAAATGGTAAATTTAAAAACGATATTATAAAAGTGTAAGTCGAGCACTTTCATTTGATACTAAACTCGACTATGTTTCTTGCAAAAAAATTACCAGAATAGCAAGACCTCTCACAAACAGCTTTTTGGCCTTCTAAGCTCTTCTAGCTCAATAACCCCTCGATCGGGCCTGCTCATAATTTAATGACTAAAATATAACGCCCTTGACTACACGTTTACCCAATTTCATTTAAATTAGAACATATTTACTTAAGTTATTGAATATCAAACTATCTTCTGACAGTTCAGCTTAAAAACATCGAAATGCCGGGACGTGCCGCTAGCCAGCCGCGTGTTCAAAGTCGAATGTAAGAACTTCGCTTCACTTCGCTTCGCTTCGCTCGCTCGTTCGATAAATAAATAAATAACTTGACAAGATCTTATGTAAAGTTCGAATCGCTCTTCGAGTACGTTGTGTGGATATCATCATTATTTACCGTTGTAAACTGGACTAAGCGTAACCTATTTAATACACTATTCTTAGAGAAAAATAATTTTGAACGGCACTTTTTGATAACTTTAGCGTCAATACAATGTCAACTTTTGTGCTCACAGCACTAAATTGGCTTCCGATGATGCTGAATTGCTGACAGACGGTGGGTGTCTATGCCGACGTATATTAGCAGAAGGTGGTAAATAGGCTTTCTTTAGTTTTACCGATCAGAACATTATTTACACTTGTTTATCATACTACTTACTTAGTGTTTAATTGTATTTAAAATACATACTTATGTCGAATCTGCTAGCACCTTCCAGTAACTACGTTCTTTAGCTACGTTCCAAGGTATTGAAACGCTATAAATTAGCTGGCTTATCTCACTGACCATTCGCGGCACACGTTCCTGGATTACACTCTTGTAAGGCGAATCTTTTATTTCTCCGTCCGACGATACAAATTAGAAATAAACAGTATTGATAGTGCTATAAAACTTAGAAGTAAATTAAAAGTGGAAAAATTGACTGTCTCGGGCGAGGCTCGGGATCACTACTCCATTGCCCTGCCAACTGAGCTACCGAGACTTAACTCGAGGACAGCGAATATTTCCACCATATGCGCCTCACATGGCACCTAGCGACATCTACCGTAAGAGTATTACACTTCACGGCTACCATAGTTTCAAGTGGTGTTGGAAATTCTTTATGGCATCGTTTGCAGACGTTTCTGCTTAATAAGTACATAGGTAATTTTAACCAAGATGCAAAGTTGCTTTTGTATTTATAGTATATCCATAAAGTATAAGTATTAAGTATATAATATAGTCGTAAACTGCTTTTAAAACAATTGGAAAAGTAGGTGTTAATATTTGTCATTACTAAATTTTTTTTTACATTCATAAATAATGTGTTGCATACACACCATTTTCACACCATTGTGATTAATTTATTGATTAATATTCAACATCACTATCACTAATACACCTTATAAAACAAAGTCCCCGCGGCGTCTGTCTGTTTGTGTGTTTGTATGTTTGCTCGCCATAAACTCGAAAACTACTGAACGGATTTTTATGCGGTTTTCGCCTATCAATAGAGTGATTCTTGAGGAAGATTTAGGTGTATAATTTGTTAACCCGTGCAAAGCCGGGGCGGGTCCCAAGTTTAATAAAAAAAAGGTTTCACTACTGCAGTTTCTCACATTGTATCAGATGTGTTCTGGTTCTGAAAGTAGAAAGACTGTAACTTACTGTCGATAGTTCTAGACAGTGCCCAAATATACGAGCAGTGAGCATCTTACTAACTAGTTCAAAAGTTTGCAGGTACCTAGTTAGTTTATTGTGAAATTTGAACACAGTGTACGTTTAAGTAGGCAGTTTACCTATAAGTATACAATATTAGATTACGTTTTACAAGCGTGATTGCATGATTCACACCATACAGAATATTTTCATGTGACATGTGAGTCAAAGCAAAAAATAAATACTTTTATTTCCATCCGATTTTAAAAGTACCTACTATAAGTACCGCATAAAAAGCTACCGTACATTTTTTCTACATAGGTAGTTATTACCTAAATATTTCGAAATACGTGAAATATGTAGATATTATATTATATTTGCAAATATTGTCACCAAAGATAGAAGTAAATAAAAATTTCCCGTATTGTGAATGTGATCAAGTCGTCAAATTCGCGTCGGGTGTTGACTCTCCGGGCGCGCTCGGGCAAACATAATTTACATCAGCACTCCTCGCTATTGTAGTTTTTATATTTATTTGATCACAATATTAAAAGGGAACGGTGGATTTATTGCTAGTAATGGTTTGTAATCCAGTGACCTGTAACTGTGACTATTTTTAACCAACTTCAACTAGTTCAACTTTTAAAAGGAGGATGGTTGTCATCTGAACTCGGTTGAATGTTTTTGTTTTATAGGTATTATTCCATGATCTTACCAGAATGACTTTCGATCTGAATCTTTTAGTTTTCTAATGCTTTTTGTAGCTTATAATATTAACAGCAACGGCTTTAAGTAGCATCACATATTTACTTCAAAGTTCATTGTCTTAGAGCTATTTGGCATCAAAGTTGAACAATTTTAGGCCAAAAAACTGTTTTCTGGTCATGACTTTTTTTCTTAATTAGCTTAATATTAAAATCTCTGACCAGTTCTTAGAAACGTCAAAGATGAACCCAAATATGTAGATTTCGTATAAGTATGTAAGAACCTTCACAGCAATCGAGTTACGAAAAAAGTGTTTTTATAGACAATGCTTAAAAAGTTATAAAAAATAAGTATTCATTAGTGATGTACCGACTATTGATTTGGCCGACTAGCCGACTAGCCGACTAATCGGCGCTCGAATGGCCGATTAGTCGGCCGACTAGTCGGCTAGTCGACCAGATCATTAGTTTCGTAAAAGTTTAGATGAAAAACAATAGTTTTGTTCCTTTAGTTGTGCTATTCATCATACTGACTTGGCTAAAAGGTGTTTTTTACAGGTTCAAAGACCTATTACAAGAATGCTCGTTAAATTTCTGTCTTTCTTTTATTTTGCGATCCTGAGCAGACCGTCCGTACCTACAGCTTGTAGTATTTCCAAGGCTCTATTTCCCGTACGTAGTCGCCAGTTAAGAACCTATCTCCTGGGGTCAGCGTCTTTACGAGCAACGTGCCCTGTCTAAGTCTCTAAATTTTTCAATAACATTAATAGTTCCCCATGGCTCCACCATTAAAAATAAACTAAATAATAATAAAATGATTTAACTATAGAACTTGTACACGAGATTACACGAGAATCAGTTAAGATCGAACTGTAGAGGAAAACACCAGCGCACCAACATAAGGTAACGATCAAACGGTACAATTTTATGAACAAAATTTTCGTATGCACCCTGAATAGGTATTTTAGTAAAATAGACATAAAACATATGGTAAATATTTACTGTTGATTTCTTTTTTTTCTCTTTTTCTTTCACTGATAAAGTGCCGACTAATCGGCCATTTTTGCCGACTAGTCGCCGACTAATCGCCGACTACAAATGTGGCCGGATAGTCGGCTTTCCCGACTAGTCGGCGACTAGTCGGTACATCCCTAGTATTCATTTCTTTCAAAATCCGGCAGACAAGAATGGAGATTAAAGATCGAAGGACAGATAGCCGTTTGTTTTATAATTCTATATTTAGTGCAAATGTAGTAATAACGGCTCAAAACTTGTCAAAATCCGATGAAAACCACGGGGAGCCCCTTGGGAACATAAAAGTCAACCCGATACTATTTTGACACGTGGTCGAAATTGTTTCAAACGAAGCTATATAAATGTATGAGATTTACAGCGTCTTTATCAGAGGACATCGTTGACACAACGACGCTGGTGGCGTGTGGGTGGGACGTACAAAACTTTAACGTTTGACGGTGAAGATGAGTCACTTTTCCTTCAATAAAAAAAGAAAAACCGACTTTTAAAAGTATGAAACATATTAATATTATACTCTTTATATACACTAGTAACTGATATGTTTTATGTCGGTGCCAAGCTAAATCTTTAAAGCGTCAACACACTGGCGAACCGAATACCGACCCGGGTGCAGTTCGTTGAGAAGAAAAGAAAGCTGCTCATTACTTGTTTGAGGGTATTATTTTAGGTATTTGGCTTTGCACCTACTTTATACATTCTATCCTATAATGTCTTACTATAAGTTTTTTCTCGATATTAGGGAGTGTCAAGTGACTGCACCGTTCTAATCTATTGCAGAAGGCTACAAAATAAGGCCTTAGGCATGTTCAGCATAGAAATTGGGAGATTTCTCAGTTAAAGACAGATTATTGTCTGTATATATTAGGTTAGACGGACGTTAGGACGTGATTGCACATTTATCATGGTGTTTAGGGTTTAGTTGTTGATTAAATTGCAAAAAAGCATTTAAATTGTAATATAGTGGATGTCAACAAAAAATACCAGTTGAAATACTGAAACACGCTTGTACTACTTTATAGCATATAAAGTATAGTAGTTAGTGTAATAATATATATTATATATTATCAAGTGTTATTTTTATTTGAACAAAAAGAGCTATTTATAACATTTCGAATGTGTTCCTGCTCATTTCATAAAAATCCCTCACGGAACAGAAAAGCAAGAAAGCATCTGACGAATTCTCATTGAATTTGATATAATTAACCCATATATGCAGCTGCTGGATAACAAATAATATGTGGATTTCATTACAGCTTCCAGTAATAGCGTCCACCTTTATTCAAAAACTAGCATTAAAACAGAAACTGCAACCGCTTTTATACAGTTCAAAGTCTCCACCGACGCTTTCTTTCAGCATTTAGTAGCCACTATCACATTTTTCTTAATATTGTCTGCTTAATATCTCACAACACAGAATATATACAGCTAATTACTGCTAATGCTGCTATTATGCAGCTTTTAGTAACCACAAATGCTTAAAGCTGAATAATGTCTGACTAACTGTGTAAGAAATAAGTATTATTCATCTTTAATATACAAAATCAATACTATGCAAAATTTATTCAGCATTTATGGCCCCACTAGGCCCACATATTTTCTTATTCCGAATTTAGTAATTTCCACCGCTTATACACAAAATTTATACAATCTTAATTTGAATAAGATGATAATTTTACTCTATTATCCTGCTTGTGTGTTACTTGGGATTGAACCGATTGAATTGCAATGAAGCGCCTTTAAAAAAAACAATTAAATAAAAAACAATGTAAACTTTTAGACAGAGGTATAATTTTTAGAGTTATTACTTTCAAACACGCGCGATGGCTATATAATATCTTCTTACGCTAATTTTGCGCAGCAAAGCCTGTTAAAGCTTTCTCGAAAAAAGAAGAGTTCTATACAGAAAGATACATAGAAGGCTGAAAAACAGAAATAATTTACGAAATTATTTTTAACTTTTTATGAGTTAAAAAAAAGAATATTAAATGTAAGTTTAGGTAGGTACTTAGTCAGTAAGGTTTGTACTTAACTTACTTAAGTTTATTAGAAGTAGGAGATAGTAAAGTAAACCACCATATATTTTGAAACTTTTTGACGTCTTTGACACTTTTATACTCGTATAAGAAAAAACTTGCGCGTGTAGAATTTTCTTCTAAAGTTGCGGGTATATTGACATAGGTCCAATTTTCCTACACAAATATTAAGTTACGAGAAAATAAGATGAGTCGGAGGAAGCTGGTACGATAGGGTCCACATGGTACTTCTTATTAAAATGTAAACTTGGTTCAGTAATTGTCATAAATATAATTAATATTGTCCAGTAAATATTTACGAGTTAAATAAAATTAAAAATATTCAGCCTTAAATATGTAGTTTCGTCCTGAAAACTATAACCCATATCTTGATGAAATATACTCTACTAAATAATTTAAAAATCTATAAAAAATTATGTAGAATGAAACAATAGAAGATAATTAATAAACAAAATATTGACCGCTCCAAATAGCTATTCGTGAAATAATTATATACCAAAGATTCGGAAGCATCTGCCAGCACTAGATAATGTTTTGTATGCAGTTGCACTCAAAAACAACCATTTCTAGCAAGTATTAACAATGGTGGCTTTCACTCTCTACAAAATATGTTTGTAATTTCGTATTACAAATGTATTTTGTACGAAACCAATAATAATGCTCCCATACACTTTCAACTTACTCAAAGAGCACCGAACTTTCTAAATTCTCTCTAAAATTCAATCTAGGCATCATAACGCTCGCTTTTAGCCGCGGAAGTTCCACCCTAACTTTGCAGATGGGCAGTGCTGTTAAAATTCGACTATCTAATACAAAGTCAGATAGAGCAAAATGAAGTTATGAATTTTAGTGGAGCAAAGTTTGACCCCTCGAGAGTGTTTGCTGAGGTCTCTGAATGTACTATGAAGAATATGTGTGTAGGAAACTTTAGAACTTTGGACTTTTAACTCCAATATTTTATTACACTATATTTTAGCTTGGCATGTTCGGGATCATAAAGACTTTACGAAACTATACGGCTACCATGTCTTTGACACTGACAAATTTGCGAGCGAGTGTGTAACTTACTTCCTATGCATCTCGCTCGTACCATAGAGAAATATAGTAAGACAAGAGTGCTCACTCCATACATCAGTTTTGGTACCAAAAATATTACTATTTTCATAGTCGACATCTAGCATCGAGTAGCGGAATTATCAGTACTTTAAGTAGTAGTAGTAGTACTGTCAAGTGACAATAGATATAGCACCGACCGGAAAGTCTTATCTTACCAAAAATATTAGTATTTTTATAGTCGACATCTAGCATCGAGTAGCGGAATTATCAGTATACTTTAAGTAGTAGTAGTAGTACTGTCAAGTGACAATAGATGTAGCACCGACCGGAAAGTCTTATGTTGTTGAGATTAGAGTTTCCGGTCGGTGCTACATCTATTGTCACTTGACTGTACTACTACTGCTACTTAAAGTACTGATACTCGCTACTCGATGCTAGATGTCGACTATGAAAATACTAATATTTTTGGTACCAAAACTGATGTATGGAGTGAGCACTCTTATCTTACTATATTTCTCTATGCTCGTACTGGCATATTAGTGCCAGGTCAGTGTCGAACTGGCGGTAAGGCTACTGAACATATTCCGCAGCACCGAAACCAGTAATCTTACAGTTTAGTTAATAAGAATTATCTTTCGTGGTGGCACTCTCAAATAAACACGTTTTGATCGTAACTTGTTAATTCAATTATATTGGGCTAATGTATTGAAGCAACGAAGCTGAACAATTTATCGGAATTGCTTAGTGTATCTTGAGTAATACATAGTAATCGCAAACACCTAAGCAAACTATACAGTGTAGAATTAACTACCATCCTAATGCCCGCCGTAGAATGGAGTTGCCCAGTGGTCCGTGAAATCAACTCACCTAAACGTAAAACCAATACGCGATAGATATCTATTGGGTAAGGATTTGCGAGGGTTAGGTAAACTTACCACAGATTATAGGATGAAAAACCGGATTTCATGTTCAGCTGGTAGAAAATCAAATGGAACATTCTTTGTGTTCTTTGGCATGACCTATGGATATAAAATCACATTTACACATAGGTACATAATTCTATATTATGTACCTAAGTATACATATGCCCAACAGTAGGCGCATACTCGCTGAGGAAGAAGCAGAAGAAGAAGTATACATATACATAAGTAGAACGTTTTAAAATGAACGCGCTTTCAAAAATTCCAGCTTTTTTGCATCAAAATACCTAATACAAAAAACAATACCTACACACAATTGACACTGCATGATCGTGATCGTAACGGCATCACCTTGCCTCTGATCAAGCTATGAAGCCAGATGACCAGTATCAATATAATATGTACATACTTACTTATTTTTATTTGTTTCATCGATATCTCGCGGATTTATTATTCTATTCAATTCCTCCACAAGTTATCAATGTAAAGAAATAAAATGTTTTAATTATTCCTTTCAATGCTGCAACAATTATTTTTATTAAATCCTGTCGCTTCAGAGGTTAATTGAAACGAATAGCTTTTTGTCGTGCAGAGTCCAGTCAAATTGAATAAAATAATGCCGAGAGCTTTCATTGTGTCCTTTTCACAAAAACTGCATGCACGCGCGTGTTGTAGATATAACTTTTTATTTATATGGAAATAAATTCATTGAATGTAATCGGAAATTGAGTAATATCAACTTCATTTTCTCTTATAAAACCGCAGATAGATAGTTTTTAGCTGTTGTATAGAAAACGAAATAATAGAGACTAGCACTAAAAAGGACGGAGGACGACCACTTCTCCATACAAACTAGTACCTATTTACCTCTCTTGATATTGACTTTATGGAAAATATTATAACACAATCTAATGAAAATCAATCATAGCTATGCCGGTTCCTCTGTTTTTTTTATGGGAGTTAGGAGCGAAATATCATATCATATCCATACAATATTTTAAAATAAATCTATTTTCTATAATGTTTATATCCAGCTTGGAAACAGGAGACTACGATTGTATGGAAAAGCAATATACGTGCGGTCATGAAATTTAATTGTGCACGTCACAATTGAAACCCTAAATAGATATTACCAAGTTACACAATTTCTTGCATTTAAATATAATTATGTTTCATGCATGCAGTTACAATTAGAGTACCTATTTTTAAAACTGGAAGGGTACGATAATAAACGTCAACTCCATACCATACCATAAATAACCTAAAAATGCCAAATGTCGCAAAATTGTATTGAATTGACATCTATCATCGTACCCTTCCAGTTTGAAAAATACTATAGGGTAGGTACTCTTCTAAATCAAATTAATAATAATAAATCATACATGAAAGTTTCCCCGTACCTGCACGCAAACCGGAACAATATTATACTAGAACTTGTAATGGCCAATTCGGTAAACTTGTTATCGTAAAATAAGGGAGGCTTATTTGTGATACGGGGCGAGCATCCCTTTCATCTCATATTGCGATGTCCGCGGCTACGGCTCCTGCTGATCCACGCTGAGAGCCAAACGCGACTCAGATACGAGTAGAATGTCGAACATTATTCGAAACCATTAAATAAGTATTTTTAGTAAGTAGTAGTACTATAGATGGTCAAGCAAATTTTGTCAGTAGAATAAGGCGCGAAATTCAAATTTTCTATGGGACGATATCCTTTCGCGCCTACATTTTTCAAATTTGCCGCCTTTTTCTACTGACAAGATCTCCTTGACCCAGTATAACTTCAACCCTCATAAGAGTCAAGCCACGGCCATATAAGTAGGTAATAGATGCTACGCTCTCTTTTCAAAACTAGGTACCTACTTTCTAAAATAACATGAAATTTGACATGAATATTCAAGGGGCATAATCTATATATACATATAATAAAGCTGAAGAGGGTCGAAAGTCTGTACATGGAAGATATTCGAAAAAAAGTTGGCTGGGGATACTTAGAATCGATAACAGAACACGTTCCAACAGTTTTTAGAATTTTTGTCTGTTTGTCTGTTTATCTGTTTGTCTGTTTATTTGAACGCGCATCACGTGAAAACGGCTGAACGGATTTTGATGCAAACTTTACTAATCTGTCGAGAACATCCCCGGCCAGGTTATAGGCTATAAAAATTCAACCCCTAAAAGAGGGGGTAGCCACAACACTCGATTGACTTAAGTTTGCCCCTGAATCTTATGGCGCTACTTAGGAAGGAGGGGCAAACTTTTTCAAATAGGTTCTACCACTATAGAGTACCCTGGTAAACTAACAGATGGCGCTGAATTTAATACGTGTTGACATGAATAAGCCACCGAGGAAGGATTTTGCCAATTTAACTCTAACTTTAGAGCAGAGGGTACGGATATCAACAAATTTAATTGAATAATTATGTTGATTTAATAATACAACAAAATTAAACGACAGTAAATTAATTGCCCCTCATTGCACAGTGCCATCTTTTGGGGAATTGAGTAAACATTAAGTAATCAAGAAAACTAAAAATGAGTTTACATAGTTACGTAGTGGTAAAATAAACACACATATCAACACGCGTATAATTGCATAATTATTTAAAATTATTAATTTTCTCCGTCATGAATTATACCTAACCGTAATTATATCGCATCCATATCAAATCCATATTCATACGTATACAGCACTTAATAATGGCTACGAAGGTGGGACTTTAAAAAAAAACATTGACCTCTGTCATTTGCAGTGCCGGATTAACCCGTTTAAGCAAAATAAGCACTTGCTTAGGGCACCACGTCTAGAGGGCACCAAAACCGTAGGCAAAAAAACGCGCAGGCTGCATCAGCATTGCAGTCGTCGTGGAGTAGGTATATAAGTACCCATCTAATAACGAAGGGTCGTAGGGATCAAGTAAGAGAGTGAGGGTACGTAAGAACATCTCCAACGTAGGCTTTCGATTTAACCTTACGCGGAGGCCCTTAAAGTCATAAAAATATCTTGCTTTCGGGCTTGCGGCCAGACGATTTTTTCGACATAGGTTACCGATTTTATAGCGAATTTTGCTCTCTTGCACGCCAGATTTGTCGGCAAAGCCGAGTTGCTCCTTAGCCGCGATCCTGAGACCTAACTGTCAAAGTGTTATAAGGGGCCCCGTGAAAGCCGAAAACTAAAAGCATCCTATCAAGTAGCGCTTTCGAGTGAAGCCAAAGAGCGAGCAGTAGGGGAGACCGAGGTGAGTTTTGACAGAGGAGAGTTGTGACATTGTCGATTTTTTGGAATCTGATAACTGTTAGCTAGCTCGCAACAGTGTGCGTTTGGTAGCTCGTAACTTGAACGAACAAACGCGCATTATTGCGACCTAGTTTTTAGTTAATAGATTCCAAAAAATCGATGATGTCGCAACTCTCCTTTGTCACAACTCACCTCGGTCTCCCCTAGAAGAGTCGTGATTACATGCATAGATTCGATTTGAAGCCACTCTTACGAGTATGCAGTTCCAGTTCGGCGTAAGGTCTTATGCGAGGTCTTCTGCCTTATGGCAAAGTTGATCTTCTGCCTTAATTACACTTGGGCGTGGATCCAAATCCAAGCTTTCCTCTTTCGCAGCTGGGCCTTCTGCCTTGCTGACACTTCGCCAATTCAATTCACTTGGTCAATTCCAAGCTCTGCTTTCTTGCATCTTTTCTGTATGAAAACAACCTCACTGAGACCCTTAAATATCGAGCCCCATGCGAAGCTAGACTGATAGAAAACTGTCCCATCCCTTCTCTGTATGAAATCCTGGATTCGCGCCTGGTTGGGACTAAAAGTAAAAATGTACAACTGTCTATCAAATTGTGTTTTTTATATCGAAAAATTATCGAGCTCGCTTCGCTCGCGTTTTCAATTACTTTCTGAGATATGATAAAGGTGACATTGCGTGGCGACAGCAGCAGCATTACTCTGTTGCAACGTTACTGCTGCAGCACTGTCAATTTTCGTGATAAAATTATGCGACTGATTTCCATTCTCAGCTGTAATACGGCAATGAACGTCACTCAACTTACCAAAAACATCAATGTAATCTCGATGACCCTAGGGAGAGGGCGCACCATGGTCTAGAAATGCTTAGGGCATCAAAATATCTTAATCCGGCACTGGTCGTTTGCGGAGTCAAACGATTTGGGACTCGCATTTTATACGCATTTCCAAGCCTTCCCGAAAAAAATCGAATCATTCGCGAAAGTCTCGCAACGCATTGAGGCTACAAGGGGCACGCGGTCTTTCTCAGGAGTCTGAACAAGACCACGGTGAGTGGCGCTCTAGCAAGGCAGGCCGCTTCGCTTTGGCTCGCGCGCACACCTTACTGTATCGTCCGATATACACCTACTACTCTGTCGTTAAAATCACGTGTAAAATTTTAATAAGGGCGAAAAAAACTATTGATTTTGGAGTGTACTTTTATTTAGTGGTACCTAACTGTAAAATATTTTATCTGGACTACAGTCCTTTAGCATATCCATCTGTCAACTTTACTTCAAGTTCCGCCTCCAGGGGAGAGGGAGAAATTAGGATTAGAAATTAGCCGCTAACTGACACAGACCGAATTCCACGCGGGCGGAGCCGCGGGCACAGCTAGTTATATCTATGTCCGGTACATTCAAAAATATGACTCACAGTTCTTAATTCGCTGACATAAAGATATGGGACATATTTTTGAGACATGATGTGTGCACCCATAGGTATTTAAACACTACTAGATTTCGTTTCTAGAAACTGTAATACAAAGTAATAAGAGCGAGTAGAAGTTTAACATACAAAACTTCTACTAAATTTTCATGCCAAGTTTAATGTAATTTAAGCAGGTCAATTTAAAATGAGAGCGTAATTTCTATTGTATGGAAGTGGGATGGTAACTTAACATACTTAAGTACAAATGGTGGTGTCAATAACACATACAAAGCATATTCATATAAGAACTCTTCTTATGCTCGTTAACTTACAAGCTATTCTGAAAATATTAAAAATATGCGACGCGCTAGCACCGAATAACAAGTTTTTATTAGTGGTATCAGTAGATTTGGAATTACAAAAAAAAATTTGGGGCAATTTTATATCATGTATTTTATATAATTGTATATTTTTATTATCCAATTTATTTTGATAAATTAATTATTTACTTGGTATCTACATATTTATCTAGATTTTGCTATGAAATTAAACGTGTTATCATCCTTATTGTCTTAAGCCCGTTCCACACTCGTGCGCAAATCGCGGCGCGAAGCCGTGAACGCGAGTGTGGAGTCTAGGTCGCTGATATGCGAAATCGACTCTAGACTCGCGTTCGCGGCTTCGCGCCGCGATTCGCGCACGAGTGTGGAGCGGGCTTTAGAAAGGACCACTCCAAAAGACCAATCAATAATAACAAATTTTACTAAATGAATGAATGAATGAATCTTTGCTTACCAACCATAAGTAACTGAATTTATATACCACATTTTTACCATTGAGTTTAAATTTATCTTGAATCCCAGGCGTACTTATTAATCGTATTATGGATGGCTTTATCCACGTGTCCAAATAAATGTCACTTTTTAAGATTAAGTCTCTTATTAATCTTACTTTAATATTTTAGTCATTATCACGCTGTCTGTTAGACAAATACATAGCCATATCCGTACTGGAAACTTCATTTTGTTGTTAGCCAAAAACGACGTCAATTTTGACACTTATAAATCATAAATCATTTATTTTTTCACTTAAGATTTAGTTAAGTGAGAGTCATTCTGTAAAAGATTGTCCCTAAATATTTATACATTTATTTATAACACTAAATCTATTATAGATGTCGGAACCTGACACCAGAAAGACGAATTGCAGCGTTATAGTTCATTATTTTAGACGCCTGTATAAAATCGATTAGCAATGTTGAGCTACGTATTATTTAGTTGTAACGAAATAAATAAAGTTGCGTAGACAGTAACGCCGTCTATTGGCGCATTGTTGAAATAAAGTTGCGTAGAGAGTAACGCCACCTATTGGCGTGTTGTTGAACTAAAATGACAGGTGACAGGAGAAGGCTTTGGAACGTCAAGAGGTTTCTTTTTCTTGGGTGAGCGTAAGCACGAGTTGGCATTTTTGTTATGTTGGTAGACTGGGAGAGCAGGTTTGCCAACTTGACTTGGAGGCGGGAGCAGCGTGGCTCCGCCGCTGGGAGTGCTTCTTGATCGGACCGCGCTAGAGATCGGACGTTATCGTTAGCCATACCTCGTGCCTAACTCGCCACGTTCCTGAAGGCTTATACCTGAAGGATTATTCTGATAGCTTATAGAATCCCGCGTTCTTTAACCATTTAGCAAAGTGTTTTATTTCAAGTGTTATTTTGATTTCTTATGTTTCATTAGAAGCTTACTTTTGTGAAATAAAGAAAGGATGTGTTATGTGTTGTTTTGAAAAGATTTGTCCCTCTGAGTTTGTTGCCGGTCCCATATAGGGCTAAATCTTTTCATGTCAGAGGCGTAGCGTTGGAGCCGGCCTAGCTTGACTTGAATAAAGATTTGAACGGTTTCATGTGATCTTTTCATTCTCAATTTAACCAGTCAACATTCTAATAGCAATTAGTTCTTTTCATCATTTAGTTCTGAAATATAGTAGGCACTAGTATGGTTAACGAGTCTTAAGGTTTATTTCATGCACTGGTAGCATGGTAGCATACTGGTTTAGCTGTGAAGTAATACATCTAGGTACTACCCCCACGCGCCCACCGCCTTTAGGACCATCGTTATTCGACATAGATGTATTATGATAGGTATCAAAACACAGTTCTATTAAGCTGCGGATAGCAACAGATTTCCATTAATTATAAAAGTTTGATTTTTTTTTAACTATCTGTATCGAAAGTACCGTTCGCACTCCAATTATTTTGTGTTTATCTAATGCCTTTAAACGAGCAGTTCTTGTTTATTTATTTATTTATATGTATATATATTTTGGAGATCTCGGAAACGGCTCTAACGATTTCGATGAAACTTGCTATAGGGGGGTTTTCGGGGGCGATAAATCGATCTAGCTAGGTCTTATCTCTGGGAAAACCAGCAGTTTTGAGTTTTCCGAGCAAAGCTCGGTCTCCCAGATATTTATTTTACAATACGCCACGGACTTCACTACGAAAATTCTCCTTTTCGTAGTGGAGAATGATCAGATATTATAGTACATACTTACATTACGATACAAGTGCGAAAAGTAGAAAATTAGCAACGAGTGGCGTTAAATTGAAACACGACTGAAGGGAGTGTTTTAAATCGACACGAGTTGCGAATTACCTTTTCGCACGTGTATTGTACAACGTTTTACAGTACATGGCCCTTTAAATTTTTGACATAGGCACGTATTGTCCTTAATCCCACCCTAGGGCGGTAAAGTAGCACCATATGTACTGTAAATATAGTTATCTGGTCATTCTTACCTGCTAATTCATATAAATATATATATCGGGCGACTGTAATGCTCTTGAATACATTCGCTAGACAGCTTCACACACGGTCAAAATATGTATTTCTAAAAGGACAAAAATGTTCCCCATTTGTTCAACCGGTAAGCGCAGCTCGCAGAACATAAAGCAAAACGCTCCTTTAGGAACCTAATAGAAATTCCGCACGCATATCGCCGATGTGCCAGGACCCTAATATCATCGCCGGGATACACTTTTATCCGGCCCCCGCGGGACGCCCGTACTGTATTACGTGGAACATTTTTATTGTTCTTTTGCGAAACCGGTTTAGGGCTCTTGCTAAATATAGTAGTGCTTAGTTATGCCCTTAGATTACTCTTAAGGTGCTGTGAGTTTAGGTCTCTTCCGAACGCAGCTCGCTGAACACTGAGGAATTTAATTGTTATTACATTGTAAAAATTACAATTATTTATAACAACAAATAATCAATGAAAAATAAAGTTACGCATTTTTAGAAGCAATTTTTATGTTAGCTTTTGTGTAAAAATGGTTAAGGTACAAAGTTTTAATGGTACGTTTTAGACCTGTGTTCATGATTTCTATTTCTATTTGAAATTTATTGCGCGATACATAGATTAAATTAGACAATTGAATGAGTATTCAAATACTCTGCTGTCTGGACTATACCTTGTTATCCACAAAATGAGTTTAAAGAAAATGAGAAATTGTAAAACCGTATTAAGTAGTTATCATTAGCCATAAATTGTAATGATGGCTATTGAATCACAAATATCACAATCAAATTTAATTTATGCTAGATTTAATTTTGTATTAGCCAGAGTCTGTTACTCGTAACGATGCCACAATGTTAAGAAATATAGGAAAAACAGAAACATTCACTGCCCCTAGTGAGAACTCACTATCAACTCCGGGATACTTACCAGCCCGCCGCTATACCGGGTGTGGCCTGTAACACGAGCAAATAATTAAAACATAGATTGTACTCCTCAAACGGTGACACTATTCTTCAACAACTTTTAAAAATTATGAAGTATTTAGACTCCCTATTTTTCATATATAATAAATATTATCTTCAATGGACGCCATCGCCACGACATATCATTGTTATTGACGTTGCTTGTCACGCCTTAAACATAACAAAATTCGCAATACATTGCGTATTAGAATAAACTTTAAAGTGTATTAAAAATCAAACCACAAGTTATTTTTAATTGTCGCTGAACAAATGTTGGTCAGTATGAGGAGTATAGCCTACAGTTTAATTTTTTGCTCATGTTACAGGCCACAACCGGTATTTTTAGCTTGACGATTAAATATTAACGAATTTATCCACTTTTGTTTAACTTAATAAAGGGCCTGCTTTAAAAGTATTTACCGTTAAATAAACTTTGATCATCTCGGTCTACCCTATTTTCGTATATAAAAATGTATTTAACGTATATGTCGCAGTGAAGTTTCCTGGTGATATTGTGATAAAATAAAACAAAAGAGTGACTACCGGTGCTCGTAACAGTTGATGCGCTTTTGTTATTTATATCGCGAGACCTCACTATCCTCGAATATAAAGTCGAATTGTTTTACAACACCGTATCTTACACAGTTTTTGTTAAGGCGAGGTATGCCCGAGGAAAATTTTCAGATTCTGTCAAATTACCCCATTTCACACACAAGCACACTTCACGCACACTACCTCACTTTACTGGGACAGGTCAGTGACCCATCCTGTTTTTTTTTAAGATGCAAATGAGAGTATTTTGAGTTTCGTGTTAACCACTAGCCTCCTTTGAGGAAGAGAAACTCTACAAAAGTTCCATTGAAAGAAGGAAGAGAAACAATATATTTTATCTTACTCTCCTTGTCTGTTCATGTCACATGTGACGTATTTAAATGTAAATTAACTAAAATCGAATTCATTAGATACGCGTACTAAATAAACCGAATAAATATAGAAGTCGTCAGATGAAAAACGTTATTTAGGTACTACTCTATTCAATAGGGCTTTCGATAAGGCGCAAAATCAATTCAATGACAATTTCATTGAAATCATATGTGTATTCCGATGATGTTATTATTATATAATTTACTTACCTTAGCTTAGCTTCAATCTGTATATATTTAGTTGTAGTACCTAGCTAATAAGAAAATTTTGCATGCTTTTTCAAGTGAAATGTAGGGGAGAGCGGGGACAAACGTAACGGCGGGTGGAAAGCAAAGTAACTATTGCTCTGTAGGTGTATCTAATAGTCAAAACACCACTCCGCTGCTATTAGGTGATAGACAGTGGCGCCCCCTTCTCTTGCATTCAGTCGAAACGGGCGCCACGTGCTATTAGGTTGTGTGAGAGGACGCAACGTGATTTTTCGAATCAAAAGTACGTTTTTCGACTTTTAGTTATTTGATGTTTACGTTGTATTAAAATACATACATTGTCTGAATATTTGCATATCCCCTAAAGTGGCATTGTCCGGCTCCCGGTCTCTACGGTAAGTGGCGGGGAGCCGGGAGACGGACAGACATAACAAGCCGTTGAATGGCGGCGCCTCAGATTTAACGGTGGGTTGAGGTTGAGTGGCGCGGCTATTTTGGCAAAATATACGTCAAGTGGCGGGGCCTCCAGGATGGTCATCGCGAATTTGGCGCGTGTTAGAAATATGACCGTTTCTCAAAAAATATGTATGAATGATATATATTAACTATGTATTATTGAATTCAGCATAAAGTGGTTTATTTGATTGTATACCAATGAATTACATTCTATTTTATGTGAATTATGCTGGACTTGATCAAATCTCATATTATTACCAATTTTTTTCTACTTTCATGTATAAAAATACGTATAATTAGGAAATAGAACAATTGACTGTAGAAAAAGCAGTTTTTATGACAAAACAATACATTTAATATGATTCACACAGTTCTATCAAACTTTATTTTACGCGGGAATTCGACCGTTAAGGAATACCATCCTTGTTTATTGACGAATGCATCTTGCAAGAGTGAACAAGCAAGGCATAGTTTTAACGGTTTTATTTTAGGCGCGAAATACGATGTCGCACAGAGGCCGGGAGACGGTCTCTGCCACTCACGGGCTTGTTATGACGGAACCGTCTCCCGGTTCGCTGCCAATTAGGGAAGTGTCCGGCTCCCGCCCTCTGCCACGCAGGGGCATATTTAAAAAAATGGCCGCGCCATTTCTCCTACCCTTCAACCGGAAGCCCTACCACCCGAAGGGATATTGATTATTGATTAGATTGATTGCAATTAATTTTCTCGAGCACGTTCCGTTTCAAAGATATCTTTCATGTTTTCAGAAAAATGCGGTTGGGTACAAAAGTAACAAAGCCGTATAGGTACAAAAGTAACATTTACATCCCATACAATATATACCTATTGAATCTAATATGGTGTCACATGCTTAATGCGTCAATGATGATTTAAACCAGGGCTCTCCAAACCCCGGCCCGCGGGCCAAATCCGGCCAGCGAAGCGTTCCAATCCGGCCCGCGGGAGCCAGGCACCAGGTGTTCAGCCCTATCAGTATCAGTTCAGCAGCAACCAGATACACCCTCCCCTCGGCGCCGACGGTGGCCCGCGCGAAAATTCTGAGGCGCAATATGGCCCTCAGGTAAAAAAGTTTGGAGACCCCTGATTTAAACGATGTATGCCATATTTGTGAGTGAAAAAACTCTGACCCTGAATTATCTGAGTAGAAAACATGTTTATAACAGAATAATTGACCTCATCACTTGAAATAAAAACAATTTCTAACGAGGACTTAATATTGATTTGTTTTCTTAAAATGCAAATATTAAAGTGTGTGATCAATAATAATTTACATATTTAATTAGTACTTTTTTGATTTGATATACCTAATATACCTATCATATTATATTAATTACAGCCCACTGTGTCTTGTTACTTTTGACCCACACGTGTTACTTTCTGCACGCCAACGGGGTCATGAGTAGCAAAAGACGATTTTTTAGTCACTCTGGTACTTACATACAAAATACACAATTATAAGGTTAATCAAGATGTTAATGTACAGAACATGCAATGAAGTTAAATATGACTACATTAATTTCATCAAAATAATAACGGTTAGCCAGAAACTAAGGTCAAAGTACAAAGTGTTGCGTTTCTCCCCGCTCTCCCCTACGCATCCAAAATTACTGTCCACCTATGTTCATCACTACATTTTTGCAAACATATCGTTATCTTTATCAATAAATAAAGTCCTGGCAGGGTGAAAATTTAATTTTGGCGGATTGTTTTTCTCTGCATCTGACTGTACAGCTACGCCAAATTTTTGGTAAACTTACGGTTATATGTTCAGAATCTGAATCTGTGTAGTTATTTAGTACGAAAATACTTAAGATGGACATTCCTCTGGTCCTTGAACTACGTCCAAAAGAGAGGTATGGGCACTGTGAATTACATCTCGCTTTGTGTGGTAGGACACAGCACAGCGGATGTCATTCCAGATCTAGAGCAGAGCTCAACCTTACAGAAATCTGCAGCCAAATAACACTAGATCCTACTCATAGTATTGTTCCTGCCGGTGAGTATGGTTGCCAGTTATCAACGAGGGTGCGGAGGGTTAGGCACGGCAACGAGCATGTACCTAACACCTCTGGAGTTGCAGGCGTCCATAGGCTACGGAGACTGCTTACCATAAGACGGGCCGTATGCTTGTTTGTCATCGACGAGGTATAAAAAATAAAATTAAATATGCACAGAATATAATTGAACTAGAAACTTTGTTTTATTTTATAGTAAATTTGGATAACAATCGATACATAGACAATCACAGTAAACCAGTCCGCAACGGTATTGGCATGTAAGCCTCGTAGGCAAGTATATCTCGGCCTCACGAGCCGCAAAAACTCACTAGGACTGAGGCTAGACCATAGTCGTTTATTTATTCTTGATTTCATGAAGGTTTGCAGAACAGCACGTAACCGCATTATATATCTGGGCGGACCTCACAGCAACAAAATAGGTGTACCGCTTCAAGATTTTCAAGTAGTACACGAAATATTTACATATCGTTCCGTATTAATAGGTAATATTTGAAGATCAAAAGTTCTCTAACATAAATACAAGATCACAAAATTGTCATCACAATCAGTTCATTGACGTTCACGTACAGAAGTCACATGGGTACGTTTTTAAAATTACGCAATATTAGGTAATACCAGCATAATGAAAATTAACTCCAATCAGTAAGTATGAGTCTTCAAACTTTTTTCATTTCAAGCGGGGTTTCAAGGAGCAAATTACTTAAATGATTTTAGAACCGTATTGTTTTGAGATAGTTTACTGCGTTTTTCAATAATTATCCCCCGTAAACAACAACAAATCAAATTTAAGATGAGACCCGAGCTCTATGTGATGATAATTAATCTACCCTATTTTTTTAAATACAATTTGTCTACTGGTATACTTTTTCGTATACGTATATGATTTAATGTCAAAATAATTGCAAAACCCAACTGTCAGTTTAGTGCGCCCCGCGATAGGACCGCCTTCGTTCAAGCCCAGCGGGCATCTGATCAAAGAAGTTGCGTGCACGGGACCGCTGATATCATGTCTTTGAACTTATTTATTTAATGTTAAATTAAAAAAAAAAGTAATCGCGGAATTCGCTCAAGCATAAAATTGCGCGTTATTAGAAGCAGTTTTCATATTTTTATCTTTTGTGCACATATTGTTACGAATGTTTAAAGTCCGTTTTAGACCTATGTTCGTGATCGTTTTCTATCGAGCAAAAGTCAAAAACTTAGGATTCGAATCGCGGAAGTCACTAGAAAAAGCCCTCAAGATTGCTAATTGAATGTATGGCAGCCGTATTGTGATCCAAAAAAGAGCTACGGCTTTTTAAAAACTTCGTTTTCTGAACCCACTGCACCTTAAGTTTAAATCTTCCTTAGGACGCAGGAAATAAAGTTGAAACTTTAGCTTACGTAAAAACGACAGGTGTTCAAATACAACTTTTTTGCCTACAAAATGGGAATAAATCCGTTTTGTGCAACAGCGACACACTACCAACGCATGTCAACGGTATATGTACAGATAAACGTGAATAGAGTGATAGACAGAGTCATAGGTTACGTTGACTTAAGTGTACCTATATTATTACGAGTAGATAGCTACTCGTATTAAACGAGTATTCAATGAACTTTAAAAATACCTCCGATGTTTATATAATAATCAATTAAGTACCGCTTCATTTTGTTATACGTACTTTATGTACAGCATTTTTTTAAACCACTATAACAAAATTGTAAACATCTTTGGTTTCCGACTGAATTGATAAAAAAACGGAATACCACAAAAACTGTGAACCGATAAACAATTCAGACAATAGGCGGGAAAATTGATTTGTACCATCAGTCCTATCCGCCAGACTAATGCGACCATTACAAGGACAAATCAGTAGCGATCTGCCAGAGAATCGTATGTTTCTACATTGCTCGCGAATTAGCGGTAATGACCATAGTTTCGACTGATCGAGGGTTATCGTTTGTGGTTTGGACTTTTTTGACGAAATTAGGACGTTTACGGATCAGATAGTAGATTGAGTTGACATCAGAAGGCAGAGGAAGTGTACATACATATTATATAACAATGCGAGTCTTCCGACTAACTACTTAATACATGATGATTCTATAATAGAGGTTTTTCTTTAAATTTATCATTTTGGATCATTGCGATGATGTTTCTTCCTCACAACAAAGTATGTTCTTCACAATACTCTGGTCATTTTTTCAGGACAGGTAAGCAACACGACTAAGCACTGAAACTTTTTAAATAGCGGGAGTAATAAAGAGGAAGGGCAATTATGAAGATGGACGGAGCCGCGGGAAATGGCCTAGTCATTCTATAATATATAACTGCAAGAAGTTGGCAGTGCCGTTCAGTAACTTCGTTAGTCTCCACCAGGTCTGTAATTGAGTTGTGACGTCGCAGTTCTTTTTCTCCGAGTAGGTACATAAAGTAGCTCGTATAAGTAGCTCCATCAAAAGATAGTTAACCTAGCTAGTTAGCTCTCACTGTCAGTTCCTGAAATTTATCATCAAAGTATAATACTCTAATGAACGTGACGCGGCGTGATTTTGTATAGATTAGTTTAATTGGAACCCAGTTTTACTTATACAGGGTGAGACCTGTAATAAGAAGGTTAAAGTTGCCTAAAGCTAATCAACAAGACTTTTTCTAGGGGTTTATTTGTTACTAATGATCATTTAGTTCCAGTTTAAATTGATTCAATTTCAGTTTAATTGGCATTCAATTGATTGTCGCTGATCGAAGGCATTGCAACATTTGACTTATCTTAAGCATTCCGCTATATATAATTACGTGTATACCGTGAACAACAACTAGTCTGCTAATAACTGTTTGATAAACAACTACTTAGCTATTTGATAGATGACATCTGTCTATCAAACAGCTAACATAACATATGTACCTAATCAAATCAAGACAACACAGCATTGTGCATTGCACTGCAGTCTGAATATAATTTAATACATAATCTCCATGTATTTCGTTTGCCTTGTGCAAACTGCAATAGACGCTTGACTAAATAACTACTAGTTAAGATTTAACTATTGTATGTATGTATTAAGTAACTATGAATTATCTCGAGACCTGCTTATAGTTGGGCACATACAATGTCATGTAATTCAATAAAAATCTTATTGTTCTTTATTCAAATGTGTAAATTCTCAATTATAAATTATTAAGTAATACATACTATTCTTTCACGCAAGGTGAATATGGCAGACCTTCAGCAGTAAAAAGTCAATATTCAAATGCAATCCAAAGTTATTCCCTGGGCGCACGTAATATTTCATTTCCAAAGGTCCAAATACCTATCAATATGGTAGAGTCAGTGCCGTATTTTTTATTGAAATACTGGTACCCGATTCTAGAAGCTGTCTGATTCAAATTTACTGACCGAACGTGGCGATACACTAGCCATCAGTTCCTCATTCAATATGGAATCGTAATCTCTACGACATAGATCTCAACATAGGTGGAAACTTCCATAACAAAATCGTTATTGAACTGATGTAGACGCTAGTATCTGTTATATAGAGCTGAATTTATATCTAACATTACTTCAACACGATGAAACATCTTGTCAAGATCATAGAATATTCGCTTAAAATTATACTTTCTTTGAATTCAGACTGTCCACGCATTGTTGCGAGCAGTGCTTTGTCTGTTTATATTATTTCCCTTTTATACGCAAATAATACTTTTATTACAAATCAATTCAACGTACGATAGGTAGGTACTTCATTTTAAAACAAGGATATTTCCAAAGTTACATTTTATTCGATGAATTGAAATTATCATCAAATTTCTATAATAAAACCTGAGAATAATATTTCTACAAAAGCTATCATAATATTTAATACACAAAACAAAGGAAATCTAATTAGGTCCAACCACTTTAAAATTAATTGAATTTAATGAAGTGTCTTGGATATTCAATTAGTAATCTAGAACAGCGTTTAATTGACCGAAGCCACTACTACTAGTTCAGATTATTTCTCCTCGATTCAGCCGATAAATTAAATTAAAATGAATTTAATTCCAATATAAAAAATTATGTATATGTAGTGCATTGCACTCGTTTACACCTATGTTATTGTTGTTTAGGGCGAGCAGGCCTCGCAACAAATTAGTTTTCAATATATTTAAAAACAGGTACCGTAGACCAGGGTGACTTTGGAAAATTTGGGGTTACTTTGATAGCTTTAAAACGGCCATAGAATTACCATTATTCATTATTTACTAAAAATGTTTCTGTAACTAGTTAGATTACTATATATTCATATTTACCTACTGTAAAAAATTTCGCATAAATATATATTATGGCTTAAAAACTAGAGTTTTAAAGTCGCCCCTGCATTTGAAAGTCACTCCGGTCAATGGTACGTATTACATTCATTCATTTAATACGTCATCTTTGTACGTAATCGTAATCGTTGTTATTATAAATCTGCAAAAAAATTACCTGTCAAGAAGTTTACCGTCAAAAAGTTATGAAAAGAACCTCAGTTATGGATTTTATTTCAATTCTTGTTCTACATATACTTACGAGTATGTTACCGTAAACTGTTTTAACTCAAATCGCGTTTTCCCTAGTATAACTAAGTCCCTACTGATAGTTTATCCACGTACATTACACAATTCTCCCTCCGTATGTCCACCCACCGAAATTTCGCCACTTGAAAATATTCCAAAACGTCCGCTCTCAAGTCGTGTGCCATTATTCTTGTTGCACTTTTATAGGGCGAATTTTCTTTTTCGCCACTCTATATTCGTACCGGAGACGTTAGGAAATAGACCAGGAGTTCGATACAGTAAATTAAACGTTAATTAAAAAAATACATAAAATTCAGTTTTTCAGCCCTTCAAGTAACGTTACCTATTTTAATATATAAAGCATCAGCTAATTTATGTTTCTTGAAATATGTAGGTAGATCAATGCGGCCATTTCCGTCATAGGGTTCCGTACACGAGGGTTTTTTTTTCAAAACAATAGTGCACAATTGATAATTTCATCGACAAAGCAGCAATCGCTTTTTGTTTTAGCAATCAAAAGCAGGCGGGCTTTTTTTCCTACGGTTGAACAAAAATACGCTCGTGTACGGAATTTGCCCTTTTCACGGAATTAGCCGCATTGACCTTACTTACCATTATGTTTTATACCTATTTCATTCAAAAACCTATTTAGGGTGCATAGGAAACTTTATTATTGACCACGTGACCGCTTTCGTATGTCCGGCTGTCCGGTGTTCTCTTCTATAGGTCGCATTTACCAACCGCAGTCCCTTGAGTAAACCTCGACCGGGAGTTCATTTCACAGAGCGAGTGTACCTCTAGCAGAAGAAAATTCCTCTGAATAGAAACTAGTAGTGAGCTCCTAAAGTATATAAGGCGGAGTTAAGATACTTTATCACTAGCGTATCGGAAACCAAAGCAGTCAACGGTTGTGGCTGCAAGAGCTTTTGCTTGTAAACATGTTTATAAAATATGTACCTTCTAGAAATGAATAGGTGTATGCATGTGATTAATTAAACCCGTTGCCCAAACATTAACTATGGGTTTTAACCGGCAATCCAAAGATGTGGGTTTGAATCCCACGTTGGCCAGGAGTTGATCATCGTTAATTTTTTCATTTTGACTGATAACTGTATATTAGTGTATATACAATTTAAAGAAATAATTGATGTTTTCAATGTAATCATTATATTTTGTTTTTATCTGTCATACTCAGTACTTGGGTTAATGTTTATCTATGAAACGAATTTAAAGTTACATGGTTCGGCCTGAGGGTCAAAAAGTGGCATATTCCTTGGACAATAGCTCCTGTCACATGAGCATTAGATGGAAACAACAAAGGAAACATTCAGAGATCTATTTACCAAAATATCGATATCGGAGATCACACTCATACAGGTTCCACAGAAGCGTTTTCTAAATGAACGAGAGTAACGGCCATATAGCGACTATATAGTTTTTACACTGCAGCTTTTCCTTTCCAGTTTCTCGTAACGAGCGCTCGACAGACTGTCCTGAACACTCTCGCTTAAAGAACTAACCGAAAAACTTTAAACTAAAAGTATAAAACTCTACTATTACGACATTCCTTGTAAATGTTATTTATAAGATTGTATAGCATTTATTATAAGGTGGACTTGTTATCCACCGTTTAGGACACGTGAAAAATTTTGTACCTAACTTTTGTTTGTAGAAAATAAAATTTTGACATGAAAGCCTTAACGTTACATTCGGAAGGCAACTGCAGCTGCACAGTTGCGGCTTTACGGCTGCGGAATTGATTCGGGTGCAATTACTGTCAATGTCCGTGATTAAATCAGAGACAAATTGAACGTCCAAATCGCGGCAGTAATGCGATTACAAACACTCACATTACTCATATCACCGATATTCACATTTTCGCCGGCACCGTTCTACTCTACGTCAATACAGCCTGCCTAGCCAAGGTTACAATCGCTATCGCTTCGACAACGAATAAAGCATTATGTCGCTCTATCACTCTTCCATATTAGTGCGACAGTGACAGTTGCGTTTCGATCGCTACGGAGCGTAAGCGATTGGCATCTTGGCTACGCGGCCTGCTACGTATTTGACATCGATAGTAATACACACATCACTTAACAAAGCATAGGTTCGAGCAATACGAGTAAGAGGCAGATGCAAGCACGTCATCAAGGTGATGTGTTTGCTCGCTTCAGCGGGCAGAGAAAGGGTGCGGCACTTTGAGTCCGCTGTCAAAAGTTTAGCTGCCAAACTCCTTAACCGATTGGTAAAGTTAATGCGGCAATAACATTATCTGTTGCCTCATGCAAACGAAAGTGACTAGGCACGGGTAGGTTAGGTATTAGGTAAATGTAGTGGTGTAGCTTACTGTTTGACATATATATGACATGAAAGTTTTTGAATCTTGAATCTTACTTCTAAAGACGCAAGATGTGATATGTAGTATTAATTATCAACGCAAATTGTCATGTTTCCTTGTATCTAAGAAAGGACGCTACCACTCCAAGTATATTCAAACTACAAGGAAACTTGTTATGAATAACAATAATAACTTGGCATAACCTACATTGCACTTGAATAATTTAACGGTTAAAGTGTCAAAGTTACTCTCCTATTTTCGGAGAAACATCGGCATGTGAACCCCTACGTACCTATGTAATCACTTAAAAGGCAAACGGAAGAGGCGAGTGTTACATAGCAGGTAATGGGTGCCGTTTTAAAATACGTATATGGGATGTTTTCCTCATAAATTAACTTGCCGGGGTGTTAAAGAGCAGTTTTAAATTTAATTTTCTAGAGAGTTTTTCGGGTGTTTATTTCTTGGTATTCTTTGAACAAGTTTTTATTTATTTCAAAATTAGTGAAGTAAATAAAAAAATATTCGTTAGTTATTATTTGCAAGTAAGTCAAAAAATAGCATCGAGCAGAGCAGCGGTGTCCCGTGTGGCTACCAACAGTTTGGCACTGACAGAGACACTATCGAGACCGTAACTTACTTTCTATGCATCTCGCTCGTACTCGCATATTAGTCCGAGCGAGATGTATAGAAAATAAATCACATAGACGTTAGTATCATATATGTCAGTTTTGACAATGTCAGTGACTCATGGTACGGGTACTGGAGGCAAGTCGCACAGACTAAATTGTTAATTGTAAGGACGGTAGTTAGGTGAACATATTTTTCTTATCAAAAGTACAGAATATTGTTTGATTTAATAACTGTATTTCAGACGAACTTCTGTAACTACATAGGTACACTAATTACACTCGGACTTCATTTGAAAAAAAATCAAGCAACATAAAGTAGGTTACTCGACAAAGTCTAAAGACTGAAACGGCCGAAACTAATTTTATAGCGTAATAAAACACGAAACATCATTATCAACAATCTAGAAAGCAATAATTGCTGTCGTATCTCGTGATAAAATTTTATAACGGCCATAAAAATCTCTATAAAACCTCAGTAGTAAGTGATTACCCTGGATACAGTGTTTTATTTTAAGTTCCCGCGTTGGCTTGGGAGGTGAGAGAAAGGAGAAGGAAGAAAGGAAAGGATTACGTCTCTTTCTCTTATAATTGAACGGTACAATTCAGGTACAGGTGAGTAACACAAAGGAACGAAATCTGTCCCCGATTTTTAACACAAGATTATTTTATATAAAATATACGTTAAAACCGGTTTTTTATAGAGCAAAATTTATTTCTCATGTTAGTCAATGTTAGTAAATAAAATATCGAAGCTGAAAATATTGAAAATAATTTAACCCAATTTATCCACCAATTATTTTAGGATTAAGTATCTATCGTGAGTCATAATTTGTAAATAATAAAAAATAATTGTAGTTTATACAGAAAGTTTCTACATAAAATATCTAAAGCTGCAGAGGTTGACAACCGGTTGCAAGAAATTGAATGCAATGTTATGATTCTTAACAAAAAATTTTTTTAGTACCTACACATTAGAACAAGCCTTCGGAACACGTGCAAAATGTACATCATTTTATTTAGTAAGTACCTATATGAAAGTCTTTAAACTCACGTTATAGCTTCAATTTATTAGGAACAACTTGGGAAGAGCCCATAAATTCGCTCCGGGTTTAAGTAGGTTTTACGCACTAAAGGTACTCAGTCTCAATTGATCGGAAAGCCGTCATGAAATTGCCCTAGGCACAATTCTACAGTTTTTTTTTCAGTAACTCTTGACATTTCCATTTCAATGTTTTATAATTTACTTACTCCACTTTAAATATCAGGATTTGATAGTTCACCGTGTATACTAATATACTAATTAGAATAGTATCGAGAGTTTAGAAGGACAGAGATAATAAACTTTATTAACGCGATTATCACACTGGATACTCATGCCGTTGACGCTCCAGTGTGTGAGCGAGACAGCGACATGCACGTATATGACAATGTCCCGCTTTCATTTCACAATGGAGTGGCGTGCGAATGCGCATGCTGCCGTACCTACTCGAACTTTAAGATATTCACAAGAGACGACACGTACTAGATCCATTCTAGATACGTTATAGTTTAAATATCAACTAGTTCTCTTTTGCAGCGCAATTCGGGCAACCAATGTCACTTTTACGTTAGATAGAGTAAGATTTCTATTAGATGTGAATTGGATCTCTAAGTCATATCCTGCGGAAATCGTTCAACAGTATCTCCAGAATCGCGCAAATGTCAAATTTGACAGGTTAGATCTTAAACATATCGTTATCGTATCTTGGTGAAGTCTAATAGATGTCTATTTCAAAATCCGAATCGGGCCCATATAGTCGCATACAGTGTGAAAACCGCCTTAGAAACACTCCCTACCCTTAAGCCCCATTTATAGCGACAAACTTACTTAGGTAGGTACTTACGTAAAGTATACAATTGACACCTTAAGTCCATAGATAATACAACGCCAACATTTTGTCAACATATTTTATAAATAGAATTGAACAGTCACCGAGTGAAACCACGTTTTAAATTTTCAATCATGGTTAAACCAACCCGATCCCATATAGGATCTGTCTATCAACTAGTAGACAAACTTTCTTTGTTTTCTCATATAAGCTCAGAAATAGCCACTTCTGATTCGCGCGCGAATCATGACTTCCCTCGGTGCAGAAGATTTTGAGCTTTATCATTGTATCATAGAGCTGGGTCGCAGTGTCATATAAGATTGGCTTTTTTGTCTCCACTAACGTTTGATTGGACACGACGGTAACAGAGTGGGGTCGGTAGTTGATTGCTTTACTGGAATTAGACCGGGAATCTTGTTCGGTATTAATAATAAATTAAGCTATTACACGAGCCCCGAGGCAGATGGTGGATTTGCGCGCCGGTGATGTCCTTATTTATGGGGTAAAGTGATTTTATAAGCTTTTATGGGAGTAGTTTTTGGAACAACACATTTCTCATGTCATGTTCTAGTTCTAGTGGCGTATTTTAGCTCACCAGTGCTGCGGGTGGTTTTTTACTATCCTCTAGCCGCCCAGACGTCTATTCTATAACTTGTCAAGATATTAAATGCTATTTTGTTTTGTCAAAATAAAGATTGACAATACATTTAAAAAGGAGACCCTTTTATAGGTCTCTGGGCGGCTAGGGGCTATAATAAAGAGTGAACACGAAAAAATCTGTTCATGCATTTGTACATTTTCAAAAAGATTTTTTTTTAATATGTAGATATCAAACTACATTATAAAAATACAATCATAATACCTATAACGTTAGGTTGTCTGTAACTTTTGGCATTATAATATATTCCACCGTAAGTAGGTACCTAATATTTTTTTGAACAGTGTTTTTTGATAATCTTCACTCGCTACCTGCTACCAGTGCCATAATTGTATGTAATTATATTTTAACAAGTTGTTTTACGCTCATTAGAATGCCATATATCTTACCTAACAATTACTTGTTCTACTTTTTTCTACTTGAGGTAGTCAGGAAGACTTTCTACTCCAAACTCCAAGCAATAATGGTTATTTGTACAACAAGAGATCAACGTTTGATATTTCTTCGAGTACTTAGTTTGAGTCCCTTGCAAGCGAAAGATTCTAAAATAGAATTTAATTTAGAATCTTGTGCGTAGGAAGGGACTCAAAAGTTCACGAGATGTAAATAACTTTGATCTCGTGTTGTACATACAAATTTTCACCTCGGAAGTGAGATCATAATTATTAGACAACCCGAACCTGAAAAATGTAGGTTCACCACTTCTTCTCCCTCCTTGACCACTTATTCACTCATGTTTTCTTAAGATATTCTATCAATTAAGTTTAAATACCGCAATCTAACACAAATAAAACGGAATAAATTTCAGTAGAATAATATGGAAATAACGAACATCAATTGACACTTCAATCGACGACTTTTTTTCGTAAAAAAACCTTTGCAAGATACGGTCCGAATTGTGGATTTACTATTTGTCAACCATAGTAGAGATTGTTACAAGTAAAATTATTTATTTTGCGTGATAATCTGTGCATTTTTTTGATCCATTATTTTAATTGTACGATAAGTCAATAAAATACGTAAAATATAGTGTTTTTTTATCAAATTTTTAAGTTTATTTTCATTCATTAATTATTAAGAATTCATACTCGTACGTGATTTGGAACGACGCGTTCCGACGTTTTTCGGGGATCTATTATAAACCGGCAATATACCGTTGAATGTCGTTTAAACTTTTTTTGTCTCTTTCTTTTTGCTAACGACGTGAAAGGGACAGAGAGACAATCAGAGGACAATCCAAGTATTTCGAACTTGTACACTCGCGTACAAAAGTATTGCATCACTTTGCATTTTTTCAACTGCACCCAATATACTTGTAAACTGGTTAATTTCGCTAAATTATTTTAATGTGATCATGTTTCTTGAAATTTTAGTTTTATGAAAAGTAAAAAAACATGGAAACTGGCCCAGTATTTTCAAATTATCAGCTTTTTCCCGATTTGTGAGCGGTTTCACTTTATCACGCGCACGAGTTGCGTTACCCTTGACCCCTACAGTGAAACGGGGGGGTAGAGAAGGGGTTGTTATCAGTCACTTATCAGAAGTTGATCGTTACATATCTCCGCATATTTTTCCGTGAAGAAGATCTGGAAAAATGGAAACCACTGAAGCTGAAGTCCGCCAAATCGTCCAGCCCCTGCAAACTGGGCGTAGCCAACGTTCAGTAGCTGCCAAGCTGAATTTAAGCCAATCTGCAATTTGCAGAGTTTATCAGAGGTTCCAGAGGACTGGATCCTTTACTTCAAGACCAAGAACGGGCCGCAGAAAGTGTACATAGAGGGACGACCGCTTCTTTGTCACAATATCTCTCCGAGATCGACACCAGACAAGCATTGCCATCCAGCAGCGTCTGCGTGAGGTACCAGGAGTGGCTGCCAGTGAGTGGACAATAAGAAGAAGACTTAAGAAAGCGAACTTGACACCCAGGAGGCCCGCAGCGGGGCCCAGATTGCTGGCGCGACACCGTACAGCCTAAAGAGAGTTTGCTGAAAACGACTGGACCATTGAGCAATGAACCCCAGTTCTCTTCTTGAACGAGTGCAGAATGTGCTTAAATGGATGTGACCGAAGAGGAAGAGTCTACAGAAGGCCAGAAGAACGGTTCGCTTCATGTTTCTTCTCCGAAAGGGTCGCCTATGGCGGTGGATCCGTAATGTTCTTGGGCGGCATTTTCTACGACGGGCGGACAGCGAGCACAGAGCTGGTTTTCGTGCCTGGCGGGGGCCGTAACAGTGGATTGACCGCTGCCAAGTACATCACTGATATCCTGGAGGAACATATTGTTCCTTATGCCGGTATTTTTGATGAGGGGTTCATCCTAATGCAGGATAATGCCCCGTGTCACACCGCTAGGGCCACCGCAGCCTACCTTCTCGAAGTGGGCATCGACACCATGGACTGGCCAGCGATGAGCCTGGACCTTAACCCCATTAAACACGTGTGGGACTACCTGAAAAGGAGGGTTCGGAAGCGGAATCGTGCCCTGGTAAATGTTGAGGAGCTGAAGGCCGCCTTGCTGGAGGAGTGGGACGCTATGGCTCTTCATCACATTAAAAAATTAATTGGTCTATGAAAAACCGCCTGATTTGTATAAGGAGGGCTATGGGTGGTAATACCAAGTATTAATTTAATAATAATAATTTTACTGTATTAAAAAAATGACTTTTATTCTCAACTTTCCTGATTTATTTTTGGAGCATTATGCGACTACTTTCAGTTTTCGGATTTTTTTAAATCTTCAGATTCGAAATTTCATTTAATTTACCATTATTCTAATGCGTTACATTATAAGCTTTCAGTTGATACCAAAATTGTCAGAATCGGGTATAGAATTACAAAGATATTGGGTGCGGTCGAAAAAATGCAAAGTGATGCAATACTTTTGCACGCGAGTGTATTAGGCCCCGCATGTTAAAATAACATATGAATATGAAGGTCACTAGAATGACATTTTGTCTCACTCAGTGAGCAAAATCGCATTTGTTTGTTCGAGCTACTGAGGTGAAAAAGTTGTTTTTATGTATGGGAGGCATTTTCTGTCAAAAAGGCTTTTTGTCAAAATACTTACAGCAAAATTAAAACACCTCCGAAATACCTCATTCTGAAGTCAAATGAAAAATGTTAAGTAGCTATTGTGAAAAGACAATGTAATAAGAATAAGTATAATATGAAGAATCGAATAAAAGTAAAGATATATTTTTAACTGGAAATCTTGGTAACGTACGTACATTTGTAAAAACTATAAACCATCTAAGCCAAGCTAGGAGCTTAAAATAAGAACTTATTAGCATTAAGGATGACTCACGTTAGACCGGACCGTGTCCGGGCCGGAGCTTCCGGCGCATCGTTTTCTATGGAAAACATCAAGTGATCGCCTGTCATGTCATAGAAAAGTAAGCGCCGGAAGCTCCAACTCGGACACGACCCGGTCTAACGTGAGTAAATTTTTAGTTGTACGGAACCCTCAGTGTGCGAATTTGACTTCTACTTTGCCGGTTTTTTTTTACTATTCGTTGCTTTTCCTCCTAGCCCTTTGAACCGGATAATCCTTCGCCGGCCATGTCAGACACGGGCACAAAACAAACATGCCCGCCATCCACCATTAAACGTGTTTGTTTAGGTTATGTTACACGTTACACATTATTATAGTGTTATTTTTTGTTGACATCGCTGTTCACCCACGGGATTACAAATAAGAGCTATTTGTTAGGAGGCTCCATTTTTTGTTTAATAAGGGTTCCTGTGATAAGTGAGCAAGCAATTATTTAAACCCTGTCACAGCGCATGACGCGATATCGTGGAAATCGCAACAAAGACTCCGCGGGAAAACAATTATAGTGTAGTAAATAAAGGTAGTGGACCCCGCAGTAATTCCTCAGCCAGAAAAAGCTTTACAGTATGACAAAGTATCAATAAATAAAAAGTATTGTATAAATTTCCAAAGAATAATAATAATAGTATTTAAGTAAATACCTAAAGTCTTAAATCGTTAATATCTTTTTACGGAAAATTGCTCCGTTTAAACTTTCTTCTCCGGACATGTTCATGTAACGTATTGCAACAATATATGATATATCAAAAAAAAAATCCCCGCAGAAATACCAATATTAACAAAATATAATTTTATGGCGTGGCTTGGACCGGAAAATTGCTCAGTCTAATTTTTTCACTGGAATGCCATTTTATTGCCGATTTATACATACAAATTGAAAATCTAAAATATTTTCCATGTAACTATACTTTTTTTCAGAAATTGCCTTTTTACTCGCTGTGGAAAATTTCTCTATCCATGTTTTCTTTCCATTCAACTATAAAAACATCCAAAAAAATAACGAGCGTATTCAAAACTAAACATATCGGGAGCAGTGTATAGGGAGCGGGGTGTACAAGGGATGACAGTTCTTTTGGATATTTTGGATTTAAGTATATACGTGACTACTTAGTATATATTTAAAAAGAAATCAGGCTGAGAAATTTTCCACTCTCAGTTTTTTATAGTTCTAAAATACATAAACTTGGGTATGCATTTTTTTTTTGGATTTTCTTACCCACTACGCCAAATTATATTCTAAGATCATATAAGAAGGAAAAAATGGCAGAGCAATTATCCGATGAAAATGAGCGCCAAAAAAGGAATTATCGTAAAAAAAATATTCTCATGTTTGACAAAAGTTTTAGATTTTTTTCTAGTATCACATACTGATACAAATAACTTATTTGGTAAAATAATTTTGGATGGAGGAATTACTCGGTTCAATATATAAACAGATTTGTATTTTTACGTATAAATACCTAACTTAGGAGTGGTTTTTTTTTGGATATTTATATGTTAGTTTCGGCTCATACTATACAATAACCAAGCAAAATTTCATCGACTGAGAAATTAATGCATGGGTCTCCATACAACAACTTGCTTCGTTTACTACACTATTATGTATAATTACGGTAACGATATTCGTCTAGAACTTGAAATGAAACAGTAGGTATGTAGTGAAGTTTTATTTACTTACTTAAGTAGGTACCCAATATTGAAAAGATAGCGCGAGAATACAACGTGTAGCCCTAATAGCATTTTCTTGTAGGGATTTTGTTGGGCCTTTGTTTACGTATTAGTTGGGCAACCGTTATATTTGGCCGTACGATTTGCTGGAGGGCCCTCGACAAAGGCCCTCCCGAAGATTCCCAACAGAGGGCCATTAGAGTAATTTTTTCGTTGGGCCTATTTAAATAAATCATACAATTATTCAACGGTGGTGGTTTTGGTTGGGCCGTGGTTGGGCCTATACACATTTGTTTGATGGTTGGTTAATTGTTACATTTGGCCGTACGATTTGCTGGAGGGCCCTCGACAAAGGCCCTCCCCAAGATTCCCAACAGAGGGCCATTAGAGTAATTTTTTCGTTGGGCCTATTTAAATAAATCATACAATTATTCAACGGTGGTGGTTTTGGTTGGGCCGTGGTTGGGCCTATACACATTTGTTTGATGGTTGGTTAATTGTTACATTTGGCCGTATGGCTTGCTGTAGGGCCAACTGCAAAAAAATAAAAAAGGGCAATTTTTTCGTTGTGCTTCTGTTTGCAAATTCAACAATTACCCAACGGCAAGTCAGGTAGGTCGGTAGGTAGTCGTGCACCAGGTTGAAGGCCCAACACAGCTTGTCCCACAAAGGGCCAACATTGTAACTTTAACGTTGGGCCTTGTATAGGATTCTTACAATACTACCGTAGGTAAATAGTTGTGTAATTTATAGTGTGCCTACAGTTTAATTATGTAATGGGCTTTTGTTTACGAGTCCTACAGTTACCCTACGTTAAGTAAGTGGTTGTGTAATACGACGTTGGGCCTTTGCTGATAAATATTACAATTACACTACGGTAGGTATTGGTTGTATCCACATGAAGGCCCTAGGCTAAGCAGCAGTTGTTGTTAATCTTCTCTGTATCGTTCCAATTTTAGTATATTTACTGCCGAAGCAAGTACACTTACTATACACTCTAATTTGTATATATACTAACCGCACTTCGAAACTTCGTAAGCGAGATTTATGTTTTTTGAGATTTAAATTGAGAAAATGTTGGTAAAATACAATTTTTTAAATTTATGTATAAATTTTATAGTTATAGCTATTAGATTTATAAGTTACTTTAAAAAAATATTATGATTATATCCGGAATAATCGAGAAAATAACTATAACTTCGATGTTTGGAGACAGTAACGCCATCTAGTGACGCCACAAGCAAACTCAACTGGTATTGTTGGGCATCAGTACCACAGCCAATGTTGGTAAATGCGATATTTGTGCTCACTGGGCCAACGAATGTTATTGTTGTTTAGCCACCGGTACCAAAATACACAAAGGCCCATTGTTAGGCGTCAGTGCCACAGCCAATGTTGGTAAATACGATATTTGTCATCATTGGGCCATCGGATGATATCTTTGACTAGCCAACGTTACCAAAATACACAAAGGCCCATTGTTGGGCATCCGTGCCACAGCCAATGTTGGTAAATGCGGTATTCGTCACCATTGGGCCAACGAATGTTATCGTTGTTTAGGGAACGGTAGCAAAATACACAAAGGCCCATTGTTGGGCCTCAATGCTACAGCCAATGTTGGTAAATGCGATATTTGTCGTCATTGGGCCATCGTATGATATCGTTGATTAGCCAACGTTACCAAAATAAACAAAGGCCCATTATTGGGCATCAGTGCCACAGTCAATGTTGGTAAATGCGATATTTGTCATCATTGGGCCATCGGATGATATCGTTGATTAGCCAACGTTTCCAAAATACACAAAGGCCCATTGTTGGGCATCAATGCTACAGTCAATGTTGGTAAATGCGATATTTGTCGTCATTGGGCCATCGGATGATATCGTTGATTAGCCAACGTTACCAAAATAAACAAAGGCCCGTTGTTGGGCATCAATGCTACAGCCAATGTTGGTAAATGTGATATTTGTCGTCATTGGGCCATCGGATGATTTCGTTGATTAGCCAACGTTACCAAAATAAACAAAGGCCCATTGTTGGGCATCAGTGCCACAGCCAATGTTGGTAAATGCGATTTTTGTCATCATTGGGCCATCGGATGATATCGTTGATTAGCCAACGTAACCAAAATACACAAAGGCCCATTGTTGGGCATCAATGCTACAGCCAATGTTGGTAAATGTGATATTTGTCGTCATTGGGCCATCGGATGATATCGTCGATTAGCCAACGTTACCAAAATAAACAAAGGCCCATTGTTGGGTATCAGTGCCACAGCCAATGTTGGTAAATGCGATATTTGTCATCATTGGGCCATCGGATGATATCCTTGACTAGCCAACGTTACCAAAATACACAAAGGCCCATTGTTGGGCATCCGTGCCACAGCCAATGTTGGTAAATGCGGTATTCGTCACCATTGGGCCAACGAATGTTATCGTTGTTTAGCGAACGGTAGCAAAATACACAAAGGCCCATTGTTGGGCATCACTGCCACTGCCAATGTTGGTAAATGCGATATATGTCATCATTGGGCCAACGAATATTATCGTTGTTTAGCCAACGGTACCAAAATACACAAAGGCCCATTGTTGGGCATCTGTGCCACAGCGAATGTTGGTAAATGCGATGGTGGGCCAATACAAAATTAATGTTGGCTACGGAACGAACCTCATCCCAACGTTTTCCCTACCGTTGGCACCGTAGGCCCCAACGAAAATGCTACTAGGGAGGTATCTCTCATCTAGTAAATTTAAAAAAACCGGACTAGTGCGAGTCGGACTCGCCCACCGAGGGTTCCGTACTTTTAAGTATTTGTTGTTATAGCGGCAACAGAAATACATTACGGTTCATGAGATACAGCCTGGTGACAGACAGACGGACAGTGGAGTCTTAGTAATAGGGTCCCGTTTTACCCTTTGGGTACGAAACCCTAAAAACGGCCATGTTTTTGGTTGGCGGCACGATTCAAGCGTTCCTAACTATCACAAGATTTTTCACAATCTTATCTAACTATGTTTCCCGATAAATATATAAACGTAGCCCTAACACCAATACATGTCAAATGTAGTTACTGCAATTAATTAATCTTAATTACCTGCAGGTGCAAAGTAGCGACATTGATTAACAATGTTACCGTATAGTTTGCTCGCATGTGTAGACGTTAGGACCGTGTAGTTTCCCGACAATTTTGCGACACGTAAATAGGGTCCTTGCGCTAGTTTCCGTCCATGCTCTTTCGTCCACTTGACGGATTAGCAAATAATATATTTCAGTTTTAATTTGCTACTTGCGAAATATCATTTTTATGTACAGACGGCGAGCGTGTATGAGGAATGATGAAAGTGAAGGAAGCGAAAGATGTCAGGATCGTAGCAAGTGGAAATCCGTGGTCTCTGCCTACCCCTCCGGGAAATAGGCGTAATTATATTTAGGTATGTATGTAGGCAGATATATTATTGAGACATTAAGGATTGCAATAAGTCCAAAGGACCCCGGGCCTAAAGTATGGAAAATGTGGTTTCAGTTAAATGTCTTGCGATTTTGATATGTTATAGATTTCAAAGTCCTGGACAAAAGTCTTTAGGGGTGCTACCACTGTTTCCGAGTCCCTTTCAGAGTTTCGACTGATTTTGTACTAGATAACAAAGTATTAGTACCCTCATAGGTCCCCAGACTTGTAACGTCAGTTTTATAAATGTTTATAGATATCTGTCATGGTTTGGATAATCATTTAGAATATCCACGCCATAACAGATTTTAATATCTAAATTCCGATCACGAACTTTCACGGTCACCAGTATAAATTAATAAGCAAGATTAATACGAGCGAGATGCACTGCAAGCTTCCAGTGATGTTTAATAAGATTATAATAATGAAATCAAAATAAATGTGCATCTCGCTCGAGCGTTGTCCATGTAAGTATGTTATACAAATTCAAACGTATGCGAGCGGGCTCAGTGCACGCTGCTCAAGCCCCTTCGATGCTCGACGCCACGCTTCACGATCTGAGGGCCTACCGCGAACCACGTTCGACGTGTTGCCTCTTTGTCGCACTTGTAAATTCGTACGTAAGTGTGACAGGGAGGCAAGACGTCGAACATGGTTCGCGGTAGGCTTACTGCGATCGCGCCGCTGGATGCTCGCCACGTAGGCTGTAAGATCATTTTTGGTAAAGTTTGAATTTGACTTCAGCTTTGCTTGCTTATTTAGTCGCAGGAGTTGCGAACCGCTTACTTGCGAACTTAATTCATTTTAAATAAACTCGCGAAAAAATCGTTTAATTTTAAATCTAAGAAAAGCTTTATACCAACTGAACCTACTCGAGACACACGCCGCGGCCCAGAAAAGCTGTTGATCGGATTGAACCCATTGGAAAGGAAACGCACTCAGGCGATATCACAAGGAAGTTAACTTACCCAAAACTGCGTAGGGAGGGAGTTATAGAGCGATAAACGGCACTGCAATATATTTATTTTTAAATGTTCCTATTTTCAACTTTTGCAGTGTACCATAATCCATATTTCTGTTTACTCCGTCCAATATATATATCACGGTTTAAAAAGCAACAACTAAAGAATTGAATGACATATAAACCTTTCTTTGTGTACTTACCTAACTAGAAAAGTATCTCATTGGCTTCCTAATTAAGATAAAGGTAATATACTCCCAAGTTAATTAGAGAGCTAACAACCCCGTGTTTCTAAAGATCATGTAGCTAAGAGCGTGGAACATAAACTGAATCAATAATATTACATTAAGCTTCTCGCGTCGGAAAGAGAGCAACTCGATTTGGCAACTAAATAGTACGTTTATACGCCACGACCGTTTCACAGTCCGATGCAATGTTTACTTGAAATCAACTCAAGTAAAATCGAGTGCAGTGATTACAAATATTGGACTAGCAGTTAACCAAATAGTCAGGCTTTAGCACGTGCCCGTTAAGTATATTAAGTTAAGTCTTAACCAAATTGCTTGTCCATATAACGGTCGAAAATTTAATTTCAACCGTATAATTTGCATGCATCAGTTTGGAATCAAAAATGCCAAAGACAAACTATATTAAACTTGTAAAATCCTTCTACGATCGGAACTTAAAAACGTTTCGTCCAGTATGAAAAATAGTCGGGTCTCCCAAGGGTATAATCATCGGCCCCTAACGAAGTTAGATAAGAAAAAATCGCATCGCAACTTTCCACATCTTATGTATGGAACGATCGCAAACTTCGCCTATCTCCAGTTCTAAGTGAAATAGATTTGGATTTATTACACTGATATTTTATTCGTTGACAGTTTAACAGAAGTCGCCGCCCTGTTTTAATCGCCGCTGGGTACTAGTTAGTGATGTTGAAGTTTGTTGTGCTCAAAGTTATTTATCACTAGGCGATAAGTTTATATGATATAAAAAAGGAATAAATTGGAGAGTTTAATTTTAACTCTTAGTTTCATGTTATTTACTCGTAGATTTATTTTTTGCAAGAGCTTTGATAACTTGAATATGGTGACTATTTATACAAATATTAAAGTAATTTTGAGTTGGTTCTTTTCAAATTTTTGCCATTCTTTTTGAAGTTACTGGGACTATACAAGTTATATTTTTATGTAGGTACCTAAGCTAATTAAATTAGGTACATCAAACAATTATAATTTATCTATTAAGGTACATAGTAAATAACTTTGTCTAAATAATTGCTATGTAGTAATCAAAACCTATCAAAAATAGCCGTAATCATCGACTTGATGAAACTGAGTAGTTATTTCTATTAAGTAATCGTAGGTATATGTTATGTTCAACGCGTCCATTAATTACTCTAAATGGTTATCCATTAACAAATCAAACCACCTCATAGCAACTGCAGTAACAGTAATTACCCTGCAAAAACCACAATCAAGTAATTAGTTTCAATATTTCCCGACCGACAATTACAGTGCAGTGGGACCCTTAATGAAGTTCCGAGCAAAGACTAATCGCGCACCAGAGTGTAACTACGGGTAATAAGTATAAAACTGGCGCAAAAGAAATAAGTTACTACTCGTATTTTTACAATTATGTCGTAATAACATGTCTAAATTTGGCGACGGACACACCTGCGGCCGAAAATCCAAATCGTGCATCACAACACAGGTAACTGGTAACCTAGCAGGGTGCGTAGCCAACTTGCCAATTTTTAACGTGGCGTGGCGCAGCGTAGTCATCTCTCTCTATCACTCTTCGATATTAGTACGACGAAGACAGTTGCGTTTCGTTCGCTACGGACCTTTAACCATTGGCACATTGGCAGGTTCGCTACGCACCTAAGGCGGAAAGGGCGACCTTGCGCTCCTGCCGTACTGTCCCTGCCGCAGGGCCTATATAGGAAATGATACATACAACCCAAGTGAGGTCCAATCCTCAAAATTACCCCTTTGGCAGAATTGCCAAGTTTCTTAGGTATACACCTGCCCAATATAAGTATTATTTAGAGTAGGTATTTAAACGTAGGCAAACGTCTAGATTTTTCCATTTTCATTCAATGTCATAGTGAATCAACCTAAAATTCGGGTTTTATTTCAAATTAAGTAATTAATATGGCATTTTATTTATCTACAAAAGTTTCATCTGATTTCTAGTCGTTTCCAGTCTTTTAGAACACTAAACATCTCGGCGATAGCTCGCTCGCAGTTTAATGTCCACATTAAAACCGCACTGCCGTCTTCTGCTGCTTAAATTAACAAACGGTTTTGCGTGAACTGAGAGAAAATTTAGTTAAGTAAGAATAAATATTATTATTAAACAAAAGAGAAGTAGAATTTTGCGTCGTTTAAACTCAATTTATTGCTGTTTAAACCACATAGATTTGACATCCGTTCAGACGTCGAACAGTTAAAACTTAAAAGTATAAATTGAATTTCATTCCATTTGTTGCTTGTCTCACTGCAAGCCTATAAGATTAAACTTAATGAACAAGTACCTACATATTGTGCCAAATATGCTCACGCTTTCTTTTTTATCTGAATAGGTGAATTTAGTCGATATAGATCACCACTTTATTAGCATATGGTATGAAAAGGTGTTGATGCCGCGGCGCGCCCCCCTTCCGTCATTTCCAACCTTTAATAGTCTGACACTAAACTCCAGTTAACTATCTAATGCAGTAAGCAATAGTAGATTGTACAACAAGGGCATAAAGTGACCCATTTTCACCCGAGGCAATTTTTTGGTCTGAGCGAAGCGAAGACCAAAATAGTAGACGAGGCTAAAAATGGACATTTATGCCCTTGTTGTACACTCTGCTTTTCACTTCGATTGCGAGGAAAATATACAAAAAATCAAATATTTTAGGTTATTTTAACGTATTTATTCAAGACTAAAGAAAATTGTTCTTGGGCCGGTCGGAGGCGCGGGGCACGCCGATCGGGAGAGCGCCGGTCGGGGGCGCCGGCAGGGCTGGCAGTTTGTATGGCAGAATTTGGACTTTATTGCTAAGTCAATAAGGGTCGTAATAGATGATTTTACTTTATGCTCTAGAGCATAAAATGCGATTTTATGTTGTCTACGCACGACATAAAGGTGCACTTTTTGAGCATGAGAAATGAAAAGTATATATGTTATTTGTCAATTGACATCTCTATTTATAACGTCTTTACGTTTATCTACTATCTTCCACGTGTAACGATTAGTTATTAGGTACCGTCTGCAATCTGATAACGTGCCCTGAAAAGCTACGGTAACGAGAGCGACCGTCATTACGTTGACATGTCAAAGGCCGACATCCGAGCTTAACACGGCCTTTATGAAATTCAATTTTCTATTATATTCCTCGATGAAAAATTCCTTGCTGCGCGAAGACTATTGGCTATTAACTATCCTTACTTCATATATCTGGCACGTCATTTATAAATGAAGACTCCTTTTTGAACATAATGATCGGTTTTACAAGGTTTACCGGAATTTTTAGATTTGGGTTTCACTCCCAACCACACAAAAAGGGCTTAAATTGGGCCACATTTTGCATACTTATATAATTTATAACTTAAGTTAATAGCTGCAACTGCATAGCTTCAATACTTTTATTCAGCGAAGAGGAGTGAAATATTAGTATGACAAGTATACCTGGGGGACTTAAAACGATTTCTGTGTGACGAAGACGTGGGAAGAGAAGAGGCTAGTTATCATTTATCAACTTTTGCATTTAAAAACATTTACAATATTAACCTTAGGACTTTTTTCATTTATTCTTATTCAATATTCTAAACTAATTTTATAAACATTGTTACACCTGAAACGAAAGTTACAATGAATTGAACTTCGCCGTTGACAATCAGCGTCTATTCACTGAGCCACATTGTTCCCAACAAAGACCTTCAAATTTCTAAAGTCAAGTTGTTTGGCATGATTTGTTATAATTATAAAGTGCAAACCTAATTTATTCGGGCTCAAAACAATTGTGTCCATTAATGTTTTGGTTGACGTGACCTGAATTCTGATCCTGTTTTGTGCAGATTTTCCTTTGTTGCTGTTAATGTACGTTGCGAAAATAAAACGGGGTTACTTATAGTTTTTGCATACCTTTTTACATCACTCGATGACACATAACACAAAACAAACATAGCGCTCTCACATACTTTTTGTACCAACACTGTTACCTATGTTTACTTACAAATAAATAATTTGACTTTGACACTCGTTGTTAATAGAAACTGCGTAGTCATTCTAGGTTATTATTGTATGCCTTTACCCATCAGCCCATCACGGAACAATGATGTGCCGGTCATTCGCGAGGCGAGCGCGGTGCAGATGCCAACACCTAGTGAAAGAAGTGTCAAAAGGGACACTTTAATGAGATGTAAGGGGTACACCGAGCGGCTACTGCCCTTGCCAGTATCATGGGACACACGCAGAAGCAGCACCCACCAGAGTGTAAGGACTATTGAGAGTTGATGGAATCCAAAAATATACTAGGCTATTTGATGCTGTGCTACGGTCGTAGCGCGACGTCGTTGCCGATAACATGGATTTCCCGGTATGTAGTGTAAATGCTTCGTAGAGGCAAAACGACAACGTGTCATGATTAGCGCTGAATGGATTAATACTGGGCTGTGCGATATAAACTATTATTATTAATTTATTATCTTACATCTACACAGGCACCTATGTAGGGCCATCACTCAAAGTGTTTTCTCAACTCAATTATGTCTTCAATCCTTTATTAATAAAACCTTTTTTAAAAACAAGCTTTTATTATTTGTTAACAAAATGAACTAAAAAGTTAAAAATAAATTAACTAATAAGAAATATAATACTTTATAAGTTCATTGTAACCAGTTGTAACCTTTAACGATAATTACTTAAGCTTCTTCGTCTACGACAAAATAATTCCATATCGTACATAATTATATATTTTTAAAACTAAAACTTTACACCTTAATTATTAAATCTTCCCGTTTTTATCACAGTCCCAATTTTATAAATAAAAGCGTGTTACATTTTGATGGTATAATTAAGAACATTTAGCACCTTCTTTTTCCTCTTGCTATCGAACGAACTTTTTTTCCCAAATTTGTTGGAGTTGCATATTCACGCCAACCAAGATACTCGTCAAGACGAATCAAACGAGCCCAAACTCGATGTGGTTGCGTCGTTTAATTACGGAGTTCCTATGGCCACCTTCCAGCTACTTCATCAGACCCTGGTTACCATATAGTATCAAAGTACTCGTCAAGACGAATCAAATGAGCTCAAACTCGATGGGGTTGCGTCGTTTGATTACGGAGTTCCTATGGCCACCTTCCAGCTACTTCATCAGACCCTGGTTACGATATAGTATCAAAGTACTCGTCAAGACGAATCAAATGAGCCCAAACTCGATGGGGTTGCGTTGTTTCATCACAGAGTTCCTATGGCCACCTCCTGTCTCCATTATCAGATCAGCTCGATGGTACCATAATATTGTATTGTCATCCGATTTATACATGCATGCAAAATTTCAGCTCAATCGGAAACCGGGAAGTGGATCTAATTTAACTTTCAAGATTTGATTACAGACAGACAGACAGACAGACAGACAGACAACGGTCAGGTGAAACTAAATAAAAGCTTGTAATAATAATTAAAAGCAAATTCGATATCGAGTCTACGTAACGTGTTAGATTACAACTATCTTTGTATTTAAGTGTAAAAAAATATGGGTGCTTATAACTTACTCAAAAATATGTCCCATTACATAGTTCTTAATTTGCTGACATAAGAGCTATGGGACATTGTTTTGAGTATGATGTATGCACCCATATTTTTACACTTGACTGTACAACGAGATATGTAGTGGATTTATAGGCTTCAAGGTATATTTAGATCAATTGTTGGAACATTGGCCAAGTAAATGAAGCGTTATATTCAGCATGGTTACTTAATATCCTTGACAGAGCGGTCGTGGTCATTATTTTAGCAAAGGTGACGAGCTTCACAAGTCACAACACGCCGCCATGGTTCGGTTTAGAACTCATCAACATCGACAGCTGACAGCTAACAAATCTTAACCTTAACAGTTTCAGATAAGATAAGACACAGAAATCAGAATTGGACTCAAGGCCTTTTGTATTTCGCCCTTACTGGATCGCTATAGGCCCTAAAAATGACAATAAACGCTTACCGGCTTATTGGTAACGTCACGGCTTCGGCATTCAACAAACACATAGTTGGCCATTTCTATTTAAAGTTGAACATACCAAAAATGTTTGTGTTAGAAATGGAATTTTTTATGTTATTTCTACTCAGAATCACGAGCTTTTTCCATTTTTACTGAGAAAAAAAGTGTCCCCAAATTTTTTTGTCTGTTTGGTTACGGTTTTCAATAAACCTTCTATGACCATAATAAAACAGACAAAAAAAGCTTGTATGAAATGAATGTCGTATGACAAGTTATACCAAAAGTGATTATTTACATCACTTTTGGTATAACTTGTCATACGACATCATTCGAAGCTCGACGCTCTAAATTCCATACCGGACATACCATGCTACGAAACGTATCAAAACGCACATGATTGTAATGCCGGTCGGACTGCAGTGTTGATTGGTCAACGCCGGTCAGCGCTAGCTGAATGATTCCATCACGGCGTCACTACATATTGCCGTCCTCAATCGTAGCCGGCGTCGATCCGTTACGTTCAAGCGTTGCCAGTTTGGAATACGTCTCTCTCTGCTATGGCGTGAGTTATAGGAGGTTTCACGTACATGGTTTATAGTTCGTTTTTTTTATCATTAGAAAGAACTTGCAAGAAGGTAAGCGATTTTGACAAGTCTTTTAATTGAAAAACTCTTTTTAAAAATCATAATTTAATACTTATGAAAGCAGAAGAATATAAATGGTCGTATTAGATTCATAATTGTTACATATTTGCCGTAACTTATTTTTAAAATGTGTTTTTCAATTAAAAGACACATCAAGATTGTTTACCTTATTTCTAATGCTAAAAAAAAACGAACTATAGGTAGTGTTTGTAAACTGAGGAAATGAGGACCCTCCAGTTTCGCTATCTCTGTATATGTACGAGAAATATACTATAAGGATCCTTATAGCTTATATAATTTTTTTTGTAAAATTGTATGCAACAATTTAAGCCTTTATCACTACATAAGTAACACGAAGAATTTTATAAGAAAATTAATACAAGTAACGAATTCACTGCCAAAACGCAAGCTACGCGCTATACTTGTAACCGATAAAGCTTTGTAGCATAAACAGAGATCCCGCCGAACGGGACGCTAGCATGAATGCGTTATGTGTGAATGTGTTAATCAGAAATAACATACGTGCCTCATGCTTGTTGAAGTTATGGAACTAAAAATTTTATTACATTTTAAGTCATCTATAACGAGACATTTATTTGTACAAGAAGAAACCAAATATCATCAAGTTATGTTTTAAGTTGGGGACAATTCAGCTAATTAAATACCTTTGTTTTGTTTGTTACAGTTGCCATCATTCTGTTCAAAGAGTTTACTATAAATAGTGGCCATCGTCCATACGCTCAATTAATAACCAATTAATTAAAGCAATCACCCATCCTGCATCCGGCCTCAGCATACGTTATGTATACCTACTTATGTATTCTTTAGTTCCTATCTGTGCTAGTTGACACAGATAGTAGATAATTATTTTTCTGGTTTACTTAATTATCTTCATCATCTTCCTCGCGTTGTCCCGGCATTTTGCCATGGGCTCATGGTAACCTGGGGTCCGCTTGGCAACTAATCCCGAGAATTGGCGTAGGTTACTTCATTATCTTGAACTAATTAATCTCCCGCCTCAGCTTTCAACTTGCATTCGAGCGCTGCAACGACCCTAAATCGACGTGCATTTGTCCATGTAACGCCTCTATTTATTTTAGAAAGAAGATCAGTTCAACCACGATTGGAAGCATTTAAGATGTCTGGTGTAGTAAATCTTCTACAAGTATTATGTATTTTCTCTACCAATGTTTTCCTCATTTGCTATAAAACGAACTTTAGTTATATTTGTATAAATTTACCTTACATGCTGCCCAAATCTGAGAACGTAGACTGTTCAGTTTATCACGAAATTATCAAATACACTATTACTATTTGTGCGATATATTAAATTACGTAATTTACTATGGCACTGAAGACCGACAAGCGAAACAACTATATTAAACGGTTGGTATCAAGAACGTGCAATGTTTGTCAAACCGATCAAAGTTTCAATCATGCAAATCTGAACTCCGTTATAGTACTAAGTAGTAACAAAGAGTAACGCCTATCGCCTGTAGCGCTAAGATCGAAAACTTTTGCCTAGTCACACCCGCTGTCTTGACTACGTGAGACTTGCAATACAAACAATAGCGCTCAACAGTAAATACATTCCCAAATGAGCAGATTTTGGATCAAAACGTAATGAAATATGCGAACTCTCTTAACCTAAGGCAAAAGCAAAATGCGTAAGAGAGCGACGCACCGATAAACATATTAAATTGAATTTGCATTCTGGCTGAAATAGCTTTCTCTGAATACAGTCCCAGATTCAACGCAAATTGGGGCTAAGACGGATCGATTTTTAAGTATCTTTGTTTACTTTTTGATATCGACTCGCATCAGAGCAGCGAGTTAAAATTTCCTACTGACATGGTTTACAATTGCATTAACATACAGATGATTTTAATAGATATTATTTAACTATGAGTGTTCAGATTTTAATAGAATCTTGTTATACAAGTGTGCTACACACGAGGCGATTGTGCTCGCCAGCTGAAAGCGAGCGCGCAATATATAAGAAATCCGATGTGTGTATTGGACACGAAGTTTCATACGACGTTTTTCAACACACTTGCAAGGAAAAAAACTAAACTTTCATATTTAATCAAATTTTAATTATTAAAACAGTTAGTAAAAGTTTAAAATCTGTCATAGGTACTGCCTGCCGATGCCCTCCACTCCCTCCAGTCCTTGTTGTATTAGCAAGTAGTTTAGAAAATTACCATTTAGGTATTACTTTAATTAATTATTATTTCATATAAAAACTAATACTAAATGTATGTATGAAGCAAAAGTTGAAATCGTAACCGGTACCTATTAGTACTAAGATGAACGGGATAATTAATGAATGTACATATTTGTAATAGATGACAATGATATATTTTAATAACAATTTTTTTTAATTTCCATCTGTTGAACTACACCCCTGAAAATGTAAACGGGTTGCGCTATTACGCTGGCATCACGGTGTGATTAAGTGAATGGCGGTCCTAATAGGCTTGTCGCTGGGTCACGACCATTACGTATGTGCCATTGCGTTTTATGACCGCATTAAAATATTTTTAGTCAGTATTATGCAAGGGATAAGATTGTTTATCTGATGAAAGTTACAAAGCAATCTATTGAACCATCTCGTTAACAAAAATGTCACACCAGTGTTTTACCTGGCTGCTAGGTGTTTTGTTTGATTAAGAGAGGTGGAATGGCAAATGCGCATCGAATGCTCAGTGCTCGAAAGCTCAGTTAGTGAAACCTCACCTGATAGTGAGGAACGACCGTCCGCCAGTTGCTTGTTGAGATCTCTTACGAGACGGCCGTGAATAACGGCCATATACCGACAAACGCACAGGGCAAAATGGTAGGACCGATCCTATGGCCTTCGGTATATGGCCATTGTTCATAAATGTTAGTGACCAACGAAGGCTAGTTTTCTATTACGAGTATATTATTTCCTTGGCGATGCTAAGTTATATTTCTCGGAGATTTTAGAGCTCCACTTAGAAAGGATTTTTTGAAGTTAAACTCTAAAGTGGGTAGAAATCTAGAAATGGGGTTCTGGGGTAGAAGTTTAAACGAGAATACGATAACCGTGCTACACGTGGACGAAGTTGCGGGCTCAATGTAATATTATACTTATAGGTAATTAAGATAATGCTTTTGGAAAATCAAACTGAGATAACTTTTTCGTACTGAGCTTGCTGCGAAAGACGATTTTGTTTCCAATTACGAACGAGGAAAAGCGAAGTCGAATCTGATTTCAAACAAAACTTTCTACTTCTGAAGTCATCAGAACTGCAAAGGGCCTAACCAAGGGGAAAGTTGTATTACTTTACATATAAAGGAAGCAGATATCGAGGGGAAGGTATTAATGTGAGGAAAATATTTGTCTTGTTCATATCATATTCATGATGGGAGCAGAAGTTTTCAAAGTTAGAAGTATATTTTATTTATCCATCTTCATTATAAGTATAAATACATACTACTTATATTGTAAGCGTGAGAGATTTCCAGCTGTAAGATTTAGAGTAAATAGGACACAACTTTACTTTCCTAAGGTGAGAGTCGGATGACGAATTTATATATGTGAACTGAAAATCATAAGTCCCTAATTCTACGAATAAGAATAACTCACACTTACCTAATCGTTGGTACTTTACCGCTGAGCTGGCAACTTTGGTTTCTCAAATTTATTCCAAACTGGTTAAAGGTCAGTGAAGATATAATTAATATTGATATCGTGATATCATCCTACGAAACAAAATATAGGCATATTGATATCTCATTCTATGGATCTCATCTCATACATTACGAGGAATGATGAAAGGAGAATTAATATATAATTAGTTAAACACATCAAACCTTTATCGGACAAAAGCGAAACACAAGGTCTATCATGAACGTAGATTGCGAGTATGTTCCCGTCTAATCCCTCGACTCTTTGTTTACCCGAGAACCTATTTATATGAAATTGAACAGGTTAATTCCCTTTACGGGCAGGATACCCAATAAAGGTTTACTGGGAAGCAATATATTTCGTAGCGGGGTTAGACTCCTAGTAAAAATGTTGCCCGCCGATATTAGGCGGGCTTTAGTAATGGAATCGATGATGGCGAGTCAATTTGAAATGTTTGGATAGTAGATTTATTTGCACAAAATTGAAGCAGAATTGAAATTCCTTTTTTAGATCGAGTTTAGCATTTATAGAGTACCTAATTTAGCAATGGAAAGAGTAAAGAGTCCGATTGGCGGCGATCAGAGAATCAGAGAAGAGAACAGATCTCGGCAACTTAAGGATGACTCACGGCCACCGGCCCGGGTCCGGGTCGAGGCAACCGACACTTCATTTTTTATGACAGGTAACCGGAGATCACGTGATGCTTTCTATAGAAAACGAAGTATCGGATGCCTCGGCCTGGATCCGGGTCGTTCTAACGTGAGTAATCCTTCACACGAATTGATTCCACACGGGTATAAGTGTTTCCTCTTAGAAAAAGTACTCGCTGCCAGTGGATGATGGTTCGAACCTTCCATTATAGAATATAGATTTTAAATAGAGAGTTCCACGCTACGTTTATGGGACCTATCTATTATGATAAAGGTGAGAAGACTCATTCGCCATGTGTAAGTTAGGTCGACATACCCACCAATTTTAATCTCGGTCCTTGGAAATAATAACGTTAATTTAATAAGTTTGTATGTTTAGTATGCTACTTTTCCTTCCATTATATAGATATAAAACGGAGACGCCCTCCAGACAGAGCTGTTGACCTTAATAAGGTTACCAGTTAGTAGTTGACTGCGGTACCTGCGGTAGGCGGAAAATCAGCAACTTGTGGAGACGTTCGCGGCCACCGTGTTTGTTTTCCCCGACTTTAATACATTTAAGAAATAGAATATGTTATGTTTATTAAAATATATGATATATGTAGGTACAATATACGCAAGTTCAAAACACACTAGTACAATTCAGAATTAGGTTATGTGTAGCAACAAGTGACAACAACATTAACTGGCCTAAGAACACAGTGCGCAAGCACTTCGGCAAGATGTATGGCACAATCTACGGTAGCAAATGTAAACAATACTAAATTGTCGCGCGACGTGTCACGGCCAACTCGCGACTTGTCGGCTAGGCGCAGTGTAAAGTGTTTTAAACAGTACAATGAAAGCGCTACAAATGTTAAGGTCCCGTAGAATCCGTAGATCCGTGTTCTTCTCTCACTCTCAATGACCGTACCTACTTAAGCTGAGATGGATGTGCGTGGTCGGGATTGCGGTATTGTAACAATTTAATTCGCCTCGATTTCATTTCTATTCAATTTTTCATTACCACAACTAGCTCAACAAGCTATACTAACCACATTAACGTGAAACTAACCACATCAGGTTTGTCTTTACAATTTTTTAATTATTGCAATTCATTCTTCGTCAATACTATGTGTTTTTTATTGCAATAATGTAGGTACCTACGTAACCTCCATGTTTAAATTGATAATTCATTCTGTGATAGCCTATGAATTAGTACGCTAACATAAGATACATTATTGGAAAAATATATCTTTTGTTAGCGATTCCAATAAACAAATAACCAAATTAAAAAAATGTGTATGTCACGAGAAATTCCTATTGCTACGAATCAAGGTCTCAAACAATGACCTCCGATTTGAATTTTTCAATACTTGCCGCTAGATGCTATTAATTTTAATAAACAAACATTAAGGGCCTCTTGCATCATCCCACTAACCCGGGGTTAAACGGTTAAACCGTTAACCCACTGTCAAATTGTACTAGTAACCATGGTAACTGCAGGTTTAACCGGTTAACCCTGAGTTAGTAGAATGGTGCAGGTCGCCCTTACTGACCTTAAATAAGTTTTCGATATGATACTAGATGTTGAAGGCAGCGATTATGGCAGTGGGGTTACTGTTAACATTCTAGGACTGTGCCGTGTCGGCTGTCTCGCGCAATTCTATCTCGTGAATTGTGTCGCGCGAGATTATCTCCAATGTACACGTCCCACAAATTGTCAGAAGAGTTTTGCCGCGAAACGTATAAATTTCTGGCCTATTACGTAAGATGCGGTTTCTGATACGCAGTTCCAGGATTTTGATTGTGTGCGACATGTGTCCTCGGATATAACACGAAATAATAGTAGAAAAATATCGCTACATCGATTAAAAAGGTTATACTTAATGAGAAGTTCAAAAATGAACTATACCTATAGTATTAAAAACCGGGCAAGTGCGTGTCGGACCCAGCATAATAGAGGGTTCGTATCCTTAAAACGGGGTAGCTATTAACTTACTGAGTATTTTTTTCATCATCATCATCATCATCATCTCAGCCATAAGACGTCCACTGCTGAACATAGGCCTCCCCCTTGGACCTCCATACGTGCCGGTTGGATGCGACCCGCATCCAGCGTCTTCCGGCGACCTTAACAAGGTCGTCTGTCCATCTTGTGGGTGGACGTCCTACGCTGCGCTTGCTAGTCCGTGGTCTCCACTCGAGCACTTTTCGACCCCATCGGCCATCTTCTCTGCGTGCAATGTGTATTTTTTTACTTCTACTGAATCATTTACTTACCCAGTAAGTTTGCAACATTCGAAAAAAATACGGTTTTTAACCGCTCTTGCTAATATTGCAACGTCCTTCAAATTTCCCGAACGTAAAAGTACAGATTTTTAAATTAAAAAATAAATTGGATATGATTTAGCAACGAAAATTTCGGTATTATTGATTAGATTAGATTAGATTAGATTTATTTATTTCATAATACAGATTACATTATAAATTGCAGGCATGTCAATCTACAGGAATTCATATTATGATCGTCAAAAACAGGGATGTCACAACAATATAATCAATAAAATATCAAATTAAAAGTGAAATGATAAGATTTTAAAATAATGTCAAGATAGTATCTCCTGTGGTGGATCGTCAAAATCTATACATCATTCATAAATTCACTAACAGAATACAACGGTTTATCCAACAAAAAATCTCTTAATCGGCGTTTGAATGCTTTATTGGTGTGTTGCTTGTGATTTAAAAAGTTGTTATGGTAAAAAATGAAGAGCTTACAGGCCAATTTGAACGTACAGACGTACAGTCGTACGGTGCTGTGCAACTTAAGTACCCACGTCGCCCTACTAATTGTACGGAAAAGTTGATATGTACTTATGTTAGGGAACCGACTGACATTTAGTTATCGTGCATCTCGCTCGTGCCAATACATGTACGGACAAGTTCAAGTGAAATACACGATAGCTAAATCACATCATTTAGATATATGTATATGTTTAGGTATATGTTTGATGTCAGTGCAGTGTACGTTCGAATCGGCCTTCGTTTAGCTTTATATTTATTCTTGGTTAGATTATCTCTACTACTACTTACCTACCTATATACATATGCTTACTTAGCTGATCCACTCACAATCCTCTTATAAATAGGCTCAGGGCAAAACTAAATCAATGTTCAGAGGTTCGTACGTATTCGTATAAACTTCCGCTCTGAAGCACCAAAAACAAAAATACATAAATAAATATTGCAGAACTGAATTCCCAACCAAAGCTATTCGAATATTTAACCGAACTCTGGTTGTTATATGATGATAACCAGTCACTAGAAATAAAACTCTTCTGCTCTAAAAAATATAATGGGAAAAGTGTTAAATAAAATACATGGGGCAGCTACACGAACGGATGCGGGTGAACTAAACGCAGGTTGACAGTGCTCGTTTGCTAAGCGATTTCAAACCGTAACATAAAGTAAAAACGGTTAAATTAAATATGAAAGCTTTACTAAACAAAAATGAACTAAACGCGACAACACAGTATATAGTAGCAATTTTATTGGTTAAAGGAATCTCAACTTAGGTACTACACCGACATAAGGTCGAACCAACTTACTTGTTGAAGTGAAGATTCAGCAGCATCTGATGCCGTGAGTTTGAATAACGTAACATTTATTACCATAGCAGTAGCATATACAACTTAGATTTTATTACATGCACTCTTCGTGTTTGTGGATTTTAAGTTGGCCCTCTAAATCTGCGCTTTTATTGTTTGCATCCTTAAAAAGCCCGTACGCTTTTTGGCAACTTAATGTAAACATTTGGCGCAGGTAGCGGTATTCACGAAAGATACTGCTATCTGACCTTTGAGTCTAAATGGGATAACGCTGAGGGAGTAGAGGGACCATTCGTATAGCTTTCGCGCAACGTTTTGCTTCAACGAAGAACAACTGGCAAATAGCTATCAAACTATATTCAGCAGATGTTTAAGAAACGAAAGGGTTTCGAGCCCATCACCATCACGTATTAAGTTTGTGTTTACAGTACACCTAGAGGTAATTTCAACACATTTCTACCTACTATTTAAAATTGAAACATGTCAGAGTTACTTACTTAGGTACTTGGTTGGCGCGATGACCCAAAATGAGTCATCAGAGTTACAACAATAATTTGAGAATCAGAATCAGAATCAGAATTTCAGAATTTCGTTCTGATGTCAAAGTAAATTGTTTAACAAGCAAAACTTGAGACTTTTACCTAATTTAAGGTGTTCTCGTAAAAAACCTTCCTCATCTCTCAAAGTCGATTAAAATTTTAGCATTTGTCACCCGTTTCATGAAAACAGATTGATTTTTAAAAATCGGCGGATAATGTAGATAAATATATAGAACAAGTTGAAAATTATGTTGCTCCAAAATCTCCTTTAAAATATTGCTCTCCATCCAAATTATCACTATTTGTACAAAAAGGTCGATTGTAATAACCAGAGTTCGCGCCGCGCGGCCTCAGCCTGTTTTTCACCAAATAACCCTATATTTCGCGCACCATAAACAAATTCAGTTTATTAGGGCAGCTAATAAAGGCGGGGCAAAAATAGTGGTCGACCGCAGCCCAGGGACCGGCCTAATAGAAACAACCCTCTGTCGCCACACAAACTTTAATATAGTCACTAGTAATGTTGGTGCCAGCATTTTCATCGAAACAATTTGGGCTTTGAATGGCAAGCACACATCTTACAAATGTCACAATAATCAATTAGTTTTGAACGAAGCATTCATTCAAACCTTTTGATGAAAATTTACGTACGGTTCCCGCTTACGTGCAATAACAATCAAGCGTATCCCAAACTCACCGATCACGATGGTAATTCAGGATATCCTAGAACAGCTTGGAATGTTCTCGAACGCGCTCCAAATAATTAAACTCGTCACCTACATTGTGCTGGCTACGGTTTCGTGCTTGTGACGTGAAGCATTGTAAGGGTTAGAATGCACGACCGTAGTTATTACAAGTAGATACCAAATTTAAAATTGGGTTGTTTCTTATAGGTAAATTAGATTGTTTCCTAGTAAATAAGCTTTTGAGCAGACTAAATTAGCAACAAAATTAATTCAATTTGGGCCACGTAAACCTTATACTAAGGTCTTGAGATAGGTTTTTTTTTTTCATAATATAAAACATAGTCCAGCCCTTTTAACCAGAACCGACTTTTAATATTTTATTACGCTTGGCTTGAGTGAGTGCAAGTTATCCGAGGACGATGTCGTGGACAGGGCGAAGTGGAGAAGGTTAAGCAAGAAAGCTGACCCCGCCACCGTGTGGGATGGATAGCTAGGAAGAGAGAGAGATTACGCTTGGCACTAGGCCTCATTTTAAATAGTCCGCAAATATTTTTAAAAGAAACACTTGAGAGTAATGTAGGCAATAGATGTCGTAACAAAATAAAACTGTTAATAGTAATATGTAAAGAATACTGTGTGCACTAATCACAATTCCAGCGTATCTTACGAGACGCGTATATCGCATGACATAAGCGCGGTGTCTGATGCAAGTCTAGCTGCAAGCAAACATTAATCTAACTCGCGATATAGTTCTCTCCTAATGGACTTCTAAGGTCCACTATTATTATTAGTCTGTTGTCATGTGAACCCGTACGATACAATACAAATCCTCTTTATTGCACACCTCAAAATAAATTTACAAGGAAACTGTTAGAACATATAAACCTATCAGGTTGTAAACCTTACGCCACGAGCTGGCGACTATTTTGTTTTGTCTGTGGTTTTCTATTTTGTCAGTGTAGCATACATAATACCGTAGCGGCAAAAAATCTATCATGCTGGGGCATAAGTGAACGTACAAATTTGTTTATTCAATATTACCTACAATAATATGACACATTCTTAAAAAAAAAACCGGCCAAGTGCGAGTCTGACTCGCGTTTCAAGGGTTCCGTACATTAAGTCCGACTCACGCTTGACTGCACATTTCGAATAGGTTTTCTTGTCATCTATATGGAAAGAACTACTTCGTGTATTTTTTACAAAATGTTAGACCCAGTAGTTTCGGAGATAAGGGTGGGGGGAGGGGGGGTGGTAATTTATTGGCTATTCTTGAATAATTTCTAAATAAAATTATAAAAAAAAAATATTTGAAATTCTCAAGATGAGCTCTTTCATTTTATATATAACACAATATAGTTTGATAAACTTTATTTTTTAACTTTCTCATTTACCCCCCAAAAGCGGCCCCCCTGTTTAAAGTTCATTTGTTTACGTTACATGTCCACCTTTGAGCCACTAATTTACATATGTGTACCAAATTTCAACTTAATTGGTCCAGTAGTGCCCTGAGAAAATAGGCTGTGGCAGACGGACAGACAGACAGACAGACGCACGAGTGATCCTATAAGGGTTCCGTTTTTTCCTTTTCTGGTACGGAACTCTAAAAAGAATCACCATTCCCAAGCAAATATTCGAACCACACTTTTATACCTTAGCAAAAACCCTACTTTGTATTTGCACCCCGGTCGCTCCATAAACCGTAGCCTTTATGTGATCTACGGGACTTCGCACAATACGGACTTGCTGAGAAAGACATAAGGGCCGTCCGAGTATAAAGGCACATAAGGCTTTTCGATGGGGCAGGACAAGATAGGGCGAGATCTGAATTCTTATGAGGCCCGCCTTGAATACTGAGCGTCAAGTGTCAGTTAGTTCGGGACATGGTAATAATATTTTCTTTTCGGCAATATGACAGCAACGTCGATGATTAAGTTAGGTTGTTCATGGCGCGTGAAAGGAGCACGCTGCGAGTTCAAGTAATTTTTGGCCACCGTATAGTTCTACTTCGATGGGTTCGCCAGGACTGAAATTGCATAGCATTTAATTGTTTTGGTTCTGCTAATGCGTTATCCTTTTGATTCTATACAGCTTCTCCAATGTTCCAAATTTTCTTCACGTTTCAGAAGTCCGATTCATATTTTAATTTGTGGTTGTTAATTTCTTGATATGAGCTGTCAACAGCGACATTTCTGGTCCAGAACTAAAACTGCAGTATATATAGGTGTTTTACTCTGGAAAAACAAGGCGTACCTATTAGTAAGTAGCTAATGAAGCTCTTGAGCAGACTCTACAGTGATAAGTACCTATTTAAAAACCCTACAAGCTGGCTTAAGGTTGCATTTCAAGGATTAAATGGTTATTCAGAATCTTGTAGAATAATCAGCTTTGTTTCAGTGTACGAGGATCGCTTAGTTCAATGCGTTTCCCTGCTCTTAGGAAATATTATATGACATATTAAAATAATGGGGTAATAAATAGCTACGAGGAACCAGAGTTATGTATTACAATAGTTACCTGAACATATTGCTAAATCATTTACAATCTAAACAGATCTAAACAAAAAGTGGAATATCTAATTCTTGTTTAGCAAAAACCAAAATTAATCAGTTCAAAAGGTATAAGAAGTAGGTACTTACCTATGGAATGAAAGTACTTACCTATAATTAACATTTATAAATCCATGAACGTGTAAACATTACTTAATAGTCTTAATACAAATAATCACTATTTCAGTCAATATTGGGAAACCAGTTAAAAACAACTGTAATACAACATACACGTAGTACCTATGTACATACCTCGACGTAAATCAGCTTAAATAAGGCCCTGTTTGTCTTAAATCCGTTGCCCTATATAATCCATACAAATTGCTTGTTTTCGTTAACGGCGTGCGAAGCACTCCCAATACACTCGTTGTGTGCTACCGTGCTATCAATTCACAGGCGTGGGGTCACCAGGCATTCAGAGGGGGACAGACTGTCTCGTTTTCATGTGTATAATAACAGACCTCCTTTTTGAGGAAAATTCAGGAAACCTAGGCAAACTTATTCACCTGGGAATGAAACTTGTTTTTTCACCTGTATAAATCCCGTAAATATTTTTAATCCTCCATAATTTTTACATTGTGTATATGTCTCTGTTTTACCCAATGGTTGACGGGTAAAGAATGCCTTTTGGCATTAAGTCTGACAATTGCACGTTTTTTCTTTGTTTGTGCAATAAAGTTTAAATAAAGTAATAACATATGTAGTGGTAGTAGTTAGTTTAGTAGTACTCACTTTGTTGTACAAAAATAAGTATAATAGGTAATATGTAATAAAAGTATTTGTGTTTGTAATTTATAAGGCATGCATATATATAACCCAATAACTGACAAGGTTTCTTAAATAACACCACTTGATCGACATGGACTACAATTTTGCAGCTGCTATTTATGCCCACGCGACGCTAGTACTTATTAGTAGTTTTGTTGTATTTGTTGGATCATATAACAAAAAAAATATCCTAGGAAAAAAAACAAACTGGTGACCGTATCTGTTATATTTATAGGGCTCGTGAGACCAATGTCTACACCGATATAGAAGTCAGCCGTGACGTGTAGTCTCCCTACATTGATTACAAAAAGAATCAAAATAAAATTGATCTTAGTACCAAGCTGTACGGTCGGAAATAAATTGCATTACTTGGAAGCTTTTCTAGGATATCTCAAATTCTGTCTTCTATTTCTAGATCGCTTTGAGTTACATTTGTGTGATTTAAAGCACCAAATTTAACACAATTTTTATTTATTATATTAGAAAATATATTGTGTAATAAAACAAGTGCAATTTGTGATGGGGCTATATAGTTGACCCGTGTTTTTTAGGGTTCCGTACCCAAAGGGTAAAAACGGGACCCTGTTATTAAGACTCCGCTGTCCGTCCGTCTGTCCGTCTGTCTGTTCGTCCGTCTGTCTGTCTATCACCATCAGGCTGTATCTCATGAACCGTGATAGCTAGACAGTTGAAATTTTCACACATGATGTATTTCTGTTGCCGCTATAACAACAAATACTAAAAAGTACGGAACCCTGGGTGGGCGAGTCCGACTCGCGCTTGTCCGGCTTTTTGTATTTTTTACTCCTCGGCCGCTCTTCAGCGTTATATTTAAATATTAATATTTTCACCGATATCATAAATAACAACGTGAAACGCGCAATCGCACCAGACGGTCAAAATGGCTATGATCTACGCTGCAAGTTTGTCGTTGCTCAGTACCGTAACTTTGTATCATGTCCATTGCATTTTCAGAGCGAACACAACAATGAAAACAGGCATTTACTACTGATACATAGAAAAGTAAACTCTATATCCTTCAACATAGGATACTTTTGGGGTGCAGTAAATGTTTGATGTTATTGCCTCGCAACGTTAACGTTAGCTCTGAAACAAACGAAATTAAACTCTAAGTTTGGAATGACTTGGAACAATACCTTGGTTTTGGTAAGGTAGTCGTTCACGTGACTGACCGCATTCATCGTACATGAAAGGTTACGATGCCCGTTTGAAAAGTCTTTACTCTCGCAATGTTATACGAGGGCTGATCCGAAAGTTGTTAGCTGCTCCGGCTCTACTCATGCGATTGCAATATGATTTATACCATTGTGAGGGATATTTAAATGCTAATTATGGCCATTATTATTTTTTACTTATATTTTTATTTTTTATATAAAATATTTTTTACTGAAAGCTGTTTTGTATGGAGTTATAAATTACTAAAAAAAAACGATTTTTTTTTTCACAATTACGAGTAGATGAATTTCTCATTGAAATCTTTAAATATCAACTTATATTTACCCGGGTCTAATTATTCGGATTCTTCTGCTATTTTCGATGTATAATGGATAAATAATTTTATATGATAAAGCACATTTTTGAATAACTATCTGAAATTACTACTTTTGATGAAATGACTCACTATTGACACCTATTAAGTCATAATTAGGTTTACTCAATCAAAATGATTTATACGTAAAAAGACGATCGAGATTCGCAATTAGCAGCACCTAAAAAAATTATATGTTTTTAAACTAAAAATGTTTATAAAATGATACCACATAATGGAGTCTCAATTACTAATTATCCTGGCTGGATTGTAAGCCTTCGGCACGTCGCAGAAAAAAAATATTGAAAAACAAACCATGCGTTTTCTAAAAACGAATTGACGTCACCTCTTTACATACTGAAATATCCCTCACAATGGTATAAATCATATTGCAATCGCATGAGTAGAGCCGGAGCAGCTAACAACTTTCGGATCAGCCCTCGTATATTAACAGCCCGAGTCGAACTTAAAGATACGTCGAGATACGTTTTTGTTTGAAGAAACGTCACTTTTGACACTGATATATCTAATCCATATTATCTTATCTAGACGAAATATTTGACGTATCTTAAAGTTCGAACTGGGCCGTAAGTCCTACTTATTTTACTGCCTTTGTCTTGAAATATATTAATATAAATACAGAAACAGAACAGGTAGGTGAAAACCGCATGAAAATCCGTTCAGTTGTTTTTGAGTTTATCGCGAACAAACATGCAAACACACAAACAGACAGATGCGGCGGGGACCTTGTTTTATAAAGCTTACAGGCCTATTCGGATTTCGAGATAATCACAAGATCTTGAGACGATTTAGAGATCAACTAGATCTACATTAGATATCGACTAGATGTGACTTGGATATCTAAGTCATAACTTGTCGAAATCGTTCAAGAGGACCTCCAGAATCGCGGAAACGTCAAATTTGACATATCTATCTTACAAATATCTTTAAATTATCCGTATCGTAACTTGTTGAAGTCTAGTAGAAATCTAATTCATTTTCCGAATCGAGCCGTTAGTGATTTATTTTGTATTTCAACGAAACTGTGCTGTCTTCATGTTAACTTAGCGTAATTATTTTAGTTCACCGAAAATAGTTTTTAAAGCAAGAATACAGAACAGTTCGTTATTTCGCGCAGGTGCTATATAGTAAGTATTGAAGTTTACTCGAGACGATCTTTTGTTTTCTGAATTGCACCTGTTCTTTTTCTATTAGGTATGTTGCACCAAAATAAAAGTGAGAAAGAAAACGTATGTTATATTTTTCCTTGGCGTACTTCAGTATTTAGACTGTTTAATAGTAATTTGTTAATTAAACAAGGGAACAAAGTTGTTTTATCTGTCTAGTTTATATGGAAACCTCTGAAACGAAAGATTCCAAAATTTAAAATCGTAGTTTAACACATTCAGGGTCAAGAACCCGACTGTCGAGTACACTGTTCGTAGCGACTACGCGCTACATACGGCAAAACCGTGGCTACGCGCTACGAGCGTAACCCGTAGCACTTAGTGGCAATGAATTGTGTTAATAATCCAACCTTCACTGCTAGCGCAAGCTACGCGCTACGAGCGTACCCGACCCGATAACACGTAGCAAATTCTATGAAGTTCATGGTATGAACAGAGAACCCGCCTAGCGGGGTTAGTTTTCGCTCAGCAAATTATGTTTCGGTCATAAATTAAAATTACCTAATTCTTCTTACAGTAGGTACAATATACATTTAACAAAATACTAGTGTAGTTATATTATACTTGTATGTCTCGTTGTAAAATATTCTAGCGCATGCCACTTAGATGTCCAAGATGGCCGGCCATTACTTACCAAAGTTACCTATTGAAAGAAGACGTGAAAGTAAAAGCCTTTTATCTTCTTAGACTTATCATAAAATTGCGAACTGTACCAAATTCGACCTTATATTTGAGCGTGTAAAGAAGTATATTTTGATTGGACGTAAATGTAATACTCATAAAAGTTATTGCGTTGTATCGTAGCTCGGATTTTTACGTAATTTTAAGTAAAGTTTTTACGATGCTCTGCGCCGCCCAATTTAAGTTTGTCGATCTTTGATTTGTTTTAAAATGAGATTTGTTTAGCTTATAGGGAGGAAGCTTATTTTTTCCAATCACAATCAGTTTTTGGCGTCTGTGTTCCCTACGCTCGTAAAGAAAATCTTCGACAAAAATGTAATTAGTACAGAAAGCCAATTAAATTTTTGTCATTAAAATGATATCAGTCGCCCGCTCTCGCCAAAATCCTTGTATCATTAAGTATCATTTTGATATTTAATTACACAAACGGGTCTACCGCGATATAATTTCATTGTTTCGGAAAGACTTTCTTTCCGTGACCACAGCTGGTGCAACTCAGCTGAAACGTCAGAATTAAAGGTAAAAACAATGAAATTATATCGCGGTAGACCCGTTTGTGTAATTAAATATGTGTACAAAACGCGAGAGTTTAAAGTGTTGTATCATTTTGATGTTAAAATGTAAGTTTGAATTTGCCTCCATATCTCTTTTTATTTTATACTATTTAACCGCTATGTACTGTCGACGAGACAAAGATAAACCCACAACGTTTGGTGACGTCAACTAAGCCGTATAAAACCAATTCCGATAACGCTTCAATCATTTACAATGTTTATTTTAATGCCGTCCTCGGAAGTGGACAATTTCCACAGCATGTTACAGTTTCGACGGTGAGCTCCAGTGCTTGGTACAAGATATGGAAGGAAGGTGCGGGCTCTGCAAAGTAGTCACGTGCTGGCAACCGAGAAAATAATTGCGCTCCTTAAACGTTACCACTACTTGCAATGTTACAAACTTTCTAGACATTTCCCTCCTTGGTATATATCAATTATTTATGAAAATATGATCAACATCTTTGTTCTTTCATAGAGTAGGGTACTTTAAATAGTACTTAAAGGCAACTACCCCGCTAACGTAAAATAAAACGAATAATTTGAACGTCAGCAAGATCGCTAGCAGAAAACTTATCCATAATTAACCGGAACGTAGCCAAACTTGCTTGAGCCCCAAAAACGGTGAACTGACTGAGTACCTATAAGGTGGTATCGTCCTAGGTATAAGTGTTCGCTAGTGGTATCGCTTAAACCTTAACCCGCTTCACAGACTGCAGCGTTACCATAAAGAGACCGCTTTATGGTCCCACTTCCGCAGCTCCAGTACAGTACACATAAACTGGGTACATCGCGCCGAATGTAGTGTTGACTTCGCACACGTGCGTTCAGCTAGCAAAGTACCTATAGTTGATTAGATGAAGTTCGTGGAAGATACGGAAAATGTAAGAAAAACTACTTCATCCAATTTTTTTTCAAATTCGCACGTACAATATCCACGAAAGACATGTAAGTATAACTAAACAAGTGTATCAGTCATCTGAAATAATGTCCGCAAATAGATTCGGCGACGAAAATAATGATTACGGCGTAAAAATGTTAACCCTTTTCCAGGCATAGTACCTACGATTTATCGACCACATACGTGTCAAAAGTATTTTAACTTCAGCGTTCGGATTAAAGATTGCACTTTCGGAAAATGTGACTCAAAGCTGTATTAATTGGAATATATTTGTATTTTGTAGGAAATCCGTGTAGACTGGTGCGGCCTGGAAAAAGGGTTAACCCGCTATGATTTGTTACGTATGATAACTCGCACATACACAACCATTAAAGATTTTGTATTCATGAGCATGACAACGTAGAAAATATTTAAGTACAAAATATTTTTATTTACCCATTCATAAAAATTGACAATGACGCGTTTAGAAATACGAGGTATCTAAAGATTAAAATGCAGGTGTTATGTTCTGTTGAAACTTTTGAAAACGAATAAGAAAACAGTCGGATTAGCTGGCTTTCTATTCTCAACTTTATAGAATACAAAACTTACTCTCTGTGCGAGTGCTTGACTGGAGCAAAATAATGCGATATTTAAAAATGTATTTCCTCTAATTTATATCACTTGAGACACAGTTTGTTTCATATTTGAGACAGTTTCTTTTTTCGGGAGGATTGGTCTTGAAAATAAATATTATTATTTAAATTAGTACTAACGAACCTAAAAACAAATGGAGATACAACTGTCTTTTAGCGGCCTTCTCCTACGAAATTCGTTATTAGGGTTCCGTACCCAAAGGGTACAAACGGGACCCTATTACTAAGACTCCGCTGTTCGGCTGTCTGTCTGTCACCAGGCTGTATAACATGAACGGTGATAGCTAGACAGTTGAAATTTTCACAGATGATGTATTTCTGTTGCCGCTATAACAACAAATACTAAAAAGTACAGAACCCTCGGTGGGCGAGTCCGACTCGCACTTGTCCGGTTTTATTTTCGGTAGGGCCCTTGCCCGCGGTCACTCAGACAGTCCCAGTCTGTAACATCCCTCGATGGCTAATCTGAATAAGCTGTGAATTTCTAATGAAGTGTGATTTGGTTTTGTTTCAGTGTTAAGAATCGAATTGTTTAGAAGAGAACGAACTAAATTCAGGATAAATTGAAAAAGGATTGACTACAATAATTGACAACCAATTTCCATGGGATGGATGGGAGCTTGTCAAATAAAATAAAAAAAGGAATTTATATGTATGTAAGTCAGTTACAAAAAGAGCTTATACGCATTAGCGATGCGAGTACACGTCCAGCCTTTTGTGTAGTTTGTTCGTCCTAGTGAATCCAAATCGTCGCGCTAGCTATTCGTTCAACCGGTCATTCGTTCACGGTCTTTCGTTCAATCGGCTCATTGGACCGGTGCTGCTGAGTCGCCAGTGTTTGTCTACATTCAATCGGTTGCCGCTTGTTCATTCCGTGATTGAAAATAGGATTCGAAGTTTACTTAATTTATTCAAAGATTGTATTTATTGATTAAAGAACAATGTACAGTCGACGTCATAAATATGTTTACACTTTCGCACCTACTCCTTTGTAATAAGGCAAAAAGTGTAAATACGTATGTTTTTGACCTCGACAGTAGGTACTATAAAAAATCACTGTATTTACTGGAGGGTGCGACATTCTAGAAAGATTATTTTTAACGGTCAGGAATCAACCCAGTACCTTCCCCTTGTGTAGAAAATTAACACGTATCTCGTCGACCGACTACCACCACGGTTATTAATGCTATAAGTACCTACTCAAAAACATACGAGTACCTACATACTAAACGCACACACACACTTACGCAAAGTTTCACGCTATTTTAAAAGCTCATACTTTTCACTGAGGAATGGCTATTTCTATGATAATACTAATACTTATTCTGTGCTATTACTTACACCCTTGTCTTTGTTAATTCAAATTAACCGACAAAATCAAACAAAGCCGTAGCGGCACCCCAAACAAAAGAGTAAATGCAGGTCATATTAACCGAGACCTTTATTCAAATTCAGTCATCGAATTCAGCCCTCATCTTTGAAAGCGTTTCATTATTCATTTAGAAATAATCTCACTTCAGAGGGAACTTTGAAGCCGGTCATCAATAAAATAAACAGCAAGTATCTTCAGCCGTCAATGCCCGGGTATGACATTAATAGCAAAATTGCCTGACCAGATTCCAAAAATTCTACACCAATTTAGGATTTTAAAATAAATATGTATTTTGTAATTCATCTAGTGCTAGGCAAATAAATATATTATTGGCGCTTGATAATTATGTTTGTAGGAAAACTTAGGGTACTTACATACATATACTTACAAATAAATTGTCCGTCAATTTTATCGTAAAATAATAGTAAACACTATGTGGAATCCATTCTGTAGTAGAATCAGTGAAAATGCAAAGTAAAACATTCCCAACAAAAATACATTTAAGTACTTAGTTTATGAATACCCTATTTATTCATTCTAAATAATAACAAATTTGTTTACAATATTAATAACAAACTTAGAATAAAAAGTAACCTAAAATTAAAACTACCTACAAAACTAAAACTAATACCTAAAAAAAATATAGAACTACCTACAAAACTAAAACTAAACCTAAAAAAAAAAAAAAAAACCTAAAAATCTATATCTAGAGAGGGCCCCTGGGGCATAGTGCCAAGAATGCTGGCAGCATTTCCTCGCTGGATCGCAACGCTTATGCGTTGAGCGAGGAAGCTGCCAGCTCTTTTGTCCCCAGTACTTAGTTTATTATATTACGATATTCAATATCAAGCAGTTGGCTGCTGGGCACGAGTCGTCCTCTCATTGAACAAGGCGAATTGTTCTCACATTCACGCTATACTTGCCGCAAAACTAAGTGATGGCGAGTCAGGTCATAATGCTCTTTCACTCTTGGTTAATCTGAACAACGGTAAAGGAGATAGCATTATTATCTCAGTCGCCAGTTGGTATGGCGTTAAGTATAGCCCAATTCGGAGACCTCATACACGACTTTTTTTTAATAATAATATACGAGTATCTAAAGGTACAATTACATAAATACTAAGAAATGCAAGATGCATAAGTACAATTAAAATTATCGATGAAAAGATTTTCACCGATGTAGGGCTCAGGAATAATATTTCCGTTACTATTCATGACAGTCTAGGCACCTTTCTAAGGAGTAATAACACAGATTATATAATAGTTCTTACGAACAGATACTTATCTCAAAGAAAACGCAAATACCTACCGTTTTGATACCTACACAAAAATGGAAGTGACCTTCAGCGCGCCGCTCCCCGCACCGCGCGCACCGGCACAACGCTAGGGTTGCTGACGCTTAGAAATTATAAACAAATACCTACTTTTAAACAGCGTAAATCTAAATCTTAAATTATACCTAATATTCCGTTTATGCGTTAGTGTTTGCGAAATACTCATTTTAAAAGGTCATATGTCCCCGCAGTAACCGCAGTGTTTACGCCGTTTTATAAACCGCGCAATGATCCCAGCAAGAATTCGTTTTAAAACTTCGTGTAAGTAATTTAAAACCAGAAAGAGATTAATGTTATACAATAAAGAAAAGTAATAGATAACACATGAATACATGGAATGAATTATAATAAGATTTATAATATAACTTAACCAGAGCATAAATTGATTAGGTACTTTCCGGTGTAAAATTAACTTATTGTCGTTAAAATAAACATTTAAGTACCAAAATAAATTAATAATTTGCTACCTAATTCAAATAGATAGATACTAGAACTATACATTTGTCGTAATAAACACTACATGTTTAATTAAAGAAATTCAATAGTACCTTAGCTAGTAACTATCGTAAAAATTTACAGTGCGGCGCGCGGTAACGCGCGTGCGTGAGCGCGTGTGGCAACCAACTGGCTTGCTTTTCTACCGTGAACGGTAGCAGACTCGTAGGTATAAATCCGAGCTCGCGCGGAGAGTTCCATATGCCTGGTAATAGGCTAGATGACATTTTTTTATTTATGGTATCAATCGATCAGGTTTGTTTTTAGGATCAAAGGTTTATATGGGACCCATTACTTACATTAAAGCAATACAAAAGTAAGAAATGATAGTCAAAGTCCGACAGTCGTACTTCACTCGCGAAACGCTCCTCTGCCGTGTCACGCCAAACTCCGTTAACTCGAGTTACATGAGTTACGGATAACCAGTCTAAATCGTCTTAAAAACCATTAAATATATATCTTCTAAAGGAAAATTTTGAAAATCTTCATTATTTACTGAGAAAAGCATATGGCTAACTCATGTAACTTCATTTTTTTGCCGATGGCGTCAGGCACAACTCAGTTAACTTGAGTTGTATGACTGACACAACCAAAATATCAACATTGTTTCTTAAGTTGCCGGAGTTAGGCATAACTGCCCGAGCGCTTTGTTTATACGACAACAATATTGGTATACCTAACAAAACGATAAGTTAACGTTACGCCAAAGTCATCTTGAAGTATGGACAAAACAAGAAAATTGCGTTTTTGTCGGTGAAATATTGCGTTTATGTAGTACCGAGGTATATAGTTGCTGTACAATCTTTTTTTGGATAAAATGTAAGGAATCGAATGGTATCCTTGTTACTTAATATTTCCTTTTTGGAAGTTAAAATAAACTTAAGTTTTGAAACTTTAAGTCCAATGTTTTGTATTATTTCCATATATTATTTAAATATCCACATTATTATGATAAATTGCTCATTTGCTATCTATTTTACAAGATTTTGTTATAAAATTCAACATGATGTGTCATCATCCCTATTGTAACTTTTTTCTACTTCTGCGCAATATTTCTGAGACTGACCGATATATTCCATGCACCATGCATGAACTTTCGAAAGGGAAGCGACAGATTGCGATAACAGTGTGCAATAGACTTCGAGTCTATTCAGGTCTGTGTCACAGCGGACAGTTGAAAAACAGGAAAATAACAGCATTTGCAAACGGCAGCTATAGTCTGTATCTTTAGGTATTTAAATAAAAGTAAACATAATCTACCCTCAAATGGCTCCTTAAGCCAGTGAGAGTAGATGAAAACATTACACGATCAAAGGTAGGGATTCAATGTAGGTTAAAGTCAGGCCCCAATTTCACCACGGTGACAGGTGCGACAATTGTAAAATCACTGTTGATGACGTCACAGGCATCCATGGGCTACGGTTACCACTTACCATCGGGCTGGCCGTATTCCTGTTTCCCACCATCATTGAATTATTTAAAAAAACTTTATTATATCGGAAAAAAACAGATATTTCTTTTGCGAAGTTTCTGACAATTGTCAAGATTTAGAAGAATTGTAGGTAATTCTTGACAGGTAATGAGTTATATGTCGGAATTTCGTGACAATTGTAGTGTTTCTTGTGACAATTGTCATAAACTTAGCAATAGAAATATCTGTTTTTTTCCGATATAATAAAGTTTTTTTTAATAAAACAATGATGGTGGCAAACAGGAATACGGCCCGCCCGATGGTAAGCGGTAACCGTAGCCCATGGATGCCTGTGACGTCAGCAACAGTGATGTTTTACAATTGTCGCACCTGTCACCGTGGTGAAATTGGAGCCAGGTCGTTCAGTGACAGATCCAGGCGGTTTTGTACATGATTGCAGGGGTCGGAAACCGGTATTTGCTCCATACAAAAATACCGGTATTATTAAGTTCTTTTTCGTTCTTTGGTTTATTATTTCATTTTTAATTGGACAATCTTATGACACAAAGTCGTTACCTAAATACATGATTCAGTTCTACGTAAAGAGCATAAAATAATTCCAAATATTAGTATATTTCGAGGTTTTTTAAAAATACCGGCTCCGAGCCCTGCATGATTGGTTAACCACTAAAATGTTATAACTAAGTACCCGAAAATGTACAAATTATTTGTAGGTACTGTACTAAAGGATACAGAGTACCTATACTTTTTGACCGACTGTCACACGAAACAAACAATAATTCTGAATTCAAAATATTATTTATTTATGTAGGCCTAGTAGTACAGTGAAACCTGGTTAATTGGCACCTGGATAAATGGAAAACCTCAATAATTGCAACCAAAAGTCCGGTCCCGGTCCCTTGAGACCAAAGGGCCTCTATAATTGAAATTTTGGAACCTCTATAATTGCAATTTAGATTTTAGGGCTTTTCGTAATTTTGCCTCTGTAATTGACCACGTCGCAACTAAGACCTCTATAATTGACACTGTGCTAAAAAAATCCGTTATTTTTGCTCTCCTTCTTACCTCTATTATTGAAACGAGTCTTACTTATTACCTCTGTAATTGAAATAATGTAGTTGTAGACAGCAGAAACAATATTTTAATAGCAATGATCATTTTATTTATATCTTCATCCAGAATTCAATTTATTTATTGGGTATCTATCACAGCCTGTAGTAGGTGAAATATTTTTTATAAAATCAAAAACAAAGTATGCTTTTTACATTCCAATAAAACTTTCTTCTACAATTCAAGGGAATTTTTTAAACCCAAATGATTAATAAGAAAATAAAGTAGTAATTAATGTAGTGTAAAAGTGCAAGTATAGAAGCTATATATAGACCAGAAACCCAGAACGTAAGCGTGTAAATCTACTTTCAATGGTTATTTGCACCTCCATAAAAGAAATTTGTCAGAACGCAACCTCTATTAATGAAAACCTCTATAATTGACACAACGATTTTTTGAACCTCGTTAATTGACACGACCTGCTTAAATGAAAAACCTGGTTAATTGACAAAAAATGGCCGGTCCCTTGAGATTGCAATTATCCAGGTTCCACTGTAGTATGTACTAATAGTAGTTAGCAAGTATAATATATCAAACATAATAACATATAAATGTAAAAAAACACACGAGATATGAATTTGACCTGGATTTGTTATGGACATATGATCTGTCAGTGTCAAAAGTGACGTTTCTGGTTGAAGAAATGTCTTTTTTCACACTTTTGATACTGACTGTACCTACATACGCACCAAAGTCATGGCACGCTTCAAAATTTGGCTTCTGTCACCGATTTCAAACATCATTTTATCTTTTTTTAATTTTTATTAAAAAGTCACTTTGGAATTTCGATTCTCAATGCATTCTAAGTATTTTCAAATTTGCCGCTCAAATTTGCTTGAATCGTGCATCAACATTGTTAAGTAAATTTCAATACTGTTTTGTTTTTGTATGCTACCGTCGAATATAGGTCTCGACTCTCGCCTGAATGGAAGAACGGGACAAAACGTTTCTTTATTTCATTAGAATGCATTCACGGGGAGTCTATTGTGAAGGTGTGTGGCGGCTCGATATCTACCTAGCGCCGTTTTTAAAGAAAATACCATCTTTAGGATAAACAATATACTTGGGGTTGGAAATAATACATACCTACTTAAATGTAAAAAAAACGCTCGTGTCAGGCGCGGATATTTTTTATCCTAAGCGGGTGTCGCCTTAAATCAAAATTGTTCCGCGGTTCTGATGCGTGCTTCTTATCAAAATATAAATGTGCTTAAGATGAAAAAATCAAAGGATTAGATAATGGAAATAAAATAAGCACTTAGCAATGCCTACCTATGCCTACCTATCTACGTCCAAATGCACACAAAAACTTTGTTTATTGTTTATTTATTGTATACATGTACAGTACATCAGTGATGCATAAGAATACATGGTGTTAATTATATATCTTAGGAATAGTACATGCTACCCTGTGAGGGCATTACAATGACTTATTTCTATACTTATGTTATATTTTGTAACATCTTAATATGTAGTACTAAAGATTAATTAATAATGGTATTAAAGAATTTAATTACATACATTTAAATTTATTCTCAATTATTATAATAGTATTTGTCACATCTAATTGAGTGTCTAGTCAATTTAAATCTTTGTCATTAAGGAATTCGTCTATACTATAGTAACATTTTTTTATCAGTAGGTCTACAAGCTTTTCCTTGAATACGCTATCTCTAATCTCGGCCGTTATACTGTGGGGTAATTTATTATTTCATATCTCATGCTCTGAAAGTGGGTCGTTGTTGTTCTAAAAGGTGCGCAGAAAGTGATACGTTTATGCTCTAGCGCAGAAAAGTGGTGTACTCCTCTGCGTCCCCGTCCCACGAACAACTGGGTGGAAACAAAATGGAAAAATAGTGTCTTTATTTCCTCGCCTGGAACAATTGGTAATTGTTTAATTTTACTAATCCCACGTTGATCCTTTTTTTTATAAAAAATGATGTAAGTAAAATGTTAAGAACTAATTATTCTTGATTTCTTTCGTTGAATTCTATTTACTCGATTTCATAAGGCGGGAACCAAAAGGAATACACCGTAAATATTTTTTTAAACCTTACACTTGCGTAAATGAGCAAAGGCAGAATCTTATACAGCCACAGTTAAACGTTTGTACGATATTAAATTGGTTTTTAAAGTTATTTAGCACTATATTTATGAAAATAAATAAAATACAAGATAAAAAAATCTTTTATCATTAATTTAATTGTTATTTAATATTTAAAATACTTTTATTATGTTATTACGTGGTGCGGCGTACCAAGGTCGCGGTGCGGTCTGGTAGTCTGTTGCGGCTTTTAGAACGAAAAAGTATAAAATTAAAAAGTAAGAGGCAATCCCGCTGATTTTCATACTATAATGAACAAATCATTTTAAAATTACTGCAGTTTGTTAAAAAATGTGTGTTTTCGTAAATATTGCAATCTAAATGATTTTCGCTAGGGGTTATTAATCTTCACACATGTAAAGTCTCCGATTGCAAGTAAGTCCTAAGGAAAAATATCATGGCCGTAGGTCTATTGGGTACTTCAATTACTGATTTTGCGAAATTGCCTTGTCTTGTTTGGTTTCCTCGCATTCGATATGAAAAGTAGAGTGTTTAACTCGGGTGAAAGGCACCATTTCCGTCTCGGACTATTGGCGCTCTCACTGCGTTCGAGCGCCAAACTACCTCGACAGAAATGGGTTCCTTTCAACCCTTGGTTAACAATCTACTATATATTTTAATGGCTCTTGCATGGGGGCTGTTTTGATACATTAGCAAATTGCACGTCGGGATAGCTAGTAAATTTTTACATCTCGTATTGCCAGCTACTAGATTTTTGCGCATTTCATATACTTCTTTAAGTATAGGTATGTTATTATGACCAACTGTTTCAGTTTTCGTTTTATGCCGAGGAATGGCAATATATTCAGTATACGTACCGAAATAACAAAGGGAAAGCTATAATTCCTAAATCAGTCATTGTACAACTAGGCATATCAAGAATACGCACATATGTAAGTACCTAATCAGAATTATTACCATAAGATTGCATTACATTTTTTATCTATTCGGTCAATGGACTTGAGAATTTCTCCCACATACTAAATTATATGTACTTCATTCTAGGTATAGACTTTAGAACATTACAGAATCAGAGACTCTAAACCACAAAACCACAGACCGTAAAAAAAAAAGCAAATTATAGACAGTAATAGTACCTAATAAAACTAGACATCGAGCGATGTTGACCTCTGCCATTTTAGGAGTTTTATACGGAAAATATTTAGGAGTTTTAGATTGACGCCAATTTCATTTCAGTCCCGTCTGGATACCGCTTTATTTACAGCTAATAATTGATAAATGTTACCTACTTATTAAATAACATCCTAAAAATTGCACTAGTATTATAAAGAACCATTTTTCCTTCTGGCTAATCAGATAGAATTAGGTAGAAGGAAAAGTGGTTGGAATGAATTACACCTAAAATAAAATATAAGGTTCTAAGATTTTATATTATATTACCTTATTCCAACTAAATAATAATACCCGTAGTACAGCCATTGTATCTCCACTATAGCGACAAAACAAAAGGAGTCACAGAACAAAATAAACAACTTCAAAGTTCCCAACGGAGCAAGACCAAGACTTATTCTTTGAGCTCTACAATAACTATTTTCATTGATAAATTTATAACTTTTATAACCGTCTGCTGTATACTGTATCTGTGGTTGAAACGTTTTATTTATTCAAAAGCAATATAAACTTTATTTTCTCCTCCACTCGAAACGACCTGCTTTGAAAACTTTGTAAAATACGTATCTGAGAAATGAATTTTTGCTTGATATTTTCTTGGTACAGTTCGCCATTAGATATATTAGAGTGGCCAAAGGTGCTCTTGCTCACTAATATCTGAACACTCCTCTATTCTCCTCAACTCGGGCGGGTACTGATTGGACTACATTAAACAGCATGCTATAATGCTCGCTTATAGGCCGACTGCTCAATGCAATATTTTGTTACTGCCCTGCAATGACAAAGATAAGTAGGTAATTCTTTTTCAACTAGGCATGTTACCGCACTATGATTTATGAACTTCAAAAGTGCAAACAATAGCATGTAAGTAGGCAGTCTTTATACGATATACGCAGGTATTTAGTCAATTATTTACAACTATTTAAGTATTTGCTTTGATAATATAGGTATACTATTATTGAAGTTATGTGTTTTTAACTTACTAGATACAATTAAACCGTAGTAATACGTTAAGTTTTTTGCGTATTTTGCCTCTTTATGACTTGAATAGGCAAGAGCGAAAGAGATATTTGTGGTAGGGGCAGGTTGCGTTGCAACCCGAGGGGCAGGCTAATATTTAAAACAAATTAGTAGGTAAGTACTAATAGGATACTAATAGGTAAGTAGGTACTTACCCTGGTATGTTTGTCCGTTGCTCGTCAATGCACATAATCACTGACACATTACCATACGTCGTTATCGCGGGAGCAAAAACAAGCCTGTCAAAGAACACAATGTAACAGAACGTCTGTTTTGTAAAAGTGGAATACACTGCCTACACATTTAAATCTCTAAGATGTTGTTCATATCTAGCATAAAGTTTTCGCTGGAAAAGGTCAATTAATCTCGTATTTCACTTTGTAAACGTATACCTATAAGTCAACGTGTCAACTTGAAAAATAAGTCACCAATGTATTTAATTATTTATATCAGTATTTACTTCTGAAAGTATTTTAGTAATAGATGACCAAAATTTTAATCTAAATTCGATTCTGCTACATTTTGAACCCATAGGTACATATATACGTTACTCGATAGGAATGTCACTTCTGTTATTATTTATTTGTCATAATCTTTCATTACTGTCAAATCGTTGTTGCTCCCGCGATAACGACGTATGCACATTACCTACTTAAAAAAACGCCCACACGCGGTCTGCACTAGAAAGTACTTACTTGAGACTTGAGAGAGACTATTTTCAGAAACTTAGAAAACAAACGGTCCCACAACACGTTTTGAAAAAAAAAACATGGCGCCTGATGTTAGCTCTATTGTCTATTTTTCAATAATTTCGTATTTCCGTGAGTGGTATGTTAACCTCGATCGTTACTGTACTTAACATCACTAAACAGTCAATTTTCAATTATAATATTTGTAATAAAAACCATAAAAACGTAAAAAAGGCACCGGGACCGCACTACATCAAAATGAATGACAGGATAAACAGGTAAAAAAAAATCAAAAATTAATACCAAATAGGTAGGTAAGGTAATATTTAAAATATAGCCGGTCAAACCGAGGGTCAAACAAGGTTTTCACTTGTCATGCTCAAAAAGTGCACCTTTATGTCGTGCGTAGACGACATAAAATCGCATTTTATGCTCTAGAGCAGGGGTCTCCAAACTTTTTTACCTGAGGGCCATATTGGGCTTCAGAATTTTCGAGCGGGCCACGGCACACAGCATTTCGGTGCCGGGGGGGGGGGCGTGTAACTGGCTCCTGCTGTTAGGGCTGAACACCTGGAGAAAATTGTGTTAAATCACATAAAATATACTTGGTCAAGCAGATCTTGTCAGTAGAAAAGGGCGGCAAATTTGAAAAATGTAGATATCGTCCCATAGAAAATTTAAATTTCGCGCCTTTTTTTACTGACATGATTTGCTTGACCAGCTATAGGAGTCGATTATCGTTCAAAAATACTCCGAAATGTTTGACTTGGCAGAAAACCAAGCGTCTGAAACTCTGATCACATGTTGAAAATTAAAAAAAAAAATTAAAAAGTTTGTTGGCGGGAATTGGTTATGTATTATGTTCTTTCGCTTTACGACAATTTCGTGGTGTAAATTGCCGTGAAAATGTGTTTTATTTTCCTCACAATCGAAGTGAAAAGCAGAGTGTACAACAAGGGCATAAATGTCCATTTTTACCCTCGTCTACTATTTTGCCTCAAAATATTGCCTCGGGTAAAAATGGGTCACTTTATGCTCTTGTTGTACAATCTACTATTTAGTAGAAAAAGGGGTGAAATTCTACCTTTCCATGGGACGATAACTCTTCGCGCTTACTTACATTTTTTTTTTAAATTTGCCGCTCTTTTCTACTGACAGAAATGGGTTGACAGAGTAGGTACATAATTAATATATTTTTTAATACAACACCTTGATACCACAGACCAAGATCAACAAATTTACTAAATTAAACCATATTCTATTTTAAGTAACATAGAATAGATGTACCTACTGATGACGATTTTCTACTGCCTGAAATAGGTTGACATACTTTAATAATTACAGTCTGTCAACCTATTTCAGGCAGTAGAAAAAGCGGAAAATTTAAAAAAAGTAGGTGGGAAGGATTATCGCCCCATAGAAAATTTGAAATTCGTGCCTTATTCTGCGGACAAATTTGTTTGACAGTGACAGACTATATTAAGAAGAAAGCGAACTTTTCTCGCCTCCAAAAAACATGCCAACGAGATAGCTCGAGGGAAATTACCAAGGCCCCAACGTTTTCTGTTCTCTTTGACGGCGCAGCAACTAGTATCATTTCTCTCTCCTCGTTCTTTTAAAAATGCCGTTTGTCAAAAAAGGACAACCATACTGTTGACAAGGTGGACTTCAAATCAAAGTGTTGCCCATGGTCTAATAAAACATGGTCTTCTATTCCCAGAGTGACACGGGCCTACGTCACAATAACATTGCCACTTTATTTCAACATAACATGTTACATGGGTACATTCCCTAATAGCATTTTCTTGTAGGGATTTTGTTGGGCCTTTGTTTACGTATTAGTTGGGCAACCGTTATATTTGGCCGTACGATTTGCTGGAGGGCCCTCGACAAAGGCCCTCCCGAAGATTCCCAACAGAGGGCCATAAGAGTAATTTTTTCGTTGGGCCTATTTAAATAAATCATACAATTATTCAACGGTGGTGGTTTTGGTTGGGCCGTGGTTGGGCCTATACACATTTGTTTGATGGTTGGTTAATTGTTACATTTGGCCGTACGATTTGCTGGAGGGCCCTCGACAAAGGCCCTCCCGAAGATTCCCAACAGAGGGCCATTAGAGTAATTTTTTCGTTGGGCCTATTTAAATAAATCATACAATTATTCAACGGTGGTGGTTTTGGTTGGGCCGTGGTTGGGCCTATACACATTTGTTTGATGGTTGGTTAATTGTTACATTTGGCCGTATGGCTTGCTGTAGGGCCAACTGCAAAAAAATAAAAAAGGGCAATTTTTTCGTTGTGTTTCTGTTTGCAAACTCAACAATTACCCAACGGCAAGTCAGGTAGGTCGGTAGGTAGTCGTGCACCAGGTTGAAGGCCCAACACAGCTTGTCCCACAAAGGGCCAACATTGTAACTTTAACGTTGGGCCTTGTGTAGGATTCTTACAATACTACCGTAGGTAAATAGTTGTGTAATTTATAGTGTGCCTACAGTCTAATTATGTAATGGGCTTTTGTTTACGAGTCCTACAGTTACCCTACGTTAAGTAAGTGGTTGTGTAATACGACGTTGGGCCTTTGCTGATAAATATTACAATTACACTACGGTAGGCATTGGTTGTTTCCACATGAAGGCCCTAGGCTAGGCAGCAGTTGTTGTTAATCTTCTCTGTATCGTTCCAATTTTAGTATATGTACTGCCGAAGCAAGTACACTTACTATACACTCTAATTTGTATATACTCGTATACTAACCGCACTTCGAAACTTCGTAAGCGAGATTTATGTTTTTTGAGATTTAAATTGAGAAAATGTTGGTAAAATACATTTTTTTAAATTTATGTATAAATTTTATAGTTATAGCTATTAGATTTATAAGTTACTGTAAAAAAATATTATGATTATATCCGGAATAATCGAGAAAATAACTATAACTTCGATGTTTGGAGACAGTAACGCCATCTAGTGACGCCACAAGCAAACTCAACTGGTATTGTTGGGCATCAGTACCACAGCCAATGTTGGTAAATGCGATATTTGTGCTCACTGGGCCAACGAATGTTATCGTTATTTAGCCACCGGTACCAAAATACACAAAGGCCCATTGTTAGCCGTCAGTGCCACAGCCAATGTTGGTAAATACGATATTTGTCATCATTGGGCCATCGGATGATATCTTTGACTAGCCAACGTTACCAAAATACACAAAGGCCCATTGTTGGGCATCCGTGCCACAGCCAATGTTGGTAAATGCGGTATTCGTCACCATTGGGCCAACGAATGTTATCGTTGTTTAGCGAACGGTAGCAAAATACACAAAGGCCCATTGTTGGGCCTCAATGCTACAGCCAATGTTGGTAAATGCGATATTTGTCGTCATTGGGCCATCGTATGATATCGTTGATTAGCCAACGTTACCAAAATAAACAAAGGCCCATTGTTGGGTATCAGTGCCACAGTCAATGTTGGTAAATGCGATATTTGTCATCATTGGGCCATCGGATGATATCGTTGATTAGCCAACGTTACCAAAATACACAAAGGCCCATTGTTGGGCATCAATGCTACAGTCAATGTTGGTAAATGCGATATTTGTCGTCATTGGGCCATCGGATGATATCGTTGATTAGCCAACGTTACCAAAATAAACAAAGGCCCGTTGTTGGGCATCAATGCTACAGCCAATGTTGGTAAATGTGATATTTGTCGTCATTGGGCCATCGGATGATATCGTTGATTAGCCAATGTTACCAAAATAAACAAAGGCCCATTGTTGGGCATCAGTGCCACAGCCAATGTTGGTAAATGCGATTTTTTCATCATTGGGCCATCGGATGATATCGTTGATTAGCCAACGTTACCAAAATACACAAAGGCCCATTGTTGGGCATCAATGCTACAGCCAATGTTGGTAAATGCGATATTTGTCGTCATTGGGCCATCGGATGATATCGTCGATTAGCCAACGTTACCAAAATAAACAAAGGCCCATTGTTGGGTATCAGTGCCACAGCCAATGTTGGTAAATGCGATATTTTCATCATTGGGCCATCGGATGATATCGTTGATTAGCCAACGTTACCAAAATACACAAAGGCCCATTGTTGGGCATCAATGCTACAGCCAATGTTGGTAAATGCGATATTTGTCGTCATTGGGCCATCGGATGATATCGTCGATTAGCCAACGTTACCAAAATACACAAAGGCCCATTGTTGGGCATCACTGCCACTGCCAATGTTGGTAAATGCGATATATGTCATCATTGGGCCAACGAATATTATCGTTGTTTAGCCAACGGTACCAAAATATACAAAGGCCCATTGTTGGGCATCTGTGCCACAGCGAATGTTGGTAAATGCGATGGTGGGACAATACAAAATTAATGTTGGCTACGGAACGAACCTCATCCCAACGTTTTCCCTACCGTTGGCACCGTAGGCCCCAACGAAAATGCTACTAGGGTTATAGCTATGGTTAATAAGTTAAAATATTTCTTTATAATTTTATCATTTTCATTTATAATGTATTTTATCTTAAATTTTACAATAACACGTCAATTTTAATTATTCGTTAGCAATATCTTCCGATTCACGAAAGAAATTTCAGACGTTTGGGTAATTCTGTTTACATTACTGGCAACACAGGATAGCGCTGTCACATTTGACAATTCGGATCTAGATAACTTCATGCCCTGACCGTCATCCTTGTCGAACGCGTGTTAATTGTTATTTCCTTCTCGCTCAGTGTCAGCAGTCGCAGTGTTTTCCAAACTTTTCACGTCGTAAGCTTGGTAATTAATGTGTAACTGTGAATTAGTTTTTTAAACGTTTGTGTTGTATAGATAAATAAAGTTTAATTTAATACATTCGATTTTTTTTATTTTACTATGTTTCTACATGAATAACTTAAAATTAATGCCGTTAAAATAATTTTCACCGTTGGTTAAAATTCTCCCACATTTTAAAGTTTGAGAACCTGTAAACAGCATGATGACGTAGGCCCGTGTCAGTTAGGTCATACGCGAATCTCGGAATAGAGTACCAGGCGGAGTATATTATTATACCATGGTGTTGCCTTTTTTGATAGAACCAGGTTGTGTATGTGTGCGTAAAAGCGTATATGTGTGCTCTTTTAGGGATGTGAAAAGTCGATTTTAATCATATTATATATCGATAAACGCTACACAGCGGAACGAAATAGCGATTAATTGAAGCTTCAATATCTTCGTTAAACATAAACATAATTGAAATGCTAATGGATAATTAATATATTATAATGTAATAAAATAATTCAATTATTGCGGAACACATATTTTAGTACATAGGTATTTATGTATTTTAATTAAATATCTGAACTTTCCCTTGGTTCTGATGAAATTGTGATCTGATAACCACAATAAAGAATAAAAGCATTGTTGTTCATTTTAGGTATCGTTAAACCTTTGAAGTAAAATTAAAATTGCAAGAAATGTCGATAGTTTATCGATATGACTTTATCGACATGGCTACAGCAAGGTGGGCCACATTGTTAATCGTACACTAAACAAAAGTGGCAACAGTGACAGCTCGCTGAGGCGTCATCTAAGTATATAAATTATTATATCTATGGAAATTACTGTTCCTTTCTTTCTTTAGGCAGACTGTTGCATGTAGGTACAGACTCTCTTTTCAAACATAGACAGAGAAAAGAGAGAATCATTCCGTTTTTTGCTCGTATTATAGTTCGACAAGAAATTGTAGAAAAAGTGAGGATGCAACTTCCTACGTCATTGTCACATTTTTGACGTAAAATGCTTAAATATGGCAACAAGTTAGTATGGAATTTATTTAGTTCCATTTTATTTAATTTCTTCTATTTTATGTCGCACTATAAGTGTCCCAAATGAAAGGAATACTTACTAAACTCTTTGGGGATGAGTAAAGTTTTTTTTGTTCTTGTTTACTGACAAAACGCTTCAATCTGAGAATATACGTTGCATTAACTAAACGTGTCCTGTCTCACGTCAAACGTCACTGTCAGTGGCAAAACTTAGCAATATTTTTAATGCAATGTACGACGTAGAATAGCTATTTTTTTCACAAAATATCAAAGCTTATTACGATATCACACGTTATTAATCTTTGTTTTAGTGCTAGTAACTCGCGTCAGTGCCTTGGGTATATAAATAATCCATAGTACCAATTTATTGTATCTTTAATACCTACTTTCCCGTACGAAAACAAAATTGATCTTTTTGGATTCAAAACCTTTCATCAGATCTAATTGAAGGCACGGATATGGATTACGTGACTGCGTTAAAGATTTTAGTTATCGGAGAGAGTGGTGTAGGCAAATCTAGGTGAGTTGTATCAGGATGTTAATTGTATTTTTTGGACAAAGGAGTGTGTATTGCTAGAGCAAGGTTACCATGACTCATTATCGTATCATAACGTTATTTAAGCACCTCGCGAATCATTTTATTCTAAAATTTTGGGAAGCATAATATAAATTCTATTGTAATTTATGAGTTATTACTTATTTTACACTCTGTTGTCTATCCTCCTAAGGCCCAAGATCCTACCTATAGTACTTATTCAGTTTGATGAAATTTAAATCTTTTTCAATTGGAACAGAGTTGTATTTGTTTTGTTGCATTCAATTTTTAAACAAAACCAAAATCAACTCTATTCCCTGCACTAAAGGTTCAAATTTCAGTGGCAAATTCTGGACTTTTCATTTGTGTGACTGGGCCTGTTGACGCTATAGGTAACCTTATAACCTTTGAAATAGTTCTAAATCTCCATGTTCAGCTAGTTTTTACACTTGTTATGAGATTTTAGCAGCTCTTCTATGTCAAAAACTCGGTAATCATTTCATCACCCATGCTTCATGTTAATTTTTATTGTTAATAAACAATAAAAACACAAACAAATCAGCCTAGTTTGGGTTCCGCCAGACATTTCTTTTATGTAAAAATTGTACTGTTTAACAATAAAAAATATTTTGTTTTTGTTTGTTTTTTTGTTAATCCTGTTTCAAAAACTAACCAATTAGTACTATTTATCAACAGTATCATCTTGGCATTTACAACTGGTGACTACAATGCGTCATTCCCGGCCACCATAGGAGTGGACTACAAATGCAAGATCATGGAAGTGAACGGAGTTAAGGTGAAGTTAGGCATATGGGACACAGCTGGCCAAGAACGCTATAGGACACTGACTTCGAGTTTCTACAGGTACTACAACCTATTTACATTTTCATCAATATACAGCAAAACTGATTATAATTGTTACCGACTGATGGCAGTTCAAAACAGACAAGGGTGAGCTGTTTGCCTTATAATATGACGTAAGATGTAAATAGTTAAAATAGCTCACCCTCTCTGACCTCTGATTATGTGCATTTTCTACTTCAAAGGTTGATGACCTGTGGAACTATTATCAAATGCTGTGGAACTATTATCAAATGAGCCATTGATATTTGGAGTTGGAGTAAATTTCAAACATTGTTTACAAGCTTGTATTTCTTCACATATCTTGGTCCATGTTACTATAGCTTGACAAATTTGTATGTGAAACTCCCATGGATGAGAAACATGCAGTGTGTGGCGGGGACTGACGGCTCCGATGCCCGCACACTTCATTTCACGAGTGTCACATACAAAGCTGTTAAAGCTATAAGTTATCCCTACCCTAAATGACTGTATTGTGCAGTCAGCATGTCAGATGGTGCAGGCTAACAGCCATATTCGAACTTTAAGATACATCAAATAATAGATATGGAAACGATATGTCAAACAAGTGTCAAAAGTGAGGTTTCTACAAACAAAAACGTCACTTTTGACACTTGTTTGACACTGACATATCCAATCTATATTGTTTCCATATCTATTATTTGATGTATCTTAAAGTTCGAATATGGCTGTAACTTGCAAATAGCAAGATGTAAAGTATGTAAACAAATAATGTCGCCTTGTTGCAGAGAAGCGCATGGTGCTATATTAGTGTATGATGTATCAGAGCCAAAGACACTAGCTAAGCTAAAGGAGTGGGTGGAAGAGCTGCAGGTCTACTCTACCAAGAAGAACATAGTTTGTTTAGTTGTTGGCAATAAGATTGACAAGGTAAGGCTGATTCTGTACATTAGTATTTTTCATACATCTCGTTAATATTATACATAATGTAGTTTGTAACAAGAAAAAAAGCATAAAATTGGAATCTTACGTAAACTTTATATTCATTATTACTTGTTTTAACTGTAAGTATAAAGTCATTTATTTACAAACAAGATATATACAGTGGTATTACTAAAATAAATTAATAACTAGCTTAAATCTAATACTTGTTTAGGTATACTAGTTTTGTATACATAAATCTGTGTAAATTTACACTTAAGCTAGGTGCAAGGTGTGTATGACAACCTATGAGAGTTTTTATCACAATACAAATTTAATTTTTATTATTATAATTTTATAGTGATAACAGCTGTCATATGCACTTATTTATTATGCATAAAAGTTCCATGTCTGAAAAATTATCTACATCTATTTTATACTTACATGGAAAAATGAGAACCATTTTCTTCTTTTCCAAAATGGAAAAAATTATTTATTAATATTGTCTTCAGCTACTGCATTAGTTACTCAACAAATAAAACTATTTGAATATAAATATTGCGTAATATAATTCAATTTATTCATAATCTTGTCATATTGTTTGTTGTCTAAAATTTTATCTAGTATTTTTCATCGTTCAGGCTCGGCAAGTGACCAGGGAAGCTGGGCAGGAGTTTGCACAAAAGCATAGAATGCTCTTCATTGAGAGCAGTGCCAAGACCCAGGAAGGTATCAACTTGGCATTCGAGGAGCTAGTACAAAAGGTAAGTGTCTAATTTAGGGACAATAGCATAGTTCCACATTGTTTTATGATAGCTTGTGATATGAGATTATTGTCAATATATTTTTTCCTTTTTTATTGTAGGACGTACCACATTATTACAATCTATAAATCGTAAATACAGATGATGTATGTACTCCTCCTATATCTTGTTCTTGGAGTATGTGGATGTGGGTTCGATTCCCACGTTGGCCAGAGTTGATCATTGTTGATTTTTTCATTGTGATTGACATCTCGCTGCCCCAATATTACAGGGTTCTATGTTTCACTTTTATCTAACTGAAATTTGAACATTGTCATTAAGTCGAATTTCAACTATCTTGAAAATGTAACAGAAACCTGTAATATTGGGGCAGCGATCTGTATTTACAATTTATAGATTGAGAATATTGTCCATTGTTATTGTTAATTTCTTCAGCATTTTATATTGAAAACCTGTAAAACGCGATGATACCGTTCGGCTACGGACATTTGGACATGAATACTTTTGCAGCCAACAATTTGGTCATATCACGAGTTGGTATAAAGGCGAGCTATGCACCTACGGATAGTAAATTCGAATCTTAACTAAACTTATGTTGTCAATGTTGTCATGTACCTAATAATCGTAACGTCACTAGTTAGAATTTCAAGTAGGAAAATTAATAAATGAATCATTCGTGTATTAGTTTCGTATAGAATTTCAAATGGAAATATTAAAAATGATGGATTTGAAAATACCACCAATAGGCTATAGCTTTGTTTCATATAATATCTCGCCTTTGAAACATGTCTGGATTTGAGTCGAGTGATGATTCCATTATGTCAAAATGTTTTGTAGATAATCGAGACACCAGGCCTCTGGGAGTCCAGTCCCACTTCAAACATCCGCGTAGGCAGTGACGAGCGACGGCAGCAGGAGTCCTCTTGCTACGACTACACGTGTACCATCTAAGCACGGTTTCAGTAACATCCTGTATATTTAACGTAGTACTATTAATAAAATGAATGGTTTTTTTACCAAAAGGTCACTTTAGCTCACAAAGATTTTAATGTACATTTATTTTGCTATAATGGGATTAAATATGGATTTTATCACATATACCTATATCTACTTTATCATTATCAACGGTTTAGGAATTCTGTTGAATTTTTTTAATAACAAGTCACACACGTTGGAATGCACTTATTTTGCGACAAAAGTCACATGTATGACTTGTGTTCATATAAAGTTGTTCTTAGAGCCTATAATAGCTGACGACTTGTGAAGTCTTAGAGCATTTAGTAACTCGAGACGCCTTGTCTGTCTATTTCTGTACAAAAAAGTCTGCCGATTTTTGCGGTAGAGGGGCACATCAAATGTATGGCTATTTGCACGTAACGTACAAATAGCCATGTCAGATAAACGTCAGTCCATACAAAAGTTTGCACAATTGTGCAAGGTTTTCGGCGGAGGGGTAAGCTCTTAAAGGCGACTCCAGTTATTAAATGCTCTAAGTGTGAAGTACATCGCTTGCATTACGTGCCCTACCTACTCATCATATAGGTACCTTCTCACGGTCTCCTAGCCTGGCTGGCAGAGTAACCCTACCTAGGAAGCAGGAGTGTGTGGGGAGTGGGGAGTGTGTGTTTGTGTGTCTGTTTGCGTGCGCGTGCGTGTGCCTGTGCGTGTGCTGTACCTAAATATTGCGTAATTAACATAGTGAAAAAAAGAGGGGTAGGTACTCTATCTCGCGGGCGATATACTGTCGCGCCCGCCCTGTGCTAGGCCTACTGATTTTGGTTCTTTGGCTCTGCGGGTTCAGGTTCTTCTATCACTCTCACAGAGCATAAGGGTGAGCGAGATGGCTGTCATGTTTTTGAATATTATATTTTTGTATGTTTTTATCAAAAAAAAGTAATCTATATATTCTAAATAAGTATGAGTTCGATCAAAAATAAATTTGTGCATTTTTAGAAACACTTCATATTTTTTTGCTTTTATGCAAATCTATAAATTTTTAATTTGCGTATTAGATATATCTGGATATAATATATGTTCGTGACTTTTTTCTATTGAGCGAAAGTCAGGAAATCAGGTTTTAAATATTTGGCCACCGTATTGTGATCTAAAAAAGCGCCACGATTTTTCAGAAACTGCTGGCTGAACCTACTGCACCGTAACACAAATATATACACCTCCTATTTAAACATTTTTTTTATCAAGCTGATACCGTCTTCAAGCAATATTAAAAAATTTCTAGCGTTTATTAAAGAAATGATTTAGATTCAAATAATAATTAATTTTTGAATCGGCCACTTAATAAATTAATGTCCTTTAACAGTCCCTAAAACCCTTGCGAAGTCGCATTCACATCCCTGGCACACTTTCATACAATTGTATACCTACGCTATACATGCGACGTCTATTTAAATAATACGTTCATGTGTGTATGCCCATACATCGCCTCTATACCAAGGACCGTCCACTTACATTAGCCTGTTCTACATTATGATGGAGTGCCCAAGACATTTCCATTTATCAAGACCCATCGGACAAATAAGCCTGCCCTCAATGGCCCAAGATGGAGCCCTGCTAATGAGTGGCGATCGCTCAACAACTTGTACAAACGTTGACAAATATATAGAGGAAGCTTTTCAAATGATTTATATGAGATAGACACGATTTTTGAGGTTGAATGCGGCAAGCACTTGGGCGAGAAATCAGAATGATGAACGCGCGAGATTAATGTTGATGTGTGAGATACGATGCCGAATATACTTACCTAATGGCAAATGGCTTACAGTAAAAATATTAGCATTGACGGTCAAATTACGTTTTTAAGTTAGAGTTCTCAGAGAGTCTGCAGCGATGTTGATAGCCTACGCAGTGCAAGTGTTATTTACACGTCATAATTTCATGTAAGTTTGACGTTTAAAATGACACTTGCACTGCGTGGGCTATCAAAATCACTGCAGACTTTTCTCGGTCTGACTCTATAAAACTTGATGTAAGATTTCACTCCATAACAAGCAATTAATAAGTACCGAACCGTAAATACCTATTTTGATTGGACCAAGTTTACTTTGCACAGATTTTGCAATGATAAAGTGTGGAGTCACTATAAATTTCATTTCAATTGCAGGTGAGCGTTTTCCAAAAAAAGTGTAGGTACATTTCATTCATGTCTTCAAAATATTGACTTCTTGGGCTCATTTTACTCAGAATAATTTGTACATTCACGTCGCATACATGCAAAAATGTGTCCAAAGATTTCCTTAACAGATCGTCACATTCTTGTATGATTTTTTTTTGTATGAACGTGACGCACTGGAACAAAAAATTTCATACAAAATTTTGGGAAATGTACACTTTTTTTGGAAAACGCTCACGTCACAAAGACATCTGTCTACCAGGGATGTTGCGCATGTTGCATCCGCGGAACATCCGCATTATTTTCAACACCCGCATCCGCATAAAATCGATGCGGAGCTAATGCGGGTGCGGATGTCGAACAAGTCTGTACAGGAACGTCTTAGCGGCGGCGTAAGTGCTAGGTAATTTCGTCATTTCATTACCTATAATGAAATCGTCTAGATCCAGAAAAGTCGGCCAAGTTACTGTTTATTAAATATATTGCACCTATATTCTTTCGTTTTTTTTAAATAAAAATGACTAAAAATGTAATATTTGACGTTTTTTAAGTACCTACGTAATCTTGAAATCCGCATCCGCGGATGTGAGCCTTTAAATATCCGCATCCGCGGATGTCAAAAAATCTGCATCCGCAACATCCCTGCTGCCTCACCCAGTACGACTCAAACTCATTTGTAATAACCACACTAATAAATTCCAAATTAAAACTGTTTTTCAATGGCTGTTACAATGGCAAATAGCTAGAGGTACCTATATATACTTACTTTAATATCGACTTATTTTAGGCACAGACATAGCTAATGCGAAATTTATAATTTTTTAACGTCACTCATCATTTTGTTAAATTGAAAGATGGACACTAGCGATATTTAATGGTATTTAATTGTATTTAATAATGAGTGAAGCTTGAATGGAACAGGATTTTTATTTAAATGGTTCAGTGGATGTTAGATGATAACGAATAAATCTTTCCTCCGTGAATAAATATGGAGATTGCAAGCAGGAACGATTTAGGCGTAAATACGTTTGCGCTGGTTTCCGCTACATTTCACATGTTGTAATCGATTTAAAAAAATCGACTGAATTTATTGCGTTTATTTTTCTGGAGAAGAATATTTTATGATGTTAATAAAATGTTGGTTCAGAATATTTCCCGATTGATTTAGATTCGAGAATTCAGAAGCTGGAAGAGTGGTTAGTAGGTACCTACCAGAAAGCCGACGTTCAATTTATTTTAATCTTTAATGGTTGATAACAGTTCCTTTTTCGTTAACTTGGCAAGCGTAAGTACGATCGAATGCGTTTTCAATCTAATTGAAGTACGCCATTTTAATTTTAGAACGCGTAAGAAGAGACCCAGCTACACACTTAAAGGAACGTAAGGTATAGGTATTTGTTAACACTAGACATGGTAATGTGATAAAGCAAAACATGTTTTGACTGCCTCTGCCCTGAGGCTGATCAATGTGGTGTATTCACATTGGTTTCCGCATAAAGCTTTTTATCCACCTTTCTAAAAATGATAAATACAAGATGAATCGCCCTGGAGCGCTCCTCATTTGTCCGGGCTAAACCCAATTTGATTGATGGGGGCACGGTCGATCATGTAGCCGCTACAAAAACGGACATACGTTAAAGTTTATCAGAAATTTAGACACGGGACATAGGTTGATCGTGATTAGGTAGGAAGTAAAACATCTGCCATTAAAAAGCCCGGACCATGTTTGGGGAAATAGGTAATAAGTGGGACTACCTACCTTGGAATTCCTATCTCGTGTCACACACAAAAGATTAAATAACTAGACTTTCTAACGATAATTTGTCTTAATTCAGGTATTCAAGGTATATTAATTAAAACGAATAAAAGTGTCCCTTAGGTATTTTTATACAAATGTAGTAGGGTGTCAGTTTTGTGGCGGTCCATACAAAATGTATTTATAATTTTCAATCTTTAGATAATATTTATCGATAGTCTTCGGGATTATGTGTAGAAAAACCCGAAAGTTTATGGGTTTTCGAAAAAAAGTAAATGGTAGGTACACTTTTTTCTGGAAATTCTCATTGACGGTTTCTATAAGTATAGAACTGTTAGGTACCTAATTGATTTTCGTTGTTTCCATATTTTTTACTGAAATTTCTTTACACATGAATTAAAAAAATGATGAAGAAAAGTGAAAAGTAATTTTAGTAGGTACTTGTGTTAAAAATATATTTTCTTAATTTTTTTTTGTTAATGTTAAAGAAAATCCAGCGGGCGGGAGACGGACTCTGTTGCCAGAGTGACAAATTTAACGAGTTCTACTTCCCACTTACAGCTACAAATATTTAGAACTCATATGTTGTACCTTTTTACTACTGATAAAATGACATAAGTGAGAGTACACACCGAAGGCGCAAAAAGCATCCTCTAATATTACGCAACGCACCGTGGAGCTTTTATAACTTTTTTTTATGATTTCTCCTTATCACCAGTTATGAGAGGAATCTCTGATTTGCATGGCAAATATTTTATGTCATCGTAACAATTTGCCACCGTAATGTTTGAGTGCGTTGAAAATATCCTACAAACTTCTTTTTTACCCTAAAAAGGTTTTACGTGTCGGGCAACAATGATCTGTGAATATTTTTCACCGTGAAAATACTTCCGTAACTTTTTGACGAAACTGAGCTTTGATGTCATCGCCGTCAGTTAAAATTGTATGTAGGTAAATAGTAGGGCTTCCAATACCGGGATCCCGTCTGTGGAAACGCATTTTTCAATACCGGTATTTTTTAATGCAATACCGGGATCCCGGTATTTTCAAAAACAAGGAAAATGTGCCGATTATACCGTTTAAAATCTATTAAAATATCAAGGCTGTATCAAGAATATTACTTGCCCATTTAATTAAACAAGATCATTTCATTGAAACAAGATCGGTACATATATATGCATAGATAAATATTTGGTGATGAATTCTGATGTTCAGGATATGATATTAATATAGTTATTTCTTAAAATTATATCAAAGAGTGGAAACAAATGAGAGGAATTGTAGTATGGCAAACGAATTTTTGGTGGCAAATTTGAATATAGTTGGCTGGTTTATTAGGTTGAACTAATAGTAGAAGAGCCGGCCGCAAATTTTCTAACCGACTTGATACCACGATGAAATGCACAATGGTTTCCCATAAAACTGATGCTAAGTCCGAATTCGATAGTCTGCCACGGCGGAACTTGCCGAAAGTACGAAAAAGAAGGCCACTTCCGGTGCGAAAAAAGGGGGCTGATTTAACCCATCTGATACCGAAATAATAGTTATGGCAGCAGTTAGAAATTTACATGTAGACACAGAAAAGCGAAGTCTGCCAGTATTTTTTATGCCGGAAGTGCTTGGCAGACGCTCTCAAAGGTGGCCACCGAGACCTCTAATTTAACCCATCTGATACCACCATGAAACCAATTCCAGTCGGTAGGTATGAACCCTCATGTCAGGAATATATAAGTCTGCCAAGGCCTTTCCTGCCGAAACACCTTGGCAGACGAGATTAAGTGGGTTATTCCCACTAGTTTTATTATTATTTTTTTCTGATTTTTGCTTTTAGCCTGACGCCCCCTGATTTGAATTACTTACACGTTCTTCCAATGAACATATTTTCCAAAAGAATAAAAGTTAAATACCAAAAAAGAAGTGTACGAATAGTAGGTACCTGATGCCCCTCTGGTAGAGTGTCATTACCATCGCGCTAGCGTAAGTGTTTAAGCAATCGAGCCAACCAGCGTAACATGACCGAGCGATGTAGTACCCGAGCGTAATTGGAATGCGAGCCTATGCTGGTTAGTCCGAGCAGTCAGCCCATCCGAAGCGCGCCCTAAGCGGTTTTAATAACAACCATGCCCTTTTTACTTATTAATACAAATAATGAATACCTACATATTCCAGCTCCGCGTCGTGTTATAATAGAACAAAATAAAATAGCTGTAAATAATAAAACGAAATCAGTTCTGTCGGTTTTTGACTGATTTGTTTGTTCGTTTGTATAAATATGTAATTCAATTTACAGTTAATAAGATACATTTAATCCGGATAATAAGTTAATTTCTACTTAACTAGAATGAGACTCTTCTAATTTTGTTTTTACACTTATACCGGAAAAACTGTTTTAATATTTTTGATCACAATTAAAGCAGTTTACTGAATCACTAACTGACACATAATTATTTATTACAGCACGCTATATTTATACTATACTATTTATACTGTTTTTATTAGTATTGAATTCAAACAATATTTTGGTGGTAACTACTGGGAAAAAAAAATCCCACCTTTTACCAGTGGTAACTACTGGGAATAAAAATTGCCAGTAGTTACCACCAAGCCGAATTGGTGGTAACTAGTGGGAATTTTTTTTCCCAGTAGTTAACAGTGGTAAAAGGTGGGAAAAAAATCCCAGTAGTCACCACTGGTAAGAACTTGGTGGTAACTAGTGGGAATAACTCGATTAAGTTAGCAAGATGTACATCAGTTACCCTACATTAACCTATCTGATACCACCTTGAAAACAATTCCACCACAAGATGGGTAAATGCAGGGTAACTGATGTACACTTTGCTAACATAATCTCGTCTGCCAAGGTTGTTCGGCAGGAAAAGCCTTGGCAGACTTATAATATTCCTGAAATGAGGGTGCATACCTACCGACTGGAATTGGTTTCATGGTGGTATCAGATGGGTTAGTGTACGGTAACTGATGGTCATCTTGCTTATAATCTCGTTTGCCAAGGTGTTTCGGCAGGAAAAGCCCTGGCAGACTATATATTCCTGAAATGAGGGTTCATACCTACCGACTGGAATTGGTTTCATCGTGGTATCAGATGGGTTAGTGTAGGGTAACCGATGGTCATCTTGGTTATAATCTCGTCTGCCAAGGTGTTTCGGCAGGAAAAACCTTGGCAGACTCATATATTCCTGAAATGGGGGTTCATACCTACCGACTGGAATTGGTTTCATGGTGGTATCAGATGGGTTGATGTAGGGTAACTGATGTACACCTTGCTAACATAATCTCGTCTGCCAAGGTGTTTCGGCAGGAAAAGCCCTGGCAGACTTATATATTCCCGAAATGAGGGTTCATTCCTACCGACTGGAATTGGTTTCATCGTGGTATCAGATGGGTTAGTATACGGTAACCGATGGTCATATTGCTTATAATCTCGTCTGCCAAGGTGTTTCGGCAGGAAAAACCTTGGCAGACTTATATATTCCTAAAATGGGGGTTCATACCTACCGGCTGGAATTGGTTTCATGGTGGTATCAGATGGGTTAGTGTAGGGTAACTGATGGTGACCGTGCTCACATAATCTCGTCTGCCAAGGCGTTTCGGCAGGAAAAGCCTTGGCACACTTATATATTCCTGACATGAGGGTTCATACCTACCGACTGGAATTGGTTTCATGGTGGTATCAGATGGGTTGATGTAGGGTAACTGATGTACACCTTGCTAACATAATCTCGTCTGCCAAGGTGTTTCGGCAGGAAAAGCCCTGGCAGACTTATATATTCCTGAAATGAGGGTTCATACCTACCGACTGGAATTGGTTTCATCGTGGTATCAGATGGGTTAGTGTACGGTAACCGATGGTCATATTGCTTATAATCTCGTCTGCCAAGGTGTTTCGGCAGGAAAAACCTTGGCAGACTTATATATTCCTAAAATGGGGGTTCATACCTACCGACTGGAATTGGTTTCATGGTGGTATCAGATGGGTTAGTGTAGGGTAACTGATGGTGACCGTGCTCACATAATCTCGTCTGCCAAGGCGTTTCGGCAGGAAAAACCTTGGCACACTTATATATTCCTGACATGAGGGTTCATACCTACCGACTGGAATTGGTGTCATGGTGGTATCAGATGGGTTAGTGTAGGGTAACTGATGGTGACCGTGCTCACATAATCTCGTCTGCCAAGGTGTTTCGGCAGGAAAAGCCTTGGCAGACTTATATATTCCTGACATGAGGGTTCATACCTACCGACTGGAATTGGTTTCATCGTGGTATCAGATGGGTTAGTATACGGTAACCGATGGTCATATTGCTTATAATCTCGTCTGCCAAGGTGTTTCGACAGGAAAAACCTTGGCAGACTTATATATTCCTAAAATGGGGGTTCATACCTACCGGCTGGAATTGGTTTCATGGTGGTATCAGATGGGTTAGTGTAGGGTAAATGATGGTGACCGTGCTCACATAATCTCGTCTGCCAAGGCGTTTCGGCAGGAAAAGCCTTGGCACACTTATATATTCCTGACATGAGGGTTCATACCTACCGACTGGAATTGGTTTCATGGTGGTATCAGATGGGTTGATGTAGGGTAACTGATGTACACCTTGCTAACATAATCTCGTCTGCCAAGGTGTTTCGGCAGGAAAAGCCCTGGCAGACTTATATATTCCTGAAATGAGGGTTCATACCTACCGACTGGAATTGGTTTCATCGTGGTATCAGATGGGTTAGTGTACGGTAACCGATGGTCATATTGCTTATAATCTCGTCTGCCAAGGTGTTTCGGCAGGAAAAACCTTGGCAGACTTATATATTCCTAAAATGGGGGTTCATACCTACCGACTGGAATTGGTTTCATGGTGGTATCAGATGGGTTAGTGTAGGGTAACTGATGGTGACCGTGCTCACATAATCTCGTCTGCCAAGGCGTTTCGGCAGGAAAAACCTTGGCACACTTATATATTCCTGACATGAGGGTTCATACCTACCGACTGGAATTGGTGTCATGGTGGTATCAGATGGGTTAGTGTAGGGTAACTGATGGTGACCGTGCTCACATAATCTCGTCTGCCAAGGTGTTTCGGCAGGAAAAGCCTTGGCAGACTTATATATTCCTGACATGAGGGTTCATACCTACCGACTGGAATTGGTTTCATGGTGGTATCAGATGGGTTAAATTAGGGGTCCCGGTGGCCACCTTCGAGAGCGTCTGCCAATCACTTCCGGCGTAAAAAATACTGGCAGACTTCGCTTTTCTGTGTCTACATGTAAATTTCTAACTGCTGCCATAACTATTATTACGGTATCAGATGGGTTAAATCAGCCCCCTTTTTTCGCACCGGAAGTGGCCTTCTTTTTCGTACTTTCGGCAAGTTCCGCCGTGGCAGACTATCGAATTCGGACTTAGCATCACTTTTATGGGAAACCATTGTGCATTTCATCGAGGTATCAAGTCGGTTAGAAAATTTGCGGCCGGCTCTTCTACTATAAAAATGTGACTGGTAAAAGTGGTGATCCCGGGATCCCGGTATTAATGAAGACAGTTTCGGTATTAATACCGGTATTGAAAGAAGTCCGGTATTTGGAAGCCCTAGTAAATAGCAAATGTTTCCCGAGGAAAAACAATAAGAAAACATTATATCTTTTGTTTTAGGTAATTCTTTAAACTAGATACTCGTAAAGTATTACACCGGTCCGAGACACCGGTGGGTGCCCTGTTTAAATCAAAAGCTTGTAACTTGTAATACAAATGGATGTCCCTTTTTGACAGCTTTTGTTAGAAAGGGACTTCCACTTGTATTACAAGTTACAATTTAAGCTTTTGATAAACAGGGCACAAGACGTCATGAAAGTATGAGTTACAATTTTATCCCACCAAAAACATTTCATGTAAAATGTTGCCAAGACTATAGTTCGTTTTTTTTAGCATTAGACAGAACTTGAAAGAAGGTAAGCGATCTTGACATGTCTTTTAATTGAAAAACGCTTTTTAAAAATCAGTAACTATTACTTATGAAAGCAGAAGAATATAAATGATCGTATTAGATTCATAATTGTTACATATTTGCCGTAACTTATTTATTAAATGTGTTTTTGAATTAAAAGACACATCAAGATTGTTTACCTTATTTCTAATGCTAAAAAAAACGAACTATAGGCGCATAAAGCTTTTACAATAAAAAGATATCAGATCCCGTAGTAGGTACCAAGACTTTTACTCTGTCAGTCCTAACTTTATAAGCTCTAACTGTATAAAGCCAACATCTTGGTCAAACAGTACGGCTTGGCCGTTTCGTTACTGTCATATGGACAATCCCGTTATGACACTTTCAGAATTTGAAAGACCTGTGTTACTACTTTGCACAACAGACTACAGACTATACTATTACAGGTACTAGGTACATATATTTAAAAAAAAATGATTTTATTCTTTTTACTAAAATCGATGACAATCATGGTTCCTAAGAAGAGATCGTCGTATGTCTTATAGTTTTAGATTTTCCCATACTGACGGATCTAAATGGGCCACCCTGTATAATAAGCTTACCTAGGTACCTGATGTAATATTGTGTAACAACCTGATATGTAAGATAATAAGTTAGATCAATAAATTTCTGATTCAAAAATTGTTCGTATGGATGTCAATAGAATAGTCGATATTTAATTAAGCACTAGTGAAAAGTGCATTTTTGCTCCCGTCGTCCAGGCTTTAGATGCATCAAGGCAGTTTGTTAAAAAGGGCCTACCGGGAAATGCGAAAATCGAAATTGAGTTATCTGCTTCTTTATCGCTCGAATATGCAAGAGTGATAGAGTGGTTAGATAACGAAATTTCGTATCTCTTGTTTCGCGGTAGACCCCAGATTGTGACAGATAGTGGTAGTGGCGCCACCTACGCAGAATTCGGAAATAATGAACTACAAACAAGATCAAAATATTGCTTCATATTATATGAGAAAAAGATTTCAGTTATATTTACACGCCAGATTCTGTAATTATTTCTGAAAAAAAAACCGCACTTTAATTACGGAATAGTATGAATGGTATACACATAGGTGTACAAAAGTTTTTCTTTCTAGATTCACGTTTTCAGTGCAGGATTTCTCATCATACCCGTTTTATTTCGCAATTCTGTGTTTACTTTCGTAATCTTGAGATTATGACGATTAATAAGACGTTCGTTTCAATCTAAAACGCTCAACTTTGTTCTGGGCCCGAGTGCCAAACAAAACCGATCTCCTTTAACTGCTATTCATCATCATCATCATCATCATTGGCCACATCATCTGTTGTAGATGTTTGTTGCGGCGCTTGTGTGTTTATGGGGTCCCGCATCGCCGTTGATGGCTATAAAGTCCTATAGCAGCGCGGCATTTCTTGCCACATCGATCGCACACAAAACGCGAGTCCGCAGGAGGTGGTAGAGCACGACTGCTATTCAGGTTCGATAAAACAATTTTAGTATCAGTACAGGCTACACTTCTAATAGGCTACACTTATTTAAGCTATGTTCGCGAGGTTCTTCAGCTCACAGAACCTCCATTGTGTTTGAATTTGTAGGTAAGTAAGGTTTCGAAAAGTTTACGACAAAACAGAGCCAATATAGAGGGCGCTACTTGGCTGGTTTACGTGAAGCTGGTTCAAATCTGCACTTCGAAAACTTTTTGTTTTTTTTTTATCGTTGTTTCTTTATTAGCACTCCAATCACTGCTACCACACAAAATTTCACGATTCCAGGAACCAATGTTTTCAGGTTTACAGCAATTTTGAGGGACCCCCATTTCAAGGGATTGCAGAGCGAAAGTTACAGATTTCTCATCACCATATGTGTTAGCATACATACCTATCTTTAAATGCCAAATTTCAGCCTTATAGGTCTTCAGGAAGTAGTCTGTATTTTCTATGACACGAATTTCATATGGTTCGGACAGTGAAAATTAAAGTACATATCTATAAAATTTTAAATATAATAGGTAGCCTAATAAAACTTGGTGTTTGTGATAAGTCCAATAACTACATAGTATACAAAAAATTTCAGCTCTCTAGCATTATCCAAGCCGAAACTACGAGGGTTCGAAAATACGACGAAACGTGCCGAGAAAAGATATGCACTGCCTTTTGCCCTTTGTCTCGTCTTGGCGGGGGCACGGCCGTGCCCCCAGATACAGGTGTAAGTATATCAATATCAATGCGATTGACACTTGACTGGAGGCCTATTCAAGGGAGTAAGTAATTTCTTTTTATCAATCGATTATGGATATAATCTGTCAACTGCTAACAGTCTAATTTCTGCTTGAAAAGACCAAAAATGACTGCGACCTCGATGACTGCGCGACGATAACATTATATGGCGTCTATAGACTAATGTTGCCTGTGTCAGTCTATTAATCAGTAAGGTCGAGCTGCGCCACGCATATCGCACAACCAACGAACTGTACGGCTACCACCACTTTCACACATTTTCGCTAGCGTGAGCGTAACTTACTTTCTATACATCTAGCTCGCAGTCGAAGGCTACTAATCAGACGTTAAATAATGACGGCGGCAGTTGTCATCCCTTACCGAACCAAATTTTAATGAATTATGATCGTTTTAATCCAAATTTCATAATGAAAACACTGTCAATATTTAATATTATTATTACTTAAAGATCAATTCAATTAGTAGTGATTGTATCTTGGCCGCTTCGGAAGTACCTACATACTTACCTATTTCCTAGCACAGTGTGGAAAGATAAGTCGGGCCCTGGAGGGAAACTACCTTAAATCCTTAAGCTGGCTCATTTTACTTAAAGGAGACATTCCTTTATTTTTAAAAAGAAACACTTAGATAGATTGGTATTGTTCTTACCTCTAGGGGCCAAGCAAAGTAGTAATTATTTATAGAAAACGCCCATCGAAACCACGGAAAAGATTACGTCACTTTGTATTACATATGTCATCCATCCCGATGTATAATATTTTATTTTTCGATTGGCGTTTGTAGATAATACGATTGTTATACCTAGTCTCTGGAAGCGTTGATTCAATTCAATTTCAATAAAAAATATGTTCCTACCTTTATTATATCGCGAATTTATCACTATTCCTACATCCGAACCTTTGATTTAAAAAATCATCAGAATAATTTAAATTTAAATTCCGACTGCGCTGATTCGCTACGAACTGAAACTTAGAAATTGCTTATAATTAGCCGCTCATTTGATTAACGTGTCAAAATTTCTGCTCGTTTTCGTTTTGGTTGCGAGTTTAGATTATATTAATTCCTAGAAAGCGCTCATGACTTTGGTTGTTTGCCTGATGAGTTTCGTCAAGTTAAAATACATATTTGTTCTTCTACCCCTTAAATCACATTTAAACACGAAACGTAACGTAACGTAACGTAAACGTAAGAACTTTTATGAAAAGAATATTTTAATTAAAGCTTAAGCTATTAATACTTTTGATTGTTTAACTTAATTTAATAATAATGAGTTTTTTAGCGGGCGATGAGTTTCCGAGGCAACATGAATCAATCAATCAAATACTCCTTATTGTTCAGAAAAGAACAATGTAAACGGTTTTATTTATGACGGTAGACAACAAGCGGACTTATCACTAAGAAGCAATCTTTATCAGACAACTATTGGGTACCATCGACTAGAACTTGAAAATAAAAAATGGTTCCATTCGAGAAGCTTTAAGAGCTAATCTTAATCTAGATTTTCCATCTTCTCCATGAACACACACACATTAAAGCCCGCAAAAATATCTGACACGATCTTATTTGTAGAGCGATAAGCGCGTGTCACATAATTTTGCAGCCTTCGAAAAGTAACATATTATTGCAGATGACTGCACTGTGGATGGGTATCCAGCCGTGTTAATTAACTCTAATTGCTTACTTAGAACTTCAAAAACAATTGCAAAACCCCGATTGCATTCGCTTATCTACCTTCGAAAACTTTCACTAGAAAAACCTCGCATTCCGCTAAGACCATAATCCTTATCTAAGGCCAATAATAAGGCTATAAATTGTCGAGATAAAATACCACTTTCAATCACCGCCCTTAACTTTTTGTAGGAACTTTGTTTGAGATTTTTTCGGGACTATCGATTTGTTCTAGGCCAGTTTTGTAAAGGATCGGAACTTACCTACAGGACTATTTACATAGGTTCGGAACATGTGTTACCTGCAGGCATGTCTATAAAAATTCTGAAAACCAGGCTTAAACGTTAACAAAAATCTCGTTTTTCCCTCTCTCTCTCACACACACATGTTTTCTCTCGATATCAGTAAAAAAATATTTAATTGGAAAAGAGCGGGTTCGTGTAGAAGGAAAGTATGTAGTTGCTGACTTGATGTTTGCGGGAAGTTGACCGGTATAGAACCATTTGGTCCACAGGAAAACTAAACCGTACCTATTGGGATTAAGCTAGCTATTAGTCAAATTTGTGGCCAGCATGTCTCTTAGCTAGCTAAATAGAAATTCTTAAGCCGTTACTTACCGTAGCTCGGTATAAGGATTTGTATTTTCGACTTTACCTAGCTGTGTCACACGGATGCGCTGACTTAAAAAAAACTAAAATTAAAATTATTAAAATTAGTTAAGGTCAGCCGCCCGGTAACTTAAGTACCTAAGTACAAATAATCTAGGAAGCATTTATTGCCACCGAATGATATCCCTGTATCTACGAGTAGGTAGGTACATTGATATTATTAAATGACAAATACTTTAAGACTACTATTATATCTTTTGAACAATAATAAATCTAAAAATACCAAGGAACACTTTAATATTCGCTCGCGTCACGCCGGCCGCATTATCAAAAGTGCCACTTAAAGCTAATTTTCTATTCGAATATCTTATCCATTACCCGATTCTATTTACTCAGGGGATGATCCCGCTTTGAGGTTTCCGTTTTATTATTTTATGGTACCAATTGTCTTCAAGGTTGACAGGGTGTATTTTCATTTCGCTTTAGGGGGAAAATTGGTTAGAAAAATCCTAACCCCTTGATTCATAAAATTACGTTTTTTCTTACAAATACATAAGTCAAAATCACAGATAAAGACAAACGATTCATAGCTAATTTAGGCCACGGTACATATTACCGCCATAAGAATATACACCTAGCCACATTTTCCCGTTTTTATATATGAGACAGTGTGTTTATTAGCCTTTTGCCAGGTGGCTTGTTAACTAGTGATTTTTTTTGCACGTACCTACTTGGTTATCTTCACACAGATTTTTTTGTTCAAACATCGTATGTACCTACTATGTACCTATTTAAGTGCCTATTAATTTTATATACGTATATATAAAAGCAAAATAGCGAGCGAAGAAAGTAGACGGTTAGTAGATTTAACTCATATTATGTTCTTTCAAATGCAGATAATACGAGTATGATAAACCTTTGCAATTGGTAGATTGTCGGTTAACTGCGTGGATATATTGATGGTAGTTTTCAGTCAGTAAAAAGGTAAGAGTTTTCATAAAAAAACGACTAAAATAAAATTTATTTATATTTATTTTATCCATTTTTAGTTTTAAGTTTTTGTCATGAGTGACACAGCATTCTGCAGGACTCGTTAATGTCTGTTTCGCGCTTTGTGTTCTTTTCAAGTTTCAAGGTCTAGATCTCCATCCTCCATCCATCAAGATTTGAGAAGTTCCCTCAATTTCTCATGGAACCCATCATCAGAACTTGACCTTGACAAAAATGTTACTTAAAAAAGTTCTGTTTTGGGCTTGCTTCATCAGCAGTTCCACTTCACCAAATATTACATTTTGAATACTTTATTTAAGTAGGTAATACTTTACCTAATTATAAAACTGACAAGTGTACTTTTAAATTACGTACGTACTTACCTATAATAAGTTTCTGCCTCGTAACATTTGCTATTAAAATTGTGAAAGCATTGGAAAATTTGTTTTTGATTTTTATATGATTAGATACTCGCAGCGCTTTTCGAATAGAATATTTCAAGTCAACGCGAAAATACCGTACACATCTTTATAGCATTATACTATTCAGACTTTTCTCAGAAACATATATATTTCTCCATCTTAAGTCAATTCTCATTGAGGATTCCTCAATCATACAATATAATACGATCATGCTGAAAGTACCTTGATGTAATTTAAATCGTACTATCCCGACATAAGGTTCATTATGATTGGACTTGAGTTATGCCAGTTATGCCTCGTGGGGATTTCATTGAACAAATACCCAAATTCCTTCCAATAAAGAAAGTAAATCGAGTCGAATGTTTATTTAGATTTTTCCGAGTTTAACCAATGGTATATAACTATATATTTAAAAGCAAGTAGAGTTAGACACTGATTTAAACTTTCACGATTATTAAACATTGTCAAACTACACAACCACCAGACCACGACCCACGTCGAGAGTCTTCTCCGAGACCACGGGGACAACGCCGTCCTCGAAACGTCGGAGGTAAATCTTTAAACTTAAATACGCGATTAAGTCCCGTTGTGTAGTTTGATCAAGTAGAGTTAGACCAAAAAAAAGTCTGCAGCGATTTTGATACGTGTGCAACTGTTATTTATACGTCATAATTTCATAGCAGTTTGACGTTTAAAATAACATTTGCACTGCGTGAGCTATCAAAATCGCTGCAGACTTTTCTTGGTCTAAGTCTACTATTGATTGAGTTTTGCCGACGTTGTTGAAAAAAACTTTTGTGACATCCCACAAGTGCAAGCGTGCAGTGTTTTTTTGACAGGGTCGCGACATAGAAAGACATATTTTTATGTGACATACTCGTACTCGTATGTAACTGCATGAAGAAGAACATTTAGTTCTACTTCAACGATCTTTTTCGAATAACATTTTCAGTATACCGTTAACATCAAAAATTTTAACTTACTTCTCGTCAGATATGGATGCCTTTCAATTCATCCCTTAGTTTACAATATCGGTACTCTAAAATTACACACTACTTTTCAGATAGTTTGTAACATTTTTGAATGATTTTTTATCGGGCGAAGTTTATATTATCGTGTAGGTATCCAGTCTGGTGACATTGCTAAATTGCATAAATTTCGCTTAATCTAAACGAGTATTCCCCTCTGCCCACCTCAGCGTTACAATCATAACATTTGCCTAGGCTACCTATTGCTGTAGTAAATCGAACATTTGACCCTTGAACCAAAGTCATCAATCCACATCAGACCGATACCGTGAAATTGTTCGGCACACGTATTATAGGGCAGGTACCTATCGTCATAGGTAGGTACCCCAGAGGAAATATATGTTGAACCCGGAAAATTATTTTCTGGTACAACTTTTATGTTTAATAAATTCGTTTGTTTTATTTGTGTTAAATATTGATAAAGCATAGATACAGTGGAGTTAATAATTATAATTACAAGTAAGTACCTACATTTATTCACCTAAATCCATTGCAATAATTTAAATAAATGTAAGTATACATATTTATGAACTGTACAAGTTCTCCCAGAAAGTGAAGTTGTTTTTTAGACTTTTTGAAAATAATTTGAAGTGTCTTTATCTATAGCTGCCATTTCCCTAGGTACATATTATATAACAGCTTTAAGTGTTTTATGTAGTGAAATTTTAAGCATGACTAATTAACTGAGCCCTTATTATAAATTTTACTGCTTCTGCGTTGTGTTATGTACAGGGATCGTACATTTTCCAGCATTTTTGGTGCACGAAGTGTTGTTAACGGAATTGGTATAAATAATTTCAACCCTAATGATTAATTAGCGTTTATTACGTTGATATTAACCTTAATTTAACATTTCAGTTGAAATTATCTATACCATTTCCGTTAACACCACGCGAATCGATTTGGTGCAGCGGAGTGGTGTTAACGGAATTGGTATAAATAATTTCAACCCTAATGATTAATTAGCGTTAATCACGTTAATATTAACCTTAATTTACCATTTCAGTTGAAATTATCTATACCAATTCCGTTAACACCACTCTGTTGCACCAAAAATGCTGGAAAATGTACGATCACTGGGTTATGTAGTAGGTATGTAAATACATAGTAACGTAGCTAATGGGTTAAAACTTGTAGCAAACTGGGAAAATAACTGCAAAGATAAAGTTATTCGTATGCAGTTGCTTATACGGTCTCATTTCATATATTCTATTCTGAGGCTTAAATATCTGCGTAACAATGAATTGTCGTCATATTTTAAACAGCAACGCCTCGAGGCATCAACATCAACAATTAACCGAACGCTTGAGATAAGAGACACCCAGCCGTATTCAAACAATGAGATACGTCAAATACTAGATATTGAAACGATATGGATTGGATATGTCAGTGTCAAACAAGTGTCAAAAGTGACGTTTTTGTTTGAAGAAACGTCTATTTTGACACTTGTTTGACACTGACATATCCAATCCATATCGTTTCAATATCTAGTATTTGACGTAGCTCATTGTTCGAATACGGCTGACCATTTGACCGACAATCCTGACCGTCACTGCTGAATTTCACATAACACAATTAGGTCCCATGCAGCGAGGAGTCGGTGCCTAGGTGTACCTACATCCTATGTTATGTTAGTTCGGTCATCTTGTGTCTTCGAGCAATACCGGCTTCCGACACATCGGAAGGGAGGGGCCCAAGCGATATCTCACCGTACAAATCTTTCTGCCATTTTTCGCGGGGGAAAAGGTGCACACAGTCGCACTTCTCACACACTTACATACAAAATCCAATCTGTAATGACGACACAAATACATAGAAAATGACACACGTCAAAGACAAATCTTGCAAACCTCGATCTCTTTTTGTGTACGGACGAGTGACAAGTGTCACAACACGCACACTAACACATTTTCGTTGAAGTATGTTATTGTATTCTGAGAGATGAGAAGTCGGATTTGTCGCTCGACCGATCCGCAATTTGTACTGAGCGAGCAAAATCAATAAATCGAACAATTACATGAGACTAAAATATAATAATTGTGTTTGAATGTAATTAAACGTATGATATGTAAAAAAAAATATTACATGTGAAATGTAACACTTTCTTTTTGTAAATTTGATGTCCCCGACCTCTTTTTATAACAAAAAACCGAGCAAACAGGCATTTTTGTGCAGCAGTGTTCACGCGCGCGTCTGGACTCGGTCTAGTGAAAAATCCAAGTGCAACTAGTTTTATTACCCGCGCTAGATTAGATTGACGCGCTAATCTTGTACCTCGGCAGAGGGGAAATAGTGCGAATGCCGCCTCCTTTCCGTGTTGCTCGAAGTCTTGTGTTGATTGAATAGATAGGTACTTACCCATTTACGAAAAATCTGTTCGGAATTGGATAAAATATGTTGTGCTAGGTATTTACTTCTTAAAATTTATCTTGGAGACGTCAAATCTATGGATAGTCAACATTTTTTTTTCAACTGAGTTACCCTTTTAGTTTTTTATTCAGTGCTTCCGGTGTCAAAATAAAGATATTATATTTCGGAAGTCATGATTAATCTAGAATATTGTTAAATAAGGTAATGTCACTCGATGGTCTTGATTTGTATTCCCTGTGCGTGTCCTTCTGTCCCAATTTGGGATAAAAGCGATGTCAGTTGAGCATTAAGCGCTCAAAGCAGCAACAACATAATAGTCAATATTTACTCGAATGTTTATAGCTCACAATTTATTAAGGACGAATGGCTTTCGTCATAGTAGCCCAAATAGCAAAAGCTAGCTGATTAAGGTCTGCATAGCAGATATCTTGAACTCTTCAAGCTGGCAAAAGCTGTATATTTGCTGCAGCAACCTGGCTACGGCAATTATACCTCAAAAGCGGCCCAAAATTCATCAACCGAAGGCTGATTAAACGCTGAAACCGTATTTTGATCATTCAAGCTTATGCCAAATGAAACTAAAAATTTCGAGTACGGAAAGTACCTAGGTGCAATTCCATAATGAGTATTATGCATAAATATTGCAACACAGGTGCGAATCAAAGACCTCCGTTGAATAGATGAAAAACAATTAAATATGAGTAATTTCTATAAGATGACTTCTAAACTTATATAAGCACCAACGTAAAGACACACCAAAAAATATGAAAAAATCCTGAAAATACAGCTTAATAAAGACATTCAATAAAAACTATAGCGAACATGATCATTCAAGCCGTTTTCAAGTTATGGCAAAAACTAAGCAACCTATTTATTGTAATGGACGGATTGCTACAAAACCCTACACCGAGCATGGCCCAACATGCTCTTGGCCGGTTTTTTCTATCGAGCTTTCGCTTTCGTCAAGAAATCAAGTTTCGAATCAATGAAGTTACTAGAAAAAGGCCTCAAGATTGCTATTTATATTATTTTTGGTAACCGTATTAAGATCTAAATTAACCGCTACGCTTTTTCAAAAACACTGCCCGCCGAAATTATTGTACCTTAAGTAATTTAGGCCACCCAAGCATACAGTTTTACACAGTTTACAAAAACGCATACATATAATAAATCACTTGATGATAATCAAAAGTACTTATGCTTAGACTTATATATACAAAAGTTACATGAGTTATAACTAGACAGGATTATCAAACTTCTTAGATATGTAACTAACTTAATGTTCCAATCCAATCCAATTACAAATATGGACTGTACATCCAAACTCTACATACCAGAAGGGTTTCCCTTAAGTTATTGATAAGTCAACATTGTAAACTGATCAATAATCTAAGTAAACCTACGTATGTGATCATGATCATTAACTTTCTATTCAGTAATAACATATCATCATCATATCAGCCCTTTATCGCCCACTGCTGAGCATAGGCCTCTGTTCTAGTAGGTACGCCACTTGTCTCGGTCCTGAGCTAATCTCATCCAGAAGTGACCCGCAGTTTTCGGGATGTCGTCCACCCAACGAGCCAACGGACGCCAGGCGTAACAACAACAACCAGCCAAGAATAACATATACTCATCTATTACTCTACACTCGTACTTACAGAAAATGCTGCCGTAAACCAATGGGGCCGCAAAGCTTTTGATCTGGAAAACCAGTTACACTAGTTCCATGTTCCTTCGACACCCGCGGAGTTGTAGTCAAGCAGTTAGCTTAGGAATAGCTATAGAAATTACCTACATAAAACCAACATTCTACTCGCATTAACCATAATGACATCTGAAGAATGCTTTAGAATATTTCAATTCATATTGTAACCCTAAGGATCAAAGTAGGGCTCGTTTACGACATCTAACTAGCAGTCCAATCAACGGGAATATCCGACACCTAATTATGTACATACTTTAGAACAAAGTCTCATTAATATTTAATTGTTAAGCTTTTTAAGACCTGCTTTGTAGTTAATGGGGCTAAGGATTGGACTTACCTAATATTCTAATGTAGGTTTGGTGCCCTTTCAAACTTTTTGAGAAATTGTAATAAAACCGTTGCAATTAAATTAATTAATAAATTATCGAAATAAAGTAAAGGATAACGAGTTACTGTTTGCCTTTGTCCTCTCAATATTATAAATGCGAAAGTAACTCTGTCTGTCTGTAACCTCTTCATGCTGAAACCGCTGAACCGATTCGGAGGAAATTCGGTATAAAGATACTTATCTATGCAGTTTGAGGCCTGGGGATGGGCATAAGTAGGATGGGATGGGCATAGTTTTTATCAATCATCATTACACGCATACGACGTTGCGGGCAGAAGCTTGTACTTAATAAAAACAACAAAAAAATGAATTTTGAAAAAATGTGTAGTTGACGTTAATAATATCGAGTTCAGATCCACATTTCCCTCTAACGTCAAGGTAATTAGGCTAAAAAGAATCTTATGAATTCCACTCATCATTCAGCCAGGCCAGTTTACTATAAGCCGTCGCCTACACAATAGGAAATATGTATAACGAAAAATCAACAAGATTGGACCCAACATTAAGGAAAATTTGGCAGAAATATTTCACAATAATATTCGTTAGCCATGATACCATCGCGGGAACAACCTCAATTGTAATAAAAATGTAAGTATTTCCTTAAACGTCGTCATGAAAAAATTTCGAAAGAAGACCCACCATTTTCTACCCTGATTTAGATCTCAAGGTTTAAACAGGAAAATGTTACTTCATGCAAATTCAAACTTAAAATCGTTGAAACAGAATCCTTTTTAGGCTGAAAGAAATAGTGGCTTTATTTTCAATGTAGCGCAATTTCTAGCAATCTCGGATCAAAACGGCAGGGAAATCCAATGTCTAAATGTAGAAAAAATGTGGATTTTATAGCACAGGTTAAAAGGCGAGGCTTTAAACGCCCGCGGCTAGCGTTTTGAGAGAAAAGGGCTGCACACATTCTTTTTTGTCTTCAGTAGGTACCTACCGCAAAACCACCACACTATATAGGCCACCAAACGAAGGAATTACAGGGGAAATAATTCGTGTATGTATAAGCAAATTTTGGAATAAGCAAGTAGGGAATGGTGTATTACTAAAAGTACCGGGGGTGGGGGTGAAGCTAACGGGTAGGGGGGGTTTTAAGGTCCTTTTTATAGTTTTTTGTAAATAACTCTTAAACGGTGGCCCGTAGCAAAAAATGTTCTATTACATAAGGAATCTACATACATATAATGTTCTACAAAAAAGATTCAGTACACTTTTTCGCTAGGATCAATATTTGAAAATATGTTAAGGTGGGAAAGTTACTTATAATTTGTTCTAAAATCGGTTTTTTTTTGTAGTTTTTCGTAAATAACTCGTACACGGAATCCCACAGTTAAATAGTATATTTTTTCTACTCAACGACTGTAATTCTTGAATTAAGATTTCGTATACCAAACTGCATTTGGGTACTTTTAATGTATGGGCTCCCAACTCAACTATAATATTCATTTCGATACAGTTTAGTCAACTATAATGAAATTGACCAATCACAGCTCGCCGCGGTCAAGAGGACGAAACAAAACCACAGCTCAAATTAATTATTTAGTTTAGGTTGTGTTGTAGGAACAATTGCTTCTTAAGTCAGAAACGCGCATGTAACACCCTTAATATAGGAACATCCATAGACTACGAAAACCGCTTAGCGTTACTTGTTAGTCTCCATAGGCTAAAATCGAGAAAAAAACTGTTTAAAAATTGAATTTAGCAAGGAGCAAGGAGCAAGGGCCTCATGAGTTACGAGAAGGTGTCGTTGTATGAAGGTATCGCGGCTGCTCGCGTATCTTAGCTGTATACTTTTGGTTTGTTTACCTTTGTTTACCAACTCAGCAAGCTTCGTTGCCTAAACACGGTACTCCACTGAAAAGCTCTCTATTATATCACGATTGTATAAAATACTATTACGTAAATTCTGTCTTTTACGTAGACTCATGGTGGCTGTTTAGATACTACTGTAGCGTGTACACTAAGCAAACACAATTTTTTGGATTTATTTATTTAAAAATTCAGAAAACAAACCTCGGTCCCGTAAAAAACGAAGCACGTAGGTAGCAAAAACGAAACTGCATAACCCAAAAACTGGAAACTTTTTGATTTGTCTGCTTTTGCAACAAGCGACGGATATGTGAGCGGCCGCGGGCGGAATATTAATGAATTGGTTACCACAGGCTTACACGGGGAAAAAAAGGAAAATACGAAAACGTGAGATATCCGCTTTTTGATATACGCGTTTCGCTGTATCGCATGCATATTCATTATTTTGATGGATATTCTAAATTGGTGACGCTAAATTGGTTGTTTGATAGGTTTGTATAGTTGTAGGTAACTTGTATGCAACAGCGCGGATCTATTCCTAGTTAGTAGATTTTTTCATATTTGAATTAAAATAAAATTACGAATTTAAAAATTTGATCTAACGTAGCTAAGAGGGCGAGAGTATTCAAAATGTTAAACGCTCTATTATCGTAACAATAAAGATGTGTGTTTATAATCTGATATATATCTTTAATATAAGTTCATGTCTTTGAATACTAGCTTGCACTAGCACTAGGGTGTAAAGTAGAGTTCAATAAGAATATCTTACAAAACTCTGCGTAGGGGGCGCCACTAGCACATACTGAGGGCCTACACCGAAACACGAAAATTTAAGTTTCGTTATTTGCCTCTCTATCACTCTTGCATAGGTATTTGAGCGATAAAGATGCAAACAACTAAATTTCGATTTTCGCGTTTCGCTGTAGGTCCTCTGTAAACGAACCGCCTTGATGCAACAAAGTCATATTGAAAACTTGCTTATAACTGTTTAAGGCATAGCACATATAAACAGTAGGTATGTAAGTTAATCTATGGTTTACAATATGTGTTAGTGCTGTACTCTGTTGGTAGAACATTTCAGTAATACGAATAAGTATATAAAAAATAGAAAAGACAAATAAAATAATGTAGGCAAACATGGCAGATTTTATAAAGAATTTGACGTAATCCTAAAAGTTTTATGGTTGTTTTCATTGAAGGTTTAAGTTTAAAAACTGTTGATAAAATCATGGTCAATCACAAAAAGTGCGAGATTACGATGAAATCAAGGTAAATTGGTTTGTTTACATTATTTGTATTTTCTATTGTACTCCAATTTAGGGTATGCAGCGATTGTCACAAGGTTTGCGACCTGTATAATAATTGCAGCCGCAAGTTTTTGCCCAAACAAAAACACGACTAGAAGAAATGTAACGTAAATTTATATATCTCAACTTCTTTTTAATTAGATCCCCTCGACTTTGTTTTCCATTTTATTTCTTTTACTTTAGGTATCCACCCAGTTTTTGCAGGGTACCGCAGTAGGTACATACTATAAATCAGTTGATATAATTTCGTTCACAAACTGTTGTTCCTCGGGGATTCAGGCTAAAACATTATTTTGAATAAGCTTAAAATATCTTTCCGTTGGCATTGATTTTCAAAAGTTGGAAACTTCAGACAACGAAATCATACTTAGGCTTAGGTAAGTAATTAGTAGGTTGTACGTTTTTGAATAATTGAAATCTAAAGTAAATATATTATGCTTGGAAGTTTTTCCTTAAAATCGGTTGATGAGGTTGGATGAAATTTGGCTCACAGTTTTTAAACTGTCTTCAGGCTGTTTGTACAGTTCACTCAATGTATTTCAACTCTAAGCCAGGTTACCTTAACACAGCGAAATATTTTTCCACGTTTTACTATGTATGTATATTTGACGTAGGCCATTTTCAAAAGAAAACTCCCAACCAATACTATAAAACGTCCATATATTTCTGGGAAACAATCCGAATGCCACTGGGAAACATGTCGTCGTGTATTCATGTAGCCATCCAGCCAGTTGCTGTATATTCCCCAAATTCGACTTTTACATGAAACCACCCGTGTAATGGCAGGCCCGTGTAATCAGCGATATCTACAAGTAACAAGAAAGTACATTAAACATGATTGCCAAATGTTCTCGATGACCTTTTTAAACAAAAAATTAGGTAGATAAGTACCTAAAGGTCAGTAAAATAAAGTTTCAAATCTGAAGATTACTTGCTTTGGATACAAACAGGAGGTTTATTTTAGACAAAACGTGTTGAATCTTATACAGGGTGGAACATTTCTAGAGACTGAGCTGAAAGGTTTGTGTTATCTGAGTGATCTACAATCGAGTTATTATAATAGTAAAGCTGGATTTAAAAGTAAAATAAAATCTTTATGATGAAATATTTTTATATCAGTGACAACCAAAGTTATTTACACTTTAAATTGACACATGTCATGTCATTCAATAAGATCTACCCGCTAGGGTTGAAACATACAGATTCTTGCACTAATGTTTAACAAACTGTATCTCAGAAACGGTTAGAAATATTGACGTGATTAATGAGTGAAAAATAAAGTACGTAGCCAGAACAATTTACAGTTTGCGTAAAAGTCCTTCGTTCTGTTCCACCCGATATATTATTAGTAGGATAGTTTATTTTTAAATTATAACGGAACCCTTAAAAGTCCATGGTTATTCGTATTTCCGTATTTTCGCTATCCGTCTACATGCTCCTTCTCACCTTGCCACCTTTCTTTTAAATTATTTCTCTTAAAAGGCCTTGTAATGAGAAAAGTTTAAATGTCTGGGACGTTGATAACTCCGCCTGTAGCAAGTTATTGCGAGCTCAATGCAAGTACTCGCTTTGCTTTCAAAGTCGAAAAGACTTCAAAGGTTAACTAGTTGATTAACCTAATACGCCACTTGATACATTTCTTTTTTTTAGATAAAAAAATAATAGTAGACTAAATAAAATAGGACCAATACATTAAATAAAATTAATTGCTAGACACAGTGCGGGTATTTAATTTAATTAGTTTTTTTATGATATCCTTATTATCTTCCATCACTTCCATCAGTAACTACCTAGTTGGTCCTTAAGACGCAACTTATGTACATTTAGATAAGCGAGTAAATATTAGTAAATTACCGCAAGCTACTCAAAAACCCCCACAATATTGACTTCATCGATGACAAGATTGCCAATTTTACCTAACATCATAATCCACAAAGAAGTCTAAAATGAAAAAAAATCTAGAACCTGCCTGCGAAAAAAATCTTTTAATTATAATTAAATTTATTTTTTAACATGTTGGTTTAACTCTAGGTAGGTAGGTACCTAAGTAATTACTCTAAAGGAGATACAAGTATAAATACGGAAAATTATTGTTATGTAATATGTTTTGAATAACTACACCATTCAATGAAGAAGTTTCATGATCATTGGACCCATTAGAAATTTAGATCAGTCCAATATTATTTTTTTATTTTTTGGTCTCGACTGTTTAATCCGCTATTTTCCTCATTCTATGTAATTTATTATTTGTTTATGGGATTATCGAAAATCGCGAAACTTTAAATTCATTTTGGTGTAGTTAAGTAGGTATGTTAGAAATACTAAAATACTATGCTTAGCCTTATTAGGTAGGGGCATAGGTATATTTTTGTCAAAATCCAATTCTGCTGATGGTATCCATGACTGATCGAGGGAACTCCTTAAATCTTATAGGCATAGTGTTTTTGTTGAAGTGGGACTGCTAATGAAGAAGCCAGATGGGAACTCTTCAACGGCAAGTATTTTACGTTTGGCAATTAGGTAAGTCCCTAGTTATCGTTGTTAAGGTTGCCAATTATTGTGAATCGTCCTGAACGTTCCGTCCTGTTGTAGCAATAGATTTAAGTTGCCACAGTGGCGAAATTATGCCGTAAACGGAATCTTGAACTTTTTCAGTCAGAACATGAAACAACCAGTGATATTTGTTAAGTCAGACCAAAAGATTTTATCAATCATATTTTAGGTACGTATTCGAAGCTCTCTTTCTCCGCGAATGAAGCATAAAATGTTCTTCATTTTCATGATCTCACCGGACTTTGGACACAAACGGAATATTATAATTACTTAAGTAGGTACCGTCCAAAGAGAAATGAGGCAAAGGAAGATGTTTCTACTTTAACTTTTATATTCTAGCGTTGTTTTAAGATACGTCACGTCAGAAGCTTATGCTTATAGGTATATACATACTTATATACTTTTATTAAATGCAAAATCGAGTATTGCCTCAGCCTAAACAAATGTTTTGAAGGAAGATTTAAATAAGTATATTTTTTATTGATGTCACTTAAATATTATCAAGAAAAAATAATAGGGTGCTATGCTAATAATTGAATAGGTTTAACGTGTAAACAATTTAATTGTTTTATTTATATTTTGAATAGAGCACATTTGTATCAGAAAAGTACCTAATATTTTTTTATATACAGGGTGGAACGTCACGAGGCACCTTCCCGGAAATATAGCGTCGTTTAAGTGATATAGAATAGATTAGTAAGGGCCAGAATTCAATAAAAATTAAAAATAACAAATACACTACTTTTTAACTGTGGTGATAACATAGTGTGGTTAGATTAAAGCATGATTAAAGGAATCGCTGTCGGGAAAACTCGGCGATTATCAACGTTTATTTCCGAGCGTTGACGTAATCATAAGTGCGAAAATATTAATATCAATTAAGATCTTTATTAGTTTTAACCATATCTAACAGTATGTTTACATTCACATACGGCGTTCAAATGTTCCTACACCTCTTACAATGCATGATGCAGCCTGTGGCCGAGTATGAGATAGTGTATGCATTAACCTTTGGATTCCGTTCAAAATAGGTACCTACCGCATTCGTTCTTCTAGTCTAGCCGCCAGTTGATCAACACATCATCCACGTTTGTTGGTCATTCCGAGCTGGTTCGTGGTACAATGGGCTGATTGTCAGCAATCGAAATGTCGACCAAAAGCACGTAAAATCGTCCTACGCCCAGTCTGATGCGTCCTACGCCCAGATATGTTTCTCTATGTATAAGAATCAGCCGCATTATAGTTGCATGGCGCGTATGATAAAAGCAAAACAATCAACAAAGGCATTTTTATCGAATATGACATTAGGTAAGGTAAATGACAATTACATTCTAACCATAGTGTTGATTTTCAACCACGCAAAGAGGTTCGTTAATTATAGGAATTTATTGAAATTAAGTATTTCAATAAATCATTTATTTACATACAATATATATATAGTGGTACTACTAAACGAAATTAATAACTAGCTTAAATCTAAAATAGGCCCTTGAAGCATTGTACCAAGGATGCTGGCGGCATTTCCTCGCTGTATCGCAATGCTGATACGTTGTGCGAGGTAGCCGCCAGCTCTTCGGTCACCAGTTACGTCAACCAGACGTTTCGTTTAGAGTTTCAACTCCAAATGGTACAAAATGGTACTCTCTATCGAGGCTCTTATATTTGTTACGTTTTAGAATTTCGGCGCTTTCCGCCGCTCCGCCCGCTTTTACAGTAGTCCATTGGAGGTGGGACGGTGCCAGTGTGTCTACGCAGGTAGCATCCCACACTAACATCCGTCCCAAGCTCCAAGGAACTAAAGACACCCCATCGGGCCTCTTGCCATCATCTCTGATAATGCCAGTCGGCTCAAGAAGAGCAGGCACATTGATGGTAGCAAGAGACCGACGGACTATGTCATTAAGCGTCGCATGTCTCGAAAAACGGCCTGCACTTTTTTGACAAGATAATCCGTGGTGTCCCAGTCGGTCCACGTTCGTGCCACAAGAGCATACGTGTGGCGTACACACCGAAACCCCGAGTCGCAAACCAGTCGCCAGTCTAAGGGAGGCCGGATCCAAGAAAGTACTAGTATTGGGCGAAGGATGGGCATGTAGCCAGTAACCGGCTTCCCGGGCTCCGACCGCCAAAAGCCTCGCGCGGTCTGGACCTGTACAGTTGTTTAGGAGAGTTTTGTAAATTAAATCACAGTAAACATTATCCCAACTCCTTTGTGAATTTGGGTTGTCTGGAAATTGTTTGCCTGGGCAAGCAATTTTAAAAGCATCTTTGGCGTCCCCAAAGCCCGCACTATCCTATCCTATTTCTCATGCACGTTTTAAACCAAAATAATAATCAAACACAATTATTACATGAAATAAAAATCCTGTTCAACCTGGGCACGGTTTCAATTTATTCGAAAACAATTTTATGAAACATGTCAAACCTTTTTATTACTCCAGGTAAACAGGGGTTCATGGTAAAAGAGATTACGATATAATTTTTTATTGTTTATGACGATTGAGTACTTTTGAGTGATTGTCAATTGTCAATGTCACCATTTGCACTGTTTATTGTCGTTAGTACTATTTAATATTGAGAAATTACATACATACTACACCCAAAAACTAAACAAGGGGAGCCACACGCTTAGAATCGCTTACATAAATCCTGCGACGATTCTTACCGAGTAGCCAGAAGACCTATGAAAACCTACCTAAGGGGCAAAATTTAACATACCTGTCGTCTAACGATTGTTTACAAGTAAGTTCATTGACCCTGTCACCTGTTAGGGTTAGAACAAAGTAGTTTTTGCATGGATGTTTAAAAGGCCATAATTTAGAAACGGTTGCCCATATTAACATAGTTTCTATGGAGAAAATATAGAGCTAACGCTACGTCTTACGTAGGCGAACAACGCGCGAACGCGGCGCGGCGCGGCGCGGCGCGGCTAAATCAATCCTTTGATGCCCATAGAAGTGTCCTACGTAAGCGATCTCGTTGCGAACGCGGCGCGGCGCGATTTGCACGCGAATGTCGGGCGGCGAGGCGCGGCGCGGCGCGGCGCGGCGCGGCGGCGGCGCGGCGAGACGCGGCACGGAAAAAACAAACCGTTGTTGCATATGGAAGTGTCCTAGGTGAGCGATTTTGACGCGATGGCGAAGCGGCGCGGCGGCGGCGCGGCGCGGCGCGGAACGGGCGCGATCAATCCATTTGATTTTTAGACGCGAATATGACGCGGCTAGAGGCGTTGCGTATATAGAATTACCGGCTATGATTTGATTAGTCGACTCCCGTTTGATTTCTTTATAGGTTTTCCTGTAATCTATAGGCACAAAACTAAAAAATATTCAAATTCGCGGAAATTGGCATAAAAGACTTAACTCCAGTAGCGTCTATAGCACTTACGACTATTCTGAGTTCGCTGTAATAAAGATTCGGCAAAGTAATTTATGTCATTATTTTAATTTTTTTAAGCTAATTGCGAAGTTACAGCTCACAGAAAAGAGCAACTACTTTGGTTTTTAACCGCCTTAAAAAAAAGGAGGTTCTCAGTTTGACCGGTATGTATTTATGTATGTATGTTTGTCCGTGATTTTGATGCGGTTTTCAGTGGGATTGAGAGTGCGAGTGCGAGTGGGAGAGGGAGTGGGTCCCTGTATTACGTGCGCGCAGCAAGATCAATCGATCGTCATAATGAGACAAAAATAAATAAAACGAAATAAAAAAGTAAAAATATAAATAAATCAATTAAAAAAAAACAAACATAAAAGCAAAATAACTTAATATAATTTCTTTAAAAAAACCGGCCAAGTGCGAGTCAGACTCGCGTTTCTAGGGTTCCGTACATAATTCCGACTCCCGCTTGACTTCACATTTCTAATAGGTTTTCCTGTCATCTATAGGTAAAGAACTATTTTGTATATTTTTTTTTCAAAATTTTAGACCCAGTAGTTTTGGAGATAAATGGTCATTTTTTGGCTATTTTCTTAAATAACTTCGAACCTATGTATTTTAAAATTATAAAAAAAACATGTCCATCTTTAAGTTACTAATGTACATATGTGTACCAAATTTCAACTTAATTGGTCCAGTAGTTTCCGAGAAAATAGGCTGTGACAGACGGACAGACAGACAGACGCACGAGTGATCCTATAAGGAGTATAAGGGTTCCGTTGTTTCCTTTTGAGGTCCTTCCAACCCACTGAAAAGCACAAAATATTTTTTTATATACCAGACCCCACCCCTATCCTTGTCCAGTCCCTATCCCGTCGTAAAGCCAATTTCTGCCAAAACGTAATTAATCCATACTATCCATACTATATTAATACTAATATTATAAATATATATAATATTATAAAGGCGAAAGTGTGTCTGTCTGTCTGTTACCTCTTCACGCTTAAACCGCTGAACCGATTTTCATGAAATTTGGTATAGAGATAGTTTGAGTCCCGGGGAAGGACATAGGGTAGTTTTTATCCCAGAAATCCCTCTTTAAGGGGGTGAAAAAGGGGGTGGAAGTTTGTATGGGGAATCAACAACCTTTTCTTCAACAATTCTTCAACTTCTACTTCTCTAACTTCAACTTCTCCAACTCGAACTTTTCCAACCTTTTCAACGTCGTTAACTTCAACTTCTTCAACCTTTTCAACTTCAACTTTAACTTCTCCTACTTCAACTTCTCTAACTTCAACTTCTCCTACTTCTTTAACTTCTTCAACTTCATCAACTTCTCTAACTTCAACTTTTCCTACTTCTTCAACTTCTTCAACCTTTTCAACGTCTTCAACTTTAACTTCTCCTACTTATTCAACTACTTCAACCTTTTCAACTTCAACTTCAACTTCTCCTACTTAACTATTTCAACCTTTTCAACTTCTTCAACTTCAACTTCAACTTCTCCAACTTCAACTTCTCCAACCTTTTCAACTTCTACTTCTCTAACTTCAACTTCTTCAACTTCAACTCCTACTTCTTCAACTCGTCCTTCAACTTCTACTTCTTCAACTTCTCTAACTTCATCTTCTCCAACTCGAACTTCTTCAACTTCTCCAACTTCTTCATTTTCTACTTCTATAACTTCAACATCTCCTACTTCTTGAACTTCAACTTCTCCAACCTTTTCAACTTCTTCAAGTTCTCCAACCTTTTCAACTTCAAGTTCTCCAACCTTTTCAACTTCTTCAAGTTCTCCAACCTTTTCAACTTCTTCAAATTCGACTACTCCAACCTTTTCAACTTCAACTTCTCCAACTTCCTCAAATTCAACTTCAACTTCTCCAACTCTAACTCTTCCACTTTTGCACCTTCTTCAACTTCTCCAACTTTTTTTAACTTCTCCAACTTTTTCAACTTCCTCAATTTCTCCAACTTATTTATCTTCCTATTTCTTCAATTCATCCAACTTCTTCAAATTCTCCAACGTTTTCAACTTCTTCAACTTCGACTTCTCCAACTTCTTTAACTTCAACTTCTCCAACTTCTTCAACTTCAACTTCTCCCACTTCTTCAACTTCAACATCTCCTACTTCTTCAACTTCAACTTCTCCAACCTTTTCAAATTCTTCAACTTCTTCAAATTCAACTTTAACTTCTCTAACTCGAACTTAGTCAACTTTTTCAACGTCTCAAACTTCTTCAACTTCTCCAACTTTAAATTGTCCAACTTCAACTTCTCAAACTTCAACTTCAACTTCTCCAACCTTTTCAATTTCTTCAACTTCTCTAACTTCAACTTCTACTTCTTCAACTTCAACTTCTTCAACTTCGACTTCTTTAACTTCAACTTCTTCCACTTCTTCAACTTCAACATCTCCTACTTCAACTTCTCCAACCTTTTCAACTTCTTCAACTTCAACTTCTTCAAATTCAACTTCAACTTCTCCAACTTCTTCAACTTCTCCAACTTCAACATTAACTTCTCCAACCTTTTCAATTTCTTCAACTTCTCTAACTTCAACTTCTCCTACTTCTTCAACTTCAACTTCGACTTCTCCTACTTCTTCTACTTCAACTTCTCCAACCTTTTCAATTTCTTCAACTTCTCTAACTTCAACTTCTACTTCTTCAACATCAACTTCTTCAACTTCGACTTCTCCAACTTCTTTAACTTCAACTTCTTCAACTTCAACTTCTCCCACTTCTTCAACTTCAACATCTACTTCTTCAAGTTATCCAACCTTTTCAACTTCTTCAACTTCAAATTCAACTTCAACTTCTCCGACTTCTTCAACTTCTCCAACTTCAACTTCTCCAACCTTTTCAATTTCTTCAACTTCTCTAACTTCAACTTTTTCTACTTCTTCAACTTCAACTTCGACTTCTCCAATTTCTTCTACTTCAACTTCTCCAACCTTTTCAATTTCTTCAACTTCTCTAACTTCAACTTCTACTTCTTCAACATCAACTTCTTCAACTTCGACTTCGCCAACTTCCTTAACTTCAACTTCTTCAACTTCAACTTCTCCCACTTCTTCAACTTCAACATCTTCTACTTCTTCAACTTCAACTTCTCCAACCTTTCAACTTCTTCAAGATCTCCAACCTTTTCCAACTTCAACTTCTCCAACTTCTTCAAATTCAACTTCCACTTCTCCAACTAGAACTGCTTCAACTTTTTCAACTCCTCCAACTTATCCTACTTCTTCATCTTCAACTTCGACTTCTCCAACTTCTTTAATTTCAACTTCTTCAACTTCAACTTCTCCAACTTCTTCAAATTCAACTTCAACTTCTCCAACTCTAACTGCTTCAACTTTTTCAACTTCTCCAACTACTTCAACTTCTCCAACTTCGACTTCTCCAACTTCTTCTACTTCAACTTCTCCAACCTTTCAACTTCTTCAAGTTCTCCAACCTTTTCCAACTTTAACTTCTCCAACTTCTTCAAATTCAACTTCAACTTCTCCAACTAGAACTGCTTCAACTTTTTCAACTCCTCCAACTTATCCTACTTCTTCATCTTCAACTTCTTCAACTTCGACTTCTCCAACTTCTTTAACTTCAACTTCTTCAACTTCAACTTCTCCCACTTCTTCAACTTCAACATCTTCTACTTCTTCAACTTCAACTTCTCCAACCTTTCAACTTCTTCAAGTTCTCCAACCTTTTCAACTTCTTCAACTTCTTCAACTTCGACTTCTCCAATTTCTTTAACTTCAACTTCTTCAACTTCAACTTCTCCCACTTCTTCAACTTCAACATCTACTTCTTAGACTTCGACTTCTCCAACATTTCAACTTCTTCAAGTTCTCCAACCTTTTCAACTTCAACTTCTCCAACTCGAAATTCTTCAACTTCTTCAACTTCGACATCTCCAACTTCTTTAACTTCAACTTCTCGTACTTCTTGAACTTCTACTACTCCAACCTTTTCAACTTCTTCAACTTCAACTTTTCCAACTTCTTCAAATTCGACTACTCCAACCTTTTCAACTTCTTCAACTACAACTTCAACTTCTCCAACTTCTTCAAATTCAACTTCAACTTCTCCAACTCGAACTTCTTCAACTTTTTCAAATTGTCCAACTTCTCCAACTTTAAATTGTCCAACTTCAACTTCTCCAACTTATTCAACTTTATCAACTTCTCCAACTTCTACAGCTTCTCCAACTTCTTCAACTTCTCGAACCTCCAAGTTGGAGTGGAGGTGGAAGTGATGTTATGATAGAAAAATATGGTTGTCTGTAATGTCGGTTTACGGACGATAATTTTGCGTGATAACGTCATAAGAAAACATTACCATTACATTACGTAACGTTACCATGGAGATCTGTCCACAACGTTACCATGGAGATTTGTCCACAACGTGACACTTTTTCGTGCATGCTACCCAGGGGCGTATTTACCCTAGGGCCATCCGGGCCATGGCCCGGGGCGCCAACCTCCAGGGGCGGCATATGCCAACCCCCAGGGGCGGCATGCCGGATTGCATTTTGTTTTTCTTCCTTGATTTCTGGGGCGGCAAAACGTATTCGCCCGGGGCGCCAAATTTCAAAATACGCCCCTGATGCTACCGGTGTTCATCGATTTATAAGACGTTATCACGTCAAAATTAATAAATAAATAAAAGAAAATAATATCTTAATTTCGTTACAAATAAAGAAAGTTCGCATTTTTGACTAATTGTAATTAGTCATCCATTTTGGGGGCGAAAAGAAGGATGTAATAAAAAGCAGATTTGTTTAAAAATTATGGTACCCAAATTACTAATTCCACGCAGACGAAGTCGCGGGCAAAAGCTAGTACCTAATAAGCAAATTAATAACCACCCGGGTAATTGTGTACTTAGTTTTTGATGGCGGTGCCAATTCAAAATCCCAGTAAACCAAAATTTTAGACAACGAAGAACGCTGCACTTACTTGCATAACCACATAAAGACATAGTTTACTCATAATTTAAATACGAATTTACTATAAACCGTGTCTGCGTGCGGCCATGGCGATCGGGGAGTGTCTCCCTAGTCGGACAAGGCCGCCGCGCCGCGCCGCGCCTTCGCCGCGTTCATGTGTGAGTAGGACACACCTATACGTATCAACGTTTTGTTTCACCTCGCCGCGCCGCGCCGCGCCGCGTGTTCGCCGCGCGTTCGCCGCGCCGCGCCGCGCCGCGCCGCTTCGCGTCTAAATCGCTCATGTGTGAGTAGGACACACCTATACGTATCGACGTTTTGTTTCTTCCTCGCCGCGCCGCGCCGCGCCGCCGTCGCGAGTTGTTCGCTTACGTAAGACGTAGCGTAAGGCTAAACTATCTCCCGTTTCCGGAAAGGTCCGTCGTCAAATTCCACGCTGTATAATACAGTAGAAAAGAAGTATTTGTACCGAGTATGAATTGTCTTTAAAATAAAAATTAGCACCTAGATTGCTGTTCAAATGTATGGCCAAGACAAACTAGTGAAAGTAATGAATACCGTTTGAAACTAATATACCTAGTGTGACAAAGGTTTCATTTCAAAACAGAAAATTTTTAGTTAGGAATGTATCAAGGATTATTTCTTTCATTGATACTTTTTCCTAAACTTAATACTTAAAAAAAAAAGGGACATTAAATTTCATGCTAAAACATAGCATATACATTTCACGCTAGTGTGTGTAAAGCACCATACCCATAGGTATCATGCAGTACATTCGTTTCAAAACGGTATTAATTTGTTTTTAAGATAACATATTTACCGAACCATGTATACATCACCCACCCAGCCATACATACACCCAGCTTCAAAAATGCATGACCACATGGTCTCTTAATGAATTAATTCCATTCATAATGTGTAAATTAAGTTACATCAAGATGCAGACGGAGCTCAAATCTGAAGCGATTCAAATCTTGCTCCGGTGCGCACCTAACTCGCTAAATTAATAAGAACCAAATTGGTCGGTGTTACCATTACAAACTGGAAGGTAAAGCAAATTGTAACAGGTAGTATGTCAGGTCTTGCATTCAACATCTGGCTCGTACGTTATAACAAGGGGTTTCTCGGAACTTAGCACGGAAATTGTTGTTTTTTCCGCTAATATTGAGATCCGTAAAGAACAACTTCTAAAATTTAAAAATCGTCAATTAGGGGCAAATGCCATGGAATAATTCACCCGGAAACTAAACGAAGCGAATTTAGATTTTCGTTTTTTCTATATTCTGTGAAACTGCAACACGTCGTGGTAGTTTTTCTTGGGTAATCATTTGAATATTCGCATATTGTAAGCTATCGTTCCACTCAGTAAGCGTTTCTAGACCTATGTATTAAAAAAATATTGTAGGTAAGTATAGGTATATATTTTTTTTGCTGAAATATTCACATTCATGTTAGTTTATTGCGGCAATATATCCAATTAGATGTAATTTTTGATTACAATTATTAAATATTATCAATCAATCAATATCTATTTCAATTGTCTTTCTGGTTCAACTTAAGCAACAGAATTAAGCAAATTCTATGTACTTATATAACCGGCTGTTGAAAGTTATTTATAAACTAACCGGGCCTTACCGCCACGCACACTGGCTCACTTGTTAAGGTGAACTTGCGAACACGCCAAACTTGCAAGCATCGCCCGTCATCTACCATTTAAAGGGATTTTGTGGTACCTAACTAAACACATTCATTACTAAATCTAGTTTCCTTTTCAATTTCTCCCTAGTTCTCTTTTTATTCGAAAAACTAAAATAACACTGATTTAATCATTCACGATTGTTACACATAATTAAATGAATAAAACAAAATTACTGGTTTAATAGATTATATAATAAATCACCTTGCAAAAGAATTGTCACGCGGTACTTAGTTCATAAAAGGTGTACGAGTACCTTCCGTCTCAGTAACTCGTCGTCAATAACTATTATTTTATTAGGTAGGTATTTTCAAGTACTTTTTTTGTGACGCCGTCAACTTTCACGCGGAACACAGTCAAAGCCAAAATCATCATCATGCAATGTGCCCGGTATATTTTGTAGGTACTCGTACTATTTCTTTTTTGAAAATGAAAATGAAAAATTATTTATTTCCTTATTAAGCTTAATCTACAAATTGCCATCAGTGGTTGGGACTTCCTCTTAGGTGAGTGAACCTGTATCAGGTTGCCCCGCTCCTCCATAACTAAACAGTCTTATTATTACTTATAGGAAATGTTATACATATGAAAGTAACTTATTTTATTTATAAACTATTTATAACTAATATTGTACATTATTTATTTTCTATTTTTATTTTAAAGAATGTTTTAGGTATTTATGCTATTATTTACTATTTTAACCTAATTAAATACTATGTTTATGACGAGGATATGTGTGTGTTTGTGTGTGTGTGTGTGTATTCATGTGCGTGCGTGTGTGGATTAGCGTATGAGTTCTGCCAATATGTTATGTTTAATTAATAATTTACGCGGTACAGTAATGACTCTGTATCATCATAACTTAGTTGTTTCAGCCATTTAGTGAGTTCTATCTTACACTTATACAACAGTAGTGGATGGATATCAATTAGCTTGTTTACATTATTATAGATGTATATTGCCTTTTGGCAAACATAGATTTACAGCTAGATAGGGGGGCAGCATTGTTTTTGCGTCATCGGGTTTCATTTGTAGGGTTAAACTCTAGGGTTTTGTGTAGCCTGAGTGTTGTACTCAAAACATACAGCTTCCTGATAGTTAATTGGTCACTGATTTGATATAGTTCTTTTGTAGGAAACCTGTATGGTTTTGAGTACATCACCTTGAGCAGGCAGCATTGCCCTCTCTCCACCTCTAAAAATTTTGTTTTGGCAGCGCCACCCCATACAATAATACAGTAGCTCATGACAGGTTGTGCCAATGTAATATACAGTTGATTCAGTAGTTCCTTAGTAGTTATATATCTAAAAATCTTGAAAATCAAATTAAGTTTTCTTATTCTATTGTTTACATTTTCCAGTTGCATGTGCCATGAGAGGCGCTGGTCAAGTAGCACACCTGGATATTTTGTAAATTATACTTTTTCTAGTTCGATGCATTCACAGGGGGAAGGATCATCTTGGTTACACATGTGTATTTTTAGTTTTAAGTTAACATTAGGTTGCGAACTGTCATATTTACTGAAACATGTTGACGGTGGAAAGGAGAAACCCCTTAAGCGACATTTTGAATGTAGTTGAGTTATATATACCGTTGGAATCAGCATTTTTTTTTTGCGTTGTTTAAGCCGAGTTACATAGCGATCTGATGACTTTGATGTCGGTTAAGTTAGGTTATTAATAGTGAACACATTTAAAAACCCCCCCTTTATGCGCACATAATTTGATTTAAATTTGAACTACGTCACTTAAACTACACACAAATTTATACTTGATCGCTTAAAGTGATTTTAAATATTGCTTGAATTTGTAGTGATGGCGTTAAAGTGTTTATTACAAATACTGAATATATAAGGTTAGGCGCTTAATCGTGTCTTTTGGTATTATGAACAACAAATGCTGTCGGTTAATTGGTTGTCACAAAATTTATGACAGAATTTGCTCCTTTAAGCGACACGTTGAATTTTAGCATTTATGTCGCTTAATGTATTTGTTAAAACGTGCTTTAGTCGTTTAAGTGAAAGATCTAAACGGTATCCTGAGGCTTAAATTATCGGTTTTACCTGTCAATCGTCGCATCAGTGTACCAATTTTAGTGTAATATACCTGTAAATGGCGGTTTTATGAACACGAAGTAACCAGTCGGTCGCTTCAGTCGGCAGCGAACATCGCGGGGAGGCGGTTGTCTCGATGGTTTGCCGTCACAGACAGCTAGGTATGTACGATATTTTGTGAGTTTGTTGTTAATTTATAAGTGTTTATTTATTATAATTAATATTATGTATTTAAGAAGTAACATACCCATTTGTGTAGGTAGTAGGTATTCATTAAGATGTGTAATAATCACACATTACAACTTAAATATTGTCGGACCTGATTGTACGTAAACATTGAATAACTTGTAGGTATATGGCGTAAGTAGTATCAGTTTAATCCTTCACAACAAGTCTGATTTATTGTGTTATTTAATCTTCTTTGACGAATAAATGGCCCATTAAATTATTGTTACAAAAAACTTATGCGGTCGACTTATCAATTTATATTACCGTAAGTAGGAATTGGTTTTGAATTTGTTGAAGTTTGGTAAAAATATTAAAACTATAAATGTAATACAAATATTTTTTTTTATGATTACTCGTGTCTATGTTTGTCCGTCCATCTCTCACAGCCTAATATATTCTTAAACTTATTGTTACTTGAAACCGATTTACGTGCTTACGTTAGAATTACGAATATACCTACATATTAATCATATTACTATCTAAATTAGTTAATTTATGTTTTGTCCTTTTCTAGCAATGACTAATGTCGAAGTGACAGATAGGACACATAAATTGGCTAATACAGGTTTGATAGACGTTTATGAATAAGCAGGTTAATGTTTAATATTTAGGATTATGTATGCCATTACTAGTATTACAATTAGTGTTTAATAAATTACTAACACTAAGTTTTTAAAACACAAGAGTGATTAAAGAAAGTACAAACTTGCAATTTAAATAAACAATAACTATCGTTTGTTTTTGTTTTATTTACTTATTCATGTTTACCCTGTACATTCCTGTTTTTTCCGCTTTTAGGTTACAAGGTACTCGTTTAAGATGACATAATTATCAATAATTGTGTTTATATTGGATTTAAAATATACATAATAATTAATTATATTAGTTGCATAGGTAACACAATTCTGGACCACAAAATCTCTTTAATAATAATGAGAAAACGTTGTCCTCACTATAGTTGCTTAAAGTAATATTCCAGTAATACGTATGATATAAAAGTTCGTTTCATTGTTTTTTTCTAGTATCTGCCTAAAAATTGTAATGTCGCTTAAAGGGTTTTTCTGGTTTTATCTTAAGGTCACTTTAAATTAAACGACATTTATATCAGAAGATTCTATGATTTTTTCAGTAACGTTACTACTAATGATTAGGTATTACAATTTAATAAAATACGTTCATAGAACTGAAGTCTTTAAAACAACTAGAAAAAAAGGTACGATTTTTTTTTTTGAAAATGTATACTTTTAAACATTCTCCTGTAAAGTTAGCAAAATGTCGCTTAAGGGGTTTCTCCTTTCCATCGTCGATATATAATTAGTTTTGCTGGCATTGAGCGTAAGGAGGTTATTTCTAAGCCATACAGCCACTCTGCGGAGGCCAGATTCTGCACTACTGAACACTGACTCCCAGGATTCTCCATCAAACACTATAGCTGTGTCATCAGCATAAGAGCCGATGTGCCCACGTTGTGGTTTGAGATTCGTCAAATCATTGATATAAATAAGAAACAACGTGGGCCCCCGAACGCTTCCCTGGGGGACACCGTAAGTTATATCCATTTCGTTACTTATGAAGTCTCCTATTTTCACTCTTTGTGTACGCCCTCGCTTTTTTGTAGTATTGGACAGTCGACGTCAAATATATGTTTACAATTTGCGCCTTATTACAAAGCAGTATGGTGCAACAGCGTCAACATATCTTTGAAATCGACTAGACACGCTTGCATCTTTAATATGAACAAAACGTAACTTATGTTTAACGTGAAATAAAATCGCATTTTCACACTCGTTTCTTCAGATACGATAGATAAACGTCGCAAAACACCTTCAGTATAATTCTAATCAATAAAAACGGCAGAGTTACAAAGACAAAATAATCTCTTTAGAACTTCGGTTGGATTTTTATTAATAAGGCGCGAAGGCTGGAAACAAAAACTTTTTCCATTATAAAACCTATTACTTAAATGGAAAATGATGAGTAAAGAATGGGACAGATTTCAATTGAAATGGAATATATTTTTTCCCTAAATACGTTAATAAACCTAAATAAATGGGTACTTTGTTTAACTCTTTGACTACACATTTGTCAATTATCACGCATTACAATTAATTACATCCCAGGCCAAAAGTATGGAAAAAACATGGTTTTATTTAATATCTCTTGTGACTTTAATTTTTAACAAGCAAAAACGTCTGCAAACGATGCTATTAAGCTTAGAATAAATTTAAAAGTCCAAAAACTACTCAGTCAGAGGGTCTCTACATTCATTATCGAATAAAATCAATGGTCTTAGTAAATAGGCCTCAATTGCTTTTGATAAAACAGAATATACAAAAATCACCCTAAATTCACGTCAGATATACCAGTCCTTCGGTGTCTTCATCACACGGATTATACGCCAGTCCATTGGCTTGCTAGTATCTAATAACTCATCAGAAACTCAGCCGTCCAAACCAGAAACCAAACCATCTCAGCCGCGTAAGTGCTACTCCTCGCAAAGAGCATACTGCACATAAAAAGCAGACCACGTGCACCTCTTACATGCTCCGGAACTTCTGATACAGTTACTAGACAATACCAGGCGTGGCTAACTCCGCGATATCGTCGCTTTGCTACAGGTAGCTAAAAGTACATCCGTTCGGCCCCAATTTTGGGGTTTGCCATAAGCCGCGCGTGGCGCTGTCGCCACCTAGCGGCCATATCTGCTGAGCTGATCGTAACAGACGCGTTTTGTTAGAGAGTGAGTCTTCTATACCTAGTACTATTATTTATTCTGTGACAATACCCAGTCCATCGGGCGTGCCTTCAGTCCTTCGAAAGCAAAACAGTAGTGCCCAGTCCATCGGGCATACTTTCAGTCCTTCGAAAGTACAAGCTTTCAGTCCATCGAAAGCAAAAAAAACAATTAACTCGTAACTGGTGAATTTTCAATATGACTTAGAACTCCGGTAGCCGTTTAAGAAGTGTAACACTCTTGCGGTAGATGTCGCTAAGGGTCCCCTTGACTTATAATATGGTGGAAAGATTTGCTGGCTATGGATGAGGTTTTGGTGGCTCAGATGGCAGAGCGCTGGAGTATCGATCCAGAGGCCGTGAGTTCAAGTCTCACGCAAGCCAGTAATTTTTCCACTTTTAAATTTATCTCTTGTGACTATTATTATTATTGTATATTGGTACCTAACCAAAAACTTACATTAGGCAACCCCAAAAAATAAAAGATGCAGCTTAAGTTTAATAGTTGTAAAATATCCTAATCTAATACCTACTTATATTGTAAAAAAGATCGAAAATATAGGCCAATTAAATAAGATCCAAAAAAAGCGTTTTGAGAAATTAATTCCTAGCAAGCTGGAAATCGCTTTAATACCTTCATTTGGCCCTAAATTAGTGTAAACCGAGTTTGCTCAATCTCAGGAGGTGTGCATAAATCTCGACACGAATTCCATAACGTCGGATATGAACATCCGCATCCGACCAAAATGACATTTTAACATAACGGTAATAAATAGTGAATTACTTATCTTTCTAACAAACTCTCTCTCGTATTTATACCAATTTTTAGTTTCCGAGATACAGAAAGTGCATAACATCGGATTTAATGATTTTCTTTATTTTCGTGAAGCATAATGCATTTTTTTCACATCCCTCTTTTTCCATACTTTTGCCTCTCAATTATTTCTATTTTGTGGTGGTTGGCGTTAAGTGTCTTGAGACTTTATGCATCTATAATGTAGACACATTGTGAGGTGTGTATCAGTAGATGCGACGTTTTGCATATAATTTCAGTAACAATACCACGTTTCGGATCTGAACTTGAGAACTTATACCTAAAATATTCAACGTGTTGAGTGTAAGTCAAAATACGACTTTGTGCCTCTCTGTTACTGTTCAATTGGAAGAATCTAAAAAGTCGGATGTAATAAATATCGCCTTTTTAAATAGTATCAAAAGTAGACACTACAACGTAGTCACTTATCCGAAATAGAAGGTGTAAAGGCCTTTCTCAATAAAAATAATGGTATTTCTAGCCCACATAATTCGTGAAATATTAATGGCAAACAAAAGTGCCAATTTTATTTTAGCTCTTCTGAGAAGCTGACTTTATTCATATCCGACCATATGAAATTCGAGGCGAGAAATATTGGGAGCCTTGGAAGATACAACTTTCCTTGGATTGCCAAACCACTCGATGTAGAAGGAACCTACCTATTACACTGTACAATTGTACACAGCTATTTGGTGTATATTTTCATCATTTGAGGCCCCATATAAACAAGTAACATTTACATTAAGTACTATATTACGACGACGAGACGATATTTTATTAACTTTGTTGGTTGTAGCAGGAATTGTAGATCTATTTCAAACATAGTCTTTTAAAAAAAAGTGAACAATACGCAATTCATTGGCTACTATCTCGTGCCAAGAAAGCCCAGTCACTTCGATTTGAATACACAATATCAAAATAATAATGCAAAGTAAACTTTTGCTGGACTGGGTTCTGGGTTCCGTTTATGTATTTGAATTTCCTGCTTAATTTTTACAAGTTTCATTCAGATAAATTATACAGTGAACCTACAGTAGCCTTACCACGACCACAGATTATAAATACAGAAAGTAATTTACGCATACGCGCTGGCGAATATGTCATTGTCTGTGTGGTAGCCGTATAGGTCCTCACCACTTCAAAGTTTTATTCTACTCTACTAAAAAGAGTGATTTACGGCAAATGATGATGATGGAATTTCCTTTTGCAGATTTGGCCATTTTAACTCACCGATTTAATTAAGAATATCAAAAATAAGGCGGGGTGCTCCTTAATCAACCTGTGACTAAAAAGGATCAACTCTGCAAAAGGTAACGTCATTCCATCATCATAGTTCGCCGTGTAATAAGGTACCTACACTACGGACTATTGGGTATTCTTTCGATGAAATCTTTCGTCCTTTTCTTCCTCTTTGAACCACCTTGGTACTCTCAAGGACGATGGCAGGAGCCCAAAGGGAATGTTGCTGATTTCATTACCTATGGTAAGTCTATTTTTTATATGGTGTACTTTTTAGATCGTAAAAATCTACGTTTAATAGGTAAATATAATACTTTGTTTTTTTTTACTTCTTATATGTATTTATAATTAATTTATGCACCTCCTACCATTTTTTAGGGTTCCGTACCCAAAGGGTAAAAACAGGACCCTATTACTAAGACTCCGCTGTCCGTCCGTCCGTCTGTCACCAGGCTGTATCTCATGAACCGTGATAGCTAGGCAGTTGAAATTTACACAGATGAAGTATTTCTGTTGCCGCTATAACAACAAATACTAAAAAGTACGGAACCCTCGGTGGGCGAGTCCGACTCGCATTTGTCCGGTTTTTTATTGAAATCATTACATTTTTACAGTTATATTTATATTTCACGGAGATTTGAAAACGGAGTCATAATTATTAAGCTTTCGAGTACCCTAAAACGATAAAGAATGATAAAAACGAAACGCGAATGGCCAACATTCATTAACAATTCTTATTGTTTTCCTCTTGCACAAAAGAAAGTAATTAATTGCTTAGCCTAGAGGGGAAAACTAGGTGATGTTCCATTTGCGATATAATAAAAAAGTTGCAATAATGACAATAAGTAGGTACAGAGGGTGTATCAAAAAAAAGATATGTAGGTAACATAAAACATGTCGTTTACAATGTTTACTTGACTTATTTCAATTTCTATGTAGAAATAATGTATACCGTACAAATAACATCATCCCAAAGAGACTGGATTAATTAGGTATTTACTCTATCACACCGAGTAACAGTTCGGTAGTGACCCATACGTTGTAGAGTGACTGCCATTCGATAGACAATAAGTTTTCTCGTATTATTGTACCCGACGTCTTACGCTACGTCTTACGTAGGCGAACAACGCGCGAACGCGGCGCGGCGCGGCGCGGTTAAATCAATCATTTGATGCCCATAGAAGTGTCCTACGTAAGCGATCTCGTTGCGAACGCGGCGCGGCGCGATTTGCACGCGAATGTCGGGCGGCGAGGCGCGGCGAGACGCGGCACTGAAAAAACAAACCGTTGTTGCATATGGAAGTGTCCTAGGTGGGCGATTTTGACGCGATGGCGAAGCGGCACGGCGGCGGCGCGGCGCGGCGCGGAACGGGCGCGATCAATCCATTTGATTTTTAGACGCGAATATGACGCGGCTAGAGGCGTGGCGTATATAGAATTACCGGCTATGATTTGATTAGTCGACTCCCGTTTGATTTCTTTATAGGTTTTCCTGTAATCTATAGGCACAAAACTAAAAAATATTCAAATTCGCGGAAATTGGCATAAAAGACTTAACTCCAATAGCGTCTATGGCACTTACGACTATTCTGAGTTCGCTGTAATAAAGATTCGGCAAAGTAATTAATGTCATTATTTTAATTTTTTTAAGCTAATTGCGAAGTTACAGCTCACAGAAAAGAGCAACTACTTTGGTTTTTAACCGCCTTAAAAAAAGGAGGTTCTCAGTTTGACCGGTATGTATTTATGTATGTATGTTTGTCCGTGATTTTGATGCGGTTTTCAGTGGGATTGAGAGTGCGAGTGCGAGTGCGAGTGGGAGAGGGAGTGGGTCCCTGTATTACGTGCGCGCAGCAAGATCAATCGATCGTCATATTTAATGAGACAAAAATAAATAAAACGAAATAAAAAAGTAAAAATATAAATAAATCAATTAAAAAAAAACAAACATAAAAGCACAATAACTTAATATAATTTCTTTAAAAAAACCGGCCAAGTGCGAGTCAGACTCGCGTTTCTAGGGTTCCGTACATAATTCCGACTCCCGCTTGACTTCACATTTCTAATAGTTTCCTGTCATCTATAGGTAGAGAACTATTTTGTATATTTTTTTTTTCAAAATTTTAGACCCAGTAGTTTTGGAGATAAATGGTCATTTTTTGGCTATTTTCTTAAATAACTTCGAACCTATGTATTTTAAAATTATAAAAAAAACATGTCCATCTTTAGGTTACTAATGTACATATGTGTACCAAATTTCAACTTAATTGGTCCAGTAGTTTCCGAGAAAATAGGCTGTGACAGACGGACAGACAGACAGACGCACGAGTGATCCTATAAGGAGTATAAGGGTTCCGTTGTTTCCTTTTGAGGTCCTTTCAAAAACCCAACCCACTGAAAAGCACAAAATATTTTTTTATATACCCAGTCCCTATCCCGTCGGAAAGCCAATTTCTGCCAAAACGTAATTAATCCATACAATCCATACTATATCAATACTAATATTATAAATATATATAATATTATAAAGGCCAAAGTGTGTCTGTCTGTCTGTCTGTTACCTCTTCACGCTTAAGCCGCTGAACCGATTTAGTTGAAATTTGGTATAGGGATAGTTTGAGTCCCGGGGAAGGACATAGGATAGTTTTTATGTCGGTAATCATCCCTGAAGAGAGTGCAAGGGGGGGTGGAATTGAAAGAGTTAATGAATTGCCTAATAATTGAAGCAAGCAATGCGCGAATTTAATCATTGCTATTAGAATTATCCAGGCGCCATACCTACTTTAGCTGCTGTCACTAATTCCACGCAGACGAAGTCGCGGGCAAAAGCTAGTAATATTATAAATGCGAAAGTGTGTCCGTCTGTCTGTTTGTCTGTCTGTCTGTTACCTCTTCACGCTTAAACCGCTGAACCGATTTTCATGAAATTTCGTATAGAGATAGTTTGAGTCCCGGGGAAGGACATAGGGTAATTTTTATCCCAGAAATCCCTCTTTAAGGGGGTGAAAAAGGGGGTGGAAGTTTGTATGGGGAATCAACAACCTTTTCTTCAACAATTCTTCAACTTCTACTTCTCCAACTCGAACTTTTCCAAACTTTTCAACGTCGTCAACTTCAACTTCTTCAACTTCTTCAACCTTTTCAACTTCAACTTTAACTTCTCCTACTTCAACTTCTCTAACTTCAACTTCTCTAACTTCAACTTCTCCTACTTCTTTAACTTCTTCAACTTCATCAATTCTCTAACTTCAACTTCTCCTACTTCTTCAACTTCTCCTACTTCTTCAACTTCTTCAACCTTTTCAACGTCTTTAACTTTAACTTCTCCTACTTATTCAACTTCTTCAACCTTTTCAACTTCAACTTCAACTTCTCCTACTTCTTCAACTTTATCAACTTCTCCAACTTCTACAGCTTCTCCAACTTCTTCAACTTCTCGAACCTCGAAGTTGGAGTGGAGGTGGAAGTGATGTTAAGATAGAAAAATATGGTTGTCTGTAAAGTCGGTTTACGGACGATAATTTTGCGTGATAACGTCATAAGAAAACATTACCATTACATTACGTAACGTTACCATGGAGATCTGTCCACAACGTTACCATGAAGATTTGTCCACAACGTGACACTTTTTCGGGCATGCTACCGGTGTTCATCGATTTATAAGACGTTATCACGTCAAAATTAATAAAAGAAAATAATATCTTAATTTCGTTACAAATAAAGAAAGTACGCATTTTTGACTAATTGTAATTAGTCATCTATTTTGGGGGCGAAAAAAAGGATGTAATAAAAAGCAGATTTGTTTAAAAATTATGGTACCCAAATTACTAATTCCACGCAGACGAAGTCGCGGGCAAAAGCTAGTACCTAATAAGCAAATTAATAACCACCCGGGTAATTGTGTACTTAGTTTTTGAAGGCGGTGCCAAATCAAAATCCCAGTAAACCAAAATTTTAGACAACGAAGAACGCTGCACTTACTGGCATAACCACATAAAGACATAGTTTACTCATAATTTAAATACGAATTTACTAATAAACCGTGTCTGCGTGCGGCCATGGCGATCGTGGAGTGTCTCCCTAGTCGGACAAGGCCGCCGCGCCGCGCCGCGCCTTCGCCGCGTTCATGTGTGAGTAGGACACACCTATACGTATCAACGTTTTGTTTCTTCCTCGCCGCGCCGCGCCGCGCCGCGCCGCTTCGCGTCTAAATCGCTCATGTGTGAGTAGGACACACCTATACGTATCAACGTTTTGTTTCTTCCTAGAGATGGGTCGCGGGTATTTACCCAATTTACCCACCCAGGTAAATACCCGGTAAATACCCATCTACCCGGTATTTACCCGTATCTACCCAAATGGACGGGTAGATTCATTTCTTGTTGCACATGTCGATTTGTGTTAAAGTGGAGATATAAACCGAGTTAATGGCTGTAATTATTGTGTCATTTAAAATGAAATGGTTTAGTTGCAGTTGCAGTTGTAACTAAGGAATTTTTAGTACAATTTTGATAAATATTAAAAAAACGCCGTCATAAGAGTATTTTTTTTAGACTTGAGTAAATTATCGTACTTATACGTTGATAATACACATTCCAACTTCGGTCGGCGGGGGGTGTGGTTGGGGGGAGGGGGGCAAAAGTGAACTTTTTCATATTTCTTGGAATCTGTCATTAATATCGAAAAGTGTTGTATGTACAAACTAAAGTAGACATAATTTTCTACAAAAAAGGTTATATACATTTTTGTCCTAAAACTAAATGTGTTTGACTTATAAGCTTCCCAATTTGGGATACTGCACAATTTTTTTTTATTATCATTCATAAGTATTCTTTATTTTCATCTTTCTAATGTATATTAAAAGCATTTTAAAACATTTCCGGAAGCCAGGGAATGATTTTACACGATTTTTCTAATTGGACTGATATGTTAAAATCGAACTTCACCTCATAGCAACCTTTTCGTAATTAGTTTGAACATACATTTTATGTAACATTATAAAAAAATACTTAAATTAATCTTATTTATACTCACATACCAAATTTAGAAGAAAAACGAAAATACCCGCGTATTTACCCGCGGGTAGGTAAATATCGGGTATTTACCGGGTAAATACCCGCTCTCGGGTATTTACCCGGGTAGTTACCCATCTCTATTTCTTCCTCGCCGCGCCGCCGTCGCGAGTTGTTCGCTTACGTAAGACGTAGCGTTACACGCGCGTACGCGTACGCTCGTATAAAATGCTAGTCGGAAATCGCTCTGGCCCAAAACAGGCCGAGATTATCGGTGGCGAATTTTGAATTCATCGCGCACCTCCATATAATCCGTTTGTCGGTCGTTATGATAGTTTAAGTAGAGGTGCTAGAATATTATGGTGATTTTGTATTTTAAGTATAAAATTTCGCAATTTTCACAGCGAAACGTCCACCGTAACCGTAACGAAAGGTCACAATTAGAAGGCAAAATACGTTCCAGTTGCTTTCTTTCACATGTAAATTACAAAAATATCTTTTTGAAGTATAATTATTGCCATTGACATTACCACGCGGTAATGCTACCTGTAGTTAAAACTGGAATATATGTAGTAGGAAAATATTGTTAGGTAGTAGCAGTATGTAGTAGTAGTTTTTTTTTCATAGTTATGTTTAGTTATTATTTATTCATTTGCAACTGACTTTTTATTGCGAGATTTTTTTATTATAAATTCAAAACATTTTTAAATCTAAGCTTGAAAATCATTACAGTACCGTATCTATTTCGCAAAGATAGCTTCATGCATCAGGTAAAAATGTACCAAATACCCGCTACCCGGTTAATAACTGCGCTAATCCGCATGATAGCAGATAATCTGCCTGTAATGGAACTTGAGTACAGCTTCCAACATTGGATAGTGGTATAACTGCCACTATAACAGTATTAACAGTACCTGGGCCATTACTATAGTACCCCTATGCATTAATTTTATAATACCTATGTCGATTGAGTTCGGTGTAATATATTCGATAAAACATGATAACGTATAATATTGATCGCTTTAATGATAAATATAAAAGATTCAAAATTAATAAAACAATATTCAAATAAATCTAAATGCTAAGTTGAATACTAAATATTATAATAAGAAGAAAGACTTTTTTTTTCGGGCAAAACTTCTACAACCAACGATCAACTTGTCACGCAGATTTCCCTATTGGTATCAATAATGATTAGATTAGGTACCTATATTATAAAGTGTAAATAACATTATTTGCGGTATTTGACACATTATGACTGACGTATATAGAGATGTAACTAACGCAAATCGATTGTCACAGCAAGCGATTACGATTGGATGGCACGTAGACTGAGGTATCGAATTGTGACGTATAATGAATTTTTATTTGAGATTTAAATAAAGCTAGAATTATATGGTTTTCCCGCAAGCTACCGGTCGGTCGGTGTATTTAATACACCGACCGAGTAGGTCGCACCCATTGTCAAAATTGAAACTAACTGGGGATCTATTTTAAAGTTTATTTATGTTATTTCTGTGTCAAATTTGTTGTCTGTTAAGTGACGATAAATATATCCATATTTACAGTTAATTATCCACCTTTTCCTTATTTTTATTAAAAGACAAATGAAAAATTCATATCGATTTACTTAGACGACTACCGATTCCTAACGGTGGTGTCCGGCCAACCCTAAAATTAAAAAAAAAGACGTAGAACGTAAACGTTCGCAGTGCAGTTGTTTTCCTTTGTGATTTCGATGTGCAAAACATTTTACGTAGTATTGCTGTTGTGAGTGACAGACGTCAAATACCGCAAATAATGTTATTTACACATAGGTACTGAAGAAATAGGTACTTTCAAGAGTTATAAATATGCGTTAAAAGTCAAGTTTTATTTATAAAGAAATGACTGTATCATGGTTGAATTTTCTGTCCCGTTATTAATTAACGCCTTACCACTTCAGCTTTATATTAGTATGCCGACGTGCGACGCTCTTCTCAATTACGGTGCACACTAACTACGTCACATGTAATTCGTGTAGGGCCCGTAAAATGGCGCTTACACAGCCTTTCTTATTTACCAGCGTTGTGCATTATGAAGAATATAATGGAAGGATGTTGGGACTGACTGAAAAATATCTTAACGCATGCGCAGAAGATTACCTAATGCCGTTAATGCATGTTTATGCATTCGTCACCTGGATTGTTATCCAGTACCGCGAACGATAGGTATATGAAGCGATTAAGTGTGTTTGTTATCTAACTTATTATAAAAGAATGTATGTAATTAGAACTCATTATCAATTCATATAAAATGTGTACAAAAACAAACAAAAAAAAGTATATGCAGATGCACACTCCAAAATACATATTATGAAAAATTTACCAATCATCATTACCAGCTCGCTGTTTATTTTTTAATAACTCAAAACTCTGACTCACAGAAAATTGTAAAATCTCCTTTGCAAAAAGACGCTAAGTAAAAACATCGTTTAGATAACAGGGTACGGTGGAGTACTATTTACTAAAGCACCATTTTAAGTGCCCGGCTCCCAGAGGACTGGCCTTTTCTGTACCGAAATTATCTGTATCGCTCCATGAGACTCGGTGTTACATTTTATGTATTTTTCCCTCATAACACAGTGGGGGTTATTTATGTCATATTTTTATAAGATTGCTCACAGTATTGGGAAATCTAAACTTTATGTTTATGATCCAGTAGGTATAAGAGAATGGTATGGGGTAATTATCGAGCTGGCAGTATCTTTTTCTGCTCATGTAAGAGTGAAATTGTGTTATAATTATATTTTTTGTTATTAATATTTCACACACATCGTGTCTAAACTGAACGATCTACTTTTTTAATCCATCGCAAGTTTTAGGTTTCTTTTTACCTTTTTGGAACGGAATCCTTAAATGTTTACTTTTGGAATCAAGCCAATAATATTCAATACATCGAAATATATAAATACCTCATTCTGGCGCCGTAATTTGCAATAATCCTACATGATATCTTCGATCAGAAACGTCATGACACACGCATCAAGTCTTAGCCAATCTCAAATTGGACCTAATTTGCATGTCAATAGGATTCAAATTATCAAAGTGATTGAGTTAATTCGTATTCAACACATAGTTTCGACGAGTAATTCCGTCGGACCCGTTTCACATTGACGGTTAATATGCAGGACATGGCACCTATTGTGGGATCAGATCTTTCACCCAAGAGGCTTTATGACGGAGGGTTCAAGTTTTGTTCTTCATAAAATATAGAGGTAACATTTAGATAAAAAATAATACATAAATTCATATCAATTTGTCAAAGTAAAAGTAAAGCATTTATTGCGAACATTAGGTACCTATTGAACATAATATGGACTTACTTAAAAGTTTGAAGTTGGCTCGATAGAAAAAATAAAAGCTTATTTGTCTAACTTAGTCTAATTTAATTTCAATTGATTGTAAGGTAAGCACCCCTATTAACGAGGGGGTTAAGCAAGTTTTCGAAAAAGAGCCAAAAATTAAGCATAAACCGACGGTGTATGAACCAAGACATATTTTTTTATGTTAGATTGTTAATTAAAGTTTATATTATTTTAGTTTCTGGCCTTGTTTTAGAAAAATATAAAGGAAAAAATAATTATCAAAACCAAAATGTCGAAATCGCCTATTACCGTGGTAATGGACCACTGTTACCCAAATACCGCGGATGTGGGTTCCTTTTTACGAGGGTGGATAACCCGTCGCATTTTTAGTTCCATAATTATGATAAATATTATTTATTTGACAATAATGGATAAAAAATGGTATAGGTAATCAGTACAGTACGCTTTTCATATTAAGTATAAGACTTAATTCATGAATTTAAAATAAAAATAGTTGGTTCCTTTAACGCTAAAAACATCGTGGGTTACCCTTTACGAGCAAGTGTGATGCTGTCGAAATTCTTGTTTAATTTATTACCTATCTACGTTAAATAAATAGGTACTTAATTATTTCAACCGGACGTGAAGGGCAAGTTGCTCCAAAAAGTTTAAGCTACCTAAAGTAAAAGTAAAGTAAAAAAGCCTATCATAAAACACATTACAATTTAAAATATTACATTAAACTTAAAAATATTGTACTGTAATTTTTGGAGTATAAAACTTTTTTTAAATATAACTAAAATCTAAAACACGTACTATATTATTTAAAGTGTTTCACTATATAATGTTTATTTACAAATTCTACTTCTATTAAACACGTTTGTTTATGAAAGTCGCCTGAGCGGCGTAGGCCTCCCCCGTATCTCTCCAATCCTCTCTGTCCATAGCCCGTCTCCTCCATGTTGGTCCACATACTTCGCGGAACACGTCTTCCCAACGCTTCCTGGGTCTACCTCTTTTCCTGTGGCCGTTACGAGGTGTCCAGTCTGTCACTGTTTTAGTCCACCTGCCATCATTTATGCAACAGATAGATAGTTAATTTAAGCTACCTATCACAATTATATTCTACACAATATATACAAGATCTGTGTAAGTTAATGTTAATGTTGTATGTTTGTGTGTCTATTATGTTATTAAAATAACATAAAATATATTTTTCTACTATCTTCTCTATCTATATTTATTTTATGTTTGCTGCCTTAGAAAAAATATTGTGTGCAACGGTACATAATTAGGTTTTAAGAACAATTATTATGTACCTGGTATAAAAAAGACTATCAAAAGTATTAGGTATTTTAAGAACCTATTAATTTCGAAGTCATGAAAGTTTTGGGTGGGTCTGTATTAGGTTCTCATACAGCTTATTACCGAGTGATGTCTTTTCTAACCATCGTTAAACGGTTCAATTCAAATAATTTTAAAACTCATTTACGACCAATAAAAATGAATAGTTATCTTGTATTTTTTTAATACAATAAATATGGATGGTTCCAAATATTACAAAACAATGGTAAAAATAAATTTTATAACCATACTTATGTTTTTATATCAATACTTGAACGAGTTTCTCATATAAGGGTTTCTAAGAAAACGTCTGAGAAGGTGTCTAAAATTGTCATCAAAATTAAGAGTTATTGAATAGATTTCATACCACGTTAATAGCTCTTTAGCTTTATAGGTGGTTGAATATTTGACTAACATCAAAAGTCGAGTAAATGTGCATTTATATATGAATATAAGATCGCCCGAATCTAAAATGCCGTTTCCGTTATTACCGAGGTATACCTCGAAATTAGGTATCACACAAAGAAAATGGAACCTAACACCGAGGTTTTTAATTTCCTATTTTTTTCCAATTGCCGAGCAAATATCACAAATAAAGTATTTGGGAACCATAAAGATAATAACTAAGAATCAATCTCAAGTCTTAGTCTTTCCATAATATTTACCATTATTACGCTAATCACTAAATATAATACGCGTTTACTTACTTGAGGTGTTGCGTGTTAGTATGGAGCAACCAAATCTTGCGCTCCTGATGCGTTAGTTTAGTATTTTCGACTTTTTTGCGTGATGTTTTCGTAGCAATGTTATACTTATTCGATAGTCAAACGATAAGGCTTTATTTCTGTGTTCTTAGATTCTAAGAAAGTTAATAAGCTTTCTTATTAAACGCTATTTTGTATATACCGCGGTAATGAATGCCAATTTTAATGGGGTCGTTAATAGGGGTACTTACCTTATGTCATTATCATGCATACCACAGCAATATTATTTTAGTTAAAAAATAGCTAGGTTATATCCCAGGGATTTGACGAGCAAAAATTTAAACAGACCAGTATATTTTCAGAGTTATCATTGTTATCAAGGTAAAACGTTAAATCCCGTGCAATCGCCAAATCTTTTCGGAGCGCACTATATTTTATTATTTTCTAATTTCCTGGTTCTATGCCCCATTGGCCATTAGTATTAAGGTGTCTGTAGCTTGTCAAAAGTGTTAAGTGGAAAATTCCATACAAAGTAGCCCGTTTTGATCGCCTATTGAATGTTCTTGAACGTTTTATAGCTGCGGGTCAGACAGATCAAGTGATATCAATATTCATCGTTTGATCAATCGGATAATTATGTTAGTTATCGTAAATTCATTGCCCGAATTTGAAATGGTAGTCTTTGATTTGCACTTATCACTTCCATTTATTTCAGTAGGTCACTACCTACGTTTCACGCGCATATACCTACACTTACAAGTCGCACATTATGCAAATACATTTGGACAAGACCTTAGAATCGCTAGTTTCGGGACTTTCGGCGCATCGAGTGAATTTTGAATAAGTAATTTATTATTTTATTATTTTGAATTTTTTCATTTTTTACAATAAAATGACCGTGCATTTCATTCAACGTTATAGGTACCTATAAAAGCTAGAGAGAAAGAAAGAAACAAAAGCTATACCATGCTAGCTGCAGAGCTCTTACATACTTTGATGATACAGATTAAAAAAGTTCGCTTAAAATGTCACTACGAAAACGAAGCACTGGCAAACTAACGGCACAAAAATCACTGATGCAGCAAACGGGAATATCTGTGATACCAAAAAGATAAACAAGTGAGCAGTGGATGTTCGGTAGAAAAAAAAAGTAAATATTTACTCCGGTTTTTCGGTTTACTGTCTCCGTTTCGTCCTATTCTAAAAGCTATTTTCTAATGTGTAAACAGTGAGTAAATGTAATAATCGTGTCTTGTCTGAATAAGGCTAGATTTCTTGATGATGTTTCTTATAAAAAATACTATATACTTACTGCAGAACCTCAGCAGGTAAATGAGAATAAATGAAAAGTATTGCCAAACTGAAAAATATAGGTACCTATTTTTTAAATTATGATTCCATAAAAACTTACTACCTAATAACGGTTCTTAAGATAGATCCCGTTGCCAGACAGAGATAGAACGCGTGAGCTTAGTAGGTAATACCAATACCTACGGTTTCTATTTGCTTCGGGTAAGTACGAAACCCTAAAAACTATTTTTTTTTAATATTAATAAACAAACACGACGACGGAGGTCAATGTCAGGTATCGTGGTTATAAGTAGCAAAAGTAACATAATATTTTGCTTCTTCTACAAGTTATTCAATAGATGTTTACGAAGGAGATCAATCGAGATTGATCTTCTCCTTGTAACCTCTGACTTGTATTTTATGTAGTAAAACGAATAATATTTGTAGATTTGATTTTTAGTTGAAGAATAAGCACTTCAGTAAAGTATAATTTCTATGTATCTAACCTCTCCCCATCGTCATCATTTTCACCCATTTCACCCTATTCTCATCGGTTTCGAGATCATAATCGGGGCCTGTAATCTTTGCAACGTAAATATTTTGATGATTCGCTGGCTGCTTGCCAACTCGAATGGCCTATCTATCCCCCCGTTTTACTTTGTGGTTACTTTGTTAATACATATAATGATTTATAGCATCGTAGATAATGTTAGCTGCGAAATATAAACTTTTTGGAAAATGACATTTCTACATAATAATATCGTCATTAGTAATTTAAATTAAACAAAGTGGGACATGTGTGTTGCGTGTAGAATTATTTTGTGGACAATGGCATCGGAGAAAATACATAATATTTTATTCAAGAGTAAATTAGATGATAATTAATTAGAGAGGCATTAAGTCCACCATTTGTACCTTTTTCGATCTGCAATCAAGTTTAAAATAAATAAATAATTAATATGTATGTATTAGTATATTAATCCCTCTATCTATTTTTCTTCTTAAGTTAGGTTGTTTTAACATGAATATAAAAGTAAAATACAAAAGCATATAAAAAACAATAAAAAATACATATAAACACATTATAAAAAACCTAACCTATTAGGGTGCCGCCGGCAGCGGGGCAGGGCCCAAGCTGCCGGTGGTCAGGGCCGCAGAGTGAGGAATCGACGTACTAGGTATACGCGCCGTGTCCAAAATTACCGCCTTCTGCATCTGACCCTTGATCCAACCACCCAGCGAGTCTCTCTAGGTGTTGGTCGAGACTCTTCGCTATGAGACCGTTCGCTGACACGACTATAGGAACAATGATCGTCGAGTCAACATCCCACATGGCGGTTATCTCGTGAGCTAAGTCTAGGTACTTGCTGGATTTGTCCTTCTCGGCCTTCACGAGATTCTCATCATGGGGAATGGTGACGTCAACGAGCACGGCTCGGCGCTGCGATCGGTCTATCAGCACGATGTCAGGCTTATTGGCAACAATAGTCCTGTCAGTGATGATAGATCTATCCCAATAGAGTGTTGCACGACCATTTTCGAGAACGGGTGCAGGTGAGTACTTGTAGTACGGCACTTCACGGTCCACAAGGCCGTATAGGAGGGCAAGCTGCTGGTGAATAATTCTGGCTACGAGATTATGTCTGTGCAAGTACTCGCCGTTAGCAAGATGAGAACAACCGGAGATAATATGCCTGAGTGACTCTCCGGGACGGCGGCATGCCCGACAAATGTCGACCGTACCGTCCTTCAGGATATATCTCCGGTAGTTATTCGTCATGATAACTTCGTCCGCAATTGCACAGGCAAAACCCTCGGTTTCTCCCCGAATCGTAGCCAATTCACCGACGCGGACAGGTCTACATCGGGTCCATGAGGGCCTTGTAGAACCGCCCGTGTAGCTGCTTATCCTTCCATACCGCCTTGCGGTCCTCGGTGCTTAGTACTACAGGTTTGCGCCAGTTCTCGTTTGCCAAGGAGAGCGGCGTGAGGCCCCTGTCTGCTGCCACCACATCACGATGCATCCCACACTCGTTGTTGAGGAAATAATTCCTGAGATTGTACACCTCACGGTTGTGGAGATTTTTGGCGTTTAGAAAGCCGCGACCTCCACATTTCCGTGGGATGTACAATCTCATAACAGACGAGCGTGGGTGTAGCATACGGTGTGTGGTGAGCAGCTGTCGGACCCTACGATCCAGGGCATCCAGCTCGGTCTGAGTCCACCTTAGTATGCCAAAGGAGTACGTGAGTAGGGGCATTACCCAGGCGTTGAAGGCGCGCACTTTGTTGCCTCCTGACAAAAGACTGTTAAGGACTTTTGTGAGTCGACCGAAAAAGCGCTCCTTCACCGACCGTCTAATACCCTCGTCCTCAATACCCAACGACTGTGACATACCAAGGTATTTGTAGGTTTCTGATTCAGAGATAGATCTGAAAGACATTGTCTCAGAAAGTTGTAAATTTGTTGGATTTATAATCTTTCCCCGCTGTACATGTATAACTGCACATTTATCGACACCAAACTCCATGTTATATATTAGTATATTTATTCATATAACATATTATACAGGCATGTTTATGTAAGTAGATACATATAGACACTGCAATGTTCGGCTATAACTATAATGTATTATATACTTGCAAATTTTATTGTCTTTGTCTCTATGGGATTGTTTGTTTCTCCTTGTACCAACTTTTAGTGATTCCGTTTGGCCCTATGATTGACTGGTAGAGCCTTTTGGCATTAAGTACATAATGGTATAACTTTGTGCAATAAAGTTTAAATAAATAAAACAAATGAATGAATGCCTTACCGTAACTAGAACACGCCAGTTGCTTCGTAAGAAGTCAAGTCCAACTAGGTTAAGTAGCCATCAAATTTTGAATAGTGAATTTAAAAGAACACGATTACTTCATTCGTTCTCAAGTTACTTACAAGTGATTAGCGTGAGTGCCTATAAGAGTCCTCCTCTAAACAGTACGACGAGATTCAACCAAGATGTGATGTAGATCTAAAGCATAAGGTTTTTGGAGTTAGTTTGACAATATTACACAGAATTACTTTTAGCGTAGGGATTGTCTACGGAGCATGGCTCGACATGCTCTTAGCCGGTATGTTCCAGATCTGCTTCTAAGTAGTTAAATACGAGTTGAATTTAAGTGGAAACAATAAGATTCTCAAATGGAGTCACAGACGATTTCAGAGGATGGTGCAACCGCAAAGCGGGCCGCGTAATTATTTGGAGCTCGGCCAGGGTTATCCAAACAGGAGATGCCGTTTAAGGCTACAGTACTCTTTAAGACAGTATTGGTATAAACAAATCGACAATGATTTTGTTGAACCGAACATTTTCGACGTCTTCGTACTAAAATAATTACGCCAATGAGTGTTTCCAATTGAGGATTGTTGAGGGTTAAGGGGCCCACTGATTAACAGTCCGCCGGACGGTATCGGCCTGTCAGTTAGAACAAAATTTTGACAGTTCCGAACAACTGACAGGCCGATACCGTCCGGCGGACTGTTAATCAGTGGGCCCCTACAACGTGGTAAACTTTCACTTACCTACTTACTTAACAATTTAACATGTTGAATTTTATAATGTATTATAGGGTTGTGATCAGAAAATAAGAGGTCTATCATAAAGAACCGGCCAAGTGCGAGTTGGACTCAAGCACGAAGGGTTCCTTATCATTACGCAAAAAACAGCAAAAAAATCACGTTTGTTGTATGGGAGCCCCACTTAAATATTTATTATATTATGTTTTTAGTATTTGTTGATATAGCGGCAACAGAAATACATCATCTGTGAAAATTTCAACTGCCTAGCTATCACGGTTCATGATCTACAGCCTGGTGATAGACAGACAGACGGACAGCGGAGTCTTAGTAATAGGGTCCCGTTCTTACCCTTTGGGTACGGAACCCTAAAAAATGAGTAAAAAAACTGTACCTATTATAAATCGTTTTTGAGTGTCTCGAAAGCTGACTCTTTATTGGTCGCAGTTAGTCCGATGTACTATTAATGAAAATGGTGACATTAGCTTAAATTTTACGTTAGGTTATATATAGTTGTGCCGTGTGGTGTCGGGCGAGAATAGCACCACCCCTTTTCTTCCCGTGGGTGTCGTAAGAGGCGACTAAGGGATTACGGCTGAAGTGTGTCTTACGAAACACTAAGCCCTGAGACGCTGACATCCAATCTTCAAAAAGAAGGAAAACTAACAATAAACCCGGATCTGGAGCCACCGTTTAGGCGCAAGCCAGGCACCTGCGGCCAAACCGGCACCACACGTACTGACTTGTCATTCCTGTGGACCATGTCGGGGAGGAGAGAGAGGGTGGTACGGGTTCTGGGCAAGCCCGTGTTGCCATAAAGTCGTCTGTCCCAGGCGCAGCAGCATCCGCGGAGAGGGCACTTCGCACACCTAACGCAAGTGTCGTAACCAGGATGCTGCTTAAAACATCTGACACAGATGATAAAGGCCTGTTATATTATATATATATATATATATATATATATAGTTAGGAGGCAAACGAGCAGACGGATCACCTGATGGTAAGCGATTACCGCCGCCCATGGACACCACACATGTAGTTTTGGCCTTTAAATTCACCTACTTGTACTAGGTACCATTCCTTATTTTACGCCACGACGCTCATAAACTGATATCCTGGTTTCTAAACACTTGGGATACACTAATGTTGATTGAGGAAAAAGTGTTTTTGAATAGGTACCTCCCCGAATCGTATCACGTTTTAACTGATAACTGAACTGGCCATTTTGCTTTAACTTGTATTGTAGATACCTTTACTGTTTAGCTTGTATTATGCCCTTCATCTAGTATACAGTTGGCAACAATGTTATAGCTAAAGCGTACCTTACTTACTCGCGAATCTGTATGTTAACATACCTACGCAACGTACATTCTGTGGTATCCAGGATAAGTTAGAGGTAACTTTCGGCAGTTTGAAACCGGGTAGGTAGGGTACTTACATACCTACTCTGAAAAAAATTTTTCGTTACACACTTTTATTAGACCTCTACCCCACGCGTGACAACCATATAACTGACAGTGACGTATTGGAAAATCAGTTCTAACGGCGTATTTCCATTTGTCCCCGCCTCATGTGTAATTTTAATCTTTAACTGATATAGGTAATAATATACCGTCACGTTTTAAACTGTTATAGTTAGATACACTGGGATTGGGCAAACTCGGATAACACACATTTAGGATCAAATGAACCTTCATTAAACGTACATTAAATTTTAAATACCTATTGGATATTCAGCTTGCTGGGAATTAATTCTTCGAAAAAATCGAATTTAAGGTGATTGATGGGTCAATTAAGGCTTTCACTCGTCGTGTCTTAAAAATAGCAAAAAAACATCACAAAAGATTTCTTTAAATTATAGAATTACCTTTAACCTCCGATCTATTAGCATACTTAATTAATTCAGCAGATCCAAGACATTAAAGATTACTAAATTACAAGACGGAAGCTGGACCGCCGTAATCGCTTGATTTATTTAATTACGCCCGTAATTCCAACTGAGAAACGAGATTACAGGCTTTAAAGAAACCCTTTTAGTATTTAGCTCCAACAGATTCCGTATTTGGCTCTTGAAAGGAAACTTTATACAATTCATTTTATAATTGGGGTTGAAACAAAAGTTTGTCAATAGGATGTTACTGGGTATGTACATTTTATGGGAGCGGTTTGTTATCAAAAATGTTATGACCGTGCAGGGATACGATAAAACTGGTTAAACCGGTTTCTTTTGTTTTATATGGAAACAACTTAATCGATGAATCATCGGAATATATATTTCAGTGAACATATGGCATACTTAAGGCCACTTGCACAATTCCACTAACCCGGGGTTAAGCGGTTAAACTGTTAACCCAGTGTCAAATTGTACTGGTAACCATGGTAAGTCCAGGTTTAACCGGTTAACCCGGGTTAGTGGAATGGTGCAAGTGGCGCTTAGTGAGCAGCAGACATAGCTAAGTGCGTTATATTATTATGTACTCGGATTAGGTACAAAATCTAATGAAGGGTCGAATAACGAGGAACTGGTATATTATATTTTACCACGCCACGAGGTACAGGACAGAAGCCGATGGTGAGAAGCCATTCCGAAACTTCTTCGAAGGAATCACGATCCTCAGTAATGAGGGAACGGCGGAGGAGGATGTATATCGATATAAATCTGTTTTAATCATATTGAAGATCGCAAAACGGCTAATTAGTACTTTCATTGGTTTCTTAAGATAAGTAAGTAAGTAAGTAAATACACTTTATTGCACCACAAAGAAAAATTCAATAATTTATTTACAATGTAAATAATTAAAGGTAGCAACAGGCGGATTTGGAATGCTATAATATGTAATCTCGATTTCTTTGAGACGGAGAAAAGTGTAAATGTCAACAGCAAACTGTTCATATTCGTATCTGTAATGTTAACGACACAATTTGTGACCAAAGGGTTATTGTCACTTGGTTTGCAACGTTTTGAACGTTCAATAACGAGAATTTGCCTCTTTCTTTTTCTTTTTATTTGTTTGAATTTGGCGGATGACATTCCTAGTTTGGTACTTTTCAGGAAAAAGGCCGGATCTGTCAGGGGTTTGTTATAAATTGTACCGCCTGACTTGGTAGTTATATTTAACAACAGTGTTGATTGCGGCGAGTTTCCTGATCTAATGAAACATAGTAATGTAACTCCATTATTTAAATCTGGTAGCAGCTCTGACCCCACACTATCTTTAGACCGATATCTGTGCTACCAACATTTAGCAAGATTTTTGAAAAATTAGCTCTTTCTCAATTAGTACGACATTTTAATGTTAATAATTTAATGCATAATAAGCAGTTTGGTTTTACACGGGGTCGCTCAACAACCGATGCTGGTGTTGAGCTAATCAAGCATATTTTCGATGCCTGGGAGGAGTCACGAGATGCGAGGTGTCTTCTGTGATTTGTCTAAGGCCTTCGACTGCGTTTGTCATGAAACATTAATCAGGAAACTTCATTACTATGAAGTTAGAGAATCAGCTCTGAATTTACTTAAGTCCTACTTAAATGGTAGAATACAAAGGGTCGATGTGAGTGGACAGTGATCACCTGGGTCATTGGTCTCTATGGGTGTACCACAGCGGTCAATATTGGGGCCTTTTTTGTTCCTTATCTACATAAATGACTTGCCATTTCTTGTTAAGACCCACCATGATATAGTATTGTTTGCAGACGACACCTCACTTAATTTCAAAGTCAAACGACAGCAACAAGCTTACAATGATGTAAACCATGCTATTTCAAAAGTAGTAAATTGGTTCAATGTTAATAATTTATTGTTAAATGAGAAAAAGACTAAATGTATTAAGTTTATCACCAGTAGTAACGTAAGGCATGTACAAACAAGTGTCATTATAAAGGATGAGGAACTGGAATTAGTTCATAGTACAGTTTTTCTTGGTATAAGTTTAGATTCTAAACTCCAGTCCCCATATTGCTACTCTTTCGAATAGACTGAGTTCTGCAGCTTTTGCAGTGAGCAAAATCCGTCAGTTAACTGATGTGCAAACAGCTCGATTAGTATATTTTAGTTACTTCCATAGCATTATGGCATATGGGATTTTACTGTGGGGTGGTGCTTCAGAGATAAATACCATTTTTGTTCTGCAGAAGAGGGCTATTCGAGCAATATACAAAATGAACCATAGAGACTCACTTAGAGATAAATTTAAGGAAATTGACATTAATGACAGTGCACTGTCAATATATTTATGAGAATATTCTGTTTGTACATAAAATTTTAGGAAAAATTGTGAAATTCATAATATTAATACTAAAAATAAACATAAGCTCGCCCTTCACTCGGCTCCATAAAATTAAAAAATCATTCATGGGTAATTGTGTAAGATTTTATAATAAACATCCAAACCATATTACTGAATTATCTATTAACAAATTTAAGAATTATGTAAAGCGTAAACTTATTTCTAAAGCTTATATTATACCACACAAGACTACATGAATGATAATACAACGTGGGATTAATTGTTATTCGAAATTATGATGTATGTACTTCTTATGTTAAGTTTTTGACTTTTGATTTTATTCTAGAAATTCTAGTCTAGTATGTTATAGGTATACAATTTTTTGTTGACGATCTCTTTGTGAAATTCTTAGTGTTCAATTTTATCTGTATAAAAATCAAATGTTATTATGGAATAATATTAACATCAATAAATTGCTCTGATAATTAGATTAAGATTAATAACGATTCATAAGAGCTTGTTGCTAGGCCTACATGAATAAAGTATATTTTGAGTTTGAGTTTGAGTTTGAATATACGGGATGATTTTGTTATGTCCGACCATGCTCTGCGAGGTGAATACGTAGGTTACACTTAACCTTTTTGACGCCGTGTCAAACACAAAAGCTGTCACTCGGACTCCACGTCACCGAAGTGTCAAAATTAAAATTGAACTTTATGGATATGCACGTAGGTCTATGTTGCTCTGTGGTCTGTGACCGATTAATCCGTCTTTGGCATTGGACCTGCGGTGCGGATATATCGGTCATTGGCGTCCAAAAGGTTAACAACTAAGTATAACTATGAGTTGGAGCCAACTCTTAAAATGCAAGAAAAACAGCTGTTTCTTACATATAGGCCAATCATGTGAAGATGTTTTTTTTATGGAACAACTGATTGGTTATGGACGATTTCGGGATGTCGCCACATATAAACGTGTATTCCCATCTGTCCTCACCCCACGTGAGGGGGACTCTCACTTGGCTAGAGTTTTAATGGATTGATTCTAGAAGAACTCCTTTAGAATTTCGCTGACAATTGTCAGCCAATCATTTGTTGAAAAATTTAACGAGGAGTTAGTAAGTACCTACTAGTTTAATTAAAACAATTAATATAAAAAATAAATATCGCCATGAATAAAGAGCACTTTAAAATAAAATCACCTGTCTTCTTCTATGATACAACTGTAACTAAGTATAGCGAATAAAAATAAACTTCGTAAACTCGGAACCCGGCAGAAGGGTTAAGCAGGGTCCGTACTGATGCCTTCCTAATCCCACCTGCTTTATTTACTGAAATGCCCAGCAATTTAAATTCTATTGTTTGGGTGCTTTATGGGAAAATAAGTTTAGTGCTAGCTTAATGTAAGTTGTGGACTACATTACCTACTTAATAACATCCAAATAGGGATGATGACACATGTTGAATTTTATAACAAAATCTAATAAAATAGATAGCAAATGAGCAATTTATCACAATATTGTGGATATTAAAAAATATATGGAAATAATACAAAAATACAGCACCTGAAAGTTTCAAAATTTAAGTTTTTTTTAACTTCCAAAAACGAAATAAGTAAGAATACCATTCGATTCCTCACGTTTTATCCAAATAAAGATTGTATAGCAACTATATCCATATACGCAATATTTCACCGACAAAAGCGCAATTTTCTTGTTTTGTTCATACAGTTCATTACTTCAAGATGGACTTAACAAAACGATAAGTGACCTTGACGTCACGGTCACTTATCGTTTTGTTAGGGGCGTTTCGCGAGTGAAGTACGACTGTCGGACTTTGACTATCATTTCTGACTTTTGTATTGCTTTAATGCAATGGGTCCCATATAGACATTTGATCCTAAAAACAAACCTGATTGATTGATACCATAAATGAAAATTTGTCATCTAGCCTATTCTACGAAAGCGTGCCTAAGGCCTAAAATATGAGAACATTATTTGTAATACAAGTAACAAATAAATTGAATTGACACGTATCTTCATCCTAACTTAAGTACGTAGATTTTATATAGATATATCGGTACATATGTAGTGCGTAATTGTTTTCCATCGTGTTTTCCCGGAAACGATCGTATTTGTCATGCTACGTAGGGGTGAGTAAATACTGAGTATTTACTCGGTATTTACTCAAAGCACCCGATAAATACCCGTATTTACTCATTTCTTAGGTGGGTAAAAACGATTGCTTATAAAATATTCAAAAAGTGAGATTTAAGAACAAAATCTAGACACGCGGTAGCGTGTCCAGCCAAGTTCAAAGAAAAAGGAACTGGCGACGCAGCAACCGTGTGTAATATTACACGAACCATTTCGACCTACTTTTGACCCCTTCACAACTTGAAACCTACTTAACCTACACTCATGAAATTTGGCACATGTATTCAAGCCCCTTAGCTTGTCCAAAATACAAAATTTCATAAACGTAGCTCAAACAGTTCCCGATAAATTAACGTTTAAAAATCGGCATTTTTGTGACTGACTGACATATAGATCATAAACCTAACCCACTTCTAGATGACCTAGAAACTTGAAATTTGGCATCAAGGTAGACTATTGGGTGTATATAGAGGAAAAAATCTGAAAAGTGGAAATTATTGATATTTCGATGGAAAAAAAAAAAATACTTATGGACCAAAAACCTAACCCACTTCTAGATAACTTAGAAACTTGATATTTGGCACCAAGGTAGACTATTAGGTGTATATAGAGGGAAAAATCTGAAAACTGGAAATTATCGAGATTTAGATGGAAAAAATAATAATTAATACTTATAGACCAAAAATCTAACCCACTTCTAGATCACTTAGAAACTTGATATTTGGCATCAAGGTAGACTATTAGGTGTATATAGAGGGAAAAATCTGAAAACCAGAAATTATTGATATTTCGATGGAAAAAAAATAATTAATACTTATAGACCAAAAACCTAACCCACTTCTAGATGACTTAGAAACTTGATATTTGGCATCAAGGTAGACTATTAGGTGTATATAGAGGGAAAAATCTGAAAACTGGAAATTATTGATATTTCGATGGAAAAAAAATAATTAATACTTATAGACCAAAAAACTAACCCCTCTTCAAGATCACTTAGAAACTTGATATTTGGCATCAAAGTAGACTATTAGGTGTATATAGAGGGAAAAATCTGAAAACTGGAAATTATTGATATTTCGATGGAAAAAAAATAATTAATATTTATAGACCAAAAACCTAACCCACTTCTAGATGACTTAGAAACTTGATATTTGGCATCAAGGCAAGGTAGGCTATTAGGTGTATATAGAGGGAAAACTCTGAAAACGGGAAATTATTGATATTTAGATGTAAAAAAATTAATTAGGTAAAACTTATAGACCAATAACCTAACCCACTTCTACATCACTTAGAAACTTGATATTTGGCATGAAGGTAGACTATTAGGCGTATAAAAAAGAAAAAAATCTGAAAACTGTAAACTTTTTAACAGTTGACCGCGCGTTAGCGAGGGTCTCCTTTTCAGCTTAGGCAAACTGCTTTTATGATGAATAGGTACCTACTATAGTAATTTCTGTACAAAAAGTAATGATATCCCAACAAAAACATAAATGTGAAATGAGAGCCAAGTTCAATAGCCTAGTTTTTACGTATAGGCTACTTTTCTAAAATTTGGTTTGTTGGTAAAAACTAGCCAAGTCAAATCCTTTATAATTTCAGGATTTTCTACACAACACAGAACTTGGCACCCATATAGATCTCAATTCTTTTGTCAGCGAGTCAACAACGACACATGTTCTTAATATTGAACTTGGCTCTCATTTCACATTTATGTTTTTGTTGGGATTGTCTTATATTGAAGAGTGCTAACGTGTATTAACATTATCTATAAAATAAAAAACATATAAGATAAGATAAGATAAGGTAAGATAAGATAAGATAATCATTTATTGCATAATTATAGGTGTTACAGAAAGGTGGATTACATAATATGTATTTTAGTGGACTCACTATAATTTGCCTGTCAGGCGTACAATATTTGTTTACTTAAAATCTATACAAACTAATAACTATACCTACTTAATCTATATTAACTATTTACAATGTTTGTAATTGCCATATTTCTCCTTTTTAGCCTAGTTTTACCTAAGAAGAAAAAATAAGGCAGTGCTATCAACTATCCTATTATATAGTGGTTGAGAAATCTATATCAAAAAAATCATTAATATTGTAAGGCATCTTCTTTTTCAATACGTATACTAAAGATTTTTTAAATGCCTTTGCATCCTGATCTTTAATTGAGTCAGGTAATTTATTAAATAATTTGGCAGCCATTACGTATAAGCTTTTATTATAATAGGCGGTTTTTACAGGGATTTTTGGGAGTATCTCATACTTATTTTGATGATTTCCGGGCAAGTTTTTTTCTATTTTTCTAAAGAGATTTATATTATCTTTGACAAATATGCACGCTTCCAATATAAACATAGAGGGGAGAGTTAGGATATCAAGTTTATTGAACAGAGGCTTGCAACTATCATTATATCTGGCTCTTGCAATAGATCGAACACATTTTTTTTGTAGAATAAACACGTCATTTTTATTACAAGAATTTCCCCAGTGCAGTAAACCATATCTCAAGATAGAAGATACTTGGCCATGATACGCACAGAGCGCAGTTTTTTGGGAAGACATAGTTGAGATTTTCCTAAGAGCATAAACATATTTACTTAGGTTTTTACAAAGATTATTTGTATGTGCTTTCCAGCTTCCATGACAGTCTAACGTCAATCCAAGAAATTTAATTTCTGTTACTTCTTGTAATGGAAGATTCTCATATTTTAGTACAATCTCTTTTGGCTTTGACTGTGGCAGGTAGAACTGCATAAATTTTGTTTTGCTTAAGTTAACAATGAGTTGATTCATAGTGAACCATTTCATAACATTGTTTAATGCCAAGTTTAGTCTGTCCTGATAGGTATCGCTGTCATTTCCTGTAACTAAGATAGTTGTATCATCAGCAAAGAGAACCGTACGATTTTTAGTAACGTTGGGCAAGTCGTTGATAAATAATAAAAACAACAAAGGCCCCAATATACTACCCTGCGGTACACCTCGTTCTACTGTTCTATTTATCGAGTTCGAGACAAGTTCTGTTTTGCTTTTTTTATCAATGCGAGTTATAACGGTGTACTGCTTCCTATTTTCTAAATAAGATTTGATGAGGTCGAAAACAGTCCCTCGTACTCGGTATTGATATATTTTATTTAGTAACAACTTATGGGATACAAAATCGAACGCTTTAGTCATGTCCATGAAAATAGCTGTGACAGGTTGACGAGTATTTAAGCATTCTGAGATTGTGTTCATTAATTCGACGATAGCTAAGGTAGTCGATCTGTTTTTCCTAAAGCCGAATTGTTCTCTAGCCAATATGTTATATTTCTCGAAGAATTTACTTAACCTATTGTAGATAGATCTTTCGAATATTTTAGAAAAGATTGAAGTTAAAGCTATTGGGCGATAGTTTTCACACTGTTCTTTGTCGCCTTTTTTGTATACAGGTTTAACAACTGTTACCTTTAGATTTTCTGGATATATGCCAGTAAGTATACTTAAATTAATTAGGTGCGAGAGTGGTTCTACTATCGCATTTGAACATGTTTTGATCACTTTCGTACATATCCCATCATGTCCGACACTCTGCGAATTTTTCAAGCCTTTTATAATATTTGAGATTTCTTTTGGGGAGGTTGGCTGCATAAAAATAGAATTTTCAACGAGGTCTATATTGTTGTCTGGTATAACCCCTGTATCCTGTTTAAAATACGTGTTAGCTAGTTCAACAAAGGTGTTATTAAAAGCATTCGCTATATGTAGAGGACTGTGCAGAATTTTACCTTTGTAATTTATCTGTTTTATCTCTGGTCTAGGGTTTATGTATTTACTCTGATTTATAATATGCCATATTGCTTTACTTTTGTTATTAGACTTATTGATAAGGTTAAAATTTTCGAGTCTCTGGGAATACGTAATTACTTTTTTCAGCAATTTATTGTAGCTTTTGTAGTGATTGCTGTACAGGTTTCTATTTTTCAGATATTGTAAGTATATTATTATTTTTTGTCTACATGATTTCCTAATGCCATTTGTTAACCACACTGGTTTTCGTTTTGTGTTACATTTTACTAATTTAAATGGGAAGCATAAGTCGTAGAACAATTTAAAACTATTATAAAAATTATCATATGCAGTATTGCAGTCATTACTCTCGTAGACATCAGAAAACGTCAGACTTGCTAAACAATTTTGAAATTTAAATAAGTTGTCTTTACAATAGTCTCGTTTTTTAATAAACCATGTATCGAGAATATCTTTATTTTTAACAGGGCATTTTAGAATTTGCGCCGAATGATCTGATAGGTTCAGATGTAAAACTTTACTTTGGCACCCTTTAATATTGTGGATTATATTATCTACACAAGTCCCACTTGCTAGTCTTGTGGTTTGTTTAAATTCCACTTTTAGGTTGTGACTCAGTAGTAGGTTTTCAAATTCTCGGGATGTTTTAGTGTCTTGCATCATGTTAATGTTAAAGTCACCGCTAATTACGATCTTTTTCTTATATGAGTTACATAATTTTAACAACACTGATTCCAAAATATACATAAATTCATTTAAATTAGCCTCGTTTGGCACTCTATATATACAAACAACTACGATGTTATCCTTTAGTAGATGCACGGCACAACATTCAAATACAAGATTAACAGATAGTTCCTTGAATTCTATTAGTTCCTTATAATCTATACCTTTTCTTACTAGAATACACGCGCCCCCTCTTCTTGCATTCCGACAGTGAATGGCTGACACATTAAAGTTTAAAATGTTCAAATTTGTATGTTCGCCCTTCTTTATAAAGTGCTCCGTTAAGCAAATGACATCAACCTCGTCACCCGTAATGAGCATTTCATCTAATGCTGCCTCTAGGTTTTCTTTCTTATTTAGAATCCCAGCAATGTTTTGATGAAGAATTACCATGTTACTGAATTTCATTGTTTTTTGGGTCTCGAAAAAAAGTGTTGTTTGTATTTATTTCTTTTTCTGCTTCAGTTTGGGTAGCTGTTTCCGATTCCGGGATTTGTTGCACTATCTTTGCTTTGAAGTAATCCATAATTATGCTTTGTTTGGCTTGTTTAGGTTTTATAAACTGTGTTTTGGTTTTATAGTAGTCTGATATTTTTTTCTGTATAATTCTACTTACTTTATGCCTGCTATTGATTTGTATATCAGATATTATATTTCCAGCTATAAAATTTCCTATATGGTGTATGATATTTTCCATACCGCTGTCTTTAATTTTCCCGGTTTTTGTAGAAAACATTTCTGTAGATAAGTCTAGGTTTGTGTCGAAAGAGTAGTGCCGTTTGTGAAAGGGTGTATTGTTGAGCAGTAATGAGTTGAAGTTCTCCACCTTTGAATTATATATTGGTTTTCCACAAATGTAGGTTGGGCACGCTATAATAATATTTGTGTGTGTTATAGGGTTTAGCGTATTGTTTATGAAGTGGATTATTCCTTGATGATTTGAGTTTTGTTGAATATCTTCTTCTCCAATTAAAATCACACAATAGTCACTAGTTGTTAGATTAGATAGTTTATTTGTAATGTTTTCTAACATGTTTTTTATTCCTCCTCCAGGTGTAATGTAATGACAGTACTCCCAGTTTTGAAGCGAGGTCTCGTTACTTATAATATTTGTAATTTTATTTTCTTTATTACTACTGAGTATAATTAACTTATTTCGTCTGAAGTCTGCCTTTTGTCTTTTTTTATTTTGGTCATCACTTGTGTCTGCTAGTCTGATTTTCTCCTGGGATGGGGTATACGGAGACATTTTATTATTTGGTGATGAAATAACAGCTTCATTATTTACTGTTTCAATTTGTTTATCATTTGATACTTCAGGTTTCAGAAGAGGTGAGATCATTTCAAGGTTTCTAGATTTGCGTTTTTTTAAAGGTGTTGTTAATACTGAAGGTGGCGTTTCAGTCAAAAGCTGTTTATACATGTTAATCTTCTTTTGCTGTTCTTCGTTCTTTTTATGTAAGCTTATTATATCCATATTGAGACGAGATATTTCTTCGTGAGCACTTTCTAGCTCCAATGATAGATTTTCAATTTCTAAATTTAGTTCCTGCACTTGTAAGTCTCCAGCTACGGACATACTTGGTAGACTTCGAGGACTATCCTGGTCTGTTTGAGAAAATGTATCCTCATCAATATCTATTTCTGATTCCACATCTGATATAGCCTTTGGCTTAGATTGGCTCTTATTTTTATGGGCTCTCCTGGTTACAACATTTGTGACCGGTTTTGTGTTAGGGATATCTTTGTAGAGTTGTTGTTCCCTTGGAGAATTATTTGTTGAGGTACTAGGACAGTTACTTGAGATAGCATCTTTGTTTTTTTGCGCAAGTTTCACACATTTTTTGCATGTCCATGACTTCCGGTTTCCAGGTGTCATTAAATCATATAATTGATTGGATACTGTGGTACATGTAATGTGAAGCGTCGATGTACACTTTGAACAAATTAGGTAGTGTTTGTCCCTTATTTCTCTTTGGCAAAACTTGCACATTGGTACTTTAGTGTTCGGTGTCATTTTCAGAAATTATTAATGATTTTTATTTGTATGATGTATATCTATCTTCGTAAATGCCTTTTTACTTATCGTTACTGAACGCACCTTTAGCTGTCATCTATACGTCAACACGTCAATGTCATTTGTCAAACGTCAATGACAGTAGCGGAGCAGCTGATGAATTACCTCTTTATTTAATAGTTTTTTTTTTATAAAATTAGCAGTTATTTCAAAGCTTTTGCATGTGTGCGTGTGTTTTTAAATATCAATATGTAATTTCCGATTTTGTTTTGATAAAATAAGATGTGAAAATGGCTCACCAAGTGTTGTAATGTTCGACTCCCAGTCAACAAGCGTTCCTGCCGTTGTTTTCAGCCACTTTTATGCAGGTTTGTGCGGTTTTTTCTATTTTATTCTTCATAAATAGCTTAGCAGTTTTCGTATAGTGTTGCTCCATTGTCTCACACACACGCACACGGATACCACGGTACGTTTACATGTATGGAGTGCCCCTCTTAAAAATACATTTCTTACAATTTTGAGTACATAATCCAGTAGCGGCTTACAAAATACACCTATATTTCAAATTTATATGCCCCTTTCAGCACTCTAAATAGTTTATATCCACCAATTTGGGTATAAACGAGTAAATACGGGTATATTGAGTAAATACTGAGTATTTACTCGGTATTTACCCGTGAGTATTTACTCACTACCCATCTCTATACGTCAGTTAACCTCTGTACTTTTTGTACCGAGACTGACTGATATAGCAATAACGTTTCCTTGAAAATACGACGGAAAATAATTCGTCAACGCACATGTAACACATCTGGAGTTGCAGGCGTCCATAGGCTACGGTGACTGCTTACCATCAGGCGGGCCATATGCTTGTTTGCCGCCGATGTGGTATTAGAAAAATGCACTACATCTGAAGTCCTACTAATACAATTTTTAAGTGAAACGGTATACTAAGATATACAATATTAACTTTGTTTAATTATTTGGGTTGTATTGTAAAATATTATTTATAGAAAAAAAATTGTATACAATATTGATATATATAGATAGGTAGGTAATCAAGCTTTTCAATCTCGTACAGCAAACTTCGTGGCCTAAAAGCTCTCCTTTATTTCACGATTGTATTAAATATTTACTATTATTATCTACACATATTATAAGCTCTATATGATGTGTTTAGGAACCGAATGTAACGAACGGCATAGGGACATCGTTACACTCGCGGATATGATGCTGGCGTCTATGAAATATCTTGATTGCTCATTTTACGTATAATTTGCGGTGTTTGGTATACATTAACGTTGACGTCATTTAATAACTGATATCTCTTTCAATTAACCTTTTTATATGTAATTATGTAAAATTGAAGCTTTGCCCTAAAATCAAGTCGACGTAAAAAGGTTATCGTCGACCTAGTTAAGCTTTTGTATGCTGGTTTAGTTTTGCTCAGTCTGGTTGCAATATTTTTTGTTGTGGCGAGGAATAAATTGAATTCAAGTTTATCCACTTCAATTTTTATTCGAGACATTTAAACAGCTTAGCTTTTTCATTCCAAAACCAATTTCCATGAGATTTCTCGCTGCAAGCGCTTTTTGTGTCCGCAACAACCTACATCAAAGTATCCGGATACAGTTGGGGACAGATAAAGTGCATTTCGCAAAGATTTTACTTTCTTCAACGAATATAGGTACACGTTATACGTGTCACATTAGATTTCACCAGTTAAATGATATTGGGGTATCTACGTCGGTCTGTTTCGTTAGTCGTAAAGACCGTATCGTTAATTATAGGGACAATTTTACTTAGCCGTTTTTTTTTTGGTGTTATATTTTTATTTCAAAATTACGCATGTGTTTAATTAGTGCTTTAAGGAACACATTTCGTCCTGGGACCTCGACGTAAAGCATATGGTTTGGACAAAATTTACCCAATCCTCTCGAGTAACAATTACGACTGCTGACAAATACTACAAGAAAATTTGCGGTTTGCGAACAAGACAATATCACACAAAAAAAAACGAACTAAATATGTGACTTACTTGACTTATTGTCCTATGTCCCCTAGGTGGGGCAGAGGGCGTCCACAGTGCGCCGCCATCTGGATCGGTCTTGAGCTTCGTGCTTGAGTTCGCTCCAAGTCTTCCCGATAGCCTTCGCCTCTGCAACAATAGTCCGGCGCCAGGTCTGTTTTGGGCGGCAACGTTTCCTCTTTCCTTGGGGATTCCAGTCGAGGGCTTGCCTCGGTATGTGGTCAGGATCCCTTCGGAGTGTATGCCCAATCCAACTCCATTTCCGGCGCTTGATCTGCTGGTCGATCGGGGTCTCATTGCAGCATCTCCACAGGTTGGCATTTGAAATTTTCTCGGGCCAGTATATACCGAGAATGCGGCGGAGACAGCGGTTAATACAAACCTGAAGCTGGCGCGAGATGTCTTTTGTGACCTTCCACGTCTCGCATCCATATAGCAATACGGTTTTTACGTTTGACCGGAATATTCTGAGCTTGACTCTCCGTGTCAGTTTGCTTGATTGCCATACGGGGCGGAGCTGTGCGAAGGTTGCTCTTGCTTTGGCTATTCTCGAAGCGATGTCCTCTTCGGTCCCTCCAGTTTCCGACACGACGCTTCCGAGGTAAGTAAATTTGTGGACTTGCTCCACAGCCTCTGTGCCAATAAGGAGCGGCACGGTACTTGTGTCCCTGCACCTCATCTCCTGTGTCTTCCGGGTGTTGACTTTGAGTCCCGCCTTCATTGCCTCACTTCGAAGGTCGTCCAGCTTGGCTTGCATATCAGCGCGTGTGTGGCTCAGCAGGCATAGGTCATCGGCATAGTCCAGATCTTCTAAGATGTTGGACAGTCCCCACTCTATGCCGCGGCGCTTATTGTCAATCGTTTGATGCATGATGCCATCGAGAACAACAAGGAAGAGGAGAGGAGAAAGAAGACACCCTTGTCGCACACCAGCATTTACTTGAATATCCTCCGAGACGAGGCCATTGTGCGTCACTCTACAAGAGTAATTCTTGTAGATAGCCTTTATGAGGTTAGTGATTTTCTCGGGGACACCAATTTCACGCAGCCTGTTCCAGATACTAGCCCACCTTAGCGTATCAAAGGCTTTTTTAAAGTCTACAAATGTTAGGTACATTTCCCTCTGCCATTCAGTAGCCTGTTCTAAAATGATACGCAGTGTGTTGACTTGATCCGTGCATGATCTGTGGGGTCGGAATCCAGCTTGCTCTTTGCGTATGAGAGGTTCAACGGCCCTCGACAACCTATCCAAGATGATCTTGCAGAGCACCTTAGATGGGGTCGAAAGCAAAGTAATGCCTCTCCAGTTGCTACAATCGCTGAGGTCTCCCTTTTTTGACACGGTGATGAGAAGTCCCTTGTTCCAGTCGTCCGGTAACTCTTCAGCAAGCCAAATGCTATTCAAGAGTGGTGTAAGGGCATTCACGGCGGTCGGCAAGTCAGATTTTAGCATCTCCGCTGTGATGAGGTCGACTCCTGGGGCTTTGCCGTTTTTGAGCGATTTGATGGCATTCGCTACTTCTTGATTCGTAGGTGGAGACACGTCGATATTCAGTCTCAGCAAGGGCGAGCTGTCTGCGGGTGTGTTGTCAGTGCTGGGGTCGTTGGGGACGCGGAAGATATCCTCAAAGTGTTCACGCCAGCGTTCTAGCTGTCCCTCGGATGTCACAATCAGTTGGCCTTCTTTGTCTTTCAGGGGTTTCTTCTTGCGCTTCTGGCTTCCGGCTAAGACTCTTGTTGCCTTGTACATCTCCCTGAGATTACCGGAGTCTGCAGCACGTTGGGCGGTATCGGCAACACCATCTGTCCAAACCCGCTTATACCGCTGAACTAAATATGTAAACAGCAATAACACATGATTCGTATAGCGCAACATCTGGACATAGTCTAAGCATTTCTTTTCGTTAAAAAAAAATGTTTAGGATCTGTGCATGGTGGCCTTTTAGAGAATATGGCATGTTGCTTACGACTACTCTGACTTTGACATCTTATATAACTATCTTGGAGCGTTTCTATCGACCCGCTCTAGCGATGGATCAACGCCATGAATGTCCGTTAGGCCTTGGTTTTTAGCTTATTCTTCTAGCTGTCTCCGTCATTTCGCTTGCATCAGAAATTGAAGGGATTCCAAAACGCGGGGTGAAAAATCATTTTTATGTAAAAATAAAAATTCACCACATTTATTCCGCAGCTGTTTAATTGAACAATCATGAAGAGGACACTTAGATAACATGTTTTGGCAGCCTATTAACCTGTTGTTACTTTAAATCGTACCAAAGAGTCGGTGAAATAGTCTCAAATTCAGCTCAATAGGCTTGTCCGGACTGTATTTGCTATACGGTATTAAAAGCATCATAAAGTCCCTAAAAAAAATGTCAAACCTTCTTAATTCAGATATAGCTTAAAAATACCCTCAGATCAAACTCTTAGAACATAGTAATACAAAATAATACACAATGCCAATAGTTAGACCAGGTTTTATCTGTCCCTATACTTAAGGATACGGTTTTTATTTGATTTAAGATTTTTAACATTTTAAGTCAGACTGTGTAGGTTTGCATTTTGTTTTTATTTTGTATTTATACTGTGATATTTTAGAATTAGTCTTCATTCTGCTCCACCACGGATAACAGTCATTTCAGTTAGAGGTAAATTCAATCAATTGTTTGCCGTATTTGATAACAGTATAAATTCTGAATTGAAACTTTTGCTATGCATGGTGGGGCAGTGTTAATAGTTATTTGTTTTACAAGGGGGCAAAGTTGTTGTTTAACCGCTCGTGCTAATATTGATACCCGAGCAAGCGAAAGATTCCAAATTTGAAAAATGGAATCTTGAGCATTGCGAGGGTTTCAAAGCACGAGGGTTAAACAAAATTTGCCCCCGAATGAAACACAAAATTTTTCACCACACCAACCCGAAGCAAATATTAAATGTAAAATATCAAACAAAATCAAACCAAATCAAATCCAAATTAATGTTATTAAATATTTATCATCCAAAATCATAATTTAAAAGTCAATTCTACATTGCATTGGATTACTTTGCCTCACATGTGAATAAAATACAACTTTGCTATCAGTTTTTGAAGTGCAAAGTAAGCCTTTCCGAGCTGGTGTGGTGAAAATAGATTTAATACCATTGGTACCATAACTTTTTGAATGAAAACATAACATAAAAAAAGTATATTGAAATTATATTGGTTTGTGAGAACTTAAGACGAAACAGGAGCTGAGTTTTAAATATTTTAGGTAAATATACCCGTCTCGCTAACGGAAGCGGCACCTAAAAGTAGTGCGATAAGGACAAGGCGAAAAATCCTGCGTAAAAATCTCAAAAATCGATGTTTCGTACTCCTCTGTTTCCTCCTCCAAAACTTAACTAATCGTAACCAAATTTGGAAATCTAAATGATTATGAAATTATCTGTGTCGGACCGTTTTGCTTTTTTGGCTAATTGATATCAGTTTTGAATGCCACGCCTCTCATTGCGGCATAGTCAATTAGGCCATTTTGGCCATTTTTGAAGGGCTCTAGCGCCTTAAAAAACAAAAATATCAAAAAAAGCAAAACGGTCCGACACAGATATTGACAATATTAATCTGTGTTGAAAAAATCATAGCTCTAGCTTCAAAAACCACGGAGGAAAACGAGGAGTACGTTTGTATGGAGAAATGACCACTCCCGTTGGCTCTTAAAACGGAATGTTAGGAATAATATAGATTATCATATTAGTAGCATAATGACAGTTTCATAAAGTGTGTTCTGTGAAGAGGAATTATTTCTTAGACAACGCTGTGCTTGGCCGGGACTGTAGCCTCGCTTCTTTGGGACAAAGAGTGCTTTGACGGCGTTTGTCGCGCGGACTCGAGATTACCGTCGCGCTGATGGAAGCGCGATACGTCGCGGGTACCTGAGGTAATGCTAAATATTATAGCATACGCGGAACCGACAAAATAACACTTACCTACATACCTACTAATATTTTTAGGATGCCTATTCTTATAAATAACTATAAGAATTTCAAGTTCATATATGTAGTAATTTTCATGTGTCTAAGAACCTTTAATTATTTTAACATACTTTTTTATTGAGCTATATAAATTCAAAAAGTCAAAGAGCTGTCGCAAGATAGGTAAAGCTGGAAGATACTCCACCGACAAGAGAATAACTCTTAAGTTTATTATGATGATAATAAATTGTCGTTTTAAAGTAAAATGTGAGATCTCCCACTTAATAATCATACTTACCTACTTAGTTACAATAGCCACAACACACTTGGCCGTTATATTCACACTTACACGAATGTGAGGGAAAGATATGGAACTCGTATATTTGGGCAACTTGTGTGTTATAAATTGTTGAATTTGTCAGACACATTAAATAATTTCAATTATATTTTAATGAAAAAAACTAAATTAAATGAGTATCATTCAACGATTTGATTATTTCATGAAGTAAAGCTTTATTTATTTATTTAATTAAATGGTCACGATATAAACTGAATTTATTTAATGGATGTAAGTAATTCAATCAAATTACCAAGTGCAATGTTTATTCCTCATATAATGCACGTCAACAAACAGACAAATCCAATAGAACGTTTCTACAAAATACTACCTTGCAAGTGACCACAACTGAAATCCCATAATTGTATTACTATGTTAGCGATAGCAGTCGCAATCAGGCGCGTATACAACTATTTTATATACGTTAAACTCGAGGCAGCATACAGTAAGCACTTGGAGGTTGTCCAGCGAAATTGTAGATGGTTACAAGGTAAGAGCGGTTACCGATTACAACTGAATTAGAAATGGTTACATTTGGCATTATCTAAAACACATAAGTATTTAATGCATCTTAATGTTAAAACAAACTTCGCAAATATGCTGTTCGTCGTTTCTGTTCATCGTTTTTTATGGTTCCGTACAGCAAAAGGTAAAAACAGAACCCTTATAGGATCACTTTGTTGTCCGTCCGTCCGTCTGTCTGTCTGTCAATACCCTTTATCTCGGGAACACGTGGAAATATCAAGTTGAATTTAAAACCATATACTCAGGTCTACTGTACAGTCCATCGAAGCTGTGAAAAAAATAAAACTTCTAAATTAACGCAAAAAACACATACGGCAGTTTATGCCGCAAAAACGTATTCGAAATGTACGTTCTCTCAAGGGAATCAAAATTTATAGGGTAGGTACTTCCTGTTTACCTAGAACTATGAAATTTGGCAAGTAATATCGTCCTATAGGTACTAAAAATACAATGAAAAATCTGAAAACTATAAATATGTTAAAAAAGAATAAAAAATAAAACAAACTAAAACGTAGCCCTTTTAGGATTACCTACTCGTGTTTGCCCACCCGTCTGTCACAGCCAATTTGTCGTTATGTGACATGTTACTCGTAAATGAAAGGGAATGTGAGAATCTCAAGTACAATTTGAAAAAATAATTAAGCGTTATTTGCTCTAAAGAAAACAATTGATATACGGAACCCTATGTCACAGTTGGCCACTTTTTTACATTGAGGTTAGTCTCGTTTAGTATATTATATATTTATATCTTAAATAACGCTTATCGAGATTCATCGAAATGAAGCAATTTAGGAGAGATTTTTGTATTAAGCCGGGCGCTTATGAACTACGGACGTAGGGGTTGATTAGATTGGCGTCCAATACGTGCTCGCCCAATGTAAACGCGGCATTATCTTAAAAATGGAACCATTTTTTAAATCGAATATTAGGTAACTGATTTTAGATTGGAACGTTCCAATTCTTGAACTAAAAAGGCACGTTCTTTTCTCTTTACAACCTAACAAGATTTATCCTTTGTGTTAAATTTAAAGTTAAAAGTCGGAAATACATAACTTAAAGGTAGATTAATTAGCGTAGGTAGGTCCACGAATTCCACGATAGGGATAAGGAAATAAACGCAGGGAAAATTTTGCTTACAAACAGATATTATAAATGATCGATAAAAATTATGTATCTGCAGAATAATTGTGGACGATTAGGATATACTATAGATACCTACCTAATAATAATTAAAATAACTTATAGACTTTTACAACATGATTGCTATTAAAACATAGAAACAATTAATCATTTAATTAACAATTAGCTTAATATGGTTGTTTTATATACATTTGCATTATCTCCGCCTTTTCTTAGTATGTAAATTTATATAGGTAATTAATCTTTTGAGGATCCGTTCTATAGCAACCAAAATTGATGTCTCAGTAACGTAGCAAGCAAGATATACCCCTTATACATATATCTGCTCAGATCAACGGCTGCTATGAATTCCCTTAGTATTATTTATTTCTGCCGCGACCCGTTTCAACCGAGACATATGACCCGCCTTCATACGACTTCGTTGATTGTTTCCTAACAAATAAACTAAGAACAAACTCATTTAACTCGCATATTGTGTACGGCATCCATTGAAAATGAGATGAAGTCGTAATGTTGTTTGAAGTTTCTTAGCTATCGAAACAGGTCGAGTGGAATGCGAAAAAAGTTTTCGTAGCTTAGTTTTTTCGGGGTATACGTTACATAGAGTGCTCAGGTGTTCTTGTTAGTTCAAAAATAAATATCAAGTCGTCTTAAACTTATAAAGTTATGTTAACAGAACTCTAAATACCAATATTAATTGGCCACCTACTATAGTATGAATTTTCTCAAATGATTTTTACGCTTAAGACCCTAATCTTTTAAACAAAAGCCATTGTTTCTTTTGTGCGAGCGGTGGGCTGTGTTGAGCTCGTGCCAAAGCCTATACCTATACTATTAACCAATAAACGCCGAAGGTGCTTTAAATAATTTTAATGTAGTTGAAAGTAGGTAAGTAAAATCGTTTAAAGGTTATTAGACATCTACGGCAATCCAAGTGAAAGGTTCATTACGTAGGACTGTACTTACTTTAATTATGTGTTTCGCAAATTGACGCGTCGAACAGTTACTCACAGTTTAATGTGGTTTTATTCTTATTTATGTTAAGATACCAATGTTGAATTTGGTCAACAAAAGACAATTTTCATCATGGTTAAAAATTGCTATATGCTCAAGTTTTCACAGATTTAAATATCAAAAAGATATTATCAAGTAAACAGAGCGTCAATATGGCAGCCGGTTTTTTGTGTTTACGAAAGCGCTAAGTTTGTAAAAGTTTTAGTTTTTCCGAAGCTGTCCGCTGTGCGCGTGATTTATACGCAAACTTGGCTAACTCGAATCTATCTATAGGTTCTTGCCGAGTTATAAGGAAACACAAAACAGCTGAGTCACTTGAATAAATATTACACTAAATATAATTCGATTCAAAGGCTAGGCATTTTTTTACATATTTACTAAATGTCTCGTTAGAATACACAGGCGCAGTAACCCGCCCACTATTTTTTGAAAGTGTAGGGTAAGAGCTTCTACTTTCCACATTGCCGACTTAACTTTCGATTTATTTTATCTCACAAATGGGATAACAGACAAGTACAATTGTTGTTTGGTCAAAAATTTGTAGCGTATTTCCAGATAAACACAGACAAAAAATATATATTCAGAAAACCTAGTACCTACCTATAGTTTCATATTTAGGTACTTACTGCAAATAAAGTGGTGAAGAAGGTAGTGGTGAAGAACTCTGCACCTACTTTGGAAGTGCCACTTTTAACGTCATATTTTCATAGAAATTATACGTATATGAAGTCATTTCTACACTATGTCACTGCAAAGTCGGTGCAGAGTTATCTTGGCTGAGTATACATACAAGGGTGTCCCAAACAATCAATTTTCGATGTGAGACATACAGATTTGGAAAAACATATATGAAAATAAAACCATCCCAGGAACACAATATTATTTGCTTTGTTAGAAGCGAAAAATATACATTTTCAATTTGAGAAAAAAAACATTTGTCTATTCCCCTAGTGTGCTCTAGCTGGGTTTATCAAGTTCGTTTGGGTAACGATCGTTATTTAGCCGGCAAAGCATGCACGGTGCGAACAGCTTGCAGCCCGTTGCACGCGAGTTTGCATGCGTTGCGAAACTAAAATTAATTGCGGGAAGAGCGAATACAATACCGAGATATACTGAAATTAATTTACAGAGTACAGTTTGAAATAACAGTTTTTGTTATACTAATATTATTCACTTGTTTGCTGTTGAATTAACTAACTCATTTGAAAGTTTCAAAGGAGTATGCTTTTTGTGAAAGCTTCATTTTATTTAAGAATGTCGTTTTAAAATGAGAGTGTAACTGCGATTGTATGGCAGCGGCTAGGTTCGTGTGATTCTTAATATCATATCCAAACTAAGAGTTGTCCAAGCAGTTGATAGCAATCATTCATACGAATTTACTGCTCAATGCTTAGGTCTAATAGATCTTCATTATAAGTACGTCGTAAAGATGTTTACAGTACATATGGTCCTATTTTCCCGCACTAGTGCGTAAAATAGCACTTTTCGCGCGGTGTCTAAAGTTTAAAGGGCCATATGTACTGTAAAACGTTGTACGATACACGTGCGAATAGGTAATTCGCAACTCGTGTCGATTTAAAACACTCCCTTCGGTCGTGTTTTAATTTATCGCCACTCGTTTCGAATTTCCTCTTTTCCGCACTTGTATCGTAAATAACTATTTCATAACTTCTCTCATCAAGCAAAGAAACAGTGGGTATTTTTAAGATCACCAATAGGTAGGATTAGGCACGCCGCGTGTGTACGGGGTAAAAAAATCCTTAGGTATAGGTAGCTCACAATCTGGCGTTCTTCGTTCGTTCGTTGGTGGCGTTCGTTGAAAGGCAGTCATCGATGAAGCCAATCAAGTTTTTACGCAAGCCACGATATTACAGCCAATCTGTCACGTTACGGCGAACTTGTGCGTCCGAAAACAATTACGGCGTGGCGCGGAACAGGCGAGGCGCAAAGGCGGTTTTCACTGCGCGCAAAACCGTGGATATACTTGTACTCATAGGTAAATTACTTTATTTCTCTACGCAGATATCATAACCCTCTATGATACTCTCAAAACCCGCAAATTACGACCAGCATAAAGATTAAACTGTTTAGAACAAATATTTTATCTGTGATTTTAAGTATTATTGCATTAACTATAACATCAATATCGATTTTATAATTACAAGTTTCAAACAACTCTGAAAAACAACAACAACATATTAACATAGAATAGCTACAGAAAAGCCACCACTTAGAATAATAAAATTTGTCGTCAAAGTAACGAAGTGAGGATTATTTTAATAAGGGCCCCGGCCAGAATGCCTCAGTAAAATCATCCCTGGCTGGCTGAATACGAAATATTACGTACGTTTATTTGTTTTATTATTAGATATAATTTTACTGAATGAAATCTGAAACTAATGCCCCTAAATGCTTACTGTTTGAAAAAAAAACACCTTCAATAAAATAAAAAAAACTGGAATAAGTTATTTTCCTATAAGATTATGGCTGTTTTTTTTTACTACCGCTGTCTCCTATATTTCGTTCCACGCGCCAAATAATGTTATATGCTCCAGGTGAAATTTCACTAATAAACTTCAGGGATCAATAAAAGAAACGCGACAGACGAGTTGAGTCTGAGCTTTGTTTTAACCCTCCTCACACATGGCTAGAAAGATTATTGAGCATAAAATAAAACTAAAACCGTAAATTTTTTTAAACATGCGATACGTCTGCGAGCGATATTCCAATTTTTATATTAAAGGAAGAAAAGGCGTAATCTTTTCCGTTTTTTCCTATAATATAAAACCGTACATTTGTTCCTTAATTCGTAATTACTAGTTACTTATTATTATTATAATGAAAAATACGTAGGAAAAACTTAAAGTTTTTTAGAATAGAGTCACTCACAGGCTAATTCGAACGTTAACTGACATCAGAATGATATTTCTGTCGGCGGCAGATCGTAAAATCGGGAATATCGAGATATTCCTAGGCATATCATGAAACGCCGCCATTTCATGATCTGACTAACGACTACCAGCCATATTGTTCAAACCTCAACGTTTGACGATTTGCCTGGCGACATTTAGGCATATCAAATAAGTAGGGTGTGATATTCCTAGGCAGATCATGAAACGCCGGCATTTCATGATCTGGAACACCAGCCATATCGTGCAAACCTCAAGGGCTGATATTCCTAGGCAGATCATGAAACGCCGGCATTTCATTATCTACCTAGCGAACACCAGCCATATCGTGCAAAGCTCAAGGGGTGATATTCCTAGGCAGATCATGAAACGCCGGCATTTCATGATCTGCCTAGCGAACACCAGCCATATCGTGCAAACCTCAACATTAAATTTAGGCATATCGAATAAGTAGTAGTAGTAAATTTTAGCAAATTAGAACCATTGAAATGGCTTGACAGACTACATGTAGTTATAGTGCGTTTTTGGGCAGCGTACGATTTTTACTAAAAATTAAATAAAAATATTTTAATAGCAGCATGCGTAGGTAGGAGTACCTACCTACGCATGCTGCTATTGAAATATTTTTATTTTAGTAAAAATCGTACGCTGCCCACACTATAACTACATGTAGTCTGTCAAGCCATTTCAATGGTTCTCAAAACGCCACATAGAATGTAGCGCCATCAGTGGCAAAAAATGGAATTATTTTACGATGCGCCCGGTATGAAGCTAGGAATATCAACGAATACATTGCTCTGATCGATCTGCCGCCTTTTTTATAAGGCAGATCGTGATATGCCTGGGCAAATCTTAGTCAGATCATGAAATGGAGGCGTTTCATGATATGCCTAGAAATATCTCGATATGCCCGGTTTTACGATCTGCCGCCGACATTTCAATCATGTTATTTATTTAGTCATTTTGCGTCTCGCCCGCGTCGACGTTACATGTACGCCCGTACGTCCGTACATGTAACCACGAGCGAAATACACGATACCTTACTGAATGACATCAGTTTCATACATACAAATGCTCGGGTCAAATCTTGCTAAATTAGAACCATTTCCCATTAATCGATTTAGCCGAAACTTCACATACTATGTAAAGTTTCGGCTATATTATGTAAGTTGGGTGACATTGCAATATTATGGTACCATCGAGCTGAAGTGATGATGTACACAGGAGGTGGCCATATAACTCCGTGATAAAACAACGCAACCTAACTGTGGTTGGGTTTGAACAAACAAACAAACAAACAAACAATTTATTTATTTGCAAAAAAGGGTAATAACAGGTCTTATTGTTATACAGTATAATGTTCCACCTTTTCAGCTGTGTACAAACAGCATGCAAATCCATAAAGGCATCTTAAAAAATATGTAGTTACATTTGAAAACTAACTATAAAACTTTAACATTTTATTAAAATTATCAAATACTTTATAATTACCTACAGCCATTTATATAGTTTTAACCATAACCAAATCGTTTACAGATAACATTTATTTACAAATTTACACAGATTGTTACTTAATCTACGTTATTTAAAAAATGTTGTATACTATAGAAACACCGATCAAGAAGCCAATTTCTTAAAGTTTGCTTAAACTCATTGCCTTCGAGAGCTTTTATTTGAACAGGCAACTTGTTAAAGATCACAATACTCATATTAAAAGCATTTTTTTTATAAATGCTGGTCATACATCGTGGCTGATTGAGAAAATTTTTATATTGTGGTCGTGGATTAGCACAAAACAAGTCTGAACGCTTTACGAAATAATTTGGAAATTGCTTAACAAAAGTACAAATTTTTAATATATATATGCAAGCCAAAGGCAAGATGTTGAACTGTTTAAACAAAGGTCTACAACTGCTGTCTACAGGAGCATTTGCAATTACACAGTATACATCTCTTTTGAAGCTTGAATGCCCTTTCAACATCCACAGAGTTACCCCATAGGATGAGGTCGTAGTTGAGAATGGATGCTACATGACCATGATAAGCTACAAGTGCTTCACGAGATACAGAATCGCGTAACTTTCTTAAGGCAAATACAAAACGATCGAGCCTTGAACATATTGATGTTATATGTTCTTTCCAATTTAGATAAGAGTCAATATATAAACCTAAAAATTTAATTGAGTCAGTTTTCTGAAGAGCAGCACCGTCAAGGTTGATATTGAGATGAGGAGGGGTTGCCCCATATGAATGGAATTGCATGTATTGAGTTTTGGATAAATTTATGAGAAGGTTGTTATTAGTTATCCAATTATTAATGTCAGTCAAGGCTTTATTAACATCTGCCTCATATGAACACGGATCTTGACTCCTTACTATAATAGTTGTATCGTCCGCAAAAAGTATGGATTTGGGCTGTGTGGCTTTAGATAGATCGTTTATAAATATTAAAAATAACAGTGGACCTAAATTACTACCCTGCGGTACTCCTGAGACTACATGACGATTAGGTGATCTATATATTGTTTTGTGCATTTGATTTTTAATTTCTACAAATTTAGAGATTTCTGTGCATTGCCTTCTATTATCTAAATAAGATCTGAGCCAATCGTTCGAATGGCCTCTGACTCCAGAAGCATCCAATTTTTTAAGAAGATTTGAGTGATCAACTAGGTCAAAAGCTTTAGTCATATCGAGGAATATGGACATAACCGGCAATTTGTCATTAATAGATTCAGTTAAATATTTAATAAACTCAAAACATGCCACCTCTGTATTGAGACCTTTTCTAAATCCATACTGATTAGGGTGTAAGATATTATGTTTAGTTAAAAAATTGAGTAATCTAGTGCAAAAAGCTTTTTCAAATATTTTCGACAATATTGAGACAATAGTAATTGGTCTGTAGTTATTAGAGTCTTCACGGTCTCCTTTTTTGAATAGCGGTTTTATAATGGATAGTTTCAGCTGTTCTGGAAAATTACCTTGAAGAAAAGACAAATTTATCAAATGTGACAGTGGGGTGCTTATAAATGATCCTGTTAGTTTTACTATTTTAGTTGTGATATCATTAATGCCAGAAGTGTTACTATTACTAAGACATAATAATTTTAAGGACCTCATTGTAATCTATTGGCATTAAAAACATTGTAAATTGGTTGCTTTCGACATTAATCTGTCCCTGATTGTTGTTAACTTTACTCAACTCAATGAAATGGTCATTAAAAATTTTACAAATATCTTGTGGATTGTTATAAGACTTGTCATTGATTTTTAAGTTATTAATATCAGTCGCATAGTTAGGGTTTGATACTTGAGATGCTATAAGATTCCAAGTTGCCTTACACTTGTTTTTATTTCTAGATATATATTTACTATGGCTGATCTGTTTTGATTTATTAATACATTTATTTAATAATCTACCGAATCTCTTAAATAAAAATTCACTAGAGTCCGACTTGTTTCCACTGTTTCTAATTTGGAAAAGCAACTGTCGTTTGACCTGACATGACTTACGGATGCCTTTAGATAGCCATTTAAGTTTGCTTTGCCTACTATTTATTTTGATTTTAATGAGTGGGAAACATAAGTCATAGAACAGTCTCAGTAAGTCATAAAACAAGTTGAAAGCTTCAATGGCGTTGTTACAGCTTAGAACGTCACTGAAGGAGAGAGCCTTAATGCTGTCAATAAATTTCCTGACATTATCACAACAATAATCTCTTTTCATCTCAAACCAGGTCGTGTAGGACTTAATTTTATTAATGTTTAAAATGATACATTGAGCTCTATCGTGATCCGACAAGTCAAGTTTGATATTTTGAATTGAATTATCTCTTAAAAAAAAAGTATAGTGAGCGATTAAAGCTAGCATCCAAAATTTTAATATTTGTAACTAAAATATTGCCTAGTACAACTAACGTAACAGCCGTATTTCCCGAGAATTATATAGCTTAACTTTTCCAATAATATTGGAGTGAAATGAAATTTGGAATTTATCAGAGGAGGAAGGTAAAAGCAAGTAAAAGTAATCGAGGGCGATATGGCAGCCTCCGTTAATTCCCAAGATTTTCGCTGCGAAGTCAAATTAAATTCTAGAGGGCCGGGAAGTAAAGATTTCTTGGCCCTTTCATATCATACGTACCAACACTACCAACAGTGTAAAAAATTTGACGGTTTTTGGCTGCTATATGTAGGTACATTAAACAGGCACTTTGTTTCACCAATTCGAGCACAGAGGTCTACCCGTGATTCGAGAACAAAGTGCCCGTTTAATGTTACCAAAAACGCGTTTAATTACATCGCTGCACAAACCGATCGCACCGCAAAAAGTGGTTTTAAGCAGAACATAATACATATAATTCGCAGCGACATTACCGATTAATTTTCAATTTGTATTTGGCATTTTGCGTCGGATAAACATTATGTTGACATGATGTTGACACATCTTGTCAACTAAGAATAAAAAAAATCCAGTCACTTCGGTCGGTTCATAATCAAACTTTTGCCATGTATCTATAATATATCAATCAATCAATCAAAATATTTATTTCCATAAATAAGGGTACAAAACAGGTGGTATACAAAGTTTTCATTTTCATTCCATATTTGACCATAATATGGCGTAGGTACAAATATTGAATACATTAAATTTAACTTAACTAAATATTACCCATAGAGCTATATGTACATACATAAAATATGCTATATGTAAAAGATATAAATAAAGTCGCCGTCAACCGAAAGAATCCGAAAAACTATTTTCCCGCAACCCTTGATAGCTCCCGGTACGACAACTGGCTTTTTGCATGACAACTGTAACACTTTTTTTCTGCTGGCGATACTGTTTCATTCTTGGGAGGCTTTCACAGTGACGCTTGTAAACGTTTTATACTTAAGTTTGAACAGTAAAAAACAGTGGCGGATTACTTTGACGGGCGCGTTGTGGTATTCCCTAATAAGGGCAGCAGGGGGAGACGGGAGATGGCGTGCGGTGTTCCACAGGGCTCGGTGCTGGGCCCACTCCTGTGGAACATTGGATACGACTGGGTCCTACGCGGGGCCTCTTTGCGGGGAGTCAGCATTACCTGCTACGCTGATGACACCCTCGTATCGGCCCGCAGGACCTACAGGGAGGCCGCCTATGTAGCTACAGCAGGGGTTGCATACGTGGTGCACAGGATTCGGGCACTAGGTCTGGAGGTCGCACTGCACAAATCCGAGGTTCTGGTCTTCCACGGGCCTCGGAACAAACCACCAGAGGGAGCCCAAATTACCGTTGGAGGAACTTCCATTGCCGTCGGGTCGACGATGAAGTACTTAGGACTCGTTCTCGATGGTAAATGGAAGTTCGAGGAATATTTCCGGCGCTTGGCTCCGAAATTGCTGGCTGCAGCCGGAGCCCTTTCGCGGAACCTCCCAAATCTAGGCAGACCAGGGGGAGCCTGCAGGCGGCTTTATATAAGTGTGGTGCGCTCAATGGCGCCGGGGCGCCAATATGGGCGGGAACCCTGAGAACTCGAAGTGCGGCGCTATTGCGTCGGCCGCAGAGGGCCATAGCTCTCAGGGTGGCTAGAGCGTATCGCGATAAATCGCACGCAGCAGCCGGCCTGCTAGCCGGGAGCCCGCCTTGGGACCTTGAAGCCAAGGTTCAGTCCGCGGTCTATTGGCGGGTTCTAGCAGCAAGGAGGGAGGAAAACTGGCCCGCCCCTCAAAAAGTTCGCAAGTGGCGGGAAGAAGCACGAGAGGTGCTCTATGAAAAATGTTCAGAGCGTCTGGAGACCCCGGGAGCTAGCCGGGACCTGGTGGCCGCTGTTCGGCCCGTTCTGAAAGAATGGGTCGAACGCAAGCACGGTGTACCCTCCTTCCATCTCACACAGCTCCTGACGGGGCACGGCTGCTTCGGCTGGTTCCTGTGTGAGAGGGTGGGAAGAGAGCCGACGACAGTGTGCCACCATTGTGATGGAAGAGCCGTGGACACGGCCCAACACACGCGCGAGATATGCCCTGCGTGGGCGGAGCCTCGCGCTGCCCTGGCCGCGGCTGTGGGAGGAGACCTCTCACTGCCGGCGCTAATACGCCGTATGATCAGCAGTGAGGAGGCATGGGCGGGCAGTGGCTTCCTTTAGCGTCACCGTTCTGACACAAAAGAAGCCGCAGAATGATCGCGCGAGGACGACGCGAACTCGCTTCCTCAGCGCCGAAGGAGGCCAGGTAGGCGGAGAAGAGCCTTCGCAGCAAGGATAATGCCGCCTTAACGGGAACCTACGGGTTATGGGTCGGGAGTTCCATCACTCGCCTGAAGAGGTTTCGAGCTGGAAGGACCTCAAGTGTTTCGAGGTGCCTTCAGCGGAGTAAACTGCTATAGCAGCCCCAAATGATGGGCTCGCAAGAGCAACGCCGACGGGGTATCGGAGGTCCACAATCGAGTTTCCGAAACCCCGCCAACAAAGCGCGCGGCGGAACACCCCAGGGAGTTTAGTCCGTGGAAGTCGGACATACCCACTGAGCTTCTCCCGGGCCAGTGGGATCCATAAAGGATTCCCCCTGGGTCATCAAAGGAAAAAAAAGGTCTAAGAAGATTAGCTTATGTCGATTTTGTTATGTTGACTTTGCCTCCAGGTCCTTCAAAAGAGTTATTGCCAGAGCAAAGTCACTGCACATTGGTAGAATTGGCGAGAAATTAGAGCGCCTCTCTTCGGGAACTCGTGCGTTCTGGTCTCTTGCCAAAGCTATCCAGGAAAATTTCTGCACGCCATCTTTTCCGCCTCTGCACATGGGAAATGATTCATTGGCCCACGACGCAAAAGACAAAGCCGACCTTCTGGGTAAACTCTTTGCGTCCAACTCGACTTTGGATGACGGGGGATACGCGCCGCCGACCATACCGCGGTGCGAGAGCTGTATGCCGGATATCCGGTAAAACCAAAGCTCAGTGCGTAAAGCACTTCTTTCCCTCGGCACTCATAAGTCGAGTGGGCCTGATGGAATCCCTGCGATTGTGCTGAAGATGTGTGCTCCTGAGTTGGCACCGGTCTTAACGCGTCTTTTCCGGCTCTCTTACACTTCTGGCGTAGTCCCAACCTCGTGGAAGTCAGCTTTGGTGCACCCGATCCCTAAAAAAGGCGACCGCTCAAACCCGTCCAACTACAGGCCAATAGCTATAACCTCCCTTTTCTCGAAGATAATGGAGTCCATTATCAACTGCCAGCTCCTTCGGTACCTAGAGGATCACCAGTTGCTTAGTGACCGACAATACGGTTTCCGTAGAGGCCGCTCGGCTGGTGATCTTCTAGTCTACTTGACACATCGTTGGGCACAGGCGATCGAGACAAAAGGTGAAGCATTGGCTGTTAGCTTGGATATTGCGAAGGCCTTCGATCGCGTTTGGCACAAAGCACTTCTTTCGAAGCTACCATCCTATGGGTTACCCGAGAAATTATGTGTATGGGTCAGTAGCTTTCTAGCAGACAGAAGCATAAAGGTCGTAGTTGACGGTGAATGCTCAGACCCCATGTCTGTGAATGCTGGTGTCCCCCAAGGCTGTGTGCTATCACCCACGCTATTCCTTCTGCATATCAATGACATGCTGCAAATCAGCGGCATTCATTGTTATGCTGATGATAGTACAGGTGATGCCTTTTACACCGGCCGCAACAATATTTCTCGGGAAAACGTCATCGAGAGCCGGAACAAACTTGTGTCTGAAATTGAGACTTCCCTAAAGGAAGTCTCTGAATGGGGTCGACTTAACTTAGTCCGTTTTAACCCTAGCAAGACACAGGTTTGCGCGTTTACCGCAAAAAAGTTAGAGTTTGTCGCGTCACCTCGTTTTGAGAGCACTCCCCTGAGTGCCGCAGCCAGTATCGGAATACTTGGTGTCGACATTTCGAGTGAAGTCCAGTTCCGCGGTCATCTAGAGGGTAAGGCAGCCTCCAAGAAGCTCGGTGTGCTCAACAGATCGAGACGGTATTTCACACCGGCCCAGCGCCTACAGCTTTATAAGGCGCAGGTTCGCCCACACATGGAATACTGCTCTCATCTGTGGGCAGGGGCACCCCAATACCAGCTTCTCCCTCTGCCTCGCACAGCCAAACTGTGGAATGAACTGTCGCCAGCGGTATTTCCGGACCGATACGACCTACAAACCTTCAAGAAAAGAGCGTACTCCCATCTTAAAGGCCGGCAACGCGCTTGCAACCCTTCTGGTGTTGCGGGTGTCCATGGGCGGCGGTAATCGCTTACCATCAGGTGATCCGTCTGCTCGTTTGCCTCCTATTTCATAAAAAAAAAAAGTTGAAATTAACGGATACTAAACTCCAATAAAGGTACAAAGGCGAACTTATCCCTGTAAGGGATCTCTTCCAGCTACACTTCCATCAAACACTATAGATCCCGGCTCTCCAATCACAAGAGTTATGCCTCGCTTTAGTACTCCGTAATGCGTAACATTCCTTGCTTTGCCTACGAGACTACGTCTTGTATCGGTAACCATCTTGTCTCGTCAATTGACAATGGTGCAAATAGTATGCCCGAATACACTCATCCGACCCCTTATACTCCTAAGTTTAAGGTCTATATTGCAGTGACTTGGTTGTCGTTTCCGCTTGAGTATGCAGCATGCTCCCTACAGTGCCAGTGAGGCAATTGACTTGTAATTTGGGCACAAAGGTGTTAACAGCTGAAGTTACGAGGCGGATCAGTTCGCAAATACTTGGCCGTAATTTGTTAAACACTTGATTCCAAGCCTGCTTCTAATTCCATTGAGGATTTGTTTTGATGAAGGAATTTATTTTAATTTATGTAGCCCAGAATTACAGTCCTACAAGAAATTGTAGAAACTAATTTTACGTAAGACCTTGGTGACAATGACAACTAGTTTTAACTGAGATTTTTCAGTAGGTATATACTTATGATAATTAAAAACTTCAAAAAAATCAATCGAAGGGGCTTAGAGATGTGGTTAATTAATACACAGACATCAAACTGCGTAAGTACCTAGCGTAAGAGGAAAATGGAAATTACGTTTTCACCTCAGCAGCTCGAACAAGGGTACTTTGCTTCTTAAAAACAGTGAGCAAAATGACTCAGTGAGCAAAATGCGATTTTGCTCACTGAGTCATTTTGTCTCACTCAGTGAGCAAAATGCGATTTTGCTCACTGATTGTGTCTCACTCAGTGAGCAAAATGCGATTTTGCTCACTGAGTGAGACAAAATGACATTCAAGTGACCTTTATAGTCATTTCAACATGCGGGGTCTAATACAAGTTCGATATACTTGGGTTCTATTATCTCTGTCCCTCTAGGTATGTTCTCACTGCTTAGGGTGAAAAATTTTGTGTACTACACGAGATCAAAGTTATTTACATCTCGTGCGCTTTTGAATCCCTTACTACGCTCAAGATTCTAAATTAGATTCACTCGCTACGCTCGTGAATCTATTATAGAATCTTTCGCTTGCACGGGACTCAAAATAAGCACTCGAAGAAATATCAAACTTTGATCTCTTGTTGTACAAATAACTATTGTGTGGAGAAGCCACAGTCTCCTTTTCTCTTAATGTTGTATATTAACCTTTTTGCTTTTTTGGTGTGGAATCGTAATAATCAAAGCTGTCCATGGGAAGAAAATCTGACGATCATGTAGGTAAATCCATATTTTTGCACTCAATTTAAAGTCACAAAAATCGCAAATAGAATTTCTTATAACCATTTTTTTTTTAAGTTAATATATTGAGAAATATATTAAAATCATAGTTTGTAGTGACATTTACTGACATACTCTGCCTCTTAATTACATCGGGACCAACTATAAATATTTTAATTAGCGGCTTTCAAATTCGCCAGTGTGTAATATATTTCGTATTTATTCGACGTCGCCAAACAAGTTTTGATTACTTACTCGGCCGCGAATCATATGCCGATGTATCCAGAAGTTGGCGCGACAACTCCGCTTCTTTATTTATGAGCGAACACACGATCAGCGGTTTGACTCGTTGTTTGTAGTTTTAGTTACAAACTTCTGTATTTTTTATAGGTTTTGCGAACATGTGTAGTTTTGTAGTTTGGAACTAGTTTTCAATAGGACTTGGCTGAAATCGGCTGCAATAAATTTTATTTCGAGGAAAGCTTGCCCTGAATGAATAAACTATCTTAGTAAATATCAGTTCTAAGACTACTCGGCTTGAAATAAGGTCACTTTTCGAAAAACTAATCACAGTCGACTCCGCGCTTGCCTTATATCTTTTTAGATATGGGGTTGAAGTCAAACATTACAATAGGGTATTTGACTGTATATAAAAGAAAATTACACCATGCATGAAATAAAGCATTTTAAGACACAATTTTTATTTTAAAACCCGTATAAAACTATAAAGAGTAGGCAATTTGATTGTGACGTGACGTCAATTCATAAATTCCATAGTAGCAAAATCGTTTTGACAGTTCGAAAAAGAAACTGATTTGACTAGTCAAATACTCTATTTGATTAGTGTATTACTTATAGCAAAGAGAATAGATAGTATAGAGGGGTCCTATCATAGTAAATTTACTGCCATCTATTGACACACGACTAAGACTCAAAATGAAAACGTATAAAATTATCAAAAAAATGTATATATATATGGATAAATGATTTTATTATTTGACCCATGTTCATTCACTGATATCTATGTGTTAAAATTGTTAAATATGAAACGGTGTCGTCACGCCATCTAGCCGAGCATAGGCTAAAGGTGTGTGCGCCATCTATCCGAGAATGACATTTTCTTGATTTCCGAGGGACGTTTTTTCCTTAGACTTTATTCATCTTATACGAAGTTACATATGTCTTTGCTTATAGGGAACGTTCATTAACTATAGGGGGCAGCACTAGAGCCGACTAAACCGACACTGTGCGGATTAAATGGAACGTAAACGCAATTCTGTCAAACATCAGAACAGATGTTTCAAACGTTTCAAAAATTATGAATTACACTTAGATATTAGTCTGTTCGAGATCCTGAAAACGGTGAAAAATAGAGATAATTCTCCTAAAAATACGTGTGATACCTCATTAGATTCGTCATGATGTCTAGAAAAATGTATTCGAAGTGTGTATTAGCACACAAAAAACATCAAAAGTTATAAACAAAAAAAGGGGGTTTGTTAAAGGACTGTCTCATTTCAAACATGACAGAGAGAATCATACTATCTTTGTCTTTACATTAGTACTAACACTAGGGTGGAGCGCGCTTGTACGGAAAAAAAATTTTTTTCTTAGATTCTATTCTAATAGTGCGGAAAAGTTGTCTTACGGTGAGAGTATATTGTGTGATTTTTTATATTTTTTATGACGCCATCTTGTGCCTCCGTATCACCTTCCAAATATTTAAAGAAGTGGAAAAACGTGACACGTGTGTAACCATCAAAAATGATATAAAGCTTTATTTCCTGCCTAAATATTTAATTATACAGTAAATGTAAGTACCTAAGTAAACAAATATTTAGTAAAAATATAAGTACCAATTAGAAAAAAATAAATATTGCTTGATAAAATGGGCCTTGAAAATCCATTAACGGCAGCATCAACAATATCAACATCGCTAAACTGAAAATAACCGAAATGAAAAAATAAAACATGATGTGTATGTATTGATTATTGTATATCATAAAAATATGTTTTCCTTCTTCGATATTATCCATTTCTTAGTTAAATAAACCATAATAAATGGTTTCAAATACCTAAGAAGAAACCACCAACACTACCTGAGTGCAAGCAACTTTTACTCTCATATGTAGGTATGTGTTAAATATGTTTTCCTTTGTTTTTAAAAGGTTCTTACTTTAGATAAATATGTAGATTGGAATACATTTAGGTGTTATAAGAGTTTTTTCTTTTATTTTGACTTAATAAAAAGTTTTGCAATATATCTGAAGACTATTACACTCTTCTCACCGTACATCCCACTTCAGGACGACACGATATTAAACGTGATTAATTACAATAAAAGTATATACAACGACAAACTACTGTCTTCTGAAACAAAAATAATCAACTTTGATAAATAATTCAGAAACATAATATTTAAATAAATATAATTGTGTATTTATAATATTGTAATCAATATTTAAGGCAAAGCGATATTTATCCCTCCTCCACTTAATCATCAGATAGAAAACTGGAATTCGCAGGAAATTTCGTCAAATTGGTATTGATATTTTGTAATAGCATGGATTCACTTTCATTACTGAGATAATGAAGGCATAAAACATACATTTTTACCTCTGCTGGGTCAATTTGACTATATTTCAAATATACGTCATATACCTGTTTGACTACTGGTATAATCAATAATTACTATAGAGGTGAATGCCTGATTTAACTTTTTATTCACCTAAAATAATAACTTTAAATAAAAAAGAATAATTAATAAGTAAAAAAGCTAACTTTGTCATTTTAAATCCAAATAATCCTTAAACAAAGTTGGTGCTATATACAGGATAAACATTTTTCATACAAAAGTTCATTGACCTTGCGGAGGCACTTACTCCCTTTTGATAGTAAAGTTGTCATAATAACTTCTTATCTTAAACCCTAGAGGCAACTTTTTGTCACTATAGGCCCACTTGCACCATTCCACTAACCCTGGGTTACCCGGTTAAACCTGGCGTTACCATGGTTACCAATACAATTTGACATTAGGTTAACGGTTTAACCGCTTAATCCATGGAATGGTGCAAGTACGCCTTAGGCCCACTTAACCATTCCACTAACCCGGGGTTAAGCGTTTAAACCGTTAACCTAGTGTCAAATTGTACTGGTAACCATGGCAACTCCAGGTTTAACCGGTTAACCCCGGGTTAGTGGAATGGTGCAAGCGGGCCTTAGAAAACAAAAATCCAAAAAAAAAACTCGCTCCAGTTTTTGTTCTTCTTTACTGACAAATTTGGTTTGACCAACCTATATATTATCATACTCTTTGTTGTCAATGACAAATCATCATAATCATCAGGTGGCAGACTCTCCAACGCGCACGGTCCCTATAGCTAATAGCTAAAGTACCGAAAAGGTGACATTCCGATGTCAACTGCAGCTGTTGCGGCCTCGTGGTTGCCGCCGGAGTACCTAATGCAACCGCAGTTAACATCCGAGGGTCATTTGCAATTTATTGTACCTTTGTCTAATTTTTTCTTAAGGCGACGGTAGCGGTGGGTAAAATATCAGATTCTGTCAATTTACCCCATTTCACACACAAGCGCACTTCACGCACACTACCTCACTTTACTGGGACAGGTCAGTGACCCATCATGTTTTTTTAAGATTGGACTTTTAGTTTAGTATTGACCACTAGCCTCCTTTGAGGGTAAAAGCATTCAATTTAAAGATGAAAGAGAAACAATGCATTTAATCTTGCTTTCCTTGTCTGTTCATGTCACACGTGACGTACCTATTTAATTCATTTGATTGTTGACTGTTTTACTACCTAATATTGCTTTGTCGAGATACGCGTTTTGTACAATTAAAGCGAATAAAACAAGATATCATTAAGTCAGATGTAAAATGTTATTTACTACTCTATACGATTTTTCATAAGGTGCAAAATCCATTCAATAGGAATTTAAATAAATAAAGTTTCAGCAGGGTGGCAATTCCATTTTGGCGGATAAAGCGAAACAGAATAGTTCTATCGAACCTGCTTACAAATATTCACCAGAATCAGTTGAGAAATGTGATCTGCAAAGGAGAACATACAAAAGCATTTTTGCCCAAGCTGAAACGGAGACCTTTGCTAACGCTCGGCCAATGATGGTTTAGGTACACCTATAAAAAATGGTTGTCCCTGCTGTAATTTTAATATCTTTATATTTCAACCGGTATAGTTTTACCTTCAAAAATAATCGGTATCGCTAAACAATAGCGGTACCTTACTACTTATACGTTCACGAAATCGGTATCTGCATAACTTGATTGTTAGTAAACTAACCTGGAAAATAATCTCAAAATCACCGAAACATTTATGTACAGTCACCTGCAATAATATGTTACGTCATTAGCGCCAACTTTGCCTCCAGGGAAACTTTGCCCAAAACGACAATTTTAAACAAATTCGTTAATGTAGAAAAATTGATAATAGTTATGGCCACCCTGCTGTTTTTAGTAGAAAATTGGTAATATTTCTGACAAAGTATACGCCAAACTTGTGCATAACTTCACTTGGGAATTTTGAGCGTGTTGTCTAATATAGGGTATATTTTGGCGGGCAAAAAATTGATAAATAATGAATGCAAGTAGAAAAAATTGAGAACCCTATGACAAATATTTCCGGGTTTCAGTTATAACACATGAAGCATAGATTATGTCTATTGAGATTTAAACTAAAAAGGCCTAAATACACAAAAGTTTTAGCGGTGGGCAAAGTAATCCGGTAATTTTGCATCCATACCAACATTGCCCACCACCAAATACGGATTAGGGTTGTCACTTTCATCTAATTTACCCAACTTCGCAAGTAAAAGAAGGTTATGTTTGTACACTAAAATAAGTTTATAAATATATACTGTATTTAATTTGTCTTATTATCCTTTATTTAGATGTTTTATCCCGTTAACGAATGAAAACACAACAAAAATCATATTTTTGGTCATTAAACTATTGTAACAGATTTTCTCAAAAGTGACAACCCTAGCCTTTGTAAAATGCTTAGGCGAGCCTTATTTGGAAATGGGCAAAAACGGGTAGGCAACATTGCCCAGCAAATTTATTTAAAAGTTTTTACACTTATCGCTAAGTTATTAACAGGGAATGGTAGGATTGCCCAAAACCTTTAAGTGATCCTTAGACATCATCATTATACGAGCTGTATTTGAATACCAAATTGACGTGGGCAATGTTGGCGAAAACCCCGGATATTTTTTTATTTTATTTTTTTATTTGCCCGCCCTCTAAAACGCAAAAAATGGGTAAAAACACGACAAAAAAATGTTTTCTTCACATAAACTGATGCCTTTGATCACAAATCACAATGGACGTGCTGAGCAAAAAAAAGTCATATGTGATTTTTTTTGAGAAATTCGTGTTTAAAAAAAAAGCGGGCAAAGTTGGTGATAATGAGTAATGACGAAGGCCGCAAAAATATGTGACATGCTCTTATGGTTCTACAAATAAGATCGTGTCAGATATTTTTGCTGCCTTCGTCGTGTAACATAAATTGCAGGTGACTGTACATTTGGAATAATTATTTTATTTAGTTTCAACGAAAGTTTCAAGTTTAGTACGAAAATACTTCAGATCTATACATATAATAAAGCTGAAGACGGTCGAAAGTCTGTACATGGAAGATATTTGAAAAAAAGTTGGCTGGGGATACTTAGAATCGATAACAGAACACGTTCCAAAAGTTTTTAGAATTTTTGTCTGTTTATCTGTTTATCTGTTTATCTGTTTGTCTGTTTATTTGAACGCGCATCACGTGAAAACGGCTGAACGGATTTTGATGAAAACTTTACTAATCTGTCGAGAAAATCCCCGGCCAGGTTATAGGCTATAAAAATTCAACCCCTAAAAGGGGGGGGGGGTAGCCACAACAATCGATTGACTTAAGTTTGCCCCCGAATCTTATGGCGCTACTTAGGAAGGAGGGGCAAACTTTTTTCAAATATGTGCTACCACTATTGAGTACCCTGGTAAACTAACAGATGGCGCTGAATTTAATACGTTGTGACATGAATAAGCTACCGAGGAAAGATTTTGCCAAATTAACTCTAAGTTTAGTAGACACGGATATCAACAAAAATAATTGAATAATTATGTTGATTTAATAAATTAATAATATATCGAAAAATGTTCGCACTCGCTTCGCTCGCGTTCTCAATAACTTTCTAAGATATGGCGACTGCAGCAGCATTACTCTGTTGCAACGTTGCTGCTGCAGCACTGTCAATTTTCGTGATAAAATGATGTGACTGACTTCCATACTAAAAGTACAAATGTACAACTGTCTAACTGTCTATCAAATTGCGTTTTTATATCGAAAAAATTTCGCGCTCGCTTCGCTCGCGTTTTCTATTACTTTCTAAGATATGGCGACTGCAGCTGCATTCCTCTGTTCCAACATTACTGCTGAAGCACTGTCAATTTTCGTGATAAAATGATGTGACGGATTTCCATACTAAAAGTTTAAATGTACAACTTCTATGAAATTGCGTTTTTATATCGAAAAATTTTCGCGCTCGCTTCGCTTGCGTTTTTAATCACTTTCAAATATATGGCGACTGCAGCAGCATTACTCTGTTGCAACGTTACTGCTGCAGCACTGTTAATTTTCGTGATAAAATGATGTGACTGATTTCCATACCAAAAGTAAAAATGTACAACTGTCTATCAAATTGCGTTTTTATATCGAAAAATTTTCACGCTCGCTTCGCTCGCGTTTTCTATTACTTTCTAAGATATGGCGACTGCAGCAATATTACTCTGTTGCAACGTTGCTGCTGCAGCACTGTCAATTTTCGTGATAAAATTATGTGACTGACTTCCATACTAAAAGTAAAAATGTACAACTGTCTATCAAATTGCGTTTTTATATCAAAAAGTTTCGCGCTCGCTTTGCTCGCGTTTTCAATAACTTTCTAAGATATGGCGACTGCAGCAACATTACTCTGTTGCAACGTTGCTGCTGCAGCACTGTCAATTTTTGTGATAAAATGATGTGACTGATTTCCATACTAAAAGTAAAAATGTACAACTGTCTATCAAATTGCCTATTTAAGTATTTATATCGAAAAAATTTCGCGCTCGCTTCGCTCGCGTTTTCAATCACTTTCTAAAATATGGCGACTGCAGCAGCATTACTCTGTTACAACGTTACTGCTGTAGCACTCTCAATTTTCGTGATAAAATGATGTGACTGATTTCCATACTAAAAGTAAAAATGTACAACTGTCTATAAAATTGCGTTTTTATATCGAAAAATTTTCGCGCTCGCTTCGCTCGCGTTTTCAATAACATTCTAAGATGTTATAAAGGTGACATTCTGGTGGCGACTGCAGCAGCATTAGGTACTCTGTTGCAACGTTACTGCTGCGGCACTGTCAATTGTCGTGATAAAATGATGTGATTAATTTCCATTCTCAGCTGTAATGCGGCAATGAACGTCACTCAATTTACCAAAAATATTCAATGTAATCTTGATGACCCTTGGGAGAGATGGTCTAGACATGCTTAGGGCATCAATATATCTTAATCCGGCACTGGTCGTTTGCGCAGTCAAACGATTTGGGACTCGCATTTTATACGCATTACCATGCATTCCCGAAAAAAATCGAATCATTCCCGAAAGTCTCGCAACGCATTGTGGTTACAAGGGGCACGTGGTCTTCCTCAGAAGTCTGAAGAAGACCACGGTGAGTGGCGGTCTAGCCAGGCAGGCCGCTTCGCTTTCGCTCGCGCGCGTATACCTTACGGCTTACTGTATCGTCCGATATACACCTACTACTCTGTCGTTTAAATCACGTGTAAAATTTGAATAAGGGCGAAAAAACTATTGACTTTGGAGTGTAGTTTTATTTAGTGGTACCTAATTGTAAAATATTTTATCTGGACTACAGTCCTCTAGCATATCCATCTGTCAACTTTACTTCAAGTTCCGCCTCCAGGGGAGAGGGAGAGAAATTAGGATTAGAAATTAGCCGCTTACTGACACAGACCGAATTCCACGCGGGCGGAGCCGCGGGCACAGCTAGTATGCAATATGCACAAAATGTAGACCTAATCGAAATAAAACATTGCTTTTTATAGTAAATTTATAAAACATTCGATACATAGGTATACATAACAATAACCAGGCCACAACGCTATTTTGGCCTGTAAGCTTCATCTCGGTCTCCAAAGCCGCAAAAACTTGCTAGTACTTAGTGCTGGTCTAGCCGTTATTTTTTCTTGAAGATTTTCAGAGAACAGCACGTACACGCATTATACATATAGGCGGAACGAACGGCATAATCATAATAATTTATTCGTCGTAATCCATGGTATTACAGATCTAGGTACAAGACTTTCAGGTATTACTTATACGAATTACATAACTGTTCCTGTTAATAGGCAATATTTTAATATAAAAGTTCTATAATATAATACAAGATTACAGTTGTCATCAAAATTCATTGACATACAGAAGTCAAATATGTTTTTAAAATGACTCAAAATGATACCAGCATAATAAAAATTGATCCCAATCAGTAAAGATGAGTCTTTAAACTTTTTTCATTTTAAGCGAGTTTTGAAGGAACATAATACTTAAATTCGACTGTAATCGTATTGTTTTAAGATAGTTTACTGCGGTTTTCAACAATAATGACCCGTAAATAACAGCAAATGAAATTTAAATGAGACGCAAGCTGATATTTATGTACCCTATTTTTTGAAATACATTTTATCTACTGGTATGCTTTCTCGTGTGCGTATATGATTTAATGTCAATATAATTGTCAAAAGCAAGAAAATCAAGCTGTCATTTTCATTTGAAGAAGTACACGTGTGCTCCGGTGTAGCCCCTACGGGCATCTGACTTGAAGAAGAATTTTGAGTGGTGTCGTCAATGTATGGAAATTGTTCGAAAGTTTACATTTGAGATTGAATTTCTGTGTTGTCTTTGTGAGTAAAAATATAAATCGATAATAAATTGGTAGCTGAATTATCTAGCTTTCAGAATCATACAATAATTCAATTACTGTCAAAGACAAAATTGTTTTGCTTCTGTCTCAAACGGAACTCCATATCTTGATTTTTTGATACTTTTAGTGTCGATTTGTAGAGAATAACAGCAAATTAAAAATATAATGGCATGAAGAGTCGGTACACGGTTTCTTCGTGAATAAATTTACGTGTAATTTAATGCAATTATCAAACATTTATTGAACAAATCATGGTTACAAAGTGAGGTCTAAATCGAAAACGTCACATACCGGCCCCTTAACATTCTCAGTTTCGTAACGAAAATTAACCATACAAAAATGCAAATTTTTATAGATAACTATGAGAAAATTAAGAAAAGATGGATTACGTTTTCTTAATTTTCTCAGTTTCGTTACGAATGTTAGCTATACAAATTTGCATTTTGTATGGTTAATTTTCGTTACGAAACTGAGAATGTTAAGAAAAAATTTGACAAAGGTACAATAAATTTGCAAATGACCTCGAACGTCACCTTTACGCTGCATTCTACGACATCAAATTTGATTTAAATTTAATTCATCAAACTGACTTTAATTGCGCTCTCACACGGTAGTGCGAGCAAGCGATGTGCATAAATCAAGCCACTTTTTCACAACAGAATACAAATAGAATGTTGCTTATTTATAAATCTGCCGAGAGCCGTCGTTGCAAACCAATAAACAAAATGCCAAAAAATGCCAGCCGATGTGTTTGTTAGTCGGGGTCACGCGACCTGCGCCGGGTGCTCGGCACGTGCCACGTGCCTCACCGATATTGCCTGCCAATAATCGCCTGCAGAAATCGAACCTACGGCAGATTGAAGAAGACACCTTATCCGGATGTCAGAAATAACTACTAGTTTGTTTGTTTTTATCGTGAGAGCTTATTGAAAGCCGAGCAAGCGAAAATTTCAAGAATAAAAAGCATTAGAGGATTTTTGCAACAACTTAGACATCGAAATGTGGTATTATTGCCCGTGTGTAATGCCCATCCAATAAATAAATATTAATTCGTATGAAAGAATTCGACGAGGAGTATTACAGTCGTAAAATCATAACAATTTCTCTGTATCGACATACCACAAAACTTAAATAAAAGTGTTGTCCAAGAACGGCGGCGATAATCAAGAGTGCAGATATTTTTCTTAAGTCCGCCGTGGGTTTGTTTTCTGCAGCGTCTAATTAAAGTTATGGCGAGCTCTGTGAATTCACGACTTTAGTTACACTTTCAAGTCAAGAACGAACTGCTGATTTTAAGGGTTTCGTGGTCAGCTATTAGAAACCCATAGTTTCGTCATGTCCGCATCTGTCTGTTCATCCGTGCCTTTTGTCAGTGATCACTGATCGACAGTTGTATTAGAAAGCTGCGATTTTGCACCAATTATGCCAAAAAAATTGTTGTTTTTTACAGTAGGAACATATTTGCCCCCATTTCTTTGCTTAGACCTAAAATCGGATCTTTATTTTTATCCTGTAGAATGAGGTTATTAAGAAAATATTTTTTTACTTACACTCTTAGGATTCTTATTTTTATTTTCTTGGAAGAAAGCGTCCCGAAAGTACAGAAATAAATGTTATACGACTATTCTTGGTCATTTACTTATCTCAAGTGAATTTATTTTAGGAATTTCCTAGAAATCTAAGGACATAAAAAAATCAAATAACACAGGCAATATTTTTACTGCTAAAAAGTAAACATTTACCATAAAAAAAATATTTATTTTTAGGGTTCCGTACCCAAAGGGTAAAACAGGATCCTATTACTAAGACTTCGCTGTCCGTCCGTCCGTCCGTCTGTCACCAGGCTGTATCTCGTGATCTGTGATAGCTAGACAGCTGAAATTTTCACAGATGATGTATTTCTGTTGCCGCTATAACAACAAATACTAAAAACAGAATAAAATAAAGATTTAAGTGGGGCTCCCATACAACAAACGTGATTTTTGACCGAAGTTAAGCAACGTTGGCGGGGTCAGTACTTGGATGGGTGACCGTTTTTATAGATAATGATACGGAACCCTTCGTGTGCGAGTCCGACTCGCATTTGGCCGGTTTATTTTATTTGAGATACCTCTGCTCAGCCTAAAATATGGTACCGACCTAAATTCAATCAATTTTTTGAAGCAATTGAAGTAAGGACAAAATTGATGAATAAAACAATATGGCCATATTGTTCAGTTTTCTACAGAAAGCCTCACGTGATCACCGTCACCTGTCATAGACAAAAAAAGTATCGGGCGCCTCGGCCCGAGTTCGGACCGTTCTAGAGTTAGACCAAGAAAAGTCTGCAGCGATTTTGATAACCCACGCAGTGCAAGTGTCATTTTTAACGCCAAAAATTCTATGAAATTATGTCGTATAAATAACACTTGCACTGCGTGGGCTATCAAAATCGCTGCAAATTTTTCTTGGTCTAACTCTAGCGTGAGTCATCCTTTAGTCACCTTTCGTCAGTAAGTTGTTTTTCAATACGTTGAATAGCGTAAAAGTAGCGAGCAGTGTGATTTTGCGTTCTTGATTTGCACCGCACCTCCGTCGCGAAGTTTTATTTGGCAGTGGGGATGATAAATCGAGTTTCATTAGCGTCTACTCCGCCAACGTTCCAGCTTTACCTTCAATTATATTTATTTTTTATTCCTTATACTAAACTTTATGGGGTTTACACAAAACACATAAAATGGTACCGAACATTTATTGGCCGAATGTTATTACATTCAAATTAAATTGCACAATTCATTCATTAAATTTGTTATTGACATTAACAATTGTGCAAGAATTTGTTTTTAATATCAGTATCTTATAAATTATGCAATACAATGATAAGATTAAGACATAAGTGTAAAATAATACATAGCTCCTCCTGTGTCAACACAAACGAAAAAAAAATTATGTATGTATTCAATTGTAAAACAAGCTGCTGTTTCGAAATATATCTATTTTTAAACAGTTTATATTGAGGTGTTAATCTATAATCGTATCCATAGCGTATGGTGGGTAGCCGTAGTAGGTGGGTATTAGATTAGGACCCTCTTAAGTACTTATTACCTATTAAAAGAAACATCTCATTTTATTATCTAGGACCTTAATCATCATCATCATCATCATCCTGGCGTCAATCCCGGCTGTGCCCCCGCGCGGGGCGCGAGGACCCGGGGTCCGCCTTCCGACTCCTTCGTGACCACTTTGCCCGATCTTCGGCATCCCTGGTAGTGAGTCCGTTGGCACGCATGTCCTCCTTGACGACATCAAGCCATCGCTTCTTGGGCCGGCCTCTTCTTCCCGTACCGGGAGGAGGCGGCATGGCCAGGCATTTGTTACCCACGTAACTTGCCGGTCTGCGCGAGACGTGGCCATACCAACGAAGGCGACACTCTTGCAGTTTGTCTGCAATGTCACGGACGCCAAGACTACCCCGAATGTGGGCGTTTCGGACGCGATCCTTGCGTGAAACTCCGCACATCCACCGTAGCATCTTCATTTCCGTGACACGCAGTTCCTGCTTGTGCCGCTCTAGTAAAGGCCAAGTCTCGCTGCCGTACAGAAGGGCAGGTCTAATGATGGTCTTATAGACCTGTCCCTTCAACTTAATCGGCATTTTGGGGTCACAAATAACCCCAGTCATCTCCCGCCATTTGACCCAAGCAGTGGAAATTCGGGCTTTGACGTCGCTGTCGATGTCCCCGGTAGTGCTAAGTACAGATCCTAGGTAAGTACTTAACTTGATCCGTGCGCTCGACCATGTCTCTATCATCATCTAGGACCTTAATGTAAGAATGAAATGTATATGACTGTACTAACATGTAAGAAAAATAAACCTAAATCATTACAAAATATATCTGTATACGAATACCTACAGATCGCAATGCCTCAATGATCGAACCCCTCCCAAAGAAAATACATAAAGTGGCAATAAATAGATCACATAACGACGCACATAAAGCCAGCAGCCCTCGGCCAAATGAGAAATGACTAAACAATAGTGGCGTATAAAAATAAACTACTCCCTAGCTTCCTTCAAATAAGTTTTTGTGAGTTCATCGGAAGATCTTTAGAATGAGTTCGTCTTCGGTAGCGTCCACAAATAAAGGGAGTTTGTTCATGGTTTTTATTGTTTCTTTTTTTAAAGGACTGAAGAGTACATGTATAATTGTAAAACTCCCTCATAGCACCATACACGCTGCAAGTTCAAGAATATTGCAAAACAATTTAACAATGTAACACTGCACGCTGCAAATTTTACAGCTATTTTTTGTACTTTTTTTTTAAACATGTTGGTCTGAGTTGCATAATCTCTTGAGTCAAGGTTACATGTCTGAAGCATTTATGTAGATTGTTATTTAGTCGACAAGCTCCATTTGTGAAAGCGATACGATAAGCGTAACAAAAAAAAAGTTTATGGAAGTCACATGACCACATTTATCATGTAGCCAAAAAGTTGTTGAGTATAATAAAAAATAATGAAGTCTAAAACATGATGTCATTTCGTCGGGGTCGCGACACTCGTGAAATCTAGTGTCAAGTAGCAGTAGGTACCTACTGATAAATCCGCTACTTGACGCTAGATATCGACTACGAAAGTAATAAGCGTTTTGGTTAGAAAACCGATGTATGGAGTGAGCATGCTTACCTACTTATTTCTTTATGGTATGATTAAAATCCTGTTCAGTGTAAATGTTTTTTAAACTTAATAATTTCAGATGTGCTCCCGATCTGTTTTGCTACCCTTACGCCCGTATCCGCAGGGGGGTGGGCGGTTGATATCCGGAGAGGCGCCGCCGCGTCGCCGCGCTCTTCATAACTTCTGCAGTCAACTCAATTACACCATTACGGCCGACAAGTGTCCGTGTTGTTCTTAAGCACACAAGTCGATCCGATGCTTGTTTACGGTAGATTATTTACCCTAGTCCTGTTATTTTAGGTGCTACGGGAAACATAAGGACCTGACCATGTTTTGTGGCTAAATATCAAAAGATCGTATTTTTCGGCACGTGAGCCTTTATTAAGCCTAAATCAAGCCAACAATAAAACATCTGAAATAAAACAAACACTCTCAAATAAAATTCATCTCTTTTTCAATTTTCATCACACTTGTTTTTCTATCAGCAGGCCTATTCTCAAACAATATGTTTGAGAATGTAGATGTACTTACATATATACGCCATACGATTAAAAAAGCAGGCCTATTATGGATGGCTTTATCTACGTGACAAAATATATGTCACTTTTTAACAGAGTGCGATTGAAAGTGACGGATACCGTTTTATCACGCGGTCACGTAGACAAGAACGACCATCATATCCGTACATGAGTACTTTTGGCAAATAATATTATGAAGCGACATAACACCGATGAGTCGATGACTGATGGCAGGTAACCAAATTGTATAATCTATTGTTTACAAAAAATTTTTTTTCTACAACTAGAGTAGTACCAATCATATTATTTTATTAAATATGACTGTGTTTTAAGTACCCATAACTATATCATACTCATGCAAATAATAAGCCATGCTTAAATTACATGCACTTAAGAAACTCCTTTACCGATAGTTTCTTAAAGTTCCTTAGATGGTAGTCCTCTTAAACATATCATATTTCTATAATAGAATATTATAAAAACTCTGATATCTTCTCCTTTTCGTGATTTTTGCGACTGGAAAATTATTTCCGAAGTAACAAAGTTAATATTCATAATTGTATTTCCCATGAAGACGGTATACAACTGGTTGTAAGACTTGTAAGCAAATTGCAGCATCCCCCTCGCTCTGATTTGTGGCGTGCATGCAACCCTCAGGAAATTCGTCTACCGGGAGTTCTACGGAGGGGAGAGAGCATTGAAAAGATAATGTTTATGTGCCCGATAACGTTGTCTTCGAATCGAAATTGTTTATCTACAGAAATACTGAAGTGTGATATGGGAAAATGTATAACATTTATCAAAGTGATATATTTTACTTCCCCTCACAATTGTCGTAACATGATCAGTCGTTGAAATTTTGTCCACATCATCTTTTTGAATTTCAAATAAGAGTGTACCAACCAAGATAAATGTAAAGACTATTCTTCCAATCGCTACTTTTCACTAAGTAAAACCGAAAGTCGGTTCCTGTCACGCGCCTAGAGTCGAAGCTAATTTTGCTCAGACTTTGTAGTATCAGACTGTGAAATTACCACCACTGGCGTTCCTATGAAAATATGACGTTTATAGCGGCGCTTTGTGCTTATGCAGAACAGAAGTATATGCAGAGTTACCTTAAACAAACTCTACAAATGTAGGACTGAATTTTAGTTTTATGGGGCTATGGACTAGGGACTATGGCTACTAGGGACCCGTGAAAATAAAAGAATAACAAACAAACAATAAGGTTGAACTAGGTTTTGTTCTGTTTGAATTTCTGGTGAAAAAATCTCACCCTTTAGTCGCAGCGCAGCTGTTGAAAATAAAAACACCGTGAATTCCCGTGTATGCCGGTCATAAGTACATTGCAACCAAGTTTTAAAATTGTGATTACGGCGGCGTTTACTCTTCCAGTGTAACTAGTAACCATCACACCGGACAAAATGATTGCTGCGTGATTTTTTTTAATTTCTCATGTTTTCTTACATTCCGGTTTCCCAACATTTTCTTCTCCACTTTGCCCGGTCTTCGGTATCTTCTTTTCGCGCATGTCATCCCTCGCAAGTGAAGCCAGCGCTTCCAGTCTTTCCTCCTTTACCTACTATCGATTTTGAGTTTTGTTTAAGTATCTGTTTTTTTTTAGGCATCTGCAAGGCTAGTCTTATGTACCGTAAAATGGGGTGAGCAGGTGCAAAACTGACATTCAAACCTCGATAACATTTTATTTTTACATATGCAAACTGAATGGTGTATATAATAAGTGTTCCGGACGTTTGTATTTTAGTTTTTATTTTATTTTGGGTAGTTCCATTTCATAACTTTGTCGATAAACAGGAAAACCCACCTCACCCCGTAGTCCCTCGTATTTGGGGTGAGTTGGGTTTTCATACAAAGGTGGTTTTGAAAGATTGTTTGATCGTTTTTTTTTTATTATGAGTATTACTATAGCTTCATTTTAAATTGGTATACATTATTTTTGTAGCAGTAGCCTTAAAATCCCATCTCACCCCCCTTTCATCCCTTCTCTCCCCATTCATAACCCAACTCTCCCCGCGAACCCTACTCACCCCATTTTACGGTATATAATATAATTCATTAATACAAGAAGATATAAACTTAATTACATAGAATCTCATTTGGTCAGACATTGTGTTATCTGTAACAGTGAGGCCACTCCTGCTCCAGTATAGATAACAGCCGTAACAAATTAACAATCGCCATTGAAAAGCCAATTTGCATTTGGACTTTTTGTGAAATAATGCAGTAAATAATGTACTTTACAAAGCAGTTAAGCTGGGCTGTTATGTGTGATGGGGCAGAATAAACGTATTTACTTATTATGAATATGAATCAAAATTATTATCACTGGTGACGCCGTTTGTAGGATCAAATCCAATAGGGTATTTGACTGTATATAAAATAAATTATTTTACATCATGCATTAAATAAATCACCAGAAAATTTATAAAGAAACGTAGACAGCAGTTATTTATTATTTTAGACTATAAAGAGTAGGTAATTTGATTGTGACGTCACATGCTAATATTTCATATAAAGTCCATAGTAGCAAAATCGTTTTTACAGTTCGAAAAAAGAAACTGATTTGACTAGTAGTCAAATATCCTATTGCCTGTGCGGTACTATCTACATACATACAAGGTGTAACAAAAATAGTGGGGATCCGTTTAAGGGCATATATGACTAGATAAAAAAAAATTTTGACGCGAATAATTGTTGACCTTTGTAGGGTTAGGCCGACTTGGACGACCTGCCCAATAGATAAAAACTATGTCGCACAGAATTATTTTTTGTTCTACTTACTTTGTCCTAATCAGAACAAGATAGGTACCTAATATGCCCTTAAACGGATTCCCACTATTTTTGTTACACCTTGTATTACATACATCGTATTTTAGTGTACCTATAGTTTAAGCAGCGATTATTACAAATCTGTCTAAAAGCGACCAGGCTGGAGTGGCGTGCATAATTGGCATACGCGGCGTTTAAGACCGCAATCAGAAAAGTACTTTCTTTGGAGCACAGTACACTCACTGTGAGAAAAGACGTCTTTGAGCACATGGTGGTGTTGGAAAATACTAAGAAATATTTAGTACCCAACAGTGACTACTAATGAAAGCTTTTTATTTCTTTTTGAAAGAAGGTGTATTTTAGAGTAAGTAATCTTATAGATGGACACAGAGGGTTGCACTTTAAGGGTTCCTTTTTAACTTTTTGGTACGGAACCCTAAAGAGGTGTCTTTCATAAAGCTTAATCGAATTCGCCTCCTAAACTTGCTGCTTCTTGTTTTATTTCAAACAACTATTCCATTTGTCTGTGTTACGACATAAATTCCTTAGCACCTCCACCGTGAACGTTGCCTTTAACTGCCACAACGGGACCCAGGAGCACGTCGTAAACATGCGCTACCACCACTGCAACTGTCCGTTTTGGCAACACAATGCACCACAACTATACGTTTGACTACTACCTATACCTCAAAATTAACAGACAATTTAACATTTCAATTAGTCTGAAAGCACACAAATAGATGGAAATTATGAGACTTTATACAAAGCAAAACTAGAATACGAACTAATATTCAAACGCTATTTATATTGAAGGTTTTGTATCTTGCGTTAAATTACTAGGTATGTAGTAGGTATTGAAATATCACGTATATTATGACTAGTAGGATGAAAGGATATTATTATTAGTTATTTTTGGTATAATTAAACCCAAGTATTTAGGTATTACGTACTACCAAAATAACCAAGGTAAATGCAGGCATTAACGCCCCCCTTAAGGCAATTTTAGAATCGATCATAGTTTTTAAGTATATAATATACTTTTCCATTTTTATATGCTAATATTAGGTTTATAAAAGGTAATTACTAAGTTACCTGTACCTAAATAAAGGATTATGATATAAAAAATAATTTATAAAGTTACTGAGTCGATTGTTACTATCGCCGACCCATAATAATGGCTGTGAAGTTATTAACGATTTTTAAGCAGCTATTTCCGATCGTGATAAGAGAAGGTATGTGCCCAGCAGTGAGATGCGACGTATACCTATGTAAACCTAGTCTGGTGTGGTGACATAGTGTCCATAGTGGATAATTATGAACTAACATTTTTATAAGGAGACTAAAATTTTCTATTTCCAATATGAACGAACATTTTCCATAATTTTCTAGAAACTATCACGCTTTGCTTAGTTTGGGGTTGGGGATATTGATCTGTGTCAGTTTGAGTGTGTATTTATAATAATAGGTGCCTATCATGTCACAAAAGTAAATGAAATTATATATCTGCCATCGGTAATAGCTTCTTATTATGGTTGCTATTACCGATTCCTATGAGTCGGTGATAAAATATTTGAGTACGAACTTAAAATGCATCACCGACTCATAAAAATTATATCATTTTTATTTAATTGACCATGTGACTACAAACCAGTATGTAATTATGTAACATAAAAAATATAAGCACACGCAGTTTCAAGTACCTAATAAAAAGTTTTCCTTTGATGTTGTTACTACACAACATCGGTCCCCCAAAAATATCAACTGTGGTTAATTTTACAACGCTTAAATAAGAAAATTAGATAAAAACGTGTATGTCGGTAATAGATTTTTAGAAAGACTAATTGTTGGAGTTTAAACGGGTCCATATAAATACTTGTGTTGGTATGTTATAAATGTTATAATAATATAAAAGAATGAAAAACTAAACATTACGTTGTGGCCGTTACCGACTTACGGATCGTTGATAGCTGCTACAACTAAAAGTGGTGACGCTATTACCGTCTAATTTAATTTTAAAATTTTATGGTTTTAAATGTCTTGTTTTTGATAAATTGTGATGTTAAAACAAAAATTTACAATTGTATGAATACATTTATTAATAAAAAGTAAAGAACAGTAGTCAATTATTTAAATAAATGTCTTAAACAGAAAAGTCACATTCTTACTTGAAAGTACAAGGGCCAGTATTACATAAGCTGCGTCCACGCCACCCGCGCCGTTATTTGTGTATTTAATCTTTTTTCGAACTACCACCCAAAATAACGTTAAACTACCCGATACCCAAAGAACAAACGCTTGTGGAAGTTTACCTACCTACCACTGAAATATATCTGGCAACGACAACATATGTAATTACTTGAATGGATCGGTAATACCTGCAGATTTTCGATGGGGCGTTGATAGCTGCGTTTACCTCACTACGAATTATTATAATGATCAGTACATTACAGTTTGTGCTGGAATTCATTCAAAAACGACACAATGAGAATCTCGTAGAATTTCTGGATCTAGTGCTAGATTTAAAGCAGGGCTCGTTATCACGCAGTCATTTTTCTTCCTGTCCGCTAGAAACTCTGTTATTAAATTCACTGAACTTTCTGTTGAGAATAAATCTACTATGGTTGCCTGGAAAATCGTATTTTATGATTCGACATACTGATTCCGCATAAAAACTAGTGCCTGCTGCGTAAATTCTTGGAATCAGGTTGCCGAGCGGGAACCGGGCTTCCCCAGTAAGCCATGGCAGAAAAGCCGGGAAAATGCAAGAATCATAATGAGTTTTGCGTCTATCAGAAAGGAACTGACATCTAGGAAACTAGCATACGAGATAATTATGGCATACCTAGGGTTGCCTGCTAGTCAAATCAGTTTCTTTTTTCGAACAGTCAAACGATTAGCCACTATGAATTTTATATGAAAACAGAACAAGTGACTTCACGGTCAAGTCACCTACGTTTTTTTTTTAATTCTACCCGATTTATGAAATAGAAATTGTGTCGAAAAATAACTGCTGACCACGTTCTTCAATTTTTTTTTTAAACATGGTACCTAATTGTCAATTAGTGATAATGCTCTGTAAACAATAGGTACCTACACGTTAATGCCCATCAATTCTAGAATTAAACTGGCCACAATCTCTGCAGCAGGATTTTGAAGATACGCGTTGACAGGAGCCGTCACTCGCACCGTTCGCTTGCGTTAAATTTCGAAATTCTCAGCGGTTTATCCATTGATCCTGTTTAACCTGCATAATACCGATACGAGTATCGATATCGATCGAATGGTCATACAAACATTGCCATGCTAGTCCGTTTTAGGCAGCTGCTAAGCATCATAAATTGTTTTATATGATATACATAGTTATTTTTATAACGTAAGTAATATATGTCTTACCTATATCGATGCTTAAACATTGTCACTGATAAGAATTAAGAAGCGGACACGACGCCGTTCGCCAGTTCCAAGGCAAATTTTAACTTACATGTTTTTTTTTATTTTATTCATTAGGAGATCCAACAGCTATGACACTAACATAAAAATTATAGTAAATACAGGAAGCCAATTATAGGAACTCACAGGTAGTGACATAATACTAAACTAACAGGTACTACTTATACTAAGGTTACGCACTATCGCAACCACATATCGCTGCCCCAATAATTACTATGTTTCACTTTTATCGAACTGAAATTTGAACATTGTCATAGTGACATTAATTCGAATTTCATCTGTACAAATTGATATCAAAATTATGTAATTTGTTTATCATTTGCATTTCGCTCGTATTTGTTCGTAAATGAAAAAGCACGAGTGAGGCGCACGGGTAAATGATAACAAAATTGCATCGTTTTGACATCAAAATGTAAGTTTTAATTGACTTTCAGGTGATCAAAATAAATACACTAGAAACGGAAAAAAACAAAGCTGACACACCCGTAGGGATGGCCGCGACAGTATACTTATTCTAAAATTGGAATTCCAGCCATATGAACAAAAAATATAAACTATCTCCTCAAAATCATCAAGTTCCAGCGTTTTTATTTTGAAGCTGTATTCTGTAACAATTTTGTTCTTAGGTACATATTATAAGTACTAGGTACCTATGGGCAATAGAAACAAATGGCTAAAATAAATAGAAAAAGTATTGCACTCATTAGAAATACTGGTGCTTTGCCAAGCATGTTGTGGGCATAGTCTCAGTTTGGCATCCGTTTCAAAATGAGACGTTCAGGTTTAAGTATCTCATTCAAACCAACTGTGAAATTAAACTCGAAAGCTGCTTGGGTGCCAAGTATTTTTGACGCGATAACATCTTGCTTACGGATAATCATAAACTTAGCAAATATATATATACTAACCAGGGATGTTGCGAATATTCGCATCCGCATCCGCGGAACTTCCGCATTATTTTTCACATCCGCATCCGCATAAAATCGATACGGATCTTATGCGGATGCGGATGTCGAACAAGTCGGTACAGGAACGTCTTAGCGGCGGCGTAAGTGCTAGGTAATTTCGTCATTACCTATAACGAAATCGTCTAGATCCAGAAAAGTCGGCCAAGTTACTGCTTATTTAATATAACGCACCTATATTCTTGCTCAAATACTAAACGTCTCGTTTTTTTTTATATAAAAATTACTAAAAATGTAATATTTGACGGTTTTTGAGTACCTAATCTTGACATCCGCATCCGCATCCGCGGATGTGAGCCTTTAAATATTCCGCATGTCAAAAAATCTGCATCCGCAACATCCCTGCAAAATTTAAAAATTAGAAGTTTTCATTTGAAGATTCATGAAGACCTAAGTAAGACCGGTTTCATATAATCGCGCTGATACACTGAACCACACAATGGTATTGGGTAGTGCGAGGTGTGCGCGGTGTCGAAGCCAACCTAAGCGTCACTTGCACCATCCGCTAAGCGTTAAGCGGCTAAACCGTTAACCCAGTGTCAAATTACCATGGTAACTCCAGGTTTAACCGGTTAACCCCGGGTTAGTGAAATTGTGCAAGTGGCCCTAAGGATAACTCCTTAGCGGATGCTGCTGCTCGTGTCCGTGCCATAATAGGACGCGCAGCCATTAGAAAACTCATTAAATGCTTTAACCAGATTTTATTACCAGCAATCTAATCATTTATATAAACTTGTGATAAATATTAAAGCAAATATTATGTCATGACTGACGGCTATTAAGTGCCATATAATATATTACAAGACTTGCTACTTCCTGAGCAATTTAAATCATTACAGGAATGGCTATATATCTTTTTTGTTCCAAAAAACATTAGAACATCTTCCCTTTAAAACAAGTCTTATTCAAACAAAATTTAATTGGCGCCGTTTCACGCAAACAACTGGCGAATCGAAACCAATTATCGTTTTCGCGTTCGAATATCGAAAGTCCGTAGCAGGTGCACGTAACGGTTCGGGGATAAGTCACAAGAGCCGGCGATGTGAGGACCATCAGGCAATTACTGCCTTACTAGGGATATTAGGTCCTTACCTATGAAATTGGCGTTTTTGTTCATAGATATAAGTCTGATCCTAGTTTTTTTTTTTTTACAAAAGTACATACACAATTACAATAAAACTACAGTGCACTCAATAAACAACGATTTTACATACAATTAATTGTTATTTTTTATTGTTAAGTGTTCAGAATTAAGCCTTGAAAATAGGTCTTTTCATGTGCTGTCGGTTCGAGTATTAAAATTACTTATATTTTTCTAATGGTACCAATTTTCAAGAAATGGAGATATTGAAAACATACCTTAAAGGTGTCAAAAATTACTGGAAAAATTTTGTTTGGTTTGAATTAGCCATCAAAAAAATATCCGCAAAATTAATTGTATGGAAATTCGTGTTTCGTTGAAATTCTCCGAACAAAACGCCAATTTCATAGGTAATGACCTAATATTATACCGGGTGTGGCCTGTAATATGAGCAAAAAATTAAACTGTAGGCTGTACTCCTCATACTGACCAACATTTGTTCAGCGACATTTAAAAATAACTTGTGGTTTGATTTTTAATACACTTTAAAGTTTATTCTAAGACGCAATGTATTCCGAATTTTGTTATGTTTAAGGCGTGACAAGCAACGTCAATCACAATGATATGGCGTGGCGATGGCGTCCATTGAAGATAATATTTATTTTGTATGAAAAATAGCGAGTCTAAATACTTCATAATTTTTAAAAGTTGTTGAACAAAAGTGTCACCGTTTGAGGAGTACAATCTATGTTTCAATTATTTGCTCGTGTTACAGACCACACCCGGTATAAAAAGAGTTAATAGCTACAGCTGAATGTGACAATAATATTATACGTTTTTTGTATCTAGTACAAGCTACAACTGCTACAAGCTTTTATCGCTGACTGTACTTTTCTTTCAAAAAGCTTCTAAAACTCATCGAGACAATTCAAATAAACCCAAACACAATTTGGTTAAGTTGTTTTATCACAGAGTTCCAAGGGCCACCTCCTGTGTTCATCATGAGGTCAGCTCGATGGTACCATAATATGGCATTGTCACCCAAACATATATATGTGAAGGTTTAGCTCAATCGATGGAAAGTGGGTCTAAATTAGCTTGCAAGATTTGACCTGATACATATATATAAATAAACATTGCAAGTTAAATAAAAGCTTGTAAAAACTTTACTGAGCTACTCCTAGACGCCATCAGATCAGACCTTCAGTCTGTTTAGCCTCCTTTACCACTTCTCATAGCTTAACCCACCAAGTACTAACGTAGCTCGTGGCGAATAAATCACGATTGGCCCCGTTGGCCCAGTCATTAGTGGGCGACCGCGGTCCAACTCGGATTGAATTGTGACCGTGTTACGTGGGATTTGCGTCTATTTCCCTTAGCCATGTAGTTCTAGTACTGTTGATTTAGTGACGAGGTGTGTGTTTCGTTAGTGCAATTAGGCTGGCTGCCTCCCGATCCTTCTAACAATGGCCATATGATTGGTACACTACAGGGTTTCATGTTACCTTGATTCTGCCCGAAGGCCCGATTTCTTAAACCTATTGGCCTCTACACACCGTTTGCAACACCTGATAACACCTGAAGATTGTTAAGACGAAAGGGGAAGACCTCTTCTCCTTATAAACGTAGTCCTTATTTTCCTCTCTGGATATTGACATTATAGAAAATATGTTTACGCAATTTGATGTGTATTAACCACAGCCTTCGTTAGGAGCTTTCTATGAAATTGTCTACCGTTTGTCCCGTACAAACGCGAATTTTCTGAGGATTTGCAGGTATAAGAGTTTCCTTTTGACAAATGATCAAAAATAATTGCCTGCTTTAAATGCCCAAAAAAAGTCGCAACACAGGAAATAAAATGCCTTTGTACGGGACAGCCCGTGGAATGCCCCGTTAGATTTTTAAAGATTATAAGAGTTACGACCTTTAAAAAAAAAAAAAAAAAAATATTGGGGACTTTTTACACAGATCAAACTAAGCAAAGCTTGTACTATGGGTGCTAGGCGACGATATACATACTTATATAGATAAATACATACTTATATACATAGAAAACACGCATGACTCAGGAACAAATATAGGTGTTCATCACACAAATAAATGCCCTTACTGGGATTCGAACCCAGGACCATCGGCTTCGCAGGCAGGGTCACTACCCACTAGGCCAGACCGGTCGTCAAATGTATGGAATTTGGTTTTCGCAACCAATTCTTATACCCTAGGCGCCTATTATAGCGCGCCTACGTTTGTATGGAGAAGCGGGCGCCCACTATCCTCAGGATTACAGTACAGTAGATAATTTATTATTTACCTTTTTTTTATTTGCTTAAGTACCTATTCCAGAGATGTGAACTTTGAGTCGGGAACTTTTAGATTATCATAAAGATAAGAATAAAAGCTTGTTCAGATTTAGGTATAAATTCCCTAAAACTCATCTACCTACCTACTCTTGGTCAAAGCAATTAATCAAAAAATGCAATATATATTGTTATGCGTGAGTATCCTTTCTAAATTCAAAGGAAGAATAAATTATTCTGCCATAAAATTTAGGAAGGAGACAATTTATCATCACCAGCATATGTACAATTGTACGTCCTACTGCTGGGCTCAGTCGTCCCCTCATTATACATGAGGGTCTGGGCTATTGTTCCCACATGAGCTAAATGCGATCCTAAACCTTGGACTTTTCTTGCATATGATATTTACATTCACCGAAAAGCAAATGATATTTCTTACATGAATCCCTAAAAACTCAATGAAACAAGTTGCGGTTAGGATGACACGCTGGGGCGTCCGGCGCTTAGTTTTGTATGAAAAGTACCACGTGATCACCGATCAGTCGTCATAGAAAATGGCATCTCAGACACCTCGGCCCGGTCTAGCGTCAGTCATCCTTAAAACCCACGACCCTCAGTTTGGAATCCACGCGTTTTATACTGCTCAGCTAACCGCGTTTATAGAAGACAAATTTTAGAAGCTTTTAGCTGCATTACGGGTATTTGTAACTATTTAGCATAATAATAAATAAGTATCGGATGTACGAATAAATCTGTCAACTTCAACATCAGCAAGGCATTTAAGACTTAATAAAAGTTAAAGAGCGTAAAAGTTGCTCAAACTCGCTATACTGCAAGTCCTTTGTGTCAGGCGTGCTAACTACATAAAATTATCAGTAAAGGGTTCCTTAGCTCGCTTCGATCTAATTGCGCCTTCGTGACTACTGCTACCTCCCTTCCATTAGTAACCTGCACTACGTAACTAAACTACGGTGTAGAATAAGCGAAACTTTTCGTCCGCCGCAATACACTGCCGGCATTCATTCCCTACCAGGAATAACCCTAGTTGCGAAGCAGCACTGAACTACACGTAATTTTAAAGTTTGCCGGTAACTTCAAAAGATCTAGACAGGTCGACGACAGATGTCTTCCAGGTCACGTCGAAATCATTAAAAGTCTAGACGAAAGAGATTCAATTTCGTATTAAGTTATTTAGACTTCTTCCCTTCACAGTTGCCTATTGAGTTTTTGAAGATAGTTTTTCACAAAACTTGTTACATACGATTATAACGTTAAGCACATAACAATATTTGGTATATAAGTTTTAAACTTTTTTGTCATTTGTATATTGTTTGAAATCAAGATAAGTAGAAAAATTATTGTCACAAGTGAATACGAATAAATTAATTAATTATCTAATTCTTAGTTGAAAATTTTTAATGATAGATTCTTGGCGCCCCGAACTCTTATAGTATAGACAATGTACACTCAAAAAATTTTCATAAAAAGCTTTTAAAGTATTTGAACAATTTTTCGGTCTTGTATTCAAAGGCCGCCTGTAGGAAAAATACGAGAAACCTCAAATGCTGACACGGCGGCCCAGGAATGCTCGAAGTTTGGAAACACATTTCATGATCAAACGTTTGATGTTCCTCCTAACATTCAAGTGGACTAGTTTAGTGCTTTGAAAAATTCTTTCTTTTCTTTAATGATTTGTACTTAGATATATGTATATTCCGAATCGCTAAACTTGAGTGGCAGTTGGCGGGGCACATTGCCCGTAGAACCGATGGCCGTTGGGGCGGAAAGGTTCTCGAGTGGCGACCACGTACCGGAAGGCGCAGCGTGGGTAGACCCCCCACAAGGTGGACTGACGACCTGGTTAAGGTCGCAGGAGTCCGCTGGATGCGGGTGGCGGAAGACCGGTCATTGTGGCACTCTTTGGGGGAGGCCTATGTCCAGCAGTGGACGTCCTCTGGCTGATATGATGATGATGATGATGATATGTATATTGGGTAAAATTTTAAGGATACAAGTCGATTTAGTCTTATAGTAAGATGAATAAAGTTATTTCCAATGTATTAATAATCATAAACTTCTACGAGTATATGATTTTGATTAATAATAATAATAATAAGCCCGCAGGGCAGCTTGTGGCGAGCTGTTGGGGAGTAACGACCCCACGGACCCGAGTGCTCCCGAGAGTCGGTCAGGGTCTCCGTCTCCGGCGTGTCTTCGTCGGTCGGAGTGGACCCCAAGGGGACCCGCAGGACTCTCAGCTCTGGCTTGCCTTCATTGGCCGTCCAGAGAGGAGTCGCTAGAGCTATATGCTCCAGGGGTGGAAGTGAAAGATGCATAAGACGCGAGTTGGCACAGTGGCTGGTAACAGCCACTGGGTAGAAAGCGGCGCACACCTCTCGACACCCCTGAGCCGCTCACACCGATGTTGCTCCTGGTCGTCTTTACGACGGCAGTTTCAGGGGCCCATCTAGTCAGCGGCGAGTCACCGCCTGCCTCGATGACGGTGTTAACAGTGTTATGGCAGGTGTCCGGACCTCTTTACAATAGCCCAGTTTCATTGTCCACCCAAACTTCAATCCATAGACCGGTATACTGTTCACTTTTTCTACAATAGTCCCAATGCCTGCTGCGACCGGTTCATGGGTGTCTATTGTTGCGCCTGTGAACGGGTTCCAGCAGGCGTTCTACATGATATTAAAGCTCTCCAAGGGGCCTCTACGTGTTGGATCTATATCCCCACGCAAGCCTATCAAAAGACCGGGATTTATAGGCCGGTGAAACCCGAAATGGAGTACAAATAATAATAATACATATGCACGGGCGGTTCTACAAGGCCCTCAAGGGACCCGATGTGGACCTGCTCGCGTCGGTGAACTGGTTACGATTCGGGGACCTCTTCGGAGAAACCGAGGGTTTTGCCTGTGCAATTGCGGACGAAGTGATGATGACGAACAACTATTAGAAATATATCCTGAAGGACGGTACGGTCGACATTTGTCGGGCATGCCGCCGTCCCGGAGAGTCACTCAGGCATATCATTTCCGGTTGTTCTCATCTTGCTAACGGCGAGTACTTGCACAGACATAATCTCGTAGCCAGGATTATTCACCAGCAACTTGCTCTTCTATATGACCTTGTGGACCGCGAAGTACCGTACTACAAGTACTTACCTGCGCCTGTTCTCGAGAATGGTCGTGCCACGCTCTATTGGGATCGATCTATCATCACTGACAGGACTATTGTAGCCAATAAGCCTGATATTGTGATAATAGATCGATCGCAACGTCGGGCCGTGCTCGTTGACATCACCATCCCCCATGATGAGAATCTCGTGAAGGCCGAGAAGGACAAGTCCAGTAAGTACCTAGACTTGGCTCACGAGATAACCGCCATGTGGGATGTTGATTCGACGATCATTGTCCCGATAGTCGTTTCAGTGAACGGTCCAATAGCGAAGAGTCTCGACCAACATCTTGAGAGACTCTCGCTAGGTGGTTGGATCAAGGGTCAGATGCAGAAGGCGGTGATCTTGGACACGGCGCGGATAGTTCGCCGGTTCCTCTCTCTGCGCCCCTGACCACCGGTAGCTTGGGCCTTGCCCCGCTGCTGGCGGCACCCTAGGTTAGGTTTTTTATAATGTGTTTGTAAGTACGTTTTATTGTTTTGTAAGTGTTTTTATATTTTACATTTATATTCATATTATAAATAACCTAACTTGAAATGAAAAATAAATAAATAAAATACATATAATAAATTGTCTATAATCTGATCTGAGTGACTGATTGAAGCATTCCAAAAGAGTGTCGCTTACTTACATAACAGTACTTTTTTAATTTTTTTTGCAAATAGTGGAAGTATTTTTAGTCTGATAATATTTCATGAGTTGGCCTAGTATAAATATGGAAAAAGGAGCGTTAGATATGCGACATCTTGGTAAAGTGTTCTTATAGATACGTTTTCGATAGGTATTACATAAAATGTAGGTATCAGAGTCTAGTAAAGAAAATACTGACAACTTCCATACGACGCCGCATCATCACATTTTAGTTATTTGCGTGTGGAACGTTGTTGACCGCTTAAGTGTAGTCACTAAATGGCGGGCCGTGATTATTAAATTAGAATTAAACTAGTGGCTCTGTGAGCTGTAGACCTCGCGAGCATAGCTTATTGGGACCGTGCACGATGACAGCGCCACACAGCGGTTTGATCAATCAACAATACAAAAAAAAATATTAAAAAAAATACGAAGTTTAAGTGAAAAAAAAAATACAAAAAGTTATGTCTAACTGGGGATCGAACCCAGACTTTCTGTGTGCAAAGAAAAAATCGAGTGTTTGCAAAATGCGCCATGATAGTTCTTAGCTAAGCTGACGAAATTCGGCTACTCACTCTCGAGTAAAAACTAAATATCTAAATACCGCCAAAATCACCGATACAAATTTTCTGAACTTTTGGCCTTTTAATCTATAAACATATCTCATAAAGAAAAAAACTCTTATGATATCGATACGACTATTTGTTTAGGCGCGAGGTATCACGACTCCGCCATTTCCAAAACCTGGATTGACATAAATTTTTTATTTAATCATAGAATCTGGTCACAAAATTTCACGAGAATCGTTTGAGAATTGTGACCTGTAGAGGAGAACAGCCGGACAGACATACGAAAGCATAATGCCCGAGTCAAAACGTAGACCTTCGCTACGCTTCGGTCAATTAAAAGCTTTTATGAGTTTTATAATGCTTTTAATCTAATTTTGTGTCTATGACAGCGGCCAGACAAGTCCAATTTTACGTTTGGAAGTCGTAAATAGCAATTAGATGACAGTTTTCATACGAACAAAGTTCGAATGCAAACATGTTGAAAGCGCTACCTGTGAATGATGAAACACGTGGGGAATGCGGTGCTGTATGGAGTTGTTGGTCTTAAATATTTACTAGTCTCTGGTATAACCAAAACAAGAGCCCTGGTTAACCAGATGTATCGGTTTTCCTCGACCAAGCAGAAAATGTGAAAATCAATTCCTATTTGCATCCTACATATTGACATATTGTTATGATGATTGATGATAAAAGCATTGTTTAGTAAAAGCATTGTATAGAAGTCAAAACCAGAGTTAGTTCCATAATTAGGTAGGCATGTACTACTTGGCACTTTCTTCTAGTTATGACATTAGTTATCATAGATGAATTCCTAAATATTCTTACTTAGGTATGATTTCACACCAATTTAAAATACCTTACGGGAAACTTCACTCTTTTCTAACTTCAAAACATTTTTCTTTGAAAATTTATCGCCTCTACAGTCGCAGACTTATCTTTGTAAACTCTGAGAAACTTTTAACTGTTTCCTTCAATAAAAAATCAAACTAACTCGCTGGCACTCATGAGAGTTTTCACAAACCGTAGATGAATAAGTTTGTCGAAGTCGACCAATATCGTTACAAATGTTAGTATGAAGAGAACATAATCATTTGGCTTTAGGAAATTTTTCAATAGTAATTAACACCTATCGCAAAAATATGTACCAGACCAATCTAGTGCTCAATTTAACTCTTTTAGCGCAAATAAAAGATTAGGCGTCCTATATTCACTGGTTCATCGGTGGATTCATTAATGGAATACTTTTAAAAGCTATGCCGTAGCACAGGTAATTCGAGATGAAAATCAAAAATTAATATAGAATTAATTGAAACACAAGGATGTCAAGGATACCAATTTTAACGTAAAAATATAAATGTACCTATACGTTAATATCTAAATTACATATGTCATTTAATTATCATTCGCGCATGCATTTCGTTCGTCTTGTCACTTAGATACGTATCATTTTGATGTCACAATGTAAGTTTGAATTGACCTCTAGCTATGAGTTACCTACATTAGCAAGTGGATAATTACAAGGTGAGTGGTTGCTAAAATACAATTTCCTTTCCGTTAAATACCTACATATTTTTTAACTAAGCTTTGTTCATTGAAAATAACATAAACGTGTAAAGTTTTTAAAGTATAATAATGAGCTTGCAATAGACGCTTAGCGGTAAAGTTTGTTGCTGACGCATGTGATAGATAGAGTAGGGTCTAGCTAGATTGACCGAATGGGACACTTTTATACATCCCTACTAATAATATTATAAATGCGAAAGTAGCTCTGTCAGTCCGTCTGTCTATTAACACTTCACGCTTAAACCGCTGAACCAATTTTGATGTGACTTGATATGGAGATACTTTGGGATATTCCGGGACCTATTTCAGTTTAATAAATTAAAATGGATTCGTTATTAACTATGTTGTCAATTATGAGTGTTATGACTGTTATGAGCAGTATACTTTATTTACTACTTTAGGTAAGTGCACCAGCTCGCTAATTAGAACAACGCACTAATATCAACTGGTGGTATCAAAAGGTGGGCTAAGTGGAAGGCTTCGTCGAGGTAATTGCGCCACGTGCTTAATCACAAAGTTCCTGCACTTAATATACGGGTATGTATCAATAACGAAACTAGAGTGGAGCTCGTGAAGGGTAATCTAAATTTACGAAGGTATAAAGGCAAGGTGTACCTATTAAGCTGCGATATTTACCAGCTATTTATATTTCTAACCAAGCCCGGCGTTGTTGTCAACGTTTAATAAGACGCGTAACGTAAATTGACGTAGCAGCCTCTTATCGACTTACATCCGTAAAACTATGTACTTATACAGGGTGATTCATGAGACGTGAGCAGGACTAATCCTGCACACTCAGTAACTGATAATAAAATTGATCGATCACCGTCGTATTTAGGTGAAACAACCACACTTTTTTCCTATTTTTTTACTTTTTGGTGAGGGCAAATTTAATTATCTACAATCATGGTCACCCTACAAGACCTAATTAATAAACATAAAACCTCTTTAACCGTAATGACAGCATTTTGATTACGAAGAAAATAAACTGTCAAACTTGAGTGAGATACGAGTTTTCAAAAGTAACCAGACCGTTATTATGACCATGTAAATTAATAAATCGTAAATAAATTAATAACTTTTTTTTCCTACACGACTAGAAAATATTATAGACTGATACGAAACAGTTGCTTATAATTTACGAAATGCGCAGTGTTAGTCCTGCTCACGTCTCCTGAATCAACCTGTATAAAGCCTATTTAATTGCTACATTCCGCACTGCATTAAATAAGGGCCGGCTGATTTATTAATAGTGACAAAATGCTGTCACTTTGTCACAAACAAAGTTGAAATTCGGACGTCAACTGCAGCTGCGTTACTGTTGCAACATTACTGCAGTGCCATTGATGCCGCCGCTTTATTTGTCAATATCCTTGGTAAAATGAGTGACGTTCGCCGCCGCATTACTGCCGCGATTATGACGTTCGATCCGTCACTCATTTTATCAAGGAAATTGACAGATTCAACGGCGGCATGAACGCCGCCGCAGTGATGTCGCAAAAGTAATGCAACGGCAGTTGACAATCGAATGTCACCAACTCATACTCGTCTTTTATCAATTAACAACAACATCTAACATTCGACAGTGTTACCTTTGCGTTACGAGAGTGAAAAATAAGATCTCAGATTTCCTACACGAAGAATAGCACTTGACAGTCGCGAAAAATTACTAGAAGCACTTTAGGTTAGCCAAAACTTCGCTCTCTGATGCTCCACTCATTATTGTGTTCACGTCTTGGACTGCGCGGGCAACGCAAGGCAGAGGCGTCAGCGAATAGAGATTATCAATTTGTGGGCTTTATTGCTCTTATCGACGTCGCACTAGAGCCACAGAATAACTAATAGTACTACCTAGAGCGCCATTCAAAATATATATTCTTTATTGAACTGTTGTTGGATATGTTGTAATTAAGTTTTAATGACGTCTTTGTCGCTCTTTTGGTAAGTACAGTTTTTTTATTGGCTTAAGCAGATTTGACTAAATTTTTATATACTCCTAACCCATATGTACCTATAGAAAGTTAATTTGTACCTATGTGTAGTAAAAAGTGCGTGCTACACAATTTGGTGGGCTTTACATATGCCAAGTTCTCTTAGTGAAAGTTTGATATGGATACTGAAATCACTTTAATATCATGTTACAAAATATATAACTATCAACACTGGTTCCTTCCCACCTCACCCGAGCCGGCAATTAAGTACATACATGTGACGGTTAAAGCGATCGAATAACTAAAGCACTTAAAATACAGGGATTTCTCAGGTACATTATATTATGCCATTTGGGGTTGAGATTTGAAATCTTTAGCCCGCGGTACCTAGGCGCCTTTCAGGTTTTTTAAAGAGGTAAAAGACTGCTCTACTTGTAAATTAGCAGATGCTTTAGTATTATTGCGATACAGCGGGAAAATGCCGAGGACGCCGCTTCGGCATCATTCCAAAGAGGCCCAATTTTTTAGTTGTATATAAGTTTTAATTAGTGTTCGTTTTTTTTTTCAGTTTTATTTTAAAGTTAATTCTGTTGTGTAGTTTGGGACTAATCCTAATTGACTCATTTTCCTACCAACAAATTATCTGCTACTATTTAATTAAAAATATATCAAATACGCAATGAAACTATTGAATAAGCGCAAGCTACATACATAACTTGTACTACTTATTTAGACAAAGACAACAGTTTTACGCTCACAATAAAAATATCGCCCGACTCTTTATCCTTAAACCCCCCTTTTAGAGCTGACAGCACGCCTCTGCTCCAATCTTACTTTTACAATCTACGTCTCACCGTAAAACGTCAGCTTTATTGCATTGCAACTTAGATGACCGAGTTATTGCGACGAATCCAGAACTGACAGCAATCTGTGAAACAGGTACTTACTCGTATTATCTTTAATGCAAGGTTATAGAGAGCTTTAGTTTCTATTGTGTCCACTGCAACTTTTGAACCGGATATACAATAAATATGGATAAAAAATCAAAGGTTAAAAATCAAAACTATTGTGCATGTTTGGTCGAGCCTCGAGGTCGAATTTTTCAAAAAAACTTCGCTTCTTATTAAAAATGTAACTGCCGCTTTAAGTATATTTATTTTAATACCCCTTTTGCTTTTATGGCTTTTCATGCATCGTATAAAGGTACAGAATCCTCCATTATGCGGGGTCCAAGACGCGCGTGGCCGGTTATTGTAAGTTTTTTAGAATAAAGTAATATGTATTTAATAGTTGCTATGTTTTCTGAAAATATTTTTTTCACTGCAGTCGGTTCAGTTTTGTAATTTAAACAACACGTGGCTTAAGTAGGCTTATAAAGTATTAAATTTACGTTTTACCAACGATTTATTGGAGTTATATTAAAACTATTCATTTTAACGTTTAATTTAAACCGCTTACCGCACTTTTCCACAATCACTTTAAAAATCTACCCAATTCACACGTTTTTGGCAAACCAAGAGCCTATTTATTTTAATACCCTCACCCTATAAATAACAGTCCACAAATCAACGCATTTCCCACCAGCAATGCAGTGTTTTGACCGTAGAGTAATTGTTACACAAGCACATAAAACTAGCCATGTTGAAATGCAAAATTATGGATGGCCGTAAGGCCCCTTTACTACAGTATACAACCCAAACTTTCCGAATTCAACTATGCTGGCGTCTGAATATAATTTTAGTGTACATAACCGATTTCCATTGCCCCGTGTTTCAACACTTGCATTAACACTCAGCAATGGAAATGCAGTTTTATTTTTCATTCGCTAATTCTGTTACTAATTGTTGGATTTGTTCCAAAATGCACAAAAGTGTATGCCCTCAGGGGCCATTAAAAGTTCGCGCCCTGCGCTTGCCGTTGTAGTATGAAACGTATTGTTAACATTAGTCACGAGTGGACGCTCGCTTTGAATGGAACTATGAAAGTTTGGCACTTGTCTTTATTGTGGGCATAGTTTTTGAAACTGATTTAAATATTGTAACGACAAAACCTGTTTCCACAGTTTAACTCATGGACAAATACTTCGTTCGTGGCAAACAAAGTAAATGTAATGCATTTATTAAGTTTAGGTTATACGTACCTAGCTTCTAAGAAATTATGACGTATAAATAACACTTGCACTGCGTGTGACATCAAAATCGTTGCAAACTTATCCTGGTCTAAATCTACGTGACAGCGTGATAAAAACAGTGTCCGTCTCTTTCAATCGCGTAAAAAGTGATGCCACTTATTTTATCACGTGGATAAAGCCATCCATAACTCGCTTACGCAAACTAATAAACTTACTAAAAGGGTTTTAGGGTACAAAGGATGAACTTGGAAACCTAACTTTATTAGAGCACACTCCACAATATGAGAGGCTTAAGAAAGGACTGGCTCAATCATCGCAGGACAATTATATTAACATTATGTTGTCCGAAACGCCGTTAAAGGGCCTGAAGTGTCTCACAAAACCCGTGTCGTAATAACGATCCGGTTAAACGTCTTCACGTTTATGTAGCAAGCCAAGTTCCTCAACTTGATTTAATTCAATACAAAAGTAAGAAAGATGAATGAAGTATATGTCGGGGCGTGACTCCAGAAGGACGTATTGCAGCGTTACAGTTCATTATTTTAGACGCCTGTATACAATTGATTAGCAATGTTTGGCTACTAGCGATGTTTGCTGTTTGGAAGTTGTAACGAAATCGATAACGTAGAGAGTAACGCCATCTATTGGCGTGTTGTTGAACTAAGATGACAGGTAGAAGGCTTTGGAACGTCAAGAGGGTTCTCTTGGGTGAAGGTAGGCACGAAGGTTGGCATTTTTGTCGTTATGTTGGTAGGCTGGTCAAACAGGTTGACCAACTTGACGTTGAGGCGGGAGGACTGGAGCAGCGAGGCTCCGCCGCTGGTGGGGAGTCTTGATCGGACCGCGCTAGAAGTCGGACGTACTCGTTAGCCAACCTCGTGCCTAACTCGCCACGTTCCTGAAGGCTTATACCTGAAGGATTATTCTGATAGCTTATAGAATCCAACGTTCTTTAACCATTTAGCTAAGTGTTTTATTCCAAGTGTTATTTTGATTTCTTACGTGTGATTAGAACCTTACCTTTGTAAAATAAAGAGAAGAAGTGTTGTTTTGAAAAGACGTGTCCCGCCGAGTTTGTTGCCGGTCCCAAATAGGGCTAAATCTTCTCGGGTCAGAGGTGTACGGTTGGAGCCGGCCTAGCTTGACTTGAATAAAGACTTGAACGATTTTATGCGATCCTTTTATTTGAGTGCAATCCAAATACATCCCAATAACGCCTAGATATTTTAGTAGGCACTAGTATGGTTAACGAGTTCGAATGTTTATTTCATGCACTGGTAGCAAAGGTAGCATACTGATTTAGCTGTGAAGTAATACATTGAGGTACTATGCCCACTGCCGTCGCCCGTGCCTCCGTCATATATATACTACTTACTTACTTACTTGCATGGCTGGCGCGATGGCCCAAAATGAGTCTTGGCCTCCAACACAAGAGCACGCCACTTTGCTCGGTCCTGAGCGGTATCACGCCTCCTCCACTCCACTCTATCTGCCCAACGATATTTAGAATGACCAACAGGACGGCGCGGCGTCCAGTTGGTCGACGCAAGTGGCCCCTTTTGGCTGCCCGATCTTGACCCATCCTTTCCTTTAAGGATATGGGGGATATACACATATAATTATAAAGTCGGTAGACAGAATCGTTAAACTAATTATGACAGAAGGAAAGCTGAAATGTGGGCTTGATCCTCAGCTTATTTCTCCAGTAAGAAAGTTAAAAATTTAATAAAAAAAAGGTTAAATTTAATTAGTACGATACGTAATTTACCTACTTAATTTGTCATCGTTTTATATGTTGTAAATTAATTCTTCTATTTATAATCAATTGAAAAAAAAACTTAATTGAAACAGAAATCAAGTACATTTGACGAAAGGTTTGCTTGGTTGATTTGTAGGTACCTACTTTTTTCCGATTTTGTATGCAATTGTAACTAAATTTGAAGGCATCAGGTAAATAAAATAGGATCATATTTTTACTGCTAGGGTAGTGACTGCTAGTGTGTCTTAACGAAAACTAAACAGTTCCATTGTCCAGTTTCTGAAGAGAATTCTGACATTTGAGAAAAAGGGTCTCGTAATGTAGTTAACAGAGAACTTGGCCCTACACTGCTCAACCTCTTATGGATCCCTAGGAGAGTGGCCGGATTACTGTGGTCCGGAGCGGTTGAAGGGAGTGTCACGTTACAAATGAAAGAGCTCTGCGCTATTAAAGTGACTAAGCAATACAAGGTGACACAGAACGTAATTCAAGATGAACGTTTCAGTAGGTATTTAATTCAATAATTATTTAAGGATTTGTTACTGCAAATAAGTATTTTTAAATGCTTTCTATTTGGCAATTAATTCAGAATTATGGTAATATTCGAAAAGAATAGATCTATAAGATTTTCGGTCGGTATTATTTGGTGATATTTACAAAACTCTCGTAACAAAAAGTTGTTTTTTTAAGTTGTCCAAAAACAGGAAAGGAACGTGTTTTTAAACAAACAGATACTTTGTTTACTTAAGTAATATTACGATGAAGAACGAACAACAAATATATATTATCGAGTTGGCAAAATTAATGTTTTGTATAATTGCGAACAAATAAAGCAATAAATTTATCAACGTGCCCAAAACTCACAAACATTTGACTCTGCAATCCGACGGAGCTACGAAGAGGTATAAGCACTTTAATAAATTAATTAATAAATAAAACGTAAAATTAGACATCCTTATATTTATGATTATTTAATTAAAATATGATAAAATGTTAAACCGATTAAATAGATAACTATTTTTTTGTCAAAACCCTATTAAATTATGTGCCGATATTGCAATATTTAGAAAAAATCTTGTCAGGTGAGATTTTAGTCAAATGCTTACCTTTTAGCAATAAAACAAAACATAAACTCTGTATGAAACATTAAATTTTTTCTGTAAATTTTCTTTCAAAGTTTCATTAACTAATTACAAAGTGAGTTGCCCGGTGAAAAAAGTTTAAGGCAAAATATACTTGAAATCATGCATACAGTTAAACGACGTTTATTTTGAACCTGAAGCTATAATTAAGAAATTCAGTTTTTGAATAAGTCTTGAAATATCGAGTAATTTCGAGTTCTGCGAATCTGGAGTCGGCAAATAATTAGCATTTTAATTGTCCCTGCGTAAACAAGGCGCGGCTTACTGCCGACGCTTTGTTCCCTCTAATAAATAAACACCTTCATTTCATTACTGCCGAGTGTTTTAAATTTGTTTTCACCACACCAGCTCGGAAAGACTTACTTTGCACTTCAAAAACGGATAGCAAAGTTGCACTTTGCTATCAGTAATTCACATGTGAGGCAAAGTAATCAAATGCAAATTTTGAGTTGTTATCTTATGTTTGCTGGTAGAATTGACTTTTAAATTATGATTTTGAGTGATAAATATTTAATAACATTCATCTGAATTTGATTTGGTTTGATTTTAATTTGCTTCGGGTTGGTGTGGTGAAAAATTTTGTGTTTCACTCGGGGGCAAATTTTGTTTAACCCTCGTGCTTTGAAACCCTAGCAACGCTCAAGATTCCATTTTACGAACCACTCGCTACGCTCGTGGTTCAATTTTGGAATCTTTCGCTTGCTCGGGTATCACTATTAGCACGAGCGGTTAAACAACAACTTGGCCCCCTTGTAAAACAAATAACTATTGTTCACTAGGAGCCAACAATGTTGTTCTTACATGGTCATCATAATTCGTTACGTCACTATACTCTAAGTGCACGACTGGTGCTGCCCTCATTTTGTGGGTTTTTCTACGTTAAATCCTATGGAGTAAAATTAGTTCGAACGCCTGCATTAAGGATGACTCCGGGCCGTGCCCGGGCCGGGCCGGTGATCACGTGGTGCTTTCCATAGAAAAAACGCTGGAAGCTTCGGCTCGGCCCCGGCCCGGTCTAGCGTGAGTCATCCTTTAATATGCGAATTTCCATAAGATTACATATTGTGTTTGTGATAATCAGCGCCACTTCGGCTTCCAATATCACAATATCACCTTTTAACATGCCTGTAAAAGTTTTTAAAGTTTGTGGCATTCTCAGATATTAGTTACGAATGACAAACTCGACTCGCGAAAGATAATGTTCAAATTGAAAAGAGCGTAAAATATTCAATTAAGCAAATTGTTAATAAACACCGAGTCCGAATCATTGTTAAGTTAATTTATTCCGCACTCCAAGCCCGGGGCCAGAAAAGCATTTATAAACTGTGTACACACCCAATATAATATTCCTATTATGGTAGTACCAACCGCATTAGGAATTCTCTTTGGCCGTCCACGCCAAATATTCTGTAACATTACTGTAACCTTTGATGTCGGCCTTTTTGTGGATGCTCAGCGACAAAAAAAGGAAATGATTATGAAATGGAATGGTTTATGCCTGGGTTTCGGCAGACGTTACAAGGAATATTCAATGCTGGCTAACAGTTTGCCTTTGCCTTCGCTCACTTATATGTATATTATGAATACTTATAAAAAAAAAGGAAGCCATCGATTTTATAAGGCACTTGGGCCCAGAATAAACTTTAGCATATATAATTGAAATGGACCTCAAATTAACTGTAATAATTTCTAGACTAAAATGCTGGTGAAAACAGAACCACGAATATAACCGGAATGTTGAGAAATCCTGCAATGAAAACTTGAACCTGACGAGAAAAACTTTTAAAAACATATGCGCAATGCGCATACTATTCATAGGTATATCTCTAGAGTTTATGTTCAAAGGTGCATGTCTACCACAATCCATTTTTTTGTACAGCTACCAGAAAAGCTAACTTAAGTACAGTAACATACTAGTTAGCTTATGTAGGTACGCAATTTTAACTTATGCAGATTGCTAAAATCTCTTTCTTGCAATCAACAGAAACCAAACCTTCCAAACCAATGCTGTTATTTTAGCTGTTTGTGTGTTTCTTATGTTTTAGTCGTGTGTCACATCGCGTCGTGTAGCGTCGAAGCTACTGTGCCGAGTTTTAATTAAATTCGATCTGTTCCCAATATGATACTGATCTGCTAGTGTCAAAAGTGACATTAACAAATAAAGACATCATTTTTAACACTCAGTTTCATATCGGATTAAGGGCATTTTCATTTTAACTTGCACTTTAAAGCGCAACTTAAGTCGTGTTTCAGTAATGTCTTACCGTTACATTCCTGACAAAATGTATGGGGTTTGACATTGACCGTCAGTTTTGTAACGATCGCTAACCGGCCGTTAAAGGTGCACAGTTAAGTGAAAATGCCCTTAAGCATTATATGTATATAGAATAGAAAGTTTAGCTAGAGGAGTTTCTTTGTTCTATAAACAGTATACTTGTTTCTTGGGATCTCTCAATCATTCTTACTGCGTAGATTTCAGTATCCTCTCAACGAGTGAAACAAAGGATTTTATATCTATAATTCTACTTTCAAAAGATGTGTCTTACATATTTGAATTACATATTATATTAAATATTATAAGAAATAATAATAACGCGTATCTAAAACATGATGTCTGTATATATAGTTCTCCTACTTCGGCAACTACAATTTATTCATGTTGTGAAAATGTAAATTCGGCTCCCCTATCCCTACATTTCCTTTTCCTGGATCTCCCCTTTTTGTGATTTTACGATGCATGGCTTACTATTTGTAGCTTGTAAATATTAATATGTTGACCCCTCGGAATAGTATCTAAACGTAAATATATAGAGGTATTAATAGATGTATATAAATCAACACTCTCATACTGAGTTTCGAGAGTTGTTGCGAAAAATTGCGATTTTTAAAGATCACTTGAATTCACAAAGTCAACCAGTAGGTACCTACATTTTATATTTGATGACTATTTGTTTGACACATGTTTATTGAAACGATAGGTACCTATGTCAGAGTTTTCAATTGTTCGGTTGAGTTAAAATGTATAACACCCGTGTTAGAACAACGCTATTATGCATTAATACTTAAAAAAACATATGCCATTTAGCCAACAAAAGACACATGAGACGAATTTATATTTTTTCCTTGAAATTTAATAATTGTGATTATATTGGCAGATGGCCTTGTTAATAATTAAGAAATTTTTCTACCATCAGACGCAGAGTTGAAACATATAGTTTAGCCGTTAGTATTTCTAGAATACTAAATATATTAAAACGGGTCACTCATGTAATTTAAATCGAAAATCGCTCCCGATGATGCTTCTCGGTACGGAGTGAAACATGCGAGCGATTTTCGACTTAAAATACGTGAGTAGAGATGGGTAGGGGTGAGTAAATACTGAGTATTTACTCGGTATTTACTCAAAGTACCCGATAAATACCCGTATTTACTCATTTAGGTGGGTAAAAACGATTGCTTATAAAATATTCAAAAAGTGAGATTTAAGAACAAAATTGTCTTTTATTGAAGAGTGCTAATGTGTATTAACAATATCTATAAAATAAAAAGCATATAGGACGCTTAATTTAGGAAAAAAATGTGTGATAATGCTAATTAGTTAACAATTTTGTTTTAAATAAGAAGGTATTTACTTTAAAAATATGGTACTTAAATTCTATCAATTGATGTTCTAGATAACTGCATATTGAACTCTCAACGTCCAATATAGCCGACGATAGCAGTTGGAGAAGGTAACTGGTCTACTGGCGCCTCGCTCGAAACCGCAGTCGCCCCAGCCTACTTGATGCCCCGGTGCGAAGCCCTCGACGAATATCTTCAACCGCCTCGCGTTAAGAAATAAACTACACGATTTGAAAACTGACTTTTATTTACGCGGTACAAATATAAAAATACTCCTATAACGATTAGGCGGTACAGCTTCGGACCCCTCAGGTCTTCCTTGGTTTTCTTCCTTTTCTTCCTTTTGGTTTTTCCTTTTCGGCTGCTCCTGGTGTACTGTACGATCCGAAGCGATACCGTCTTACTTTTATACGAAAAATCAAGAAAGAGAGTCACCTACGATAGGGAGATAAAATCATGTCTTAATTCGCGGAATTAATCGGCCTGTGATTGGTTGATTACGTCATACGGTCATTTCCGGGTGAATTTTCATTATCCCGCTATCGTTATGTGACCTATATTACATACATCCGATTAATTACTGACTTAAAACTATTACAAATAGTTAACTATGTACGTTCATTAGTTATAAAAACAAACGATAACAAGTTCACTAACCCTTACGACTTGGCTTACAATAGATAGGAAAGCGGCCGGAATGAATACAATGGATGGTTTATGGCCCTTCGCCCGCTCGCAGGCCTTTGTCTACCTGTGACTGCCTTATGATTCTTATCTAACTACATAGGTGACTAGGCTAATGATCTACAATATCTACAAATATTGTTATGATGTAACTTTAACAGGTTACGAATTAATTAGTGAAACGTGTATGTTTCTAAGTGAAAATTACGCTGTATCGGAGCGCTGAGCTCGAATTTGGCCGACCAATGAGAAGCGATCAGTCTGTCCCTTTCATATTGAGACTTCCTTGTCTTGATCCGCCCTTCTTTGGTTAACCAATGACAGAGTCTACATTATTTTACCAAGTTTATAGTGATTACTTGGGAATCTACTTAGGAATTGGGAAATAAGTTTAACCATGTTTTTTCCTAACTTACTGGGTGACCTAAAACTTATTACGAACCTACAACTTAAATAACGAATATTTCGAATACTTATGACTACTGACAATCTAATCGCGGTTTTCCCTACCTATCAATAAAATCTTTATTGAGAATACAGTCTTAATCGAATTTGATCTTATATCTAACTTATAATTATCCGCGTCTTGTCGTAGCGTCGCTAACACTGCATGTCGCGCAAAAGTGCGTGTTTACGCAGCACGACCTTTTATTAAGGGTTTTTTAAAGAAAACTCAAAAATGGCTCAACCGATGATGTTCAAAATATTGTTTTTTTACTCTGTTATACGGCTAATCTCCCGATATGTTTTCATATTTTTTCTGAACTTTGGTTCTAAAGTTATAGAGAGATAAACATTATTTTGGCCTTTCGAAACGGTTTTTTTCCCAAAATATTCAATTTATCCAAAAATGTTCTTAGCAACATTCCAGTTATTTTTAAAGACCCATGTAATGATGTGCAACTCGTTGGTCGTTTCTGAAAATATTTTTGTGACAATTAGTTACATGTATGGGGTGCCCCTCTTAAAAATAAATTTCTTACAATTTTGACTACTTAATCCAGTAGCGGCTTACAAAATACACCTATATTTCAAATTTATATGCCCCTTTCAGCACTCTAAATAGTTTATATCCACCAATTTGGGTATAAACGAGTAAATACGGGTATATTGAGTAAATACTGAGTATTTACCCGTGAGTATTTACTCACTACCCATCTCTATACGTGAGTGACCTGCTTAAATATATTTAATAAGTCTGTCTTACGGCACTTTATTTATAAAAAAAATTTTAGACTATTTTTACGATAGACACTTACATATTTATAGCACGTGTAGGCACGCAGCTCAACCGTGAACCGCAAATTGCGAGGCGACACAACTTTTAATTAAATATCTACTAATTCTATTCGTAAGGAAATTTACAGCGAGATTAGGGATGGGACGTGGAACACGTTTTATGCCGTGAAACAAATAAGGCTTCGACTTAATTGTTAACCCGCACGAAGCGCCTGCTTGTCACCTCAGCTTTTGTTTTAAGAAATAAGAGCAAATTTATTGCAGCTGAACACTCTCTTAAAAAAGGGGTTGACAAGACTCGGTTTTACGAAAATTTACACATTGTTTAATTAAGTCAAGTTTTTGGAGCGTGAAATAAGTCCTAATAAGGCTCTGTAAAAGAACTTGTCACTAACATGTTTAATTTGTTTAATGTTTGGGTTTTATCTAGAAAGGGATCGAGTAACATATTTACAAGTAACGAGAGAAAAGTAACAAATAAAAAAAAACAAGATTTTGCCTAGTAACTAAATTCAAAAAGAGCTGATTGTCTACCGCGAACACCCAAGTTGGCAAAATTAATTGGAGTAAAAGAGAAAAATGCCCGCAATTTGCGAACTTCGGTGTTTGCGTTAGGCTCTCTGATTCGACTCAATATTCTAAAAGCCGGGACAAAGACCTTAGTTACCTCACTGACAAGCTTTACAAGATATGTGGTCCTCCGCTGTTTGTATTTAACCTTAAGACTTTAACATCTATCGACATCGAACCGACTCATCCCTTCCCTATCCCACATCCACATGTGCACGCAGAGCGTTTAAGAATTAATTCATATTTCGCTCGTATTAATGAAGTCTTGTCGTAACTCGCAACGTAAACAACATTATAATTATGCATGACTTCTGTACAAAACGGCGCTAAATATAACCTTAGCATAGTTTTTAATTTGGTCATGAAGATATTATAATCATTATAAAATATTTAAAGTCCCAGTAAGAACTTTGCCTTCTCGTACTTATGATTATTTTAACCAATTCTATATCTAATATGGTACGGACTACGCAGTTTATACCTACATATGTATGCGATCGCGATGCAATGGCATTTAAATCTGTCTCCTTAGGCCAATTCGCACATTCAAACTAGACTCTTGTGCGCACCAATAAGCTCTCGAATCGTGTCAAGAGCATAATATATCATGTCAATAAAAATTGAGGTTTTTTAATCTTTTTACGTTTCTCAATATAGAGGCTGATTATGTTTTAACAATTTGACATGGGTTTCATCTTATTTTGATCAGTAAGTACCTTAAGTCAGCATGCGCCGGTGCACCAATCAGCTGACGCTGATTGGTCCTTACGAAATGCAATCAGTTGTCGTCTCATCAGGCATCTTGCTCATTTTTATTGGTGCGCGTAAGATGCTTGATGACATGGCTCAAGGACGTAAGATGCTTGATCCATCTTACGCGTACCAATAAAAATGAGCAACTGCCGTATTCGAACTTCAAGATATTCACAATAGACGACACGTACTAGATCCATTCTAGATACGTTATAGTTTAGATATCAACTAGTTCTCTTTTGCAGCGCAATTCGGGCAACCAATGTGATGTGAATTGGATCTCTAAGTCATATCCTGTGGAAATCGTTCAACAGTATCTCCAGAATCGCGCAAATGTCAAATTTGACAGGTTAGATCTTAAACATATCGTTATCGTATCTTAGTGATGTCTAAAAGATGTCTAATAGATGTCTATTTCAAAATCAGAATCGGGCCCCAAGATGCCTGATAAATACGATTTTTGCTGCGTAGTAGATAGTAAAAGCCAGCTACGGGCTACAGCGTAGCACGTGTAGCGTAGCGTCGCGTCGCGATGCGCGATGCTTAGCTTATAGCCTAAGCAAATTAGAAAAATCTGCGGAAATAATTCGTGTAGTTTTGAAAATTGGTACAGGTATACCTTGTGGTGTCCAGATAAACATACTAAAAGTCCTCGAGGGTAGGGGGTGTGCTGAGGGTGTAGGGGGGGGGGGGGGGGTTGAAGGTACATTTTTTCATATTTTTGCTCATATCTCGAATATCTGTACGAATAGCATTATAATTACTTCAGGCAAAAGTATAACCATAAAATTTACTACAAATTTGATTATGTTTATTTTTACTCTACAATGAATACTTTAGGAGCTACAGGCTGTTAAAGTTAAATAAGAGATAAAAAATAGACGATTTAAGAAAACGTCGTTTTTATATTATTGTTCATCATAAATAAAAATTTTAGTTAAGAGTATGCAAGATAAGCGACCTGCTGATAAAATATAAAAAAACAGGCCATGAGCATGTCGGGCCAGGCTCAATGTACGGTTCCGTAGTTACCCGTCTGTCAAAATAGACCATTTGCCAAAACTCAAAAACAGCTATACCGATTAGGTTCGCTATATTTTTCCTTGAAAGTCTTTACTAAGTTATGTTTTCACGATTTTTTAAAAAAAATTTGGACCCATGGTTCAAAAGTTAGGGGAACTAAAGAGTAAAACACAAGTTTTTTTCTTTCAGATCGATTATTTCCGAAAATATTAGGTTGATCAAAAAATGGTTCTTAAAGACCCTTATCGTTTTAAAAGACCTATCCAACGACACCCCACACTATAGGGTGGAAGCAAAAAAAAATCATCCCCAGTTTAATGTAGGGCAGCCACCATAAAAAAAAAAATTTTTCTAGTTTTTATTATTAAATTTGACACGAATATATAAATCAGTTACGCTGACAAAGTCGTAAAATATAAACTAGAAAAAATATTTTTTTAGGGTGGCTCCCCTACATTAAAGTGGGGATGAAATTTTTTTTCGCGTCAACCCTATAGTGTGGGGTGTCGTTGAATAGGGCTTTTAAAATGAATAAGGGTCTTCAAGTACCATCTTTTGATCAACCTAATATTTTCGGAAATAATCGATCTGAAAGAAAAAAAGTTGTGTTTTCCCTTTAGTTCCCCTAACTTTTGAACCATGGGTCTAAAAAATATGAAAAAAATCGTGAAAGTAAAGCTTAGTAAAGACTTTCAAGGAAAAATATAGCGAACTTAATCGGTCTAGCAGTTTTTGAGTTTTTGCAAATAGTCTATTTTGACGGACGGGTAACTACACCGAGCATGGCCCGACATGCTCTTGGCGCAAAAATATGAAAAAAGGTACCTTCATCCCCTCACCCCCACTACAAGGTATGCCTGTACAAATTTTCAAAACTACACGAATTATTTCCGCAGATTGCCCAAATTCGGCTTAATTTGACGTGGCTATTAGCACGATATCTGATGTGTTATACGCTATAAGGACTTTATTCGGATTTGAAAGTCTAATATTGAGACCGATTCAAACAGGCGAATTCGAACGTACACTGACATCAGAATGATATCTGAATGATGTAATTTGATTATCAAAAAATAAATTATATTATTGTTTAATGCTATACAATATATTATTGCATGAAAAGCTCCACTCTACAATCCCGGCGATTGAACTTTACTTGAAAAGGTCATAATACATCTCAATGTGATACGGCAGCTAGTATGTCATAAATTTTGCGATGTCACGAATTGTCAACAAACACTTTTGCCCCGTCTGCGGTTGCACGTGAACCGTGCTAGCACGCACCGGCGCGAGGCACGTCGTATGTTTGTCGTCGCGGTCCATATGCGCCGCAAACAGATATGTTTTATTGCAGCCCTAGTTTACTTGTTTCGCAGTAACGGTTGGGTCGACACTGATATAAGTTTTAATCGTTTTCGCTACCAGGAGGTCATTTGTTATTTTTAGTCAAGGTTGCGCTGTTAGCAACTGGCTATTTGGTGTAGGTAGCCAAGATCGGAATGTAATAAAAATTACACAGTGGCAAATATCTATATAAATAAGAAATTTCATGAAACAAAATGTAATTCTATATTAAAAGCACTATTAAACTTAGGTATACATTTTATTCATATAATCCAGTCAACTCGACTACCGATTGCAGATGATAATTATAACGAATAGAGTCACATAAGGCCGACTTAAAAATGTTGAATCTATAACAAAAATTGTTAATGTGTGAAGTGGGTACCTAACTGGTTAACCAGACAATTAGACTAATATACAGACAGACAATAAGCCAGATGTTTTTACAATTCTATCTTACTTCCAAGTTAATTATTCCCAGTAGGGTATGGTTATGCTATGTACTTTTTTTTATTCATAGTTCCAAATCAACACTCGCTTGAACAATTAAACTGCCAAGTAAACTATGAGTTGGACTGAGCAAACAAGTCCAAAATGTTTTTACATTACCACCAACTGGCACGCTCCAGGGCAAAGTTTGCGTGTGAAATGATTTTGTTTTTTCCGTCGAGAAAGCCACTGAACATCGCTCGCATCTCATTAGTAGTTTCAACAACCATAGTTCTATTTGATACCGAGTTGATAGTTTTATTTTTGAAAGTGGATCTTTGTGAACCAACATCAGCGTAACGGGCTTGTAGAAATTGGAGTTTTGAAACAAACTCACTGATGGAATATTTTTTCCTCGCCTCACGAAATAAATTCATTGTTCCTTTCGTAGGTAGTTGGTTTTCTTGTTAATTTATTTTTAACTTTTCGTGAAAACGGAGCCGAGCTGATCTCTTATGGATTACAAGGTATTAATTAAGTAGGTATAAATTATTAACTGACCTGGCGCGATCCCTAATTTAATATTATAACCTCCAAATCTAACGTTTAGTTAATTTCATTTTTATGTGTATTGTTTTTTTGTCTTTACTTTGATTTTGTAGTTTCACATTGCCTTGGTTTTATACTGTAATGCTGTGTTACTTATTTGATCAATAAATAAACAAATAATAAATAAATAAAATAAATGCAAAAGTAACTCTGCCAGTCTATTACCACGGTTTAGATTAATTTTGGTATAGAGAAAGGTATGTAGTTCGAGTCTCGGGGAAAGACAAAGAATAGTTTATTATTACAGAAATCTACGCAAACGAAGTCGCGGGCAGAAGCAAGTTTCCCAAAAGCGAACAAAAATCTACGAGCTGTGACGCATCTGACTTTTTATATTTTTACGAGTGCGTCGTGACAGTATCTCGTGGGTGCATTCTGTCGCCTTATCTACAGTTCGAGCAATTACTAAATCTAAAAGCAAGTGCAAAGATATTTTGTTATTTAACAAAAATCCAGCTAAGTAAGTAAGTTTTTATTTTTAATTGGCAAGTGCAATCACTAACAAACGCCACTGTTAGCTTGATTGCAGAAGCATAGGGCCGTCTATCGGCTTGGCGTTGATAGTGTGCGCGTGCGCTCCTCTCGCCGAGCCGTCGCGAGGCGCCGCATACTGATCCGGATCGCATAGAGTACTGCTGGATATGAGTACAAACAAACACATTCAATAATTTGCCCATTTAGTACGAATCTATTCTTAACCCCTTATTAAACCTCGACGTTAAGCCTCTTAATCTTTGCATATTCAATAGAACTTTATCTGAAAATATGAAAAAAAGAACTACCAGTCCTACAAATTAGAAATGGGGTAAATTCGAATGTTTATATTTATTCTTAGCTACCTGAAAGAATGATTGATTTGTAACCATTTTTTTATTTGGATATATTAAAGGAACCACTTAACAACATTTTTTGTGGTCTCTAATAATTTGATCACAACAAACATCAATGAAAAATATAATTAATAGATAAGCAAGTAAATTAAATTAAAACTAAAGTTTAGACTAAACTTTTCACACTAAACAACAATAAAAAAAAAAAATGAATTATCTTTATATTAATGGATAAAGGTGTATCACTTTACATCATTATAGTATTTGGAGATCTAACAAAATTACCCGTAGGCATTTTATTTGTCTAAGCTTGCTGTCTCTGAAAATTTCGTATTCTACGGACAAATCGAAAGCTTTCGCCTTGTGTTCTAAAGCCGGGTCTAATGCAAGACACGTCCAACTCGAATTTACAAGCAATTCATTCGATATTGGATTATTAGGCACTGATCTTTTTAAAATTTCCGACTTGGACGCTTTTTCCGTCCAGCTGCCTGTCCCCAATTTCCCCGCGAAATGGGAAAGTAATGTAAATTGATCGGATTACGTGGACAGAAAATATAATTCATGCCCTTTATGATCGACTGAAGTACCTTTTGCTTTAGTGTGTTTCAAACCATAAACGAATATTCAGTAGGTGTACCTTTTTATTCCGTGGGGCATCTCTACATATACTAAGTAGATGATCACCATTATATACACACAACACACCACCGCCTTAAAAACCTTTACATCTGCCAATGGACAGCATAGCGTAGTTTCAAGGACACGGAACAATACTATGATGATTGAATGATTTTTTTTATTTGATTGGATGATTGGTAGATTAATACCAATCATCGAGTGTACTACCTACTTGAATGCATTCTTGAGGTTAGGTCGCCCCAAAGTGGACCCAAAGTTCCCTACAACGCTGGAAGCCACTGGCAAGTAATGTCAAAATGAGATGAAATTTACTTCAATTATAGTTCCTTAGTGAACCTATAGATACACATAGCAGGTATACGAGTAATAGACGAAAGTAAAAATAAAATAATTACCAAACCTACATCTTAATTATTAATAGCTTTTAAAATATAGGTACATTTGAAAGGGGCAGCGGTGGACCCGCGACCGAGCCTTGTTCATGAGGAACAAAAAGCAAACTTCCCCGTATCCGGAGCACCCGGAAGTTCATCAAAGTTTTCTTCTTACATTCATTTCCATTTTTCAAAAGGAACAAGGTTAAGTAAGTGCTGCTTAAGTTACGGAGTGGTGGCGAAGTAACACAATACTAATTATTTACTGTTAGGGCCACTAGCACCATTGACTAACCCGGGGTTAACCGGTTAAACCTGGAGTTACCATGGTTACCAGTACAATTTGACATTGGGTTAACGGTTTAAGTGGCTAACCCCGGGCCAGGGACCGGAACCGGTTACCTTAACCGGGGTTTTGACATTGGAAATGTCTTTTCGTTCGCTCCAGTATACGGTCCGATTTCACGAAAAAGTGCGATCCCCTTATATCTCGGAAAGTTGTGAAGATATGATATTAAAAAATAGGCTCACAAGACGCATAATCACGAGAGCTGTAAGGTGCAAAAATAATTATTTGAGAAAGTCGAAAATAAAAAAAGTTATGGTCGAAATAGTGAAAATAAAATTAAATTTTTTCCGAATTTTTGATTTTGGTGCTCGATAATTTGGAAACGAAGAATGATATCAAAAATTTGAGAAAAACGGCTCTGGACAATTTAGTCAGCTACAATTTGAGTCTAAAACAAAGACGATCGGGTTAAGGGTTTGCCCTGTAGCCTAACCTTAAAATAGTCAAAAAGTCAGAACGACATTTTTCACAGGACATTTATGACTTCATGTTTCGCAGAGTTCGTTATCGGTGTTTGTTGTGAAAAAAGAGGGAGAGGGAGAGGGAGAGGGAGAGGGAGAGGGAGAGGGAGAGGGAGAGGGAGAGGGAGAGGGAGAGGGAGAGGGAGAGGGAGAGGGAGAGGGAGAGGGAGAGGGAGAGGGAGAGGGAGAGGGAGAGGGAGAGGGAGAGGGAGAGGGAGAGGGAGAGGGAGAGGGAGAGGGAGAGGGAGAGGGAGAGGGAGAGGGAGAGGGAGAGGGAGAGGGAGAGGGAGAGGGAGAGGGAGAGGGAGAGGGAGAGGGAGAGGGAGAGGGAGAGGGAGAGGGAGAGGGAGAGGGAGAGGGAGAGGGAGAGGGAGAGGGAGAGGGAGAGGGAGAGGGAGAGGGAGAGGGAGAGGGAGAGGGAGAGGGAGAGGGAGAGGGAGAGGGAGAGGGAGAGGGAGAGGGAGAGGGAGAGGGAGAGGGAGAGGGAGAGGGAGAGGGAGAGGGAGAGGGAGAGGGAGAGGGAGAGGGAGAGGGAGAGGGAGAGGGAGAGGGAGAGGGAGAGGGAGAGGGAGAGGGAGAGGGAGAGGGAGAGGGAGAGGGAGAGGGAGAGGGAGAGGGAGAGGGAGAGGGAGAGGGAGAGGGAGAGGGAGAGGGAGAGGGAGAGGGAGAGGGAGAGGGAGAGGGAGAGGGAGAGGGAGAGGGAGAGGGAGAGGGAGAGGGAGAGGGAGAGGGAGAGGGAGAGGGAGAGGGAGAGGGAGAGGGAGAGGGAGAGGGAGAGGGAGAGGGAGAGGGAGAGGGAGAGGGAGAGGGAGAGGGAGAGGGAGAGGGAGAGGGAGAGGGAGAGGGAGAGGGAGAGGGAGAGGGAGAGGGAGAGGGAGAGGGAGAGGGAGAGGGAGAGGGAGAGGGAGAGGGAGAGGGAGAGGGAGAGGGAGAGGGAGAGGGAGAGGGAGAGGGAGAGGGAGAGGGAGAGGGAGAGGGAGAGGGAGAGGGAGAGGGAGAGGGAGAGGGAGAGGGAGAGGGAGAGGGAGAGGGAGAGGGAGAGGGAGAGGGAGAGGGAGAGGGAGAGGGAGAGGGAGAGGGAGAGGGAGAGGGAGAGGGAGAGGGAGAGGGAGAGGGAGAGGGAGAGGGAGAGGGAGAGGGAGAGGGAGAGGGAGAGGGAGAGGGAGAGGGAGAGGGAGGGGAGAGGGAGAGGGAGAGGGAGAGGGAGAGGGAGAGGGAGAGGGAGAGGGAGAGGGAGAGGGAGAGGGAGAGGGAGAGGGAGAGGGAGAGGGAGAGGGAGAGGGAGAGGGAGAAACATAAAAAAGAAAGGTTTGGTGCAACATAGGCACACGCTGTTTTGGACACCCGATTCGTCATGATGAGCATTACCCAAGATAGCTGATGCTGAACCCTGGTAGTACCTATTGGAACTCAGGTTTGGTGCAACATAGACAAACGCTGTTATGGTCATCTCTCGTCGCCTCAAACTGCTGTCAAGAAAATTTCATATCTTGCAGCAAATGGGCCACTGCCGATCACCACTTCTCGAGTTGACTACGGATTTGCCGTGTAATAATTTTCTTGTACTTTGAACATTAATATATCCTGCTTATTCATCGATGAAATACTTATGCGCCACGGCGACAATTATTCAAACTTGGATACGCGTGTGGAAATTTTGCAATTTGTTTGTTCACATGCGTTATGTCCAGGATACTTGTGTTAGTCTAAGAATAAAATAATTATCATTCAACGTTGTAGTTTTATTTTGTAACTTTTTCCTTATCCAGACTTTCTCGTCGCTCAGCGACAATATTTTTTCGAATTCCGTAGATTCATTTCCAATGTGCTCGATAGTCGTGTGAGGCACGAAATCTGTGAATTTTTCATAGGGTTATTTTAAAAGTGGTTATTAAAACCCCTACCATAACGGTAACCGTCTGATAAGGTAACACTTTGATTCGGTAACCGTATCAGATCGAGTTAACCTCGGTTACCGGTAACCGAAATAAAAACCCAGTCGATTCAGTTACCTCATAATACGGTTTTGAACCAGTTCAAACGATTGTAATCTTTACGCACACTTAAATTGAACTTATTATTGAATAACCGTGGTTGGCATGGGCGGTCTATTAAGTCTCCAGCACAAACATGTTTTTTTGTCGGTAACTTCGCTTATTGTCAATTCAAACAATATTGTACTTTGAGTCCTTAAGCTAAAATTGAAAACATTATTGAGCGATTACAGTATTACTTTGGAGCGACAGCCGCAGCGCGGCCATTCCTTTGTTTATCTTTATACCTGTGTGTTCTTATTGTTTTTGTTCATTTCGGAGCAATTCTAGTTTGGAATTTTTAGAAAAGGGCTTGCTGCAAGTAAACACCATCCTATCCTAGCAATATCTGCTATTATTTAGTTATATTTTTAATGCTACTTAGATATTATTTTTCTATTTTCGGGTTCAAACTTGGTATGTACATACAGAGTAAAGACTGATTTAAGGAAATATTTTAACCTAACTAGTAATTTTACTGGTAGGTATAGTTTATCTTTAGATAGAGTGATTAAATAAATCACTTTGTGATAAAGATACATGCGTTAGCGGATTATGGTAGTGTGGTAGATATTTAACCATTGTTGACAAATGACATAATAGGTAGTTATTATGGGCTTATTTTATAATAAGCAACTACTTTTAAACGTTTTCAGATGCGGTGAGTTGTGTCAGCTAAAAGTCGTAATTTACCTTGTTTTGCTTAATGCAGCGAGCAGAATATATATATATTATCTATAGCAGTGATAACCTTATTTTAATACTTCAAATCTTTCATTAATACCAGAATTCATTATATTTATTGAGTATCTGTAACATTGGTACCTAGGTGAAATAATTTTGATTAAATTAAATAGATACATACTTAGTAAGCAGTGTTGGGCATTCAAGAATAAAATCATTATTTGAATAAGAATTCCTAAGAATAAAATCATGTTGATTTTATTTCCGTCAAAATTATTCCAATAATTTTGATCGGAAATAATAAACGTATGTGAACAAATTTAATAAGAATAATCTCATTGTTAATCAAGTAAATGTAATCATGATTTTATATTCTTAATAATATTCCTGGATTAAAATGCAGTCTGGGTGCCGTATAGATAGAAGTAAATAATAATAGTTTCTTGTCTAATTTATACCTAATTTTATTACTTTAATTTACTGCCGCATAGTCTTTGTATTGGTCGATACCCGTATTGCTTTTAATGTGATAACTAAATCATCAGGTACAATTCAGCTGATCTGACCGGATGGTGGATAGCGAAACACTTCAATGGCTCACTGTGCCTAATTTAATGTAAAAAATAAAATACCGGCCAAGTGCGAGTCGGACTCGCGCAGGAAGGGTTCTGTACCATTGCGCAAAAACAGCAAAGAAATCACGTTTGTTGTATGGGAGCCCAACTTATATATTTATAATATTCTGTTTTTAGTATTTGTTGTAATAGCGGCAACAGCAATACATAATCTGTGAAAATGTCAACTGCCTAGCTATCACGGTTCATGAGATACAGCCTAGTGACAGACAGACGGACAGCCGAGTCTTAGTAATAGGAATAATAGGATCCCGTTTTTACCCTTTGGGTACGGAACCCTAAAAAAGGTGTTTTTAAAGGTATGATAAGGAATAGCTCGATATGGTGTATTCCTATTTCTCTCCGCCGGGCACAGATGGGAATAGGCATGTAGTTAGTTAGTTAGTTGTGTGTGATAGGGATGTAGTTTCAGTGTCCGAGTTACTACCGAAACTCATTGTGTTTTTAAAAGTTCAGCTGATATTTAAAATTTGCATTCATTATCAGACGGAAATCAATAGGTATTAATATCGTTTCACACACCGCCTACCGCACGTGTCTCAAATCAAATGCTGTCAAAAAATTCACCACGCCACGACTAAATCTTATTGTTATTGCCAATGAGTAATAAATGACGGTCTCAAGTGGAAACACGCCAAATAATACAATACAATAATTCATGCTGCGATCTGCGACTTTCTGCAAATCTAGTGATAAGCGTAGGACTCTTTTCTTACCTGCTGTAATTTGCTATCTCATTCACTTTCCGTATGTGTGAAAGAGATAGCATACGTAAGACCTCAAGGCTGATAAGAATAATAAACAAAATACATACTTAATTGGCAAAGGAATATACATTGAACCATCATAATTATAATTTCGCAGTTTACTTTTTATGTAGCTTCATTATCAAAATCAAATTATCATCACCGTTTCGAAAGCTCCTAAAAAAATGTACCTACCTATCTATCACAATCACAACTTTTACGCTAAAAAAAATTCAAATCAATCCGACCATTGAAAAGAGGAGTGAAATTTATTTTACAAATTATATACATTGTACTACAAAAGTTAACTTAATTCAGAATAACATTCTAATTGAATATAATGCAGAAAGTCGCAGGTCGCAGTATGAATAACTCTGTCACTGAAACCACATACTAAACAATACATGAAATGAATGAAATGAACGAAATAAACACAATAAATACAATAAACAAAATAATCAAAATAAATAAATAATATTAATCATATAAATAACATTAATAAAATGAATATTATTAATAAAATAAATTACATTAATAAAATGAATATCATTGATAAAATAAATAACATTTATAAAATAAATATTATTAATAAAATAAATAACATTAATGAAATAAATGAATTATAGTAAATAAATAAACAAAAAAGTAAAAACAACAAAATTAAGAAAGTTAACAATTAATAAAACAACTATTTTTTTTAGTATTTTACTGACGGTACATCACTAAATACGGATGTTGCAAACGTATAAGCAACCGATAATAAAGGTTACCATAACCGAATAAAAACCTGTTAAAAACCCCTAACAAAAACCCTATCGCGATGGGGTTTTGAATTAACTCGGTTAAAGGTTAAGGTTACCGTTTCAATAAGCTTACCATTACAATCAGGTAACAGTATGATAGGGTTACCGAATAATACGGTAACCGAATCGATTGGGTTACCGAATGGATAGGATTAAGCGTAAAGAGGGGTTTTCCGGTCCTTGCCCCGGCTAGTGGACAGGTGCAAATGGGCCCTGAAGTACTGCCAACAGTCAGTTCAAAATAAATGTAGTCTGTGGTTCAAACTATGTATCTTCACATTTTTAAAATTGATACGAGTAAGTATATAGTGAAAATAAAAAAAAATTGGTAAGGGCTTTCCAATAAAATAATTGCACTAGCAGATTAATCTATACCACGTATCTGTTTCCACTGTTGGATGCCTAAAAAGATAACATTGGCAACAGCGTGTGTAGAAGCACTTGAACAGCAACACTGCCGTTACAATCCGGATATTACCTTTTGCCGTACGTATTGATATATGTAATCCACGTTCGCATAGAGTCAGGTCATTAAATTACATTCGAATTTAATTTCTAATTCAAACCTTATATAAATTTAATGCTAATTATACCTTTATTAATATATACCTTTACTGTCTAGTCTAAAAATATAGTCATTTTTGTAAATAAAAACCGGCCAAGTGCGAATCGGACTCGCGTTCCAAGGGTTCCGTATATTACACAATTTTTAACAATCAGTGCCGGATTAAGATATGTTGATGCCCTAAGGATTTCTAGGTGCCCCCTCTCCCTCGGGTCATCAAGATTACATTGATTTTTTGGTAAATTGAGAGAAGTTCATTGCCGCGTTACAGCTGAGAATGGAAATCAGTCACATCATTTTATCACGAAAATTGACAGTGCCTCAGCAGTAATGTTACAACAGAGTACCTAATGCTGTTGCCGTCGCCACCCGAATGTCACCTTTATCATAGCTTAGAAAGTAATAGAAACGCGAGCGAAGCGAGCGCGGAAATTTTTCGATATAAAAACGCAATATGATAGACAGTTGTAAATTTTTACTTTTAGTATGGAAATCAGTCACATCATTTTATCACGGAAGTTGACAGTACTGCAGCAGTAACGTTGCAACAGAGTAATGTTGCTGCAGTCGCCACCCGAATGTCACCTTTATCATACCTTATAAAGTTATTGAAAACGCGAGCGAAGCGAGCGCGAAAATTTTTCGATAAACAAACGTAATTTTACTTTTAGTCCCAACCAGGCGCGCATCCAGGATTTCATACAGAGAAGGGATGGGACAGTTTTCTATCAGCCTAGCTTTGCATAGGGCTCGATATTTCTTAGGCTTCGATATTCGAGGTTGTTTTCATGCATAAAATATGCAAGAAAGCAGAGCTTGGAATTGAATTGGCGAAGTGTGAGAAAGGCAGTAGGCCTAGCTGCGAAAGAGGAAAGCTTGGATTTGGATCCACGCCCAAGTGTAATTAAGGCAGAAGGCCTCGCATAAGACCTAACGCCGAACCGCAAAAGAGTGGGTTGAAATCGAATCTATGCATGTAATCACGACTTTTCTACTGCGACCGATTGTTTCCCAAAGAATTACGCGCCATTATTTTTGCAAATTAGCTTTTGGACAGCTAAAAAAAATCGTGTGGTAAAAACGATGTGTCTGTCCCTAATTTTAAAATTTGTTCACTTTTTTCAACCTGGCATTTTGGTGCCCCTCCTGAACGTGGTGCCCTAAGCACGTGCTTGTTTTGCTTATTGGTTACAAAGTCTTTATTAATTCAACCATTAAAGTCGACGAGTACAAAAAACTTTAAGCTAGCTCTCAATTTAACATTTTTTTTAAACATTATTTTTAATTTGACCTTACAATTACTCGTAAGTAGGTAAGACCGTTAAATATTTAAAATGATTATCTTATCAGAAAATTATCACCAATTACTCTAAGAAAACTACTACTCTAAGTAATCCGGCACTGTTAACAATGTATTTTTTACGTGAAACGTGAGTGAAATCTCTTTAAAAAATCCGTAGGGGTCGGATTAAAAACTGTAATTAAGTCCGACTCACGCTTGACTGTACATTTCTAATAGGTTTTCCTGTCATCTATAGGTATAGACCTATTTTGTGTATTTTTTTCAAAATTTTAGACCTAGTAGTTTCGGAGATAAGGGGGGGAATGGTCATTTTTTGCCTATTTTCTTGAATAACTTCTAAACTGTTGATTAGAAAATTATAAAAAAAAATTAATTGAAATCCTTACAATAAGCTCTTTCATTTGATATGTAACATGATATAGTTTGAAAAAAATTTTTTTTTTCATTTTTTCATTTACCCCCCAAAAGTGGCCCCCATGTTTAAAATTCATTTGTTTACGTTACATGTCCGTATTCGGGTCACAAACTTTCATATGTGTACCAAATTTCAACTTGATTGGTCCAGTAGTTCCGGAGAAAATCGGCTGTGACAGACGGACAGACAGACAGACAGACAGACAGACAGACGCACGAGTGATCCTATAAGGGTTCCGTTTTTTCCTTTTGAGGTACGGAACCCTAAAAAGGCTAAAAGTTTTATAAAAGATTAAGTAACTTTGAAAATGAATTCCGTGGTAGCAAAATTTAGGATAAAATTACTTACTTAAGCATTTTGCTTTCAGTAAATATTTATATCTCGGTATCAAGAAAGCTTATCAGGTAATCTTCCGAGTCAATGGGGGACACTCATTACCGTATCTTTTAGAAGTTAAGGTTCCTCCGAAGATGTAATAAAGAACGTTCTAGATGAGCGTATCTACGAAAATTATATTACGAAGTAAGGTCAATAAAAATAACTGCTCAAAACCCATCGTGTATTCATCGTTGTCTATATCTGATTAATCGTTACAGAGGTAGGTAATTTGCTTGACCTAGTTCACCTAAAAATAAAAGCACTAGTCAGATTAGATACCGAATAACTGGGAGAAATAAAACCTATATATACCTATTTATACCTACGATAAGCCGTGGCTGATAAACCATACTATTATTACGTACTTATATTATTATATATCTGAGGACCCGTCTCCTGCCTCCACCAAGTTGAGCAAAAAAGACGCTGGAAATATGCCTAACACAAAATATATACCTACAACTTCTCTTATACCTATGCCAACAACATAACATAATTTGTTATACGAATAAAACACAAAAAACTTACAACATACGATTCATAGAGAGATAGAGAGAAATATTTGAAATTGAAATCGATATTCACTTCTTTTGGTAGGTACCTAAAATATTTATAGATATTAATCCTAATTTTAGGTGTCAACTTACCTTCCAGAAGCGTACATTTCTTTGTGTACTTAATTCTTAGGCCAAAGGGCGTTAACTTGAGGGCCGCCAGCGAGTAGGTACTTAACTTTAATAACGTTTTGAGTTGTGGTAATCGTTAACAGGAAGTACTGTAGCGTTATTGCCAAGGGTTATCACAGTTGAAAAAAAACCGTGTGCAAGTATGTAAATTATAATTATTATATTCTCTTAGCATTATATAGGATGATAGGTACCTTACTAAAGTAAGTAGTATTGATTTATATCCAATAAATAGAAAGCATACATTTTATACAAAGAAAAGCCAATGACCTTAATCTGAGATTCAGCTGCATTACTATAAACTACAGCGTAACAAACTTAGTACTTAATTATGTAGGTACCTATAATTAATTAATTAATTATGTAGGATCGTAGAACCAAAATGTAGTTACAGAGTGGATTTTTAAATGAGGTTCTGAATACAGCTATTTCTCAATGAACAATACTTGGCATATTCTGAATTTAGAAAAAATATACAGACAGCGACAAAATCGTCAATTTTGTCAAAACAATCTCTTGATGCCTGCCTGATGAATCGATCCCATTTCCATATAGGATCAACACTCAAAAATTTCAAGAATCGTTAATTAAAAACTTAGACCTCCTGAGACCATTTTGGGATTGCAGGTAGCTGGCCTCAGTACCCCCTTTAAAAATCCAAAAAGGCAAAGACACCTTTACAAATTTGACACCACGACGTCGGTGAGACTAGGGCAAACCCTCTAGGGCAAACAATCTGTTGTATTGTTTTACTGAAGGAAAAAAGTATTTCTTAGTTCTCTTTTTAAAGGAAAAAAATGCTTGTATTTCTAATGTTACCAGATTTACATGCGAAGTTATTAATTGACCGAAGCGAAGCGAAGGTCTACGTTTTGACTCGGGCATTTTGCTTTCGTATGTCCGGATGTTCTCCTCTATAAGTCGCAATTCTTAACCGATTCTCGTGAAATTTTGTGACCGAATTTTATGACTAAATATTTTTTTTTTGTCAATCCGGTTTTTGGAAATTTTTAAAAATGGCGGAGTCGCAATACCTGGCGCCTAAACAAATAGTCGTATCGATATCATAAGAGTTTTTTCTTTTTGAGACATGTTTACAGAGTTAATAGCAAAAAATTCAGAAAAAATTTATCGCTTGTTTAGGCGGTATTTAGATATTTAGTTTTGTATTTCCGGATGTTCTCCTCTACAGGTCGCAATTCTTAACCGATTCTCATGAAATTTTGTGACCAGATTCTATGACTAAATAAAAATTTTTTGTCAATCCGGTTTTTGGAAATTTTTAAAAATGGCGGGGTCATGATACCTGTCGCCTAAACAAATAGTCGTATCGATATCATAAGAGTTTTTTCTTTTTGATATATGTTTATAGATTAAATGGCCAAAAATTCAGAAAATTTGTATCGCTGGTTTCGGCGGTATTTAGATATTTAGTTTTTACTTGAGAATGAGTAGCTAAATTTCGTCAGCTTTAGTAAGAACTATCATGGCGCATTTAGCAAACGTTCGCTTTTTTGTTTGCATAGGGAGGTCCCTGGTTCCATCCCCAGTAATTGTATGCTGCTTCATAACTTTTTGTATTTTTTTATACTTAAATTTCGTATCAATTGTTGTTTTTTATTTTGAAAAAATGAAAAAGATCGTATTTTTTAGGGTTCCGTACCCAAAGGGTAAAACGGGACCCTATTACTAAGACTTCGCTGTCCGTCCGTCCGTCCGTCCGTCCGTCCGTCCGTCTGTCACCAGGCTGTATCTCACGAACCGTGATAGCTAGACAGTTGAAATTTTCACAGATGATGTATTTCTGTTGCCGCTATAACAACAAATACTAAAAACAGAATAAAATAAAGATTTAAATGGGGCTCCCATACAACAAACGTGATTTTTGACCAAAGTTAAGCAACGTCGGGAGTGGTCAGTATTTGGATGGGTGACCGTTTTTTTTTTTGCTTTTTTTTTGTTTTTTTTTTGCATTATGGTACGGAACCCTTCGTGCGCGAGTCCGACTCGCACTTGCCCGGTTTTTATTTATCAAGCGCGGGCTAAGCGTATTCGTTTATTTGCATTGTACATATTATTTTAAGTTTAATTTTAATTTTTGATCTCAATTTTAACTGTATAATTCTAATTTTATTTGACATGTAAATTGGCTTTATGAATAAATGAGTATGAGTATGAGTATTTTTTGCAAGAGATGATGGCTTTTTGCGCTTTAAAGAAAATTTGATTCTTGAATATACGGCGCCACACCTTTGGCCTATGCTCGTCTAGATGGCGACACCATTTTATATTTAACAATTTTTACTCATATCAGTAAAAGAACATGGGACAAAATCATATGGCGTTCTAAAAATAAAAAAAAACCTTTTAGCCATACATATATACATTTATTGATATTTTTTTTTTCATTTTCATTTTAATCCTGTATCGAAAGATGGCAGTAAATTTACTGTGACTACAAAATTTAGTATGATAATAACCCTCTACTACATATAGGGACCGTCCGCGTAGGAGGGTCTGCCATCTTGTGGCCTGAATCGGAAACATGTACATTGCCAAAACAAGTTCTACCATCTACCGTTCTTGTAGGTACGTTTCCTTATGCATATTCTGTCACAGAATTAGAGATGGGTCGCGGGTATTTACCCAATTTACCCACCCAGGTAAATACCCGGTAAATACCCATCTACCCGGTATTTACCCGTATCTACCCAAATGGACGGGTAGATTCATTTCTTGTTGCACATGTCGATTTGTGTTAAAGTGGAGATATAAACCGAGTTAATGGCTGTAATTATTGTGTGTCATTTAAAAAGAAATGGTTTAGTTGCAGTTGCAGTTGTAACTAAGGAATTTTTAGTACAATTTTAATAAATATTAAAAAAGGCCGTCATAAGAGTATTTTTATTAGACTTGAGTAAATTATCGTACTTATACGTTGATAATACACATTCCAACTTCGGTCGGCAGGGGGTGCGGTTGGGGGGAGGGGGGAAAAAGTGAACTTTTTCATATTTCTTGGAATCTGTCATTAATATCGAAAAGTGTTGTATGTACAAACTAAAGTAGACATAATTTTCTACAAAAAAGGTTATATACATTTTTGTCCTAAAACTAACTGTGTTTGACTTATAAGCTTCACAAGTTGGGATACTGCACAATTTTTTTTTATTATCATTCATAAGTATTCTTTATTTTCATCTTTCTAATGTATATTAAAAGCATTTTAAAACATTTCCGGAAGCCAGGGAATGATTTTACACGATTTTCATAATTGGACTGATATGTTAAAATCGAACTTCACCTCATAGCAACCTTTTCGTAATTAGTTTGAACATACATTTTATGTAACATTGTAAAAAAATACTTAAATTAATCTTATTTATACTCACATACCATTAAACACATCAAATTTAGAAGAAAAACGAAAATACCCGCGTATTTACCCGCGGGTAGGTAAATATCGGGTATTTACCGGGTAAATACCCGCTCTCGGGTATTTACCCGGGTAGTTACTCATCTCTACACAGAATAAATAATAGTACTAAGTACAGAAGACTCACTCTCTAACAAAACGCGTCTGTTACGGCGACAGCGCCACGCGCGGCTTATGGCAAACCCCAAAATTGGGGCCGAACGGATGTACTTTTAGCTACCTGTAGCAAAGCGACGAAATCGCGGAGTGAGACACGCCTGGTTCTGTCATCTTGTGGGCTACATCGGAAGCATAAACGTCACATTTACGCCTCACGCCAAAAATCTGACGGCTCCTATGCTGCCCCCTATAGTTCACGCACGTGCCCTATACACTCTATTCTCTTTAGATTAGATATTTAAATTCTTACTCGAGAATAAGTAACCAAATTTCGTCAGCTCATCTAAATGCTATCATAGCGCAGTTGGAAAGACGCTTACAAGCAACGATATGGGATAGGTACCCGGTTCGATCCCCAGTAAATGCAACTTTTTTTATTTATTTTTTGCACTTAAACATCGTATTGCTGATTGATCAAGCGAGCGCGAAGCGCGAGGTAAGCGTATTAGTTTGAGTTTTTGTTTCAACATTTTTTTAGCGGTTTAAGTTCAAGGGCATGGCTGTTCCAGGAGTCAATTTCCACTTACGTTCTAGCATGGGCGGTCACCATCCATAAATCGCAGGGGTTAACATTGCCTAGGGTAGTGGTCGACCTTGGGCTCAGGGAACTAGCTGTAGGTTGCTCGTACGTTGCGCTTTCCCGGGCTCAAAGTCTAACTATCATTATCCTAGAGCCTTTTAATTTGGATCGCCTCGCTAAAATGGCCCATAATTTCCGCAAATAATTTTTTCTTCGAGGCAATTACTCCGTTCTCCTATTTTTCCCAGTGGAATTTCTTCGCTTTATTTTATTTTTCGTGGACATTTTTTCATAAACTAAATTTTCCCTTTCTCAATTTATTCCCTTTTCTTTTTAATCCCAGTAGTTAAAATAACCAGTAGGTTTTTTTTTCACTAACTAAATATTCTCTATCTCCATATTTTCTCTTTTTAGGGTTCCGTACCTAAAGGGTAAAACGGGACCCTATTACTAAGACTTCGCTGTCCGTCCGTCCGTCCGTCCGTCCGTCCGTCCGTCCGTCCGTCCGTCCGTCCGTCCGTCCGTCCGTCTGTCACCAGGCTGTATCTCACGAACCGTGATAGCTAGACAGTTGAAATTTTCACAGATGATGTATTTCTGTTGCCGCTATAACAACAAATACTAAAAACAGAATAAAATAAAGATTTAAATGGGGCTCCCATACAACAAACGTGATTTTTGACCAAAGTTAAGCAACGTCGGGAGTGGTCAGTACTTGGATGGGTGACCGTTTTTTTTTGCTTTTTTTTTTGTTTTTTTTTTGCATTATGGTACGGAACCCTTCGTGCGCGAGTCCGACTCGCACTTGCCCGGTTTTTTTAAATGCTAGTGGTAAAAATAACCAGGTTTTTTTCAAATAGGTAGGTTAGGGTTTTTTTTTGATGACCCTAAAAACGAAACTGCTCCCAGAGATAGGTAGGTTAGGGTTATTTTTTTTGATGACCCTAAAAACGAAACTGCTCCAAGAGATAGGTAGGTTAGGGTTATTTTTTTTGATGACCCTAAAAACGAAACTGCTCCCAGAGATAGGTAGGTTAGGGTTATTTTTTTTTTGATGACCCTAATAACGAATCTGCTCCCAGAGATAGGTAGGTTAGAGTTATTGGCTGACAGCGTTTGGTTTTTTACTTGTATTTTTTTAGATTATGTTTTATTTTTAGTGTTTTTAATATTTGTTGTATGTGAAATACCTACAAGTAACAAATATAATTACTACACTATTAACATACAGTAACAAGAAAATATTATCCTAGATATTTAAAAGAACGAAAATTATAAGGAAAAGATTAATTTAAAAATATTAAAAATAGGCGATTGCGGAAAAAAACCATTGGGAAAATATGGGAACGGAGTAATTGCTACCGAGAATGAATGATTTCGGGAAATTATGGGCAACGCAAAATATGAGAACGGAGTAATTGCCTCGAAGAAAATATGATTTCGGAAATTATGGGCCACACTCGCGCACGAAGCTTCTTAGTTGCTGTTTACAGGCTAATTCAAAGGTAATGTTGGTTTCCTAACATAAGTAGAGTTAGACCAAGAAAAGTCTGCAGAGATTTTGACACTGGCACAAATAACATTGGCACTGCGTGTGCTGTCAAAATCTCTGCAGACTTTTCTTGGTCTAACTCTATCCACTTTTCTATACAATTAGTATGGCGACGTGGATACTTAAGGGGTATCGACCGTACACTGACATCGGGATGATATTTTTATCATGTTATTTAGTAGTCATCGTGCGTCTCGCTTGCGCCGATACATGTACGGACAAGAACGAATGAAATGCACGATAACTAAATGACATCAGTTAGATGTCTTTCTGATATCAGTGTAAGTTTGAATTGGCCTGTTAGCCAAAAATTGTTTCGTATGTCCATATGTTCTACTCTACAGGCAGAGCTGGGCACCGTTAATCAAAAAGTTAACTTCGTTAATCGTTAATCCGTTAAATAAAAAGTTAACTTCGTTAAACATTAAAACGTTACTTTTCAAAAGTTTTAACGGAAGTTAAAGTTAATCGTTAATCGTTAACTCGAAATCGTAAATATACGCAATATGAAATAAAACTAGGAGAAATAATCATAAATTTTGACTTTTATTAAATACTAATCTACTAATTAACATGGTAATCATTACTAATTAATAATAGCATAGCCAATAAAAATATTATTCGCTAGCATCTGCCATAAGGTGCATGTTCCCCTTCATGAACATAAGCATATTAAAATTGTCGTCTGATAGCGACGCCCGTTTTGGAGAAAAAATATCTTTTCCCGCCGAAAACAGGCGTTCCACAGCAGCACTCGAAGGTATACTAGTGTTATATTTGAGGCAGCGCGCGGCCTTGGTGTGAGTAGGTACTTAGGTATTAACGATTAACGGACTTAAGAAAAGTTAACGGAAGTTAACAAGTCCGTTACAGGTTTTTAAAGTTAACTTAAAAGTTAATCCGTTACTCGAAATCTTAACTTCGTTAATTAACGATTAACGGATTAACGAGTTAATGCCCAGCTATGTCTACAGGTCGCATATCTAAACCAATTCCCGAATTTTGTAAGCAATTGATAGTTAAGTTTTTATGGTCAAATTAGATTCTCTAAATTCTTCTAAACAACGGAACCATACATTTATTCAGTTTTAAGCTCTGCTCGCGAGGTCTACAGCTCACAGAGCCACTAGTTATTATTGGACATAGTATGTACCTATTGTATTTGGTTGGAGCAGAATTTTAATAATTTTGGCTTAATGCTTTTAAAACAACATATGCCAACTTCTCGTTACATTTATTTTGGTTTCACAGAATTGTTCTATCGAAATATCAATCGGTTTATATTCTTCCCTCGAGGCATTTCCATTTAACTGGAATCAAATTATATTTAACACGCGCAAAACCTCGCTAACAATTCTCATGTCATATTGGGAATAACATGTTCCCTATTTGCGATTTGCATGTTTCTATATATATAACGTAACTAAACAGCATTTGTACAAAAGTTAATTCAAACGGACCTTTTAAACCTGTTATATTTAAGGTTTGGTAGTCAAATAGGTACTTACCCTTATATTAGTTTCGCCTTGTCGGTATAATTATGACCGTCTGTCTGTCCTACCGTGACTTAGGGTGGTATTCCACCTGTTCGATTTCTTTACTTAATGAGAAAGTGAGACGCAATACACATTGGATCCAAAAATTGGACAGGTGCAATACCCCCTTAGCTATGTGGTCGTTATATAGGTATCGGCAACAGAGGGCACTATTGCATATTCGAGCGATAGAAAGGCAGATAAAGAAATTTCGATTTTCTGTTTTCGAGGTAAGGCCTCAATGATGAAGTCACGCACACAACAATATGTCAATGATAGCAGAAATTTCAAATTAGTGTTCTTTTTTTGTACCGGCAAGTGCAGCAGAAATTTGTGTTCTTTTTTTGTACCGACAGGAAGTTCAACCAGCCAACTTCAAGATTGACCTGAAAGTTTCTTCAATGTATGTAGCTTAAATAATTATGGTACCCTCATATTAGTAAGCACCTAAGTCAAACAATGGGTTTTCATAAAAATAGGTATTTTCAACTAAGTAGGTTAATATTCTCCGAAATAATAGTTCCGAAAGTTCAAATGCCAACATTAATCTTATATTTCCTAAAATAATTTAAATCTTTACTAACAAGCTTAAAATAAAGCTGGAATCATTTTAACGAGCTTCGATGGATTTACTTTGGATGAAAATGTAAATCCATATACCTACCTTTCATATACCTTGCCTTCAATTTATTAATTTACCTACATATATACCTACGAAGCGCTCGAAGCGCGCTGAGACATAACACAATATCAGTTTCGAAAAATCATTAGGTATGGTAAGTACCATACCTAATGATTCCCTTCCCGAAACTAGTAAGTACTAGTAGCGCCATCAGTCCGTCTATAGAACTCGATTCCCACTAGCTTGCCTATTTTAGGACAAATAAGTACATTAATTATACTATAAGTATCGTAAAACCATGAGCCAAACAATGTCCGGCTTGCCCAACTGTTATGTTCACTGCTCCACCACCACCGCTATTATAGTTTGTCAAAGGACTGTCTCATTTCAATCAGAGACAGAGAGAATCGTACTATCTTTGTCTTACACTAGTACTAACACCCAAAAGAAAAGGATGAGTATACTTTTCCTGGTTCTTACTAACTGACAAATTGGTTTGACCAACTATACCTACTGAGCTATACTTTATACTTTTTTTTCATCATCTAGCCCAAAAGTCCAACATATAACTCCCAAAACAATAATAACATTTAAATAAAGAACGCGTAAATCCACCATGTAAATAACGTCCATGTCATTCGAGATTCAAATTCACTGACCGCCCGCGAGCACTCCCCTAGGAGAGTCGGGTGTGCTATAAAATACCCAATGAAGACGTAAAAAAAACTTTCACGTCGTAAAAATGCGGAAAAGTATGTTAAACGGTATCAGGTATCTGTTATTTGTTTTTGGGTACCGTTGCGGTTGAAAAACACACTTGGGTATTATTTACATAGGTAGGTAACTATATTTTATAAGCGTAAAAGGAGTTACGAGATTGTGGGTTCGAAAATTGCCGTTATAAATTTGCGTATAGCTATTAATTTGTAAATAAAAAGAAATATGCAATAATTGTCTGTTTTATCACTATTACGAATCGAAATCAATCTTGGTCATCATCGTCATCAGACCCAGAAATCGGAACGTTTAAGTTGTGATAAATGACAGTTCAATTTCAGAATTGGCGAGCAACGATCACGTCATCAAATTATATGATTAAAACACCGTGCTTAAAAAAGGCACTTTTTTGACGAAATTAATTATTTAAATGCAATAAAACTAATTGAACGTCATCGACACTCGACAGTCCTGCTTACAGCTAAGCACTTAACGCACTTAGCAGAGTAGCAAGCAGTCTAAGCGGCCGCAACACGCCGACATTATGCGTGCACACGGTCGGCTTGAGACAGCCCTGGAGTTAGTGGTCTGATAGTCTGGATACCGTTATTATGTATAGCCAGGATTCAGACTATGGAGGGATTAGGTGTTTGCACTTACTGATGTTACCATGACTCGAGCGATTAGTGATGGAAAGCGCTATTCGCAAACGATTCTTATTCTGTGTTTAAGAAAACGAATCTACACCTACCTAAGCGCCTAAGTACCTACCTACCTAGTACTTACACGATTTCGTAAATGAGAAAAGAAAAATATGTGATCTGACGCGATGCTGTGTGTGCCACTGATGATAATGTCATGTGTTGTGGACTCGTACCTACGTTTATTTAAATGAAACTGATCAAAGTAGATCAAATAATATTTCCATAGAGAGAAACGGTTCAATGCCTTCTTTACTTGGCACATGTCAAATAAAGACCTGTACTGTAATGGTCCGTGATGTAAACACTGACTTGGAGTTAAAGGGATCAAAAGCCTGAAGATTTGTTAAGTATGACAAAGATAACTTGAAAGGAAAAAATAATCCGATACTGCGATGGCGACCCGGTCAGTGATTTTCTGGATAGAAGATAGTGCATGGGCTATCATATATTTCTGGTTCAGAAGGGTTTCATAGAATTCTTGTAAGCAATGGACCGCGGAACTTTCAAGGTCAGAATCCGAATACATGGCTCTCTAGTGACTGAAGAAGTTCTGTGGCTACAGCACCTACAAGCTGAAGATGGTACGCTTCCCATACATTGTATACCAACCAAAGCGCAACAACATTGACGGCAGACTGTTACAAACCGAAGACTAAACATTTGCATTTTCTGAGAGAAAATGTTGTGAAGGCAAAGGTCGAGTTCTTGTTTGTGAACAGTTTCAATATGGTGGCTATTTAACAAAGGGGACCACTTTTGAGAATAGTGCATTATACAAAAAGGGCTTAAAGTAACCCATTTTATTCGAAGCAATTTATCGGTCCTAAGTTGGTTGAAATGATACGACTAGATAATTACCAATTTGTATTATTAAGAAGATTGATTAACACACCCATGCCATATGCCACTAGATCCATATTAATCCCACTGTGTTCACGCATAATGTCGCATCGATCGACATGTTGCGGCCGACAGGCTGTCAATCTCCATAGAACATCAACGACGTCACAAGATTTAAAAAAGATACATCCAGAAAATGTTACATCTTTGATAATTCATGTGTAAACGGACCCGTCACAGGGTTAGACACTACTGTGAACATGGACAAACGCCTTGTAACTAAAACAAACTCAAAACATTTCAGTTTTGAGTTTGTTTAAAAATACTTGAATAGTTAACTTGATGGGATACAAAAACATAAATGTGATATGAGTGCCAAGTTCAATATTAAGAATATGCGTCGCATACCTAAAGGGACGATTTACTCATAAATTAGTGTTAAAATGCCGTAGGTTCAGAACACAGATTTTTAAAAAATCGTAGTGCCTTTTTAGATCTCAATACGGTTGCCATAAATTTAATTAGCAATATTGAGGCCTTTCTCTAGTACTTTTCTGGCAAAAACAAGATATAGACAAAATAAAACGTGGACATGACATGGTACTTAACGTCTTAAAAAATACTAACATAATTCAATAAGAAAGCTAGGTACTGCGAAATATAGAGCACGTTTGTTATTCTCTTGTGAGTTTGACCCTAAATGCTAAGTTAGAAATTGAGCTATTTACATACTATTTACAGTGTTGTGCCTTGTACCTATACAACCACTTAAGTTATTTAATTTAACGTGGAAATCTTATCCTTATTCAAACGCGTAATTTAAATAAAATACTCAAGTGGCCAGTTACCGGGAATATTTTTCTCGCGTGCAGTTATTTGACGCGTTTAATCTGAGAATATTTTGTTCCGAGAAGCAAAAGGCGGTGTCTGTATTCAAAGGCTAGCTGGAGCTACATATAACACAGGAAATATGTAAGGTGCTCCTTGCTCTAGATAAACAAACAATTCCTATTCTGGAAAGTAAGGTTTGGATACAGTTGTACATATTTATTATGCGTTTTCATTAAAATACCTACACTACATATGTCTATTTGCTTTTCTAACATGTAAGTATATAACTGAAGATCATATTTGGTCAATGAGAGACCAAAAGCATATGTAACGGCTGAAATTTACAATATTTTAATAACTATCCGTAATTTGATTACTATTAATGTAAATGTGCCAGTGCTTGCCAAAAGCCATTTTATTATCAAGTTTGTACATTAACAATATTTAAACTTTATTCAAAATCTTTTCTGATTCTTAAATCAGGTACAATCGCGGGCGCATGTGTGAATATTTCCTATGCACGCAAAGTACGGTGGAGCGACAAACGCTGAATGTCAAACAGTGATCGCGGTTGTGCCACAGAGCTCTCAAGTGTGCTGGAGGCAATTTCACTGTTCAAAGGTCTCTCTGCAAGTAGTTTGCGCTAGTAAGGGCGAGCAGAGGCAGGATATTTTGTATCCAGAGATACTCATACCTCTACGGGTAACTGAGAGGTATCATTATGTACTTTATGGGCTACATTATTTAGTAAATTTCATATTGCACTATGGTTTCGTTGAAAAAAAAAAACATTTTTTATGACTGTGCACAGGTAGATAATATATCAAATTGCCTTCTAATTTTCATAATCAGTAGGTTTGTGGAAGAGAAAAACCGTCTTCACAAAACAGTTTGAAATTCTATTTAAATTATTTACATACAACCAAAGTGCATCTTAAAATCGTCTCGAAGACGTGTTTAAGCCGGTAATTTTTGGGTTCCGTACCCAAAGGGTAAAACGGGACCCTATTACTAAGACTCCGCTATCCGTCCGTCCGTCCGTCCGTCCGTCCGTCCGTCCGTCTGTCACCGGGTTGTATCTCACGAACCGTGATAGCTAGACAGTTGAAATTTTCACAGATGATGTATTTCTGTTGCCGCTATAACAACAAATACTAAAAAGTACGGAACCCTCGGTGGGCGAGTCCGATTCGCACTTGCCCGGTTTTTTAATACATTTTTGATGTCACGGTGTGAAGTTACACTGTGTAGCTTTTTAGACGATAGACAAAAATACTGCTTTCAAAAAAACATATCCTTGCAAGTTTTTTATTCACGTAGGACATAAAAAAGTTCATGCGAACCCTTTTCCTTTGTCGTTAGACGATATGGATTGAAGATAAAGTTTTATCGACGCAACAGTTTAGCAGGGGTCGTAAACTCGGCAGTTATTTTTACAAGGTAGTTTTATGTGCCGAAGGTTGCCGATGGGCGGATATTTGACAGGCCATAATAATAGTTTGTACGACGCATCACAAGTTTTAAATTTTCTTGGCGAGTTTTGTTGCTTGTCGTAAAAGTTATAGATAACTAATTTGAAAAGGAAAAGTTACAATAGTTTTTATACAGTAAAAGATGGATGTAGAAGAAGCTGTTCTTATGTCTACTGTGTGCAGCGGATTGGCTGTTTTAAAAAAAGTTTGAACCGTTATTTGAATAATCTAGGTAGTATTTATACTTATTTAGTCGTGTGTTCCATCACAGTGTCAACACTACAGAGCCAATTCTGATAATTGAGGTGTCAAAGCCTACATATCTAACCACTTTTAAATTGAGGAGGTATGTATTAGGTAGGTAGGTACCTACAAGAAAATAGTTACATATTTGTTTTACAAGGCAGCATCATTATTGATTCACCCCCTGTGCTAATAGTGATACCCGAGCAAGCGAAATATTCCGATTTCGATAGAGAAGTCGAATTTTAATCCTATTGAGCTTGATAAGACGGTTAGATACTTAGGACGAAAGTTGGTATTGCCCAAGTACGAGTTGGAATGATGTTCTTGAGAAGGCTATATAAGAGACGGGCGAGTCCATAATGCGTTCAACGGCACGTAAACGAGGCGTCGTAAAAAGCTGTTTTAGAATGAAATAAACTTGAAGCGTATAGTGCGGGTAAAGTATTGACCTTGGGTTCTAGCTGTACTAAGAATGCCGTTTTAGTAGAAGGTACTTTTTAGGGTTCCGTACCCAAAGGGTAAAAACGGGACCTTATTACTAAGACTCCACTGTTCGTCTGTCCGTCTGTCTGTCAGTCACCAGGCTGTATCTCATGAACCGTGATAGCTAGACAGTTGACATTTTCACAGATGTATTTCTGTTGCCGCTATAACAACAAATACTAAAAAGTACGGAACCCTCGTGGGCGAGTCCGACTCGCACATGTCCGGTTTTTTGTATTTCGTTTCGTCCGCAACATACAGGATGGATTCATTAAAAGGATCAAGAAGAGCAGCTTCTAGACTCGACGATGCTGCTTCTAATAAAACGACCTTTCCTAACTTTGTACAGGCTGGCTCCCACTCCTGCTTCTGAATAAACTCTGTGCCGAGGTTTTTTTATGATCTAGGAGGCAAACGATTAGACGAATCGCCTGATGATAAGAGATTACCGCCGCCGATGGAAACCGGCAACACCAGAGTGGTCGTGCGTTGCCGGCTTTTGAAATGGGAATACGCTCTTTTCTTGAAGGTTTGAAGGTCGTATCGGTCCGAAAATACCGCAGGCGATAGATCATTCCATAGTTCGATAGGGACTACTTTATGGGGTTCTTTGCAGTTGCAAGCATGCGTGGGCTACAACAGTAGCTGCTTAAAAATATAAGAGTTATCATTTTTTTATATATTTACAGAGATATTCAAAGGATCGCCGTGGACGTATGCCACGATTATAAACTTTAAGGTAAAGTGGCAAACGACCACGGCTATCCTCTGAATCTCTGTAAATATAAAAAAAAAATGATAACTCTTATAATTTTCCTGTATGATAATTTCAGATAAGAATTCTATCTTGTTCCATACTTTTTAGAGCGCGATTTGCAGTAGTCGGGTTTTAGTTTTTGAACTTATTATGGCTTTGGAACGCGTACATCATGCCTCGCACGTCGGGCTACGCCAGACTCTTTTAGTATGAGGATGCCGAAGGCGCCCGGCTTTGGAACACGTAAAGCGAGCCTCGTACGTCGGGCGTAGCCCGACTCTTTTAGTATGAGGGCGCCGGAAGGGCCCGGCTTATGAACGCGTACATCATGCCTCGCACGTCGGGCTACGCTCGACTCTTTTAGTATGAGGATGCCGAAGGCGCCCGGCTTTGGAACACGTAAAGCGAGCCTCGTACGTCGGGCGTAGCCCGACTCTTTTAGTATGAGGGCGCCGGAAGGGCCCGGCTTATGAACGCGTACATCAGGCCTCGTACGTCGGGCTACGCTCGACTCTTTTAGTATGAGGGCGCCGAAGGCGCCCGGCTTTGGAACGCGTACATCGTGCCTCGTACGTCGGGCTACGCCCGACTCTTTTAGTATGAGGGCGCTACTCTGTAAATATAAAATTTAAAATAAATAATTTTGGGGTCAGGATTTCGTTACTTACTAATAATATTAGAAGTCACTTTATATTACTTTTGCGAGGGCGTCCTCAGCACAGAAATGCACGCATAGCGCCGCATATATCGGGCTACGCCCGACAACCTTTGGCATGAAGGCGCCTTCGGCGCCCGTCTTTGGAACGCGTACATCGTGCCTCGTACGTCGGGCTACGCCTGACTCTTTTAGTATGAGGGCGCCGAAGGCGCCCGGCTTTGGAACGCGTACATCATGCCTCGCACGTCGGGCTACGCCAGACTCTTTTAGTATGAGGGTGCCGAAGGCGCCCGGCTTTGGAACGCGTGCATCGTACTTCGTACGTCGGGCTACGCCCGACTCTTTTTGTATGAGGGCGCCGAAGGCGCCCGGCTTTGGAACGCGTACATCGTGCCTCGTACGTCGGGCTACGCCTGACTCTTTTAGTATGAGGGCGCCGAAGGCGCCCGGCTTTGGAACGCGTACAGCGAGCCTCGTACGTCGGGCCACTCTCGACTCTTTTAGTATGAGGGCGCTGAAGGCGCCCGGCTTTGGAACGCGTACATCATGCCTCGCACGTCGGGCTACGCCAGACTCTTTTAGTATGAGGGTGCCGAAGGCGCCCGGCTTTGGAACGCGTAACGCGAGCCTCGTACGTCGGGCGTAGCCCGACTCTTTAAGTATGAGGGCGCCGGAAGCGCCCGGCTTATGAACGCGTACATCAGGCCTCGGACGTCGGGCTACGCCCGACTCTTTTAGTATGAGGGCGCCGAAGGCGCCCGGCTTTGGAACGCGTACATCGTGCCTCGTACGTCGGGCTACGCCCGACTCTTTTAGTATGAGGGCGCCGAAGGCTCCCGGCTTTGGACCGCGTGGAGCGCGCCACGTACGTCGGGCTACGCCCGACTCTTTTAGTACGAGGGCGCCGAAGGCGCCCGGCTTTGGAACGCGTACATCGTGCCTCGTACGTCGGGCTACACTCGACTCTTTCGGCACCCGGCTTTGGAACGCGTAAAGCGAGCCTCGTCGTACGTCGGGCTACGCCCGACTCTTTTAGTATGAGGGCGCCGAAGGCGCCCGGCTTATGAACGCGTACATCAGGCCTCGTACGTTGGGCTACACCCGACTCTTTTAGTATGAGGGCGCCGAAGGCGCCCGGCTTTGGAACGCGTACATCGTGCCTGGTACGTCGGGCTACGCCCGACTCTTTTAGTATGAGGGCGCCGAAGGCGCCCGGCTTTGGTACGCGTACATCGTGCCTCGTACGTCGGGCTACGCAAAACTCTTTTTGTATGAGGGCGCCGAAGGCGCCCGGCTTTGCTTCGCGTACATCGTGCCTCGTAGGTCGGGCTACGCCTGACTCTTTTAGTATGAGGGCGCCGAAGGCGCCCGGCTTTGGAACGCGTACAGCGAGCCTCGTACGTCGGGCCACGCTCGACTCTTTTAGTATGAGGGTGCCGAAGGCGCCCGGCTTTGGACCGCGTACAGCGCGCCACGTACGTCGGGCTACGCTTGACCCTTTTAGTGTCGCCTTTTGGACGGAGTCCGGTACGTCACATAGGTACGTTTCAGTATGCTTCGCCTGACCACTGAGAATTTTACGAGGTGAATATACTAAGCAACTTTTACCATGGGACCAAACCCGATCTCGTAAAAAAATTTGCTGATCTGGACTTCTATACCTATTCACATTATAAAATAAAGCAAAACAACACCATGTATATAGCGGCCAAACAAATTTCTTTTGAAAAATCCTTTTTGTATCGCCGTAGTCGCGTAACACGCGGATAGATAGAATCCAGAGCGATTGTAGATTCGTAGTTCGAATTAGCTACCCAATAAATTAATATTTTATCGTTCATGCAAACAAAGCCGGGTGCAAAAGCTAACAATATGTATATATTTGAAATGTGCTAATTGAGCTCTTTCAAATGATCACGTCATCATTACTTATTTTTATTTTTTTGGTTCGTGACTTTATGACCTCTAGAGGGCGCCGTGTTCATTTTTTTGTGACGTAATATAGCCTTACCAGCGGACAATTAAGACGATTCGAATGACACGTCGTTTGTCAAATTTCAATGAGTACTTTAGAAGTTATGAGGGAACAGATGAACATACATACATACATACATACATACCCACATACATACCGGTCAAAATCATAACCCTCTATTTGCGGTGGCGTAGTCGGGTAAAAAAGGTAGCAATGATATATCATACTCTAACTAAAGAATGGAATATTTTACGACCACCTAAGTACTCTGACATTTTTAGCACGAAAAGGTTCCCGTAATAAAATAGTTGTCTTACAGTAATTACGCGCCCGGCGCGGCCCGCTGGGAAATTATAGCCGTCCCTACGACGTGTGACAACCTCGACTCTGGTGCAGATGTGACGTGGAATGCATTACGACTTATGAGACGTGCTTTTGAAATTTTATCTGGTTGCGTCGAAATTATGTGACATTTCTGTATAATACTTAGCGCGAGTTGAAAGCGAGGCGCATCGTTGCGTGCTCGCGGCGATATCGTTTCGCGCTCGCGGCGAACTCGTTGCGCGCTCGCCTCGCTCGCAAATCGCTAGTGTGGCCGCGCTCTTAGGTGCCAGGAAAGCGTCCAACGTCGCCCTGGAGGGTTAATGTCGCTGCCCGTCAAACCTCTATCAAGAGCAAAATAGGACTTATAATTATGTGACCGTTATAGTAATCAAACCATAAATTAATATTCTAGAACAGTCCTCCGTTATGTTCATACCTATAATTTTATGCATCACACTAGCTTTTTTTCTATTTAGCCTAGGTTAACTAGTAGATAATATCTGGGGGCACGGCCGTGCCCCCGCCAAGACGAGACAAAGGGCAAAAGGCAGTGCATATATTTTCTCGGCACGTTTCGTCGTATTTTCGAACCCTCGTAGTTTCGGCTTGGATGATGCTAAAGGGCTGAAATTTTTAGTATACCATGGCGTTAGTAAACTTATCAAAAACACCAAGTTTTATTAGGCTACCTATTATACTTAAAATTTTATAGATTCTTTAATTTTCACTGTCCGAACCCTATGAAATTCGTGTCATAGAAAATACAGACTACTTCCTGAAGACCTAGAAGGCTGAAATTTGGCATGTAATGATAGGTCTGTATGCTAACATATGGTGATGAGAAATCTGTAACTTTCGCCCTGCAACCCCTTGAAATGGGGGTACCTAAAATTTGCCGTAAACCTGAAAACATTGGTTCCTGAAGTACTAGAATCGTGAAATTTTGTGTGGGAGCAGTGATCGGAGTGCTAATAAAGAAAACACAATAAAAAAAACCAAAACGTTTTCGAAGTGCAGATTTGAACCAGCTTCACGTAAACCAGCCAAGTAGCGCCCTCTATATTGGCACTGTTTCTTGTCGTAAACTTTTCAAAACCTTACTTCCTACCAACCTACAAAGCGAATTTGAAATAGAGGCGGATTGTCCTAGTGAATTTACTGCCATCTTTAGACAGATGTTTAAAACTTTTAGAACGATCTTTTAGAACGAACGAAACATTTTAAATTTGATCCTTATTCTTTCACTGATATGTGTTAAATTTGTTAAATATCAAAAAGTGTCACCAAGATGATGATCGCTCGAAAAGAATACCTTGTACAGGAGAACAGCCGGAGACAAGAAAATATTTTTGCCGAGCTGAAACGGTTACGCTTAGCTCGCACTTCGCACTCGCTTGGTCAATACAAAATAGTACAAATTTTAATTTTAAAAATAACCGGCCAAGTGCGAGTCGGACTCGCCGCGCTCGAAGGGTTCCGTACCATTACGCAAAAAATGGTAAAAAATTACGTTTGTTGTATGGGAGCCCCATTTAAATATTTATTATATTCTGTTTTTAGTACCTAAGTTGTTGTTATAGCGGCAACAGAAATACATCATCTGTGATAAATTGAAAATTTCAACTGTCTAGCTATCACGGTTCATGCAATACAGCCTGGTGACAGACAGACGGATGGACGGATGGACGGACGGACGGACAGACAGACAGACAGACAGACAGACAGACAGACAGACAGACAGACAGACAGACAGACAGACAGACAGACAGACAGACAGACAGACAGACAGACAGACAGACAGACAGACAGACAGACAGACAGACAGACAGACAGACAGACAGACAGACAGACAGACAGACAGACAGACAGACAGACAGACAGACAGACAGACAGACAGACAGACAGACAGACAGACAGACAGACAGACAGACAGACAGACAGACAGACAGACAGACAGACAGACAGACAGACAGACAGACAGACAGACAGACAGACAGACAGACAGACAGACAGACAGACAGACAGACAGACGGACAAACGGACAGCGGAGTCTTAGTAAGAGGGTCCCGTTTTTACCCTTTAGGTACGGAACCCTGAAAATGTGTAATGATATCGAAACCGCTACTTCTTTAGGCGCTGATCTAAATACAATGACTCCGTCATTTTGTAAATTTTCCATAAACTGAATCAAAAAACACGAGAACACAAAATTCATCGTGAATCATTTTTTTAAATTTCTAGAAACATACAATTTGTAATACATACAATAGGGAGTATTGCTGCAACGAAACGGCCAAGCCGTACTGTTTGACCAAGATGTTGGCATTATACAGTTAGAGCTTATAAAGTTAGGACTTACAGAGTAAAAGTCTTGGTACCTACTACGGGATCTGATAACTTTTTAGTGTAAAAGCTTTATGCGCCTAGTCTTGGCAACAGGGGCGAAGCGTCCGACACGTCATTTTCTATGACGGTTGATCGGCGAAGGTAGTTCTGCTTGCTCGAATTTCATACAAACTTTCTTGGCACCATAGCTCCTATTATATAGGGTTTCTTCACTTGTATATGTAATGCTTGGGTAGTATATATATTTCTGTCTTCGCGTAACGTAAAAAAATACTAGATTTTGATTAATATTATTAAGAAAAAAGCCTTTGAATATTGGTAAAATTTTACCCCATTGATGATGCTTATAATATAGGTGTAATTCTAACATGGCGACTTCATTTGACAAGCAATCATTTTTAATTTATCAAAGGTGTAACAGATGGCACTTTAAAACCGCAACACAGATTACCTGTGTATTTTGTTTTATTTTCACTCAATAGAGGGAGATATATTTAATGCACAAAGCATGACGTTACGAGTATACTCATTTAAGAGTCTCCTTTCTGATATAATTTCATTCCCTGATTTAATATAACTTATTATATTATACAATAAAATACATTTATATAACTATACATTTAATAGAAAGGTCAGTCCAAACAATCATTCGCGTAACGGTCGTGCACCGAAAAGCCTTGTGAATTCTGCTTTCGTTACGGCAGAAATATAATGTTCTCTGGAAAAGCCTATATTTATTGTAACAATGATTTTTAAACTAAAGTACCTAGCTATATTTTTCTCAAAAATATATAGGTAAGTGGAGAAAAATGTCATCTTGTAAATAAACAAGATTCTATATGTTCTGCTTGTGCATAACAATAACATTAGTATATAGATTGTTAACCAAGGGATCATTTCTTGATGATATTTTTTTCAAAAATGTTGCCTTTCACCCGAGTTAAAACACTCTACTTTTCATTTCGCATACGAGGAAAGTAAAATGCATGTTTTTTTTTTTTAAATTTATAGTAGGTATTTCTGAGAGTAGGTACTTTCAATTAACAATTTGGCCAAAAGAATCGTTATTTATGGAATGGGGAGTCAAATATCAGAATGGAAATTGTATAACAAATCCATTTATACCCAAATTTCAATTGCTTATTGTAAAAAGAATAAAATCGTACTTGGAATTGGAACCTTAACTGCTCTGGTGCAGAAACGTATCATTTCCTGCACACCTTTTACAACAACAATGACCCTCTTTCATAGCATGAGAAATGAAACGGATATTTCTTGTTTTCTTTGCATTAGCATTTTTCTCTCGATAATTTAATCAATTTGCAACATTAGTAGAAGAATCGTCATAAATTCATAATCTCATAAATATCGAAATAAATACATAAATATCAAAATATAAAAGGACATACATTTTTAGAAGATTTCCACGCGCGACGGTTTCAAATGGTTTAAAGGGCAACATGCTCGCAACGTTTGGATGTTAATAAGTCGACAATGAAAAATTATATTTCAAATCAATTCAAACTTGATATTTTTGACAGTAATGGGTTACTTAAATAAGAAGGCAAATCGCCCGGGTCTACTATGGTCAAATAGTCTAGTGGCTTTTAGCTATTGAGTATAAGTCTAATAAGTTGAACAGCATGATGACTGAGTTCAAAACACGAACAAAGACTCATTTTTTTTTGTATTTATTTATTTGTTTTATTTCATTTTTTGGCTTTTTATGACCTTATTTTTTTATCACACGATTATTTTACGATTTTTAATCATTATCAAACGGGACTTACCTAATCGCGTATAATTATGTTTTTAACATTTACCTCCGAGTTCCAACGTTCCGACGGCGTAGTCCCCGTGGTTGTCGGGTCGGGCTCTTAGTTCTCTTAGACAACGGGGACAACGCCGTCCTCGAAAAGTTGGTACAGTTACAGGTACATTTTAAAAACTTAACTAAAACGGTTAAGTGCTGTTTTTCTAAATAATAATATAATGAGTAGTATTTATTTTAACTCTGAATTAGATTTAATATATATATATATATATATATATATATATATATATATATGTGTCGGGGCGTGACTCCAGAAGAACGTATTGCAGCGTTACAGTTCATAGTTTTAGACGCCTGTATACAATTGATTAGCAATGTTTGGTTACTAGCAATGTTTGCTGTTTGGAAGTTGTAACGAAATTCATAACGTAGAGAGTAACGCCGTCTATTGGCGTATTGTTGAACTAAGACGACAGGTAGAAGGCTTTGGAACGTCAAGAGGTTTCTCTTGGGTGAAGGTAGGCACGAGTTGGCATTTTTGTCGTTATGTTGGTAGACTGGTCAAGCAGGTTGACCAACTTGACGTTGAGGCGGGAGGACTGGAGCAGCGAGGTTCCGCCGCTGGTGGGCAGTCTTGATCGGACCGCGCTAGAGATCGGACGTACTCGTTAGCCAACCTCGTGCCTAACTCGCCACGTTCCTGAAGGCTTATACCTGAAGGATTATTCTGAAAGCTTATAGAATTAAACGTTCTTTATCCATTTAGCTAAGTGTTTTATTCCAAGTGTTATTTTGATTTCTTATGTTTCATTAGAAGCTTACTTTTGTGAAATAAAGAAAGGATGTGTTGTTTTGAAAGGATGTGATCTTTTATTTTTACAACAAATCACTGTGAAGTAATACATTGAGGTACTATGCCCACTGCCGTCGCCCGTGCCTCCGTCATATATATTAGAAAAGGTGGAAAGTCTGACCATATAGTCATCCAGCGTTGAAATGCTCTCAATATCATTTAGCATTGCATTTTCTAAAATCCTATCTAGATGGAACAACATTATGAGATTATGTAAAATGGTAACTATGTATAATTTCAATAAAATGTAGGTACGTATACCTTATATTTAAGTTACTTATTTATACTTAAGTTAAGGTATACTTACTTACTTTAGTTAGGTATAGTTTTTAGGATTGACCAACAATGACTACGATATTTACGATAGCTACAGAAAGTAAGGCTGACTGCTGTATAAACGTAAGGAAACATAATTATAATTATGTACAACAATATATAAGGTACCTAAATAAACGAGTTCACATCCCATCATAATCACAATATTTTATTGTGTTTAAAGAACAATATATTTAGATTTTTTCTGTTTCTCATTACTTCCCCAAAACTGTGACTCACACACCAGCTTAGTAGTGTTACGTTAGTACTAAGCTAACATTAAAAGCGTTTTTGAAATTGTAGGTAAAATAATTTGCGTCATTTTCAATTGATAATAAGAATAACAATATATAAATTATAAAACTTTTCATAAAATAAAAAAAAACAAAAAAATTAAGCACCGTCGTGATTTGAACCCAGAATCATTGTCACTAGCTTTATTATATGATCTGTGCTAGCTTAAATTTATTCAAAACAGATGTTGTGGGTGCCACAAGCACATGACAATTAACGTCTGAAAATTTCAGTTGGTTCCAAGTTACTTGTCAATGTCACAAATAAGAATTTAAATTCTAAATTGTTTTTACAAAAAATAAAATTTCATGCGCTGCACTGCGCCCTCTAGGATACTTTATTGTAACATTCCAAATCTATTGACATTTGACACTGACTTTAGGTATGTAAGTGTGCGTGAATGCAAGAAATTGCAATATTTTGCAGTTGGATTCCGATAATAACGAAATGAGACACTGTTGAGTTAAACATGTTTCGATTTGAATGTAGTATTTTTTATAGTTTTCGCCTATATCAACACATCTTTTGAAACTTTGTATTTTGGGAGAAATGGTGAAAATCCACAATTCGTGCACACTGACGCCATCTTTTGGCTGATAATCGGCATCCCATCCCTAGACATCCACCTTAACGTACAAAAAAGTTTAGTTTTTGTTTTGCCAAGAACAACAAAGAAGATCCAAATTATTTGAAAGTAAAAGTACCAGTAAAAAATAAAGTTAAATCACTTGCATTTTAATTTTAACGAATGAAACGTTCCTCGCAAACACTCCATCAACTGAATTAAATTGAACTTGTAAAAATAGAGATGGAAACCAGTAACTCGGCGTGCCGGCATTGTTAACCGTCCACTAATTACCGCCACCGCAAACTGTCAGTTAGCGGGACGTGGCGCGCTAACGACCGTTAAGCGATGACTTGACGGGGAAAAATAGTTCCAATGACCTGGAAAGGGCCTTCCGAACTTCGAAAAGTAAGAAGGGAGTTTGTAATGCCTGCCTTTCGATGATTGAAAAACACTATAGACGAATTTGATTTTAACACCTCTGAAAAACAGTAACAACATATTTTTTCCAAAACCTAAATCTAGTCACATACATGTAATACGTGAGTAGATGGAATAGGTACATATACAACATGTAACTGATCGAAAAGCAATTACTCAAACCCGTTAATGTTTAGGTCATACTAAGCAACTTTTATTATGGCACCAAACCCGAAATCGCGAAATAAAAATTGAGTCTCCCATAGGAAATTTCAACTTCAGACCAGCAAAATGTATGAAACATCCAATTATTTTTCCGCGTTTTCTGGGTTGGTCCTATAGTAAAAGTTGCTCAGTATGACCTAAACATTAACGGGTTTGAGTAATTGCTTTCGTTCAGATACATACTGTATAGTGAAACTATAACACATAAAGTCGGACCAAAAAAAGTCGGATTTAATAGCCCACGCAGTGCAAGTGTCATTTATACGTCATAATTTCATAGAAGATTGACGTTTAAAACAACACTTGCACTGCGTGGGCTATCAAATCCGCTGCAGACTATTCTTGGTCTGACTCTACTTATCCTACCAAATACGGCAGATTAAAGTTCCAATAAGTACTTATTAAATTAGACTGCAGAACAAAACACTAACGACGCAAGTTTTTAAGCGAAAAAATTTCGCAGATAGCTGTCAGACTGGTTAACCAAGTTAAAACTCAACTTTAGTCTACTTAATGCTAATAGAGATGCTAATAAGACTCGAAAATTTAAGTTCTCAGAATAGCCTCCTCCCGACGAAATTACTTCGACATTACTATATACCTCGTACCAGGCAAGTATTATATTTCGAGATTTACATCATAACTCTATAATCCTGTTAATTCCATCGAGATATCTACAACTCTGACCCTGTTACAGCTAACCAAGACATACAATCTATAAAATCCTACAAAGGGAAGACTTATTTAAAAATTGTTTTAAGCTTTATTGCCAAGCCAAGAAATTAAAAGTAAACAAAATACAGGCTGCAAATTTAGTTACCTGCAATAATTTGCGCGGTTGGTCCCATAGTAAAAGATGCTCAGTATGACCAATATATGTATTCACGCCGTAAATAATTGCAGGTGCCTAAATTTACACCCCGTATATGGCCATCACGCGGGTTTTTAAGGTAAATTATCTAAATATATAATTCTGCTTAAAATTTTTTTGATCCAACACGTAGAGGCCCCTTGGAGAGCTTTAATGTCGTGTAGAACCCCTGCTGGAACCCGTTCACAGGCGCAATAATAAACACCCATGAACCGATCGCAGCAGGCATTGGGACTATTGTAAAAGTGAATAGTATACCTGTCTATGGATTGAAGTTTGGGTGGACAATGAGACTGGGCTATTGTAGAGAAGTCCGGACACCTGCCATAACAATGCTAAAACACGTTATCGAGGCAGGCGGTAACTTGCCGCTGACTAGATGGGCCCCTGAAACTGCCGCCGTTATTATTATTGTTTCTCCGTTCTGGATTTCACGGGCCTATAAATCCCGGTCTTTTGATAGGCTTGCGTGGGGATACAGATCCAACACATAGAGACCCTTTGGAGAGCTTTAATGTCATGTAGAACGCCTGCTGGAACCCGTTCACAGGCGCAACATTATTATTATTATTTGTTTGTCCTTTCCATATCTCGGGACCATGGGGTCTCGGACCTTTGGGAGGCATGCGTGGGGCCGAAGCCAACAGCGCAGAGGCCCTTTAAGACAGTTTACTCTAAAAGCAAGGGATACACATGGCGGATACCATCCCCGAGCGCACAATATGATACATCCGGAGATGGTCTCCGCCAGGTGCAAAGACTATTGCAGTGCAGCACTTTTATGCTGCGATGAGAACTAAGGTCATGGGCTATTGATATGCAAGTTGGATGGACTGGATAATGGGTTATGGGAGGAGACTAGCGGACACCTGCCGTGACAATCAGTCTCAAAATTGTGTAAGACAGGTGGTGACTCGCCTACTCATTTAGTGGGCCCTACAACGGCCGCACGCACAGTGCGACAATAGGGCAACACTTCGGAGCGGCTGTAAGGTTGTCGAGAGGTGAGTCTGCGGTAGCCAGATTCCGGTGATCCGTTCAGCAGGCCGCCGGCGTTATGACATTTTACACTTCCAACCTGGAGCATAGGTCCCGCTCTTGCGACTCCACTCTGGCCGGCCAATCAAGGCAAGCACAGAGGCGAGGGCCAGGTGACAGGGCCCTCTGGAATAGGGGTCCGCGGTGTCACCACTCACCGTCAGCTCGCCACAAGCTGCCCCCGCGGGGTTATTATTATTATTATTATTCGGCGGAATACCGAATATCTATTGCACCTACCTAAAAAGAAATAAATTAATAGTAAAAAAACATATTTAAAAACCGGCCAAGTGCGAGTCGGACTCGCAAACGAAGGGTTCCGTACCATTATCTATAAAAACGGTCACCCATCCAAGTACTGACCCCGCCCGACGTTGCTTAACTTCGGTCAAAAATCACGTTTGTTGTATGGGAGCCCCACTTAAATCTTTATTTTATTCTGTTTTTAGTATTTGTTGTTATAGCGGCAACAGAAATACATCATCTGTGAAAATTTCAACTGTCTAGCTATCACGGTTCGTGAGATACATACAGCCTGGTGACAGACAGACGGACGGACGGACAGCGGAGTCTTAGTAATAGGGTCCCGTTTTACCCTTTGGGTACGGAACCCTAAAAACAAGCTTTTATTTAAATGCGCTAAAAAATCTCTATGACCAAACAAAACACTCGTCAAGACGAAGCAATCGAGCGCAATCCTGATTAAGTTTGGTTCTGTGGTGAACATCTTCTGCCTTCATCATAGAACTCTGGATGCCATAATCAGACCCTGACTATCATTGAAGACCAAACTACTCGTCAAAACGAGCCAAACTCGACATAGAAGGGTACCTATAGTTATGTTACAGAGTTCCGCTGACCACCTTCTGACTCCATCATCAGATCCTGAATATAATGTAGAATCAAAATACTCATCGAAACCAATTAAACGTTACGTCACTGTTCGATAGCGAAGGTGGACTGTATTTAACGAAGAAAGGGGCGAAAGTAAGGTGAAATTTAGGGCCGATGGAGCAAGAAAGTTGGGATAAGTCGAGATAAATAGTATGAAAGTTAAAACTAAAGTGTGTATATGTGTAGACGAAGTTACCTTTGATCCGGAGACTGTGGGAGCCAAATCGTTGGTCACCGTTGAAGACCGCTGGTGGTGATTCTGGCTTTCTGTCGCAAGCTAGAGGAAGCGTAAAATCGTTACCTGCAGTCGCCCAACTTAGACCTCTGATTTTCCCTTCCACGGATGAGTTCGGCTTCCTCCGGTACACAACACTGATACTAATGAATTAATATCCTAAATGGTAGTAGTGCTTTGAATAAAGTGCGAAAATAAGCGAGAGCAACGAGAGTAGATGTGAACTGGTGGTAGGTTTTTGACACACTGGCTCTGTCAACTGTATGACAGAGCAACAGTTTTTTTTTTTTTTAATGTTTGAATTTTAACTGTGACAAAGTGTTGCCACAGTGAACGCAACAACTATTCTAAAGGTACGAATGGCATAATTGAACATTCCGCCCACCAAAATACACTAGTATTTTGACTAGACGAAAACAAAGACGATAGAAATAAACTTAGAAAAAATAATACTAAGACTATACAAAAAATAGACGACACAATGGTAGCGCTCGAAGAGCGATTAAACGGGTAAGGGGCACAGCTTGACCACGGGTCGTTTGTACAGTCCGGTAGCTGTGCGCACCGTCACCACACGACAAATCCCGTCGGACCCGGGATGAGTGTCGACAATGCGACCCAGAGGCCACTTCATGGGCCCTGTCTGCTCGTTGACTACGAGCACGAGAGTACCGATTTGGACGTCGGTTTGTTTGTCATGCCACTTCATTCGCTGCTGCAGAGTATGCATGTATTCTTTTGACCACTTGGTCCAAAAGTCTTGGTGCATTTTCTGCAGCAACTCCCACCGTTGAAGTGGGCCCAGCCGAACATCCGAGAGATCTTCCTCGGGTACGACAGATAAGGGCTCCGTCGTGAGAAAATGGCCCGGAGTGAGGGCCGATAAGTCATTAGGATCGGTACTAAGAGGAGTCAGGGGTCTTGAATTAAGAAGAGCCTCAACCTGAGTCAAGATTGTTAGGAACTCCTCGTACGTCAACCTCTGGCTACCGATGACTCGAGCTAAATGTGTTTTGACAGCCTTGATACCGGCCTCAGCGAGACCTGAGAAGTGAGGGCTGCCTGGCGGATTAAACTCGAATTTAATCTCGCTATGCGGAGCAGTATCTCCTACGAGACGTTGCAGAATATTGCTCGCACCGACAAAATTCTTCCCCTGGTCGGACACCAACCGATTACACCGACCACGACGCGCGACGACGGCGAGAAACGCGTCTGAGGACAGCTCAGTGACGAGCTCCGTGTGTACAGCCTTCGTCGAGGTGCACACGAAAACGCAAATGTAACCCTTGTAGGTCTTATTGCCTCGCCCGCGACCCAGAGCTATGTCAAAAGGTCCACCGAAGTCGACAGCAGCACTCAAGAACGCTTTGAGCTGGGCTACCCGATAAGACGGCAAGTCGCCCATGAACGGCGCAGGAGCACCGAGTGGTCGAACACGGAAGCATTTCATGCATTTTGACGTGACTGCGTGGATAGCTCGCTTTGGGGACAGTATCCAGAAATGCTGCGCCAGCAAATTATGAAGCGTTTGGACGCCTGGGTGCATGAAACGCTTATGGTACTCGTCGATCAAGAGGGAGGTAAGACGATCGTCGCGAGGTAGCAACAGGGGATGTTTAACATCGAATTCGAGAGAAGCTCGCGACAGGCGTCCGCCCACCCTCAAGAGACCCGCGTCATCGAGGAATGGAGACAATTTCTTAAATGCCTTCGGGAGAGAGTTCAAAAGATTGTTTTTCACTTTGTCGATCTCCGAAGCAAAGTGGTGTTGTTGAACAGAACGCACGAGGAACATGAGCGCCTGTTTAATCTCCAGGGGTGTTAAAGGGCCGTCCAACAAGTTGTTGGGCGTCTTTCGATTTCTCACGTTGTGCACGAAACGAAAACAATAGGCGAGGACACGTTGGAGTGTCGTCAGTGCCGAGAACTTAGTCATAAGGTTGTCTGTCCACGTCTCCTGCACTGAGACAGTGAGGACTGTCACCTTACGCTCTTCATGTAGAACATCCACGTCGACTAACAACGTTGACTTAGGCCAGTCAGGCTTGTCCAGCACGAGCCAAGATGGACCCTTCCACCAGTTACTATGGTGGACCAGGTCGTCCGGCAAGAGCCCCCGCGACCCACAGTCGGCTGGGTTGTCGCCAGTCCTCACGTGTCGCCAACAATCGGGAGGAATAATTTCCTGAATGTGGCTCACGCGGTTAGCCACGAAAGTTTTCCACTTTGAAGGGCAAGACTTTATCCAAGTCAACGCAACGCTAGAGTCAGACCACGCCTGTACCTTATCGATTTTGTGGAGAGGCTCCAGAGCTGTTGCAACCGACTCCACCAGGTCTGCAAGCAGTACCGCGGCCAGCAACTCCAGACGCGGTATCGACAACTTACGCAGGGGTGTCACTCTCGATTTACCACAGACCAACTGGACGTACTGCGTTCCGTCCTCGCCTGTCGTTCGGACGTAAACCACCGCGCAAAACCCTCGCTCTGAGGCATCGCAGAACCCGTGAACTTCGAGCGAAACGAAGTCCTTGACCATACGACGCGGGACCGACACAGACTTCAGAGAGGGCAGCTGCGCTTTGTACTCTCGCCATTCGGATGCAAGGTTCTCTGGCGCGTCGTCGTCCCATGAGACACCTGAGACCCACAGCAGCTGCATGAGGTACTTCGCGAAGAATGTCACAGGTGAGAGCAGGCCCAGAGGGTCAAAGATCCGAGCAATCTCTGAGAGGATGGTACGTTTAGTGCACCGACGATCTTCGACAGCGACTTGAAAGGTGAAGTCGTCCGCCTGAGGTAACCACGAGAGGCCAAGAATTTTTAGAGAGATGTCCCCAATGGAGTTGAACTCCCGAAAGTCCTCAGAATACAAGTCTGAGGAGGGGACACCGTCGAAGAACTCCTGGTGGTTCGACGTCCACTTCCGCAAATGGAAACCGCCAGAAGCTAATATCGTCGACAACTCCGAACGAAGCTTCCGTGCTTGTTCGACAGAATGCGCTCCAGATACCACGTCGTCGACATAGATGTCGCGGTCTAAAACTGCTGAACCAGAAGGATATTCTTCCCTCGATTCCCTCGCCAACTGGGCAATGGTGCGGAGAGCTTGGTAAGGAGCGGACGAAACGCCGTAAGTAACGGTCAGCAGCCGATAGTCCCGGGCAGGCTCATTGACAGACGGACGCCACAGGATACGCTGATATTCAGCATCTTCCGGGGACACTAAAATTTGTCTATACATTTGCTTGACGTCGGCCGTGAATACAACATTATGCCACCGAAAACGAAGGAGCAAGTGGAAAATGTTGTTTTGCAGCTTCTGGCCTGGCAGTAGCGCATCATTTAGCGAGATGCCTCGGCTGTCCTTGGCACTGGCGTCAAAAACGACCCGGAGAGGAGTACTGGTTGACGAGGGCCTCAATACTCCATGGTGGGGAATGTAGAAGAACTTCCCCACATCCACCCCCGGAGGGTCACACTCCTCAAGGTGGCGACAGCTTTCGTAGTCCTTCATAAAGGCTACATAGTTTCTATAGAAGTCGGAGTTACTCAGTAACTTCCGCTCCAGCGACGAAAATCTCTTGAGAGCGATGGCTCGAGAGCCCGAAAAGGTGGGTTTATTGGAATGGTCAGCGAAAGGTAGAGGAACGACAAATCTACCTTCTACTGTGCGACGAAAGTTAGCGAGAAAATATTCTTCGCACAGCTGATCCTCCTTCGACAAAATGACGGTGTTCGGAGAGCTGACATCTTCCAACTCCCAAAACCTCTTAATAGAGTCGTCAATCAATAACCTGCCCACGACCAGTTGACAATTGTTACCACGGAACCGAGGACGACAAATGTCCGTAGCACAGTCGCCTGCGTCACCCATCAAAATCCACCCGAAAATGGTGTTGAGGGCAGTCGCCTGGCCAGGGGCCCCATGGGTTAACCCAGGGCGCAACGAAGAAGCGAGAATGTTAACGTTCAGGAGCAAATCAACAGGTCCTGGAATGTGCCAATGAGGGTCAGCCAACTCTAAGCCCCTGATATGGCGCCATGATGAGACATCAACATGATCCGTTGGCATTTCCGGACAAATTTTTGGCAACAAATAAGCCTCTACTGAAATAGCGGTATCAGAATTTCCAAGCCTGGACGAGACGGTACATGACAATGTACCACCGGGCCTAGACACCACTTCACCAATACCAGTCACGACATGCTTTCCATATTCTGCCCGGAGACCAAGCTTCTTTGCACATGCCTCGCTTACAAAATTGCAAGCACTGGCACAGTCGAGCAAAGCCCTTACCTCTACCAAGCCGCCATGGGCATTCTTCACCAAAACCTTGGCAGTTGCAAACAAAGAAGAGGCCGCAACATTACTTGCCACCATTACCAGCGGATTAGATGTGTCAGACGGATGCTTCGAGCTATTTACATCCACAGCCGGGGAGGCAGGCACATTTGCATTATTGAAATGTAACAGCGTATGGTGGGAGAAACGACACTGCTCACACCGCTGCTTTGACTTGCAGGACTTGACAGAATGAGACCCCGACAAACATAGAATACACAACTTATTTTCTTTTACACATTTAAACCGATCAGCGGGGTCATATTTTAGAAAAGTTGGACAAGATACAAGGCTATGAGCCTGCTTACAGACTACACACGTTGGAGCAGTGACCACCAAGGCCATCTTTGGCTTACTAGAAGACTTACTACTACTAGGCTGAGGAGTACTAGCAACAAAGCCTGTTGACCCTGCAGCATCTAGCGCCCGGTATCTTTTCTCAACAAAATCCTGCAATTTACTGAACTCCGGGATATCATCTGAGTTATGCTCTAATTCAAACTGCTCCTTCGTGCCCCTATCCAGCTTTGACCACAGTAATTGAATGAGTAAGAAATTCTTATCCGGCAAGTCGAAACCTTTCAAAATGGACAGATTTTCAGTGAAAACCCGATGAACCCGCTGTAAGTCACTAGCCCGGGATGCCTTCACAGGTTCACACTGAACAAGCTTGTCATAATAAGTTGTAGCAAAATCTAATTTTATTATATTGCTTGTACAGCGCCTCATATGCTACCTTATAATTGTCATCGGTGACAGGATAATTTTTTATAAGGTCATATGCCTCATTCTGCACACTCGACAGTAAATAGTGTAATTTTTCAACAGGGGCAATGTCTGTTCGCTTATCTACTAAAGAATTGAACAACTGTATGAACGTTACCCAGTTTTCAATTTTCCCATCGAAAGCTTTAATTTGTAACTTCGGCAACTTCGGCAAGACCGGCTGCGGCGTCCCCGACACCCCGGAAGCCGCAGCAAAAGCCTGCTTCCTATTCTGCAAACGCGATCTCACTGCCCTAACCTTCGAGTCGAACATCGCGGTATGGGAACAAATCTCGCGGTGCTCGCTTCGCGGAGCAGTACTTAAAAGCTTTATTTGAGCTTCATGAAAGTTTTTCGCAATTGTACACAATTCACTCTCGTCACACAAAGCTAATTCAGCATCCGACAACATTTGCAAATACTCTATTCTCATTACCTGATAATCACGAGCAATCATCACCGTGTCTACACCAGCATCATCTTTCTCGCCAGACTTATCACCACCTCCCATATTAATAAACACAAAACTACACAAAAATTGCAGTAATTACACAAAAAATGTTCAAAACAAACTGCAATTCACTTTCCACAACTTCAATGAGTTCAATGACAGACAGCTGACAGTTGACACTTGACAATTATGAAAAATGTTGCCAGCGCAATTAAATAAATGACCGAATGATTTTATTAAAGCACCACTACACGACCAACTTTCTTGCTTACCCTCGAACTTTTTATTAAGTCTACCCTAAATTTTGAATGTAAAAGATGACAACACAATTTCGACTAAGCAACTATGAGTACCAAAACGAGAAACGACAAACCATAGGTACTTATCAAAATATGCGGATCGAAGGCCAAAATGTTCGATAGCGAAGGTGGACTGTATTTAACGAAGAAAGGGGCGAAAGTAAGGTGAAATTTAGGGCCGATGGAGCAAGAAAGTTGGGATAAGTCGAGATAAATAGTATGAAAGTTAAAACTAAAGTGTGTATATGTGTAGACGAAGTTACCTTTGATCCGGAGACTGTGGGAGCCAAATCGTTGGTCACCGTTGAAGACCGCTGGTGGTGATTCTGGCTTTCTGTCGCAAGCTAGAGGAAGCGTAAAATCGTTACCTGCAGTCGCCCAACTTAGACCTCTGATTTTCCCTTCCACGGATGAGTTCGGCTTCCTCCGGTACACAACACTGATACTAATGAATTAATATCCTAAATGGTAGTAGTGCTTTGAATAAAGTGCGAAAATAAGCGAGAGCAACGAGAGTAGATGTGAACTGGTAGGTTTTTGACACACTGGCTCTGTCAACTGTATGACAGAGCAACAGTTTTTTTTTTTTTAATGTTTGAATTTTAACTGTGACAAAGTGTTGCCACAGTGAACGCAACAACTATTCTAAAGGTACGAATGGCATAATTGAACAGTCACCTTCTATTCATCGGAAACCGGAAAGTGGGTCTTAAACTTGCATGATTTGACCCGTACAAACATACATAGTTACTTATGCATTTCAAGTTATTTCTTGTCATGTGTGATTTATTATGCTGATTGCTGACAAACACGAACTGCACGTCAACGGAGAATTATAGGATAGCACCCTTCAGGTACGGAGCCATGGTAAGCTTAGTGTCAAAATTCAATAATTTTGATACTAGTTTTTATCGTTGACTGTACTTTTCTTTCCACAGTCAACTAATACTCAACGAGACAATTCTAACAACCCTAAACACAATTACGTTATGTTATTTTATCACCGAGTTCCTATGGCCACCTCCTGTCTCCATCATCAGATCAGCTCGACGGTACCATAGTATTGCATTGTCATCCAACTTACATATGTTTGCAAATTTTCAGCTTTTGTAAAAATTCAATTATTATGATACTAGTTAGGTATTATCGTTGACTGTACTTTTCTTTCCACAGTCAACTAATACTCAACGAGACAATTCTAACAACCCTAAACACAATTACGTTGTGTTATTTTATCACCGAGAATTATTTTGATACACTAGTTTTTAATATGGTTGACTGTACTTTTTTCCACAGTCAACTAATACTCAACGAGACAATTCTAACAACCCTAAACACAATTATGTTGTGTTATTGTATCACCGAGTTCCTATGGCCACCTCCTGTCTCCATCATCAGATCAGCTCGATGGTACCATAATATTGCATTGTCATCCGACTTACATATGTATGCAAAATTTCAGCTTCAGTGGAAGTCGGAAAGTGGGTCAAATTTAGCCTGCAAGATTTGACCCGTACACGTATATGTAGTTACAAATTTACATAGGTACAGTCGAGGTCAAAAATACCTTTACAGTTGAGTGTTACAAAAATACCTTTACATTTAAATACGTTTACACATTGCATGACAAAAACATGCCTACAACTCACATGACAGATTCTGCTTTTCAGTTAATGCTCCAAATTTCAGTCTACAATCTGTCTTCCATAAAAACATTTACAAAAATTGTGTCATAACAGATTTACATTGCATGTTACGGAATAAGATTTACTGCCAATGTGCCGTAAATACGTTTACATTTTCAGTGACATTAGAAACTTTACGATCAAGCTTACTTTTCGATTACACCTATTGTTACATAAATATCTTTACAGATTTGATTAGCCCGTTCTTAATTTTAATAATGACATGAAATCGTCATGAATATCAATTATGGCTTTACAATCGACTTCAATAAAGGTCTAATTCATTGAAATCTTTTCACACCAGCTACATGAGGATTTATGCGTGTATGGACTCTAAGGAAATATAGCGATGTATAAAAATGTCTACAATGTGTACAACATAAATTTGTCTGAGTATTAGAAAGCCAATACTTCAGAATCCTGAAAGCCGCCACGGCTACAAACTGCGGGATCGCGTGTTTGGATGAGGCCACGAATGCTTGGCTGGCTGGACCGAGCCCAAGCTTGCCATCCAAACCCACACAACAAAGAGCATGGGACACAATAGCCTCCGTTGCCACCCTGAACTCTCTCGTGGCAACATCTTCAGGCAAAGACCTCGCGAGGCTCTTAGCCGTGTCAAAACCAGAATCGGGTCACTGGCTTCACGCCTATCCCTCGCCCAACGCGGGTACTTTAATTGACCCTGGTACCTCGCGCATAGCCGTTGGTCTCCGGCTCGGAATCGAGATATGCACAGACCACACATGTGCTTCTTGTGGGGCCCAAGTGGACCGGCTTGGCCACCACGGCCTTTCCTGCTCCTCGGGCGCCGGCCGCCTGTCTCGCCACACTGCCCTCAACGACATCCTTAGAAGGGCTCTTGTCAGTGCCGGCGTCCCCGCAGCTCTGGAGCCCCGGATCGCGCGGGACGATGGCAAGCGCCCGGACGGGATGTCGTTAATCCCATGGAGAATGGGTCGCGCGCTGGTGTGGGACGCTACCTGCGCCGACACGTTGGCAGCGTCCTACATCCAAGCAACCAGCAGAAATGCCGGGGCAGCGGCGGACGCCCGAGAACGAGCTAAGGCCCATAAATACAGCTGTCTCGGCGCCAACTACGAGTTCGTAGTTTTTGGCGTCGAGACACTCGGACCGTGGGGTAGAGGAGCGCGTGGGCTCCTTAAGGAGCTTGGTAAGCGGTTAAGGGAGGCAACAGGGGACTCTCGCGCGGGCAGCTTTCTCGCGCAAAGGATTGCCATCGCTATACAGCGCGGGAATGCTGCCTGCGCGATGGGCACCTTACCGAGGGGCCTAGGCTTAGAAGGTAGGTTTTAGGGATTTTTATTTTTTTGTTAGGTTTAGTTTTAGTTAATTTATTTTATAAGGTACTTGAAAAAAAAATTAAAAACATAAACAAATAACTCGCTTTGCCTGTGTAACAGGGAGGTCCTTGATGTTACAGTATTTTACAATTGAATTGTACACTGATGTTTTCCCGTAGCTGCCAAATCTCTTTGCAAATTTAGTTTTAGTTGAGGGCTTTTTTAGCATATCTTTGTGCAATTCCGTGCCAATCAAGTTTTTATGAGTAAGTATACAGGCTCGGAGTATAAAGAGCTGTCGAATGTTCAAGACCCGGGCTTCTTTGTATAATTGAGACGTGGGGAAAAGAAAGGGTTTCCTGAGCATAACTTTTAACACCGATCTTTGGGCCCGTTCCGCTACTAGAAGCGTGGTTTTCGCTGCGTTGCCCCAGATACTAATGCAATAATTAGCTACAGATTGACAGATGGCTGTCAATCTGTAGCTAATTACCATTTTTAGGACTCTCCGGTCTGCTGAGTCCCTAACTCGTTTTATTATTGCAATTGTTTTCCTTAACCGTTTTGACAGGCCATCAATATGTAGTTTAAAGTTAAGATTTTCACCTAACAATATTCCAAGGTATTTGATGACGTTGCACCGCACGATTGGGACACAGTTACATACTTGTAATTTAGAAAGAGGAAACCTACAATTATGTCATTTAATTTGTAAATCTTCCGGGGGTCTAGATGCAGCAGTTTTATGAAAGCAGACGTAATTCGTTTTTTTATGGTTAAGAGTCAGTAAGTTCTTCTCTAGCCAGGTATAGATTGACATCATTCCCAGTTCAGCTGCACGGGATGTCTCCTTCCACGTATCACCCATGAACAGGACAGCGGTGTCGTCGGCGTAACATATCACCTGGGCACCTTGGAGTCCCATATCATGTATATCGTTTATGTAAATGTTGAAAAGAGTCGGACCCAACAAGCTGCCCTGTGGGACGCCGAAGTGCACCGGTAAGGGGTCGCTTATATCAGAACCAACCCTAACCAGCTGGCTCCGATTTCTGAGGTAACTTTTGAACCATTCCAGAGAAATACCTCTTACCCCAATTTGTTCCAGCTTGTCCAGAAGTATATCGGTCGACACCGTATCGAACTCTTTGGCCAAATCTATAAAGACTCCAATGCAATATCGATTCTTATCTAGACTGTCGGAGACCAGCTCAGTTAAAAGTGCAACTGCGTCTTCGGTGGATCGATTGGACCTAAAACCAAACTGTCCGTGCGATAATATGTCATGCGCTTCGATAAACTTTGACAAGCGTACGTTAACTATCTTCTCTAGTAGTTTCGAGAATGCGCTCAATAGCGAAATAGGTCTATAGTTTGCTGGTACATCTTTAGGGCCGTCCTTGTAGATTGGCGTGACTGAAGCCACTTTCCAGAGTTTAGGAAAGCGGCCAGGTTAAAGATGTATGTTAACGGATCACATAATATGTATTTAAAACGCTGAATAAAACTAGGGCTCACGCCGTCCAGACCAGGGGCACTATCTGATTTTAGTTGTGATATAAATTTAAGGATTTCTTGTCTGTCTGTAGGTTCCAGAAAGAGGGAATGCGATGGACTGTTCTTTAGTTTTACTTTCGACGCGAGGCTTTCCTCCGATTCCTTCAGGCGATGCAGGATATCGTTAGCAAGATTTTGGCCAACCGTAGAGAAGTAGTTATTCGTTGTGCTAAAGGAATTTCTTGTGTTATCTGCTATAGTCAGCAGTTCAGTGGCTGGGTTGCACTTAGGTTTGAAATTACAAAATCTTTTGAGTGTTTTCCATAACTCTTTGGAATTTTTACAATGCGTCTGGATCTGATCGCTCTCATACTGAATTTTTAATTTCCGTATGAGGTCGTTATAGAAGTTCCTATACCGAGTGTAGATAAGTTTAGCTAGCTCATCGTTCGGGTTTTGTTTTAATTTAGCATACGTGTATTAAGTTTGTTATATAATTGTGTTTTTTTTATAAATTAAATTACTGGCATTAATAATAATACTTCAGAACGTTTAAGTATTGTCAAGTCGAAATATAAAAATGACTATTATCAAAGTATAAAAATGTCTACAATAAAAAAACTAAATTTTTTAAAAGACAAATTATAAAAATGTCTATTTTCTTTACTTACCAGGATCATAATAATATACAGCCTTGGCCAAAAGTATTGAGCACTCAATTCATGCTTTTTTCATATAAAAGTCATAATTTAAAAGCTACATTTATATTATCTGCTATAAAGTTGCATATCTTTCGGAATAATCAGTGATATTAATTGATGTTAAAGGAAATTAAGCAGAAAAAATACTATTACAGCGGTTTCGCACTACGTCCGATCCGAACCCGTGAAAATATAAAAAAAATTATGCTGACTGTACTCGTAACTGGGGCCGATTTTTGAATTTCGACCGTTCGTTTTCGTGTATTTTGTTCAATAATATCTCCAATACTAGGCATTTAAATTCTACTAATAGATTTGAAATCGAGTGGTCAATAGCACTAGATTCCAAATTTCTATCGCTCGTATTTTAAAAATCAGCATTACGCCGTTTCCCACCGATTTTCCAGTGAAAAATCGAGCGATCGAAATTCAAAAATCGGTTCTCTGGTCGTCAGCTATATTTCTTTTCATTCGAGTAGTAATTTTTGTACTTACTTCGATATTTTTATATTGTATCTAACATACTCGTACATGTGGACATTTTTATACTCTGTCAAAAATATACAGAGATGAAAATATTCAAGTGGACATTTGTATACATCGTCATATTTTCTTTTAGTCTATTGTTGCAACATCTTTATATTTCGTCTAAAATATACATGTGGCCATTTTTATACTTTGTCAAAATTATACAGGGAGGAAATTATTCAAGTGGACATTTGTATACATCACCATATTTCCTTATAGTCCATACACGCATAAATCCTTATTAATACATAATTGTAAATTGTGTTGAAATTTGTAAGTAATTGAAAAAAAATTTTTTTGGTACAAGTTTTTTTTTTCAATTTATTTATTAATAAAAGAGAAGTTACATTAATTATTGTTACTTATCTGCCAAACTGCATAGCAGTTTGTTGGCAGAAAACTTATTCTACCCTCCACCATTGTAAAGTAAGTTAATTCTTACTTAATTTATAGCTGTGCGAGTGCGATTTCTTACAAACAGTTGTATACGTAACAGACAGACTTTAATTAAAAACATTTAGATTAGAATAACCATTAATACTATTAACCAGCTAACTAACTAGGTTTACCTATTTAGTCACTCTGTTACTGCATTATCATGTGTAAAAGGTAATTAGATTTCGTTATTAAATTTTATCTCAACCGGTCACCGGTAAACAATAAACATACGGAGTGAAGCTAAATAAAGAGTGTAAGATAATAAAGTCATCAGCAATTTAACATCCTCGCACCATCATATGTAATAGACCAATTTTATATTGACCAGCGATCTTATGATCATGTGATTCTATTGTACCTACTTAAGGACAAGGGAAGCGGGTCATCTTGCATCGGTAATTCCATACAAGGCGGTCGTCCTTCACTATCCCCGAGTGTATTTATATTAGCGCTATACATAATTATACATTTTACGGCAACACATGCAAGGTAAGTACTAACTTAAGGTGGTAGGCAAAAAACATAAAACAATCGGTTGACATTTTCTTCATGTGACCCGTTCCAGTGCAGTAAGCATAAATGTTTTTTTCAGTCGTTTTTTATACACAACTTTATTGCCGACTGTACTTTTGCACTACGCTAATCAACTACTCATCGAGAGGATAATAACTAGGCCAAACACGACGGATGAAAGAGATAGATTATTTGACAGTATGGTACTGTTTTCGGTGATAGTCATTATTCAAAAAGATTGAATGGTGGTTGATTGGTGATTGTTATTATTTTTTAATAATGTTTTGAAAAGATGTGTCCCGCCGAGTTTGTTGCCGGTCCCATATTGGGATACCCTCCTCCAATTGAGGGGGGATTTAAATCTTCTCGGGGCAGAGGTCTACGGTTGGAGCCGGTAAAGGTTTATTTGACGTTCATAAGCGCATTGTAATATGCCTACTTGAATAAACTATTTTTTATCTTTTATCTTATCTTTTATCTTATCAAATTAAGAAAATCAAATCTGTAAAGATATTTATGTAACAATATGTGTATGTAATCGAAAAGTAAGCTTGACCGTAAAGTTTCTAATGTCACTGAAAATGTAAACGTATTTACGGCACATTGGCAGTAAATCTTATTCTGTAACATGCAATGTAAATCTGTTATTACACATTTTTTGTAAATGTTTTTATGGAAGACAGATTATAAACGGCTGCTATTTAACTGATCACCAGATTTAGTAAAATTTAATACCAAAAAAATCTATTTTACCACCCTAAAATCATGAATGATCACCAAAATTATAACACCATTTTAATGTGAAATGATTACCAATTTTATTACATTTTACTATCCTTTTAAAGGAAATGACACCAAACTAATCATTATTAACCCAAAAATAGTCAATGATTACCAAATTTCAAACCCCATTTTAATGTGAAATGATAACCAAATTTTTACATCTTGCTATCCTATTAAAGAAAATGACACCAAAATAATCATTGTAAACCCAAAAATAGTAAATGACCACCAAAATTAGAACTCCATTTTAATGTAAAATGATAATCAAATTTTTAAATCTTGCTATCTTATTAAAGCAAATGGCTCCAAAATAATCATTGTAAACGCAAAAATAGTAAATGGTCACAAAAATTGTAACCACATTTTAATTAAAAATGTGCAAACATTTAATATATCGTTATCCTATTAAATTAATTAATCCACTTCGTCACCTTGTTCTAGTAGCATTTTATTTCTGTAACAGTCGCAGTTCTAACCTAACCTAACCCACTTTTCTAGTAGCATTTTGTTTCTGTAAGGGCCGCAGTTCAAACCTAACCTAACCCACTTTTCTAGTAGCATTTCTTTTCTGCAAGGGTCGCAGTTCAAACCTAACCTAACCCACTTTTCTAGTAGCATTTCGTTTCTGTATGGGTCGCAGTTCAAACCTAACCTAACCCACTTTTCTAGTAGCATTTCTTTTCTGTAAGGGTCGCAGTTCAAACCTAACCTAACCCACTTTTCTAGTAGCGTTTCGTATCTGTATGGGTAGCAGTTGAAACTTAACCTAACCTACTTTTCTAGTACCATTTCGTTTCTGTAAGGGTCGCAGTGCTAACCTAACCTAACCCACTTAACTGATAGCAGTTTAACTTACTTTTCTAGTAGCATAACGAAATGCTTAGGTTAGGTAGGTATGCGGTGCGGGCTACGGGGGGTTGAGCGGGAGGGGCTAGTAATTTTGGCATCAGTTTACTTTATTTGGTAATATGTATACATTTTTTGGTAATCATAGTGGTTTATTTAGGTGAAAATATCGCATTAATTTGGTCTTCAAGATTTGGTGATCATTAATGATTTTTGGTGATCATTCAATATATTTGGTATTTGAATACAATTTGAAGTGCAGTCGTAATTAAAGTGGTGGTACTTTTGTATTTTTAGGCCTTATTTTTTTGGTGTTCAGTAATTTTTTTTGGTAAGCATGATTTTTTTATTTAGGGTACCAAAGTATTTTTTGGTGGTCATTATATTTGTAGCCATTATAAACTGAAATTTGGAGCATTAACTGAAAAGCAGAATCTGTCATGTGAGTTGTAAGCATGTTTTTGTCATGCAATGTGTAAACGTATTTAAATGTAAAGGTATTTTTGTAACACTCAACTGTAAAGGTATTTTTGACCTCGACTGTACATTGCAAGTTAAAAAAAAAAATAAAAAATAAAAAAAAAGCTTGTAAAAAAACACAAAAAATAACCAAAAACTAGGTATATTTAATATTTAAAATGTATTCTTGGAAAGTGGTTAAATACGAAGGCACGTTTTTGAGCATTTGTTGATTCCAAAATATTTTATTTTTATCATGGGTCTGATTTGATTGACTCTAACTACATTCATTAATTATGTTCAAGATAAAAATATATCTTAGCAAACGTTGTGCTTAGTTGACGAACAGTTTTCGTAATAATTGTGACTCAAAATGTTCGCATATCATGCCGAATATTCGGTCGCCAAATATTCGGTATTCGGTATTCGGCCAAATTCACTATTCGGGGCATCTCTATTTGTTTAGACTAACAAAATCTTTTCCATTGCGCACAAAGAGAGAAGCGTAGTGATCCGCGAAATGGACCGGACGACCCGTACTGCCGGCGGAACAGTGTCGTTAGGCTTTCGAATGCATTCCTGGACAAGTGCGACCTGCAACCTGCAACGCAGTTCTACACTGTTTTATGACAATTGTCATGTCTAAACTTTCATTTAAGAGTAATATAGGTATTTCAAATATTAAATAATATATCTTTCTCAAACTTGCAATTAAATGTTGACATGATTCACTTCATATTAGGTCCGGAAATACTAGCTACGTATCCGGTGCGATGAGTCAAGATAATAAGGAATTTTATACAGCCTTATACACCTAAGCCTGTAAAGCAACCTTCTTTTTATTTTAAACGTCAAATTGTGGCATAACGTCTTGGGATTTCTTTTTCTTTTTCATGTTTTAGGGCTGTATCTCCTAAACCGTGCGTCGTAGTCATCATCATCAGAGAAAAGCACTATACAAATCGACATCTTATACAGATCACCTTAGCCCCAAACTAAGCAAAGCTTGTATACTATGGGTTTGTATACGATTTGGCGTATGTCTGAAGCCCATCACACAGACAGAGCGATAATATATCGGCAGATACCGTAAGATACGGCATCTTCTACGTTTTATTTGACAGAGTCCACACACGAAGCTGTAATATATATTTTGGTACCTTACGATATCTTATCGCAATATATTTCGTCTCTCTCACAATGTATTAGGTACTAGATAGAGAGTGATATATATTTTGGTGTCGTTGGCGTGTGTGGTGCTTAGCGATCCTCTAAGATATCTGTCGGTATTTCTCTGACATTTCATCTGCCGATATATTATCGCTCCGTGACGAGCTAGATCTGGAATGAGCCTGTGAACTCTCTAGAGTTGTACATAGGTACAGGTACCTAACGTGTTACCTATAGAGGTACGAACATCTCTGGGTGTGATAATTTTTACTCTCTCTTTTATATTGCCTGTTATCTGCAACGAGTTTGAAAATCCAATCAAATCAGAAAACAAGTTAGTGCATAATGTAAAACTGTTAGCGTTCTCCCAGTCCCAGGGTTGTCAATTTGCTACACAATATACTTATAGCACGAACTTCGAATCACTATGGATTTAGATTTTATATACTTAGTAACTCGTGTATTTTTGGTACCTGTATATATTTGGCTAATTTTATCATCAGGGTGATCCACTCAGATAACCTTAGTAAGTAATATGGAGTAAGCGCGTTTATTGTTTATTGTTTATTGTTTATTATTTAAGTTGACAATTGTACCTTAACAGCTAAAGCCACAGCGGCACAAATTGGGAGACAGTAATACTTATACCTAGGGTACACAAGTATTTACATAACAATATTATAAAATACTACTTACAGGCATCTCTCGCTCTATCACTCTCTTACACTCAATCATCAGTCGTCCAATTGCACTTACAAACAAATCACACTCTGGGTGTGCCTCGAGCACGGAGTTGAGCAGAGCGTGCGCGCGCGCGACCGGCGCCTGCGCGTGCGCCCGCGTGCGCGCGGTGCCCTCCGCCAGCAGCGGGTGGCGCCGCGCGCGAGTGTACTGGTTAGGCACAAATAATCGCATGAAGGCCTCGACAAGGGCTACGCTATCTATTCTGTTTCTAATAACACCGATCGTGAATTTCGCCAAAGAGAGCATCCTCCGTAACTGGAGCGAGTCGTACCCTAGGTGTCCCTGCAGAAACAGAGTAGGGTACATATACGGATAATAGGTGTGTGTTTTTTTGTATAATGCCCTAAGATACGACTTTTGGACTTGCTCCAGCATAATTGTATATTTGCTTTCATGCGGACTCCACACCACTGCATTCGTTTCGAGAATGCTGCGCACGAGTGCCGCATACAACACGCGCATGGCTTCCACAGTCAGGGGCGCTGAATTGCGCAGAACGAAACCCAGTCTGCTGTACGCAGTCTTAGCCACGGCCTGGACATGTTCGCGAAACGTTATATTTGAGTCAAAGAGAACTCCTAAATCCCGTACCTGTTCCGAGCGCGATATGCCGGCGCCGCCAATATTGTAACTAAATATTTGAGGTGTATGGGACCGGGTGAAAGACATCATTTCGCATTTACTTGCATTGAAATAGAGTTCATTTTCAACACTCCAACGATAAACTGCCTCTATGTCCCGTTGCAGCTCCTCGCAATCCCTTTGGCTTTGGATCGGTTTAATCAATTTCACATCATCAGCGAACATTAGCACTGTGCAGTGATGCACTTCGACAGGCAGATCGTTTATCAGCAGCACAAAAAGAAATGGTCCCAAGTTGGACCCCTGACTGATACCAGAGCGCGTGGGGTAGCTTTCTGAAACGTAAGGACCATACTTCACGTACTGTTTTCGATCGGATAGATAATTCGCAAAAAGATTTATAAGTCTGGGTGTGAACCCCATAGCACCTAGTTTTAAAAGAAGGACGTCATTATCTACCCGATCGAAAGCTTTTTGAAAATCCAGATAGACGACGTCCACCTGAGCTTTCTTATCCAACTCGCGTGATAAAATATGGGTCAACGTGAGCAGGTTTGTGGCCACCGATCTTCTGGGGAGAAATGCATGCTGTGTACTGGTTATGTGAGGCTGACATTGAGGGAGCAGTTTGCAATGTGTCGCCGATTCAAAAACTTTTGCCAGGGCGTTCAGAATTGCAACGGGACGATAGTTCTCGACTTTAAGTTTAGATCCCTTCTTCGGAATCGGCGTTACCCTCGATCTCTTCCAGTCAGTTGGGTATACCCCAGAATGAAGAATGAGGTTGAAAATGAACTCTATCGGACCCACAAGACTATCAATACAACCCTTGAGCACAAAAGCCGGTATCGCATCCGGTCCAGGCGCCGACCTAGGTTTTAGTTTTTTTACTGCGTTCCTTACGTCATTCTGTGTAAAACCCCTGATATCAATACACCTCGCGTCAACCGGCAAGGCCGCGCTGGCTACCTGTGGGTCTAGGACAGGTTCATCGGATAGAAAAACTGAGCCGAAGTGAGACGCGAACGCACGGGCGGCATCAGCGCCTGTGTGCTCTACATCCCCGCGCGTCACTCTCGGTTCCACACCTCCCTTGCAACGTAAGGAATTTACATGGGACCAAAATTGAGCCGGGTTACGAGATAACCTCTCAGACACGTTTTTCATATAATTATTTTGTGCCTCAGTTATGTCAGTTTTTATTTTTGTACGAAGCTGACTATAGCGGTCATAAAACAATTTATTTCCCGACCTTTTCCATTGTCGATGGAGATGTGCTTTTAGCTCTATGTCACGGATGATTGCTCTCGTATAGAAGATTGGGTAGGTACGACTAAACGAGTGCTTCCGTATTTTCTTTGGAATCCAGCGGTGGAAAGCGTTATACAAAGTGTTATTTAAAAACTGGACAGCATCATCGGAACATCGGAACGTTTACTGAAATAACATGACATACGCACAGGAAAACAAGCCCTGAAAAGGCTTTTGATGTAAAAGAATAGAGCCGTCTTATCTGACATTGGAAACATCACACTAGAGTTTAGCGTTACTTTCAGTGACGTTTTCCTAAAGAGGGGTATTACATTTTACAGGCTCAGAACTTGTGACATTTTCTTCATCGGTTGGAATCGGTTTTAATAGAAGCACGTTTCAAGATGTGGCTGATCCTGTCAGTGACTCCTCTGACAAAAGGCAGAATGGCGGGCCTGCGCTCAACTGTAGGGATCTTCACATGGGCCTTCTGCTTGACTCACGGTATCTTGAGCTCGCTCGCCTGGCATGCTGCAGTTCCGCGGCTATATGCAGGTCATCACATATTCTCTGGGCCCCATGAAATAAAGATTTACCTACAGTAGCTAGTTGAGTGGGATGGTGGTGTGATTTGCCATTTAGGTACCTATAAGTATGAGTAGATTTACTATACACGGCGCACTGGTGCACCCTAAGGTGTGATCAGGGAAGAGAACAAGTGTTTTTTTTTCTAACTAAATTTAAGTGATCTAAGAAAGTTAAGACACTACTTTTAGAAAGTATAACAAAAGTGTCATCTACGTATAAATATCAACGGCTGCACAAGAGAGAGCACTCTCATTGGAAAGTGCTCTCTCCTCGAAGTCCTCCATAAAGATGTCAGCGACTACAGGAGACACTGGATACCTCATTGCCATGCCATTAACTTGAAGGTAGAATTCACTGTTCCATAGTAAGTAGCCAGAAGTAAGGCAATGTTCCAATAGTTTCCATCATTTTATTTCATGAATAATTATCGCGGTGACCAGAGGGCGGCCTTCTGGGCAGTCTAACTAGCAATTGTTTTGTAAGTTTTGAGTTTTCCTTTACCTTGTTTATATTTTTGTTTCGTTATTGTCAATAAAAGACAATATTATATTTTAAATATATTAATGTAAAGGAAATCATTGGCAACCCTGCCGCTTCAGTGGAGTGAAAAAGAAGATTCAATCGGATGTTGCATTTTCAATGTTATCACTCGACAAACAAGCCGTTCGATGGGCGGCGCCGGTTCTCTTGAAATATTTTGTTTATATTTAGACAAAGTGCCGTGTTATGTTTTTTGTTTTAATGACAGCTCTTAACTTTCGCTAAAAGTGGCAGTTATTTTATTGCGACTAGGTTATCATACTATAGATAATATCCAAAAAAATCCTGTATGAAACATTCCCTCAAACCATAGAAATGTTTGTTTGTTCAAAATACTTTTTTTACCCGTGCAGTCACGCAAATTAACCAGCACATTTTACCAGTTGTTTTTTACAGTGAAAATTTATGCCTCCGTAAATTTAATCTCCGAACAAGCCAGCTAAACGAGCTCTAAGTTTCTTAATTATTGCCTTCCTAAATTATTTGGCCGGTATTAATTACGACTTTCGACCTGAGCACTCGTTAGTCGGGTGCTCATTAGTGTAATTTTTTATCAGCGTTAAGTATAAGGAGAGAACGTATTTTAATATTAAATCCTCACAAAGAAAAGGAAACAGGTACCCAATTATTCGGCTCAACAAAAGACGGGGAAGGTTTGTTTTTATCATATTTTATGTAATATTCCGAATCGTAATCTGAAAGTAGAGTCCCAACTGGAAGAAGGCATACAATTAGTCATGCATTTGCCTTGTGTAAGTAAGAGAAAAAAACCTTTTGGCCGTTTTCATTCTAATTAGATAAATAGTTGAAGTAACAGCAAACCTGCAAATAAAAATTACCTAATATATTGTTCATTAAATTCTCTGACACTTAATGTTGTAATTATAATTTCCATATAATGTGAGTTGCAACATTTTGACGAGATATTTTTTCTGTCATAAATAGGTACATCATAGCATGGGCAACCTAAGTAACATAAACCAAGCAAGAAAGGCTTTATATGTCAAGAGACTAACTACGGACGGGCTATGACTATAAAAGATCACTAAATGCTGATTTACAGTACTGACTTCCCTTGCCAAATAAAACTATTTTTACTGACGAAACGTGACGTGACGTGATATGTCCTAGCCTAATATTTGCTAATATAAAGAACATAATAAGTTCAGTACCAATATCTCATTGCATGTTTGAGAAAAACATACTCGTATTATTCTACAAGTTAAATGCAGCTAATTATCTATCCAATTCATTGCCAAGCTCAAAATAATTCTAAAGAGATTTTCTACAAACCTTTACGTTTATTGTTCAACAAATGCTGTGGTAAAATATAACAGGTAACCAAACCGGTTGCCGAAAATCCCTCTATCGTTTTTATAGAAGGGACCACAGTGATTCAGAGAGATATTTGCTCGAATCAAAGGAATACGAAGGGCCGGCCCGTGAAATTGGATTCGCGTACATTTTCAATACCTACAGTAATTGATGAACTGATATTGATACTGAGGATATAAATAGGAATCACAACTGAATGTTTATAGGAAATTGTGAATAGGATTATTATTGAAGGTAAATAGTTTTGTTAAGACATACTGCCGTATTCGAACTTCAAAATATTCACAAGAGACGACACGTACTAGATCCATTCCAGATACGTTATAGTTTAGATATCAACTAGTTCTCTTTTGCAGCGCAATTCGGGCAACCAATGTCACTTTTACGTTAGATAGAGTAAGATATCTATTAGATGTGAATTGGATCTCTAAGTCATATCCTGTGGAAATCGTTCAACAGTATCTCCAGAATCGCGCAAATGTCATATTTGACAGGTTAGATCTTAAACATATCGTTATCGTATCTTGATGATGTCTAAAAGATGTCTAATAGATGTCTATTTCAAAATCCGAATCGGGCCCATACTTCCGTGCTGTTGCGTTTCTTCAGGTGCTGCTGCGTTATATTGCTATTTACCGAACTTGCAAAGATATAAGCTAAATTAATTAATTTTCCTCATCTCTCTGTTTTAGAAGACACACATATAACTAATGTCGGCTTCTTGATTTATTTTGTGTAAGTATTTAAAAAAAAAACTATAAGACCGCCAAGCTGAAATGGGACTGGGCCGGCCATGCCGGCCGCATGCACCCACAGAGGTGGGCAAAAATAGCCACGGTGTGGGTACCACAAGATGGGTGAGGATCTGGCAGGCCCAGGCGGAGATGGCGGGATGACCTGGACGCATATCTCAACGGCTGGCTGGAGACTGCTCAAGATCAACACGGATGGAGATCGAAGGGGCAGGCCTTTGCCCAACAGTGGGACACCATACAGGCTATACATTCAATTATGCATGAACGTACATTTTAAGTCCCCAGCATTTTACTAGGGATTTCTGCAAATAATATAAGCACACATATGCTTTTGGTCTTCAAAAGGAAAAACATAGTTCTGAATCGGATCTGCACAATGGGTTTTCGTATATTGTAGATCACATTTGTTATTTCTGTCAATGGTTTGTCTGAATTATGGGTCAACTGATAGGTAACCATAATGTATCCATCCATTCATGCTTCCATCCATACATCCATCCATTCATCCATCCATCCATCCATCGGAATTAAAAGCTGCATTCAGGCGTGCAAAATATCTTATCTATTTTATCGACTAACCTTGATTCTATTTTACCTGTATTGTGATTCGATACACTAACATGTTTGGAGCAGCACCAACATCTTTGTTAACATAGGCTACGTCATTTAATGTTTACTTTCCTTATCGTTATCAGTCTGTGGTGTCAACACATAAGTACAGTGATGGTGAAAAATACAACCGCAAGCATATTTTTCTTATTTTATATTTTTACACCTGTAAAAAGTAAATAGTTTTTAATTTGTTGAACGCGAATAAAATACTTCGTTCAGGATCAATAGTTTGTGTTAATAAATATTTTTGTATAATACTTCGTAAGGGACCATCGTCGGCACAGTTAAATGACCATTGGTAAACCTTATTTTCAAACTAGTACGATAATGTCCGAATTTTTAACACTGCTTAATTTAACCATCGATGATATTAACGATTCAATGCTTAATTGCAGTTGTTTACTTATCAAGTTTTCAATTCTATAACATTTGATGTGCCTGCAACATTATAATATAAGGAAATCCTAACAGTAATAAGTATGCTACATAACATATACGATTGCTGTAATTAGGTATTAACATAGATTGCATCCAAAATGCAATAATTGCTCCGGAAAAAAAAATAGATTTGCTCATGCAGTTTTGTATTTACGTAGGTAAGTATCCGCTAGAGATGAATGAGGTATTAAATAATCACAATCACTAAGTTTTGGCGTAATTAACATAAGTGCCAAGTTATTGAATTCCAGCCTAATAACCAGTCAGCTAAACAATACATACTTATGCTAAAAATTGCAATTTGGTTAGGTAAGTACCAAAAAATTTTCAATTTATATTTTTTCCTGACTGTACATGTTACTTTATCAGAATTATCTAGCACATGGAATCTATAGTTTGCGGCAGTTGTGTAGATACAGCCATTGTAATAATATAACAAAAAAATGCGCGTTGCTATTTTAATCCTAATAATAACTCTGAAAGTAACAGAAAACTTCGCAATCGAGAAGAGGGAGCAACATAATGGCGAACAAAAGTTACTTTTAAGAAAATTGCTGAGTTTACAACAAAACAATTCGACGGAAAAAGCCTTGATGTGGAACGAAATTTTCGCAAATGTGATGGTGAACAAGATAAAAATACTGTTCAACAAACAACCTGAATCCGGACTCGAAGACAATCCAGATGTCGTCACAAAGTTTGTGAGCCAGATTATATCATTGTATGGCAAGTTGTTTTCCAAAGTTAACGACATAACACATAACAGTGCAATTGGGAAAAATGAAGAAGAAATTAAGGTTGATGAAATAGTTGACCCAAAGAAAGAAGTAGAAGAAGTTGAACCGAAATATCATGGACGTTTAGAAAATGTGACGGAAAACTTTCAAGTCGATAAGAGGTCCGTGTGTCCCGAACACTCGGTGAGTGATGGAAAAGGAAACTGCATTGATCCCGCAAATTCGAGGTTTATTATGGCCATACCGTACCAATGTCCGATCGGATACAGGAGGGACAGGCTAGGCTACTGCAGAGCAATATTTTGAATCAAGGTAAAAAATAGTATACATAAAAGAATATAAAGCATGCTAAAGTTACGAGAAAGTATATCGCTTAGAACCTATATAGAGGCTGGTTCGGAGATGTAAAGTGAAAAGACACTGTATTTGATGTACATTAAATATACATTTTCATAATGAATGAATGTCATTTAATATAAGACATAGTTTTTTTCTTAATAAAAAATCAAGAACCCTAGAGTGAGTTACTTCATTAATTAAAATTTAACTAAATACTTTCTTTCGTTCCGTTTCTTTCGTTCGTTAGGCTCTCGAATTTATAAAAACAAACTAATTCATCGTAAATAGTAACAGTAATCTGTTAAGTACTACGCCGGGCAAAACCTACCTTTTCTCGAACCGTTTCGTATCATTAATCCTTGTGTACACTGTACAGCAACAACCCAACTGCATAGTAGATGGACTCATGACAAACAAAAAAGCAGACGAACGAATAGAGATTATAGGAATCAAATGTTATTACAGAAATGTCTATCTATTGAAGGGTTTACTAAGAATCCTTTAGCTTCTTCTCCACAATAACTTTTGAAAAGGTAACCTAAAATGTTTGAAATACACCTCCTTAAATTAGCCGAGATTGCGAGCCGCACATGACTTTGTCGAGGTAAAGAAGTTTAAAGTTCAACGCGTCAACCCTCCTCTCAGGACTCGTGGCTCATTAAAACTTTAACTCCAGTTCTTGCCTTATTGCCCTGACACAGTGGACTGCAATTTGTTATTACTTCGACGATGTAGCCCACAATGGATGACAAATGGACTTTCTTGTATTTGGTATGAGTTCCACTTGAAAGGAAAAGTAAATAAAAATGTTATGTCTTTAAATCTGCCTACATATCAGGAAGTCCCAGGTTCGAATCCTGGTGAGGGCATTTATTTGTGGGTTTATCACTGGACTATACACTGGAGTTAACGATAAATATGTCTATTTTTTTTTCAAATAGTCAACTCCTCTCTCCCCGTGACTCTTCTTAAATGTTCCACTGCCAAACGCTGGTGCTTAGGTATGCCTACGTAGAGTTAAACATTGATTTGTATATTTTCCTTTGTATTGGAACATTTTTCGGAAAAGATTATTAAATTTTCTCTAATAAAATGTTTTTTCTCAAAAATGGACGGCAAAGTCGACTTTGCCGTTTAAAAAATAGGTCGCGAAGCGCGTAGTTTATGGTCAGTCAAAAATTAAAAAGTTAAAAACATTGCAGTCTCGATTTTGGGACTGCAATGTTGCATACAAATTCCATTATTTGTCGAGTTCCAAACTTTTTAAAAGTTGAAATGGCCATATCAAATGAAGGCACAGGCCCATTAAACAGCCAAACAGATGATTAGTACCGCGACTATTTAGCTGTCTCAAATAGGTTGACGTATTTTCGGCAGAAAAATACCCTTCTATTTTTTTAATAAAAAAATAAAAAGGCGGCAAAGCTAATTTTTTCAATTGTTTCTACTTTTTTCTGTGAAAATATATACGTAAGAACGTTGCTTTTGTAAAATATTTCTATGATATTTATATTTCTTGCACCATTTTTGAGAAAAGCACTATATATGACTCGGCTGGAAGGCTACTTGCTGGCTTCGGATTCAATTAAACGGACTCCCAAGGTCGTCCGTTTAAAACGAATCCTCAGCCTGCAAGTAGCTACTTCCGAGCCTCGACAATAATGTACTATTCCAATTAAGGAAATTTAATTATAATACCTAATTACATTTCCGTCTCAGAAAAAGGTTTTTTAATTACCCCCAATCAATAGGACATCAAAATCTTATTATCGAAAAATTCGTCCTATCCAAACAGGGTAAAGTAGGTAAACCTTTATCTTACCCGTATTTGCAATTTCAATACAATATTTTGTGGCAGTCAATTTGTGGCGATCGAGGTTGTTCAAGGTTCGTCGTTTGATCCGGGCAGGTGTATCCGGCTCTTTATGGCCGGTACGGCGTGAAATTGACTTGCCCGATTGTCTCCACATAAAGACCTTGTTTGCCGACCAAAGAGATTACATCCTGTATTTGTAATCTCTATTGCCATTAATAAGTTAAAAGTGGACTTAAATACCTAAACAGATTAGTCATTAGTACGATCATAACTTTGACTGGTTTACCTACTCTTGAATCACCGACAAATAATTACGCGAATATCGCTTCATAAACAACGTTTTAAACTATTTCATAACATCGACCTTTTATAAAACCTTAAATAGCCAGTAGCGGGGTCTTCTGTCACAAGTATTTTACAATACTTACTAGGAGATTTCAAGCATAACTAATTGTGAATTGTGAAATGTTGCAATCCAAATAAACAATTTTTTCTTTTTTTTTTCATTTCATCGACAATTCATTTCGTCAAACATTCCATACAAGTAATTTCAAATCAAGTCTTTTTAGTTGGTAAATGAGTTATTTCTCGGAAATATGTTTCATAATTTATAATTTCATACTTAGGTACACATACTTTGCATAAAATCAGTTAATTTTTCAAAGTGAGATGTAATTCTAAACTAACTTACATTTCTGTGCTCATTTGTGTGTGGTCGAAGTTTCAACCAAACCTAACCTGCATTTCTAGCCGCAAGTCGGTTATCCTACTTTTCTAGTAGCAGTTCGTATCTGACATAATACTCGTATATTAATAGTATGTATGTGTAATCATTTCGATTTCAGTTACTTACATTTATTTTTAGTTACAATTACTTACGCGTACCTATTATTTTAACTATCCGCCGAACAAATAAACGGCAATATTTTGTGATTTTTGAATTTTTCTAGTTTCTAGTTTCTAAAAGTGAGACAAATCAGACAGACCATTAATGGTTGACGAAACAAAATAACGCAAAACGAGAATAGGCACTACAATGAAATAGTATTCGATGAATCGTTGTCGACGAAAAGTTTGTCGGCATAACAAAGTGATGTTTTGCCTACAACTTTATTTTAAGCGCATGGTGTATTAAATAATATTTGTCCTTTTTTACAAACATCAAGAATGTAATTATTCAGCCAGCATAATCCACTCTAATATAAGGCTCACAAAACTAAGAAAGGAATTTGTAGGCGAGCTCAAGCTTTACGATTATGCCTGTCCCGCCGGATTTGTGACGTCATTCCCCGGGGAATATAGCCTTACTTATTGTTGGTTCCTCTAGTAAAGTTAGCCCGGTTATTGCCACTCGTGACCCTCAATTGAAAGGGCTATTCTCGTTAAGACAATAGCGAAATATAATTTTATGTCCCTTTCCAAAATTCAGAAAGTTTTAGTCGAGTGTGCTCAGGCCATAAAAAGGTCAACTACGGCGTCCACTGAATAAGAGATTTCCTTTGGCAGAATTAATCTTTGTGTTCCTAAAATGTATTTAAGAAGTGGAGCCACCCAGATTTTTGATGCAGGTGGGGGGTTGGGGCGTTTTAAGCGTCGGCGACGTCTGAGGCTAATAATTGTTTAAGTTTAGGTTCTATGTCAAGTTTAGTACCATTTTCAACTAAATCAAAGATGTAGACATAGATTTCATCTAAATCGGTTCAGTCATTATTGATTCCCCATACAATCTTACACCCTCCTTTTCACTTTTAAGAGTTTTTTTTTCTAATAAAAACTATTCTTTTATACGAAAACGATACCAAACTTGGCCTAGTAGCTTAAATGATATAGATATCAAGATCAAGTTGAGACCCCCCCCCCCCCCCCCCCAAATTTACATACACAAAAATCTTGGTGGCTCCACCACTTCTTAAATCCATCCTTGGGTCCTAAGGACCAATCCTGCCAAAGGAAATCTCTTGCTCATGCAACGCCGTTTTTTAGGCCCAGCACCTTCCGCTATTTAGGTTGTTTTGGCCGGAACGTCGTTAATGCAATTTTCTGTTTTACTTTACACACCATGGTGTATTAAACTCGTTAAATACACACTACATTACCTATAGCCGTCAATATAATTGTTGCTATTGTGTAAATTGGGTAATCGTCACTGGTTGTTAGAGAACTTAATAGGGACCTAAGTAAATTCACGTGCTGCACTGAGCTTTAAAATATCATCACTAAAATTGTCTAATTATTCATGTACTCGTATGTAAGGATTCTCTGCCGTATATATTTACATACGGCAGTGAATCCTTATCTACCCTCATGCTCATGAGAAATGCTCATGCTATAATTATCCCTATAAAATGTTTGGGATACAAACTTGTTTATTGGGGTCATAAAGACTGTGTGGGCTGTGTTTTAGAAAATAATTTATCTATAAATATGCCGACACAATATTACAATACCGAAGAGCTTTGACCTGGAAAAATAGATGGTGCTTAATGTTTACTTCTCACTCACTATTAGGAAGGTACAGGAAAGACAAATAGCACCTAAATCACTATATGACCCATTAACTTCTTTGCATGACAGCTTAGTAGTAGTAAATCTCGTACGGCACACATCCGTTTGTGCTGAGAATAAATAAAATGTATGTTTTGTTTACTGATGAGTCCAATTCAAGCTTTCATAGCACCCTAAAACATTTAGTAACAAATATGAACATTATCACTCACAGTTAATCATAATGAATGAATTCATACACTTTTTAAGGTATTATTTGTAAATGAATACAAACATTCAACATAAAAAAATGTACCTACCTATTTATATCTCACTAATGCCGAACGATGCTGTAAAAAATCCGTTTCGCAGTTGCAACTGGAATAACCCGCAAAGCCCTTCATGCTTCACGCTGCCTTTGCTTCCGGTAAAGGTATAGAAGACAATATTGTGATAGGGAGACTCGGAGAGTTACGGAGGGTCTGACGGCCGAGTCAGCTGGCTTAGGCTCAGAGGGTCGCTGACGTAATTCAGCTAACGAGGGTAATTTTGCAACAAGTACGAGTCATGACTATGGCAAAGACCTTAACACTTTTGTAACTAGGTACCTATCTGTATTAGTAGTGTTTAAATATGTTATCACCACACCAGCTCGGAAAGGCTTACATTGCACTTCAAAAACTGATAGCAAAGTTGCACTTAGCTATCAGTAATTCACATGTGAGGCAAAGTAATCAAATGCAAATTTTGAGTTGTTTTCTTAGGTTTGCTGGTAGAATTGACTTTTAAATGATGATTTTGGATGATAAATATTTAATAACATTCATTTGAATTTGATTTGGTTTGATTTTGTTTGATATTTTACATTTAATATTTGCTTCGGGTTGGTGTGGTGAAAAATATTGTGTTTCACTCGGGGGCAAATTTTGTTTAACCCTCGTGCTTTGAAACCCTCGCAACGCTCAAGATTCCATTTTTCGAACCACTCGCTACGCTCGTGGTTCAATTTTGGAATCTTTCGCTTGCTCGGGTATCAATATTAGCACGAGCGGTTAAACAACAACTTTGCCCCCTTGTAAAACAAATAACTATTAATATATCGTCGTAAAACGTAACATGTTTTATATGTCGTTTGTCTTATTTAAAATCGTTGGCAATCTTTATCTTTTTTTTTAATAGCCTATATTGTGTGCCACTGCTGAGCAAAGGCCTCCCAGGGGAGACAGAAAGACAGGTCTTTCGCCATTTTTATCTTACTTATAATAATAAATACTGTTCCCGACAAAAACTCGATTATTCGGAACGGACATTTGTTATGTACCTATATATATATCGGTAACGCTTACGAATCTGGAAAAAGAACAATCAAAAATAGTATTTAAAGTTTATAAATGCAGATTAAAACCTACAAAATAAAAACAAACGCTCATAGACATAAAACCTAGAAAACAAATAAGTTAGCGTCCAAAGTACCCAAAACGATATTTAAATAAATTATATTTACTCAAGCTCTATCTCAGACATTGTTTCATTTTCTAAAGGATTATAACTTCGTAGGTATTCGAAGTTAACCCCAAGTTGAAACCAATTAGGGCGAATCGTTTTCCATTTCACCCGAAGATCGTAATAATGTAGCACTGCCAAATACCGGGCCGCGGATTGCGATATTATTTGGCACATGTCCAAAATAATTACTTACGTAAAGCAAACATTCATTTTTAAGCCATGTATGTACAGTGTAAAGGATGTGGCAATAAAACATCGGGAAATGCTCGTAATAATAATGAGCATTTATACATTCATTCAGTTTAATAGACTTTTCAACGTTTTTTGTTTTTTTTAATGTTTAGTACCTACACTTAGTACAGTCGTCCTAATTCAACAATTTTAAATAAAGTAGGTAAGCGTATTAAACTGGCAAATAACTCTATTTGTTTTTTTCGCTATTTGTTTGCTTGACTCTCATGCTCCTTAAAGTGTTATAAGATTTTTACTGAAAAGTTCATAGTTACCTGCTATGCTGCTAGCCATAGAAATATACACGTGATAATTTATACATCATCATCTTAGCATTTTCCTAATATCATCCTAAAGGAGCCCGGAATTAATAACAAGAATTTGTGCGGCAAGAGTCTTGAGGTTGGTAGCCTGATCATCCGCGTAGACATTTTTGCTGCCAATTGTAGGTATTATGTGGTTCCAACCGAGATAAACCAAACGGGAGCAGCCGTCACGCTTACGCACTGGGCCAGGTTAATGATGTGTGTCACTCCGAGAGGCGTCATTAGGCTAATGATGCACTCTACCGGTTGCAGTAACATTCACGCATTTAAGTAGGTCAATTAAACGACTGCTAAACTACGTTACCTGCTTGGCTCATGCAGTAACACCGATCACTGCTTGTTCTAGCAGTCCTAGGAGCTGAAGGCAGTCACAGCAACACGCGTAACGCGTAAATAAGGTCACATATACATATACCATATACCAGTAGCTACTTGTATTAGTACTAATAACTTACTGCTACATTTTCAATTCCATTATTGCAGTTATTGAGAACAGACCATTATTTTGCTAGGGACAGTAGGTTATGTAACATAGATCTAGTCAACACCTTATTTTGAGTTTACAAAATAGTTTAATGCCTCATCCAAAACCTGGTAGACAGCGACAAGCCCCCGATACAGCGGTTGTATCAAATATTCATTATCCGTCGTGAGGTTGGGTAATTTGGCAAGACTGCGAACGAACTAAACTGATAGCCCATGCAGCGTTACTGTGCATCGATAATACTTGTATATTATAAATACCTAATACCTTTACATAATTTGCAGTGGCGACGCGTCAAATATATTTGTCCGGCTAGCGGAAGCTAACTATTTGGCCTGTTTTTAGGGTTCCGTAGCCAAAATGGCAAAAACAGAACCCTTATAGTTTCGTCATGTACGTCTGTATGTCCGGTATGATACAACTATTATGTTATACTCGGAAACAATGAAGTTGGTATATTTCGATAAAATTTGTAGCGTAGGTGCATTTTGTTGACCGCTATTAGCTAAGAACTTAAGGGAAGAGCATGTAGATATACATATTCATATATGTAAATAAAAGCAAAAAAAAACATTACAAATCAACGCGTGGCACGTGGCACGTCAGTTTATTCCCAACCAACATTGAAGACATATATTTATATTTAAAAACAGGACATACACAGGTAATCGGAATGTACCTAAGTTTAAATTAGCATCTAGAACGGAAAGGCATTTTTACGTAGGTATTTGTAATGAAATTCGTAGCTCTACTCTCTAGGCAATATATTCAATTTGCACCCTCCGATTATGGTCAGCACTATGCGGTCAGGGTTATACCGAAGTTCTCTGGGAGTGTGCTCCGTTGGCTCCAGCCGGAAGCGCTGCAGCAGTCGCACCGCGCACACGCGGCTCTGCACCTTCGCAAACCGCATTCCTATGCATTGTCTGCGGCCGATCCCGAAAGGCAAATACACGGCGGGATGTCTACTAGCTGACTTTTCGGGAGTGAACCTATCAGGATCAAATTTTGATGGATCAGGCCAATATTTTTCATCATGATGTATTCCACTGGCAGAAACAAGAACAGTTTGACCCTTCTTCAATTCCACGTCGGTTCCAGGAATCTTGTAATCCGCACCCACTTTTCTGAAAAGGGGGTCCACTACAGGGAACAGACGAAGAGTCTCATTCAAAACTCTTTCTAAGTAAGTCATTTCTTGCAGCGCCTCATAAGTTATTTTATCATTATGCCGCTTCAGCACTTCTTTAATTTCAACAGCTACTTTTTCCTGCACCTCTGGATTTAATGCAAGTTGCATAAACATAAACCCCAAAGTAGTTGCACTAGTTTCGTAGCCTGCCGCATAGAATACAAAAGCCTGAGCAGCAATCAATCCTTCTGTTATTTCAATAGATATATTTTCTTCTTTTTCCGGACTCTGGACCTCTTCAACTCGCTTTGCTTGTTTTAATTCCAGAATTAAATCCATAAAATCCTGTCTATTCGTTAGTTCTCCGTTTCTCATAGAAACTACTTGTTTGACTAGACCATGGAAAAAGTCTTTTACATCGGCTGGGAACAAAGACCATCCTAGCTTGCCCACTATTCCAGGATACATCATATCTAATTCTGTTGCGTAATTAATAGTAAATATTCTCTTATCGAGTTTCATCAACATCTCCATCACATTGTCTTGTTTCGTTATGTCTATATCCAGGCCGAAGGCGCAAGCCGATATGGCTGTAATCGTAAACTTTTGCGCAAGTTGGAAAACTTCTTGTTCAGTTTGTGTTTGAATTACATTTTCTATGTACTTTATAAAATGTTCACTTCTATCGATAATCAAGTGAAGCATATTCTTCAATTTTCCTGAAGTAAAAATTGGTGTCAATTTATTCCTTAAAATTCTCCAGGTCTTCTCGTTGGCATGAAATAGATTAGCACCCAGTCCATCTGTGTCAAATTCTATTCCACGATCAGGAAAAATATCAAAATCCTTGATCATCACTTGCTTTACAATATCCGGGTCTCTAATTAGTAAATCGGGCGTTGTCATTCTATACACTCCGACTACTTTTTCATTAGGATAGGCTTCGTAAATCTTTTTAAAAACAATTGCGATATTTTCGCGACGCAATGTAGACTCCATCAAATTCCCAAATATTGGAACAGGCGAGGGACCGGGAACATTTCGGCTGCGCCAATAGTTAAAAGTTCTTGTAAAATGAAGATAAAAACAGTAGGCCACAGTGGCCATCAGGCCTACCAGAAGATATGTATTCATTGTTGACCAACTGTCTACGAGTGTGACTATGAACATACTAACCTGATACATGATATATTCTTAAAAACACTTGTTATGTAACATAAAAACGATTAAACATAATGTTTAGTCAAGAGTAAGTAGCGACTCGAGCAGTTAGTGTTCCGTACTCAAATAAACACAAGATTTATGACCGACTTGGTTTATGAAGTCTTTAGGTACTGAATACCTACGGGAAGAGAAACTAAGGTTAGTACCAGTAGTTTCTCTTCCCGAGGGCATTCAGTAAAGACTTTTTATTGTTTACTAGTGTAAACAATTTGTATAGGTACAGTCAGCATCAGTAGTACCAAGCGAAGCAAACAACGTGCCAATAATACGTGCGAAAATCTAATTGTTCTACATATTATTTTATTTATTTATTATAGATACATTCTTGTCTCATTTTAGTAAGCTATTAAAGAAAAGCAAAAAAGTTGAAGTAGAAGATCGGGCAGCCAAAAGGGCCTACTTGGGTCGACCAAGTGGGCGCCGTCCTGTTGGTCGTCCTAAATACCGTTGGGCAGATAGAGTGGAGGCAGATCTCCGTGAGCTCGGCGTCGGCGAAAGCTGGCGGGATACCGCTCTAGACCGATCAAAGTGGCGTGCTCTTGTGTTGGAGGCCAAGACTCATTTTGGGTCACCGCGCCAACCAAGTAAGTAAGAAAGTATGAAAAGTGGATCCATCCATCTGGATGAACGTTTTTTGTTGTTATTCTGTCCCTTCAGCCAAGCAACAATACGAGGAGTAGCATAGCTTGTTAGATGAAATGTTAAACTAGATGACCCATTATGAAAAGGACTTACAACTACCATTAAAATGTATGTTTGCTTATTTTACATAAATAGTTAAGTTCAAGTATGAGGTTCTTAGTGCTTTGAATAGGTACTTAATATTTAGATTTTTTTTTCACGTGCCTATAAGATGTCCCATTTAGAATATATTAACTTTTAACATTTCTTTTTCATTATTCTCTTTTTTTTTTTCATTCATTAATAAAGCCGACAAATGTTCTGTAGATATATCTAGTTGTTATTCCGTTCTGTTTTTTTTTTGTATACGCGTTAGTAGTTAGTGGCAACTTCATTGGTTCATGTATTGAATAATTACTATTATTGTACCGTTTGTGCCCAAATAAACATTAAAACATTAAAAAACCTAAATATCCTGTGAGTTAGGAGTGACCAGGCCACCGTAGGTAACCAGACAACGAGTAACAAGAAAAAGTTGATTCATCCAGATCCTTTTTGACGCATAATCTGATCAACAAGTAGCAAAAGTGTATTCCCATCATATGAATGGAATTCATTCATAAATGGTATGCACATTTACAGCTGGGTGTAAATTACGATTACAATCACTTTTGAAATTTGTCGACATGGCTCGTTTTTGTTTTTACATAGACTGTAAGTACAATAAGTAGTATCAAACTATAATCAAATATAACAAAGCCAAAAACATAAATTATAATTAATTATACCTAACCAAATCTTTACCTAGGCAAAGATACGATATTAATTTACAAATAGAAAAATAAATTGCCTATTTTTTTTAGTTTGACACGTGTATACCTTTATAATAAGGATTACCTAATCCTACCCCATTAGCCATAGGTTTGTAACACCACCAAATCGTAGTGGAAACTAGTTGGTGTATTTATTATTTAGCTGGCGTTTTTTTTAAGCCAGGCTCAGTTGTGCAAGGCGCTGGCGCTCCTCCAAGTAATTAAGCCTGACGGATCCGGCTTAATGAAGGATTTTCACTAAATCGATTATTGGACTTCAAAGATAAAACTACTTACTCGTTTATTCAAATCAGTAGTTCTATTGGATTAGTTACAGCACTATCCATTTTATGCATCATATCTTGAATTAATGTTAAAGGATTTAGTATTTTTTTATGAACCCCTGTCTTTATTAATAACAAAATTTGGCCTTGTATTTAATGAAATTGTTTGTGTGTTTTAAATGCAGATAATATAAGTAGATAATTTTATAAATATAATACTTATACTTAAGCTTAAAATATAACATTCAGATAAGAATACATGTATACCTATCGTGCTGATGGATCAAATGGATCAACAATTCAAATTTATTATAGAGCTATATAATATATTAGGGGCTTTTTGTAATGAAAAAAGTATTATTGCTGTTTATACATACGGCGCAATTCGGGAAATGAATTAGAGATTCACTAGATATGAAATAGTAAAGATATGTGACGTTCCACAGCAAAAGGTACCTTATATCTTTACTATTTCATATCTAGTGAATCTCTAATTCATTTCCCGAACGATAATAATATCCAGGGAAATAGGTATTACATATTTAAAAGAAAATTAAACTAACTGGATGCTTTCTTCTCCAAGTTTCAAATTCAATTATAATAACAATACCGTAAAATGTGACTACTTTGCTCCCCACTTGGTAATTGTGCTCCAACTGTTTTTTTTATATGAAAACTATATCACAACCTCATTTTAGTATTACAACATAATAATAGGGATGGTCTACTTTAAATCATACAGGTATATCAAATTACCAGCTACAATATAAAATTTTAATTATCGTATTTTGGAGCAAATTGTGGGGCAAAGTAGGCACATTTTAGGGTAAGTAACTAAAATAGCTACTTGATAATAAATCATTCAAAAACATTCGAACTTAACTACGTTTTTACAGGTACTACATTGACGGAACAAAGGAAGCGTGATAAATTTATTAACCCCGTAGTAGCTCTAATCTCTCAAATTTATAAACCGTCGTACATCTCTAAATACCTTTGTTCCTATTTTGGGGCTGAATTAATTAAAGGAATTCGGTGAAAGCAATCAATAAGTGCGGCGCGGCAGAGCCCGTAATCGCACGACGCAATTGTGTTTTGATGCCCGCTCGTACATAGCCCTGAGGCTCACATCAGAAGAGCCTGTCTGAATAGGCAGATGGCCGCCGTATCATTAAATAAATCGGACACAGTTTAACGGCACGTTACAAATGATCATTATAACACAAACACGTAGGTACAAAAATAATATAGGGATAAGCAAGGGCTAATATAGGGCCGCAGAGAGAGGAACCGACGAACTATTTACGTAATACGCGCCGTGTCTAAGATTACTACTTTCTGCATCTGACCCTTGATCCTGCCACCTGCTCTCTAGATGTTGGTCGAGACTCTTCGCTATGAGACCATTCGCTGACACGACTATTGGAACATTGATCGTCGAATCAACATCCCACCGGAGCATTTCTTTTACTTTTTGCCCTTTTTCGCCACTTTTGTGTTATTTCTAGTCAGGATCGCGAGCCCTTTTCATCCTTATAGGAGAAAAAAAAGTGTCCTAAAATTTTCATACATTTTTATAACTTTCCTTTTTGTTACCGCCATACAAAGTATATGGGCAAATGGTAACACAATAGGAAAAAAACTCTGGGACATTTTTTTATCCCATTAGGATCGAAAGAGCTCGTGATTCTGTGTAGAAATAACACAAAAGTGGCAAAAAAGGTCACAATATATTAAAAATGGCAAAAAATAAAAGAAACGCTCACCTGACGGTTATCTCGTGAGCCAAGTCCTAACTTGCTGGACTTGTGCTTCTCGGCTTTCACGAGATGCTCATCATGGGGGATGGTGACGTTAGGGTTGTGTTAATTAAATGCTTCGAGCAACACCGGCTTCCGACACGTCGGAAGGGAGGGGCCCAAGCGATATCTTACCATACAAATCTTTCTGCCATTTTTGGCGGGGGGAGAGGTGCACACAGTCGCACTTCTCACATACTTACATACAAAATCCAATCTGTAATGACGACACAAATACATAGAAAATGACACACGTCAAAGACAAATCTTGCAAACCTCGATCCCTTTTTGTGTGCGGACGAGTCACAAGTGTCACAACACGCACACTAACACATTTTCGTCGAAGTATTTTATTGTATTCTGAGAGATGAGAAGTCGGATTTGTCGCTCGACCGATCCGCTATTTGTACTGGGCGAGCAAAATCGATAAATCCAACAATGACATGAGACTAAAATATAATAATTGTGTTTAAATGTAATTAAACGTATGATATGTAAAAAAAATATTACATGTGAAATGTAACACCTTCTTTTTGTAAATTTGATGTTCCCGACCTCTTTTTATAACAAAAAACCGAGCCGTGTTCACGCGCGCGTCTCGACTAGGTCTAGTTGAAAATCCGAGCGCAACTAGTTTTATTACCCGCGCTAGATCAGTTGATCTTGTACCTAGGCAGAGGGGAAATAGTACGAATGCCGCCTCCCTTCCGTGTTGCTCGAAGATTAAATGTAAAAGAATGCCAAGTTCACTGAGAAAAAAAACTAACAAAAACACACTTAGAATTAAAAAAATAAAACTTAATCCGGGGACAAGGAGAGTCAACTAATAGGAACAAATTGACTTTTGCAATTTCCATTTAGTAGGAAATACAACTTCTATATTTGTAATTCGAAGTATGCTAGAGTAATTTCAGAAATTTGGTTTTGTTATTCCGAGAGGTGCTTTAGCAATATCGGAGGTGATGACGTCATGGGTGAAAACTAACCGTTTTGTAATTCTAAGCGTGCTTTAGCAATATCGGAGACGATGACGTCATAGGTTTTACTAAACTGTACTGCGATTCCAAGCTAGCTGTTGTTATTCTAGAGATAATGACGTCACAGGCAAAAACTAAACTGTTTGCAATTCCTCCGCCCCTAGCAAACGGGCGCCGCGAGAGCATGTCGCGCGCGTGGTAGCTACCCGTCTCTATTTCTGTCTGTATGAATAAAAAAGCGTTTGGTAGTATATCTCTGTACTAAAGAGGCACTATAAAAGCCTGTCGAGATATTCTACCCATTCCTTTCTTATTCATACAGTCAGAAAGAGACTAGTATTTATTACGCGCGCAACATGCTCTCGCGGCGCACCTGTGCTAGGGAGGTTGGAATTGCAAACAGTTTAGATTTACCTATGATGTCATTATCACTAGAATAACAACAGCTAGCTCGAAGTTGCAGAACAATATATTCCTGTAGACACCAACTACACAGTAGGTCGCGGGTTAATATGTCCATGGCCCACAATATTATTATATCCTAAATTTATTATTTAACTTAAGTATGTTTTAAACAAAGAAGACACGAGACACGCCCGCCCGACATCCGACACAATACTAACTCTAACCAAATGAACGTAGCAAGTAGTAAATTTTACTAAAATCACTAACATTTGTTTCGCTGTGTTGGTATTACAAAACTCGTTTAGTGATTGGTACAACAATGAACATAAACACAACAAGTCTATCTACTAAATACCAGTAAACTTTGTAATGTCGCTATAGTAACAACTGAATTGTTATTTTAAATGGGGTAATGTTATTCCCGCGAACTCGTTTTTTAGATATTACAAAACTATGTAAGTGAGACATTTACTAAAATCATAACTTGAAATCACAGATGCTTTTTTCCAAAAATCACAAACTTTACTAGTAAAAATCGGAGAATTTTAGTAGTAATAAAAATGGATTGTAACAAATACTGAACTTTGTTTAATGCTCCATTTACTAAAGTCTGTTTGCTGAAATTAGATTTAGTATTACTGAGCTGTTTGTAGAAATAAATAAATTTTACAGAAATAGTGAAACTTCCATGATTACTACTAAAACTTCATTTTTTCCCCCAGTACAGAACTGTTTATTAATTCCTGGTGATGATTTTTCTCTCAGTGTTCGTTAACGGTTTCGCTAATAAAAGAAGTGAGATCTAACTGGTAACCAAGTTCTATAAAAGTCCCTTAGACCACAGCTCCTGTCATGCATAAAGTTCTTGAATTGCTTAAAATGATTTGTTATGTTATTTGCTACTCAGACAACATATATTTATGCTTTAATATTATATTCGTACCAAATTCGTACCCATTTCTGAATGCATTTTTACATGAATACTACAGAATGCAACAAAGAACAGAGCAAACCGCGATGCGCTCTCAACTCGCCCCGTGTCTTAAGTTCAGGATTACGCGCGAATTTTTCCCCCTAAGCTAGGCGTAATTGGATCCTAAATTGACCGCGGGGTGTGCTTCGGTTCGCGGCTCGATTTTAATGGTTACGTCACGTCGATATATTGTAAAATAGATTAACCTTTCACTAGTGGTAGACACCATCACTTAACTCTCTCAGGCGGTTGCTAGTAAAGAAGTAGCGCGGTGATTTTCTAGTATTAGAAATACAGAACTCTAAAAATGGCGATATTCACATTAAGTTTGTATCCTTTAATTTATATTTTAGGCCACCGTAACCTTCTAATTATTGAGGTTGAATTTGTATCCAGATATTATGCAAATTCGTTTGATATCGAACTTAAAAGTTCTTGCCGAATTGCCGTCCCAAACCTTAAACATCCTTTTCACTTCTCATGCTCAAAAAGTGCACCTTTATGTCGTGCGTAGACGACATAAAATCGCATTTTATGCTCTAGAGCATAAAGTAAAATCATCTATTACGACCCTTATTGACTTAGCAATAAAGTCCAAATTCTGCCATACAAACTGCCAGCCCTGCCGGCGCGCCCCCGACCGGCGCGCCCCCGACCGGCGCGCCCCCGACCGGCGCTCTCCCGATCGGCGTGCCCCGCGCCTCCGACCGGCCCAAGAACAATAGGCCTGATGACAAATTTTGAAAACCCTTTTAATATCGTCGGTACACTTGTATTAGTTCCGAAAAACACTATATTTCAGTTATACTCATAAGATTTAACATAGATAATTGCGTTTTATTATAGCTAGTTTAAACTTCGCGCGAAAACGCCTCGCATGCCATTTGTGACGTCATCATTTAGTTGGTGGTAGGGTGGTAGATATTGTTTACATACTTATAGTTACGAATTTCCCTTGAATCCGAATGATATTGTTAATTCAGCACCATATATTACGATTAGGGATGATAAATACATTACAAAAATTTATCACAATAACTCATTTTACACAAAAACTCTCACACGGTTGCAGTTTAAGATGAATTATTTAGATAAGTTTAGATACATGTAAATTTTGAGTGAAAATCACCGAACGCCGCTTTTACTTTTTAATTTTTCATTTTTTCTAGTTACGACAGCCAACATGGCAATGATAGTTCCATTCAGCCAAATAATTAAAAAAGTTTGTTGTTGAAATATCGTATTATTTAGCATTTTATTTAAATAATAACCAATAGATATCTACTTTATATCGTGTAATAATATTTTTTGGACGTAATAAATGTTTAGTGGCGAAATAACATTTTTTTTGCACCTTTCGAACTCTTTGGTGTCCATGTATAGATTTCGGTCAATGAGGTTGTCTATGTTGCTCTAAGAAATATGTTATGGATTGATGACGTCACTGTTTGGAACGTTTCTGATTGGCGTTTCAGTAAAAATGGCCGATTGGAGAATTTTGCACTTTTATTTTATTGAATTAATAATCCTTCAGTTTATACTGAGATTGGGCCATTTTTTAGAATCATATTAACATATATGTTTCGTTGAAACCATTATTTCCATGATTCTTTGTTACTTGCAACAGGCCTATTTTCTTTAGTCTTGAATAAATACGTTAAAATAACCTAAAATATTTGATTTTTTGTATATTTTCCTCGCAATCGAAGTGAAAAGCGGAGTGTACAACAAAGGCATAAATGTCCATTTTTACCCTCGTCTACTATTTTGGTCTTCGCTTCGCTCATACCAAAAAATTGCCTCGGGTAAAAATGGGTCACTTTATGCCCTTGTTGTACAATCTACTATTTCTTCGTTGTGACTTTTTCACGCGTGCAACTTTAAAGATTTATAAAAAAAACGGTCAAGTGCGAGTCGGACTCGCGTTCCAAGGGTTCCGTACATAAGTCCGACTCACGCTTGACTGCACATTTCTAATAGGTTTTCCTGCCATCTATAGGTAAAGTACTATTATGTGTATTTATTTCAAAATTTTAGGCCCTGTAGTTTCAGAGATAAAGGGGGGGGGGGGGAATGGTCGGACAGACAGCTAGACGCACGAGTGATCCTATAAGGGTTCCGTTTTTTCCTTTTGAGGTACGGAACCCTAAATATACCTATTACACATAGAGAATTCATTCTTGCACCTACAGATTGCTTATAATGTGTAGTTTTAGGGACTACTAATAACTATATCGACAAAGCAGCGGGGCGATTTTTAAATTCGACCGTTCGATTTCGTCACTCGAAAATCGGTGGAAAACGGTCAAATACTATTTTTGAAATATGAATGATAGAAATCGGAAATCTAGTGGCATTGACCACTCGTTTTTAATTTGATTAGTAGAATTTAAATGCCTAGTAGTGGAGACATTATTGAACGAAATACACGAAATCGAGTGGTCGAAATTCAAAAATCGGCCCCCAGGGCCTTCGCCCAAAAACTGCCACACATTCGATTATTACTTACTTGACATAATACAAATCACCTCCATGTAGTCAAGCCTTCAACCAATCCGTAGCTGACCTTAGTGATTTATGTAGTAGACCTAGACCTGTACTAGACCTTAGTGAGCCTCAGGTAAACGGTAGACCTTCGTCATAACACCACCTCACTGCGTGCAGGGTGACGCGAAAGTAACTTAACTAATATATACCTACTTAGTTACATAGCTATTATTTTCGGATAATAACATTGGTAGGTACTTGTAATGCTAAGAGTGTCTTAGTTCGCAGTTTTTTATAACCCACTCTAAAGGCTAAGGAATCTACGGTCTTAGTTTATTTTTATTGCCATTCATGGAGTTGGAGTGCAGAAAATTTTACGTCTTTTCCTAATCCAGAAAAACTGTTTGACAAGCGATAACGTAGTGTCTTAATGGTGGTCCCACACTGGCTCACACTGAGCACACGTTATATAACAGCCAGTGTGAGACCACATTAGGACGAAAGGTGACAAAGTCAGGTTAAATAAAAATTTTACAAGTAAAACATCAGTCATTAATTGGCATAATTAAGTTATTCGAAAGTAAGTAATGTCAGGTAACACTTGAGATGATATTCTAAAAAAAATTATAAACACCTCCAAGGAAAAAACAAAGCAACACACTTTCTTTGTAAAACAAACATCAAAACTGAATTCACGCAAGCCCGAATCCACTTCTTTCTTCTTGGAATGATACTTATCTCAAACTCGTATCATGATAATCTATTACTTCAAATTTATACCTTAACAGCATGACATAAAGTTGAGAGTTCAACAATAGGTTGGATTGATAAACGGAGCTTGTCAAGTAATCATAGTTCCTCCTGCCGCGTTCCTTGCGGCTCGCATACCGTGCTGAATGCGGCCGCAGGTTCCTTTCAAAGCATTCACACAGGGAGTTATTTACCGCTCGTGGGTTTGCGCAGCGCGTCAGTTTTTTTTTTAAACTTTTTTAAGGTTTAGAAGCCTGATACAATTAGTTTCCCTTCCCAGAGCGCTTACGCTACATACCTGGTCTACACTGTTTATTAATGACTGTTTGTTATGAATTATGAATTTAGGATTTATTACATATACCTACATATAATTATGCTACACAGTATGTAAGTATACCTACGAAAACCCATACGTTTTGTGTATTGTTTAATTTAGTCCTACTTGTAGCTGTAGCTCATGAAATACGGCCACACCGCGGGATTCCGAACCGTCCGTGCCGATCACTGCTTATAAGTGAAAAAATATAATATACAATTTATTTATTTTTCGATTTTACCTCATAAACTGCCATTCTACTTTTTCCCACTCCCTTCATTCTCCATATAATTGATATATTAACTTTTGGAATTAAATAATAAAAACTACTACATACCCATCTCAAATATTTGTTGTTATTTCACCGAATTCTAAATACCTCGCTGTCCTCGCTATCCTTTCAAATATATCCATGTCCTAGGCCCTTATGAAAACGACAAAATATGAGTAAAGTTGGCCAATATCGCTTTTTTTATTCAAATTGCGGCCTCAATTGCTTCTTAAATAAGTAACTTTGTTATTAGGTTGGACCTTAAAGGACGTGAAAATGGCCTCAAAATGAAATTACATAAGAAAATGCGGAAGTTTTTATAGGTATAATTCAGGCTGAATTGGAACGTTATTAAGTAAATACGTATAAGCGTCACGCCAGACTGAATTATCAACAAAAAAAAGTAGAACACACAATAAACTATTAGGTAGGTAGGTACACAGTAGTACGTACCTACGTACTAGTAGCAGCAAATTGTATATTGTTGGTATTTACCCCTGAAGCAATAACATATGTATTGTTATAGATACACAATCGCAAGCCATTTGCAAAGTGTCTTAAACCCATAATTGAGATCTACACTATGTTTATTTATCTTGGAGATACTGAAGGAACCTACTTGGCAAAGTTACACTGGCGAGACACCTCCGTTCTGTTTATCGTTATTCAGTCTGTTACATAAATGCCGCGGAGAAATACCGAAAACGGCAAATTAGCCAAGAAACTGCCCTACTACGTTCTTACAGATTAAGGAACCTAAGAAACAGTAAAATAATTCACTAATACATGCTGTTATCATATACTTAAGCACTATTTTCTTACATGCACTTTTCCATACCTAATTATTATCAAAAGTCAATGATTTTCAAGGACAATTTCTGTAAACCTTTTAATTGCCCGAATAGATACCAATAAGTCGACATCAGTCTATTGATGCTTACAAGTCAAGAAGTTTAAAATATGCCATTTGCGGAACATATTCCCATAGCATTAAGGATGACTCACGTTAGACCGGGCCCGGGACGTGTCCGGGCCGGAGATTACGGCGCTTCGTTTTATATGGAAGCATCACGTGATCACGGTCATCTATCATAGAAAGTAGGCTCCGGAAGCTCCGGCCCGGACTCGGCCCGGTCTAACGTGAGTCATCCTTTAGTTCTTTAAAGTTTACTGAAAATACGCATTGACGCATATGTGTTAGAGCGGCGTTAATAATAGCGTAAGCGCCAACCGCCATATCCTTACTATTTCATATTATCTAGCGAATCTCTAATTCATTTCCCGAATCGCGCCGTATGTATATTTATAATACCTGCATTCGCCGAGTGATGGAAAGTTAATTTTGTACTCTACTTTATACTTAAGTATTACTTTAATTTAGATCTCCTGTAGATACTCAACTCCACTGTTCCCTCCATACCGCAGCTCTAATGTGAGGAGGTAAATTGCATTCTTAATACCTCCACATCGCCCGCCACATCTAAGGAACCAAAACTGAGTCAATAGGTATAATAATATACGCAAAGTTTGCTCAAAACCACTTTCTACCCGCTTTTTTATCCGACTACGTTGAATATGTATGAGGCAGTGCAAACTTCTAAATGTATTGTTTTTGCCTTAAGATTTGATCGTAAGGAAAACATTTGTGAGTTGTGGTCGGGTATTTGTAACTGTAACTTCATTATGTGATCTACCAAGCCCCAAGAAACATTTGTCAAAGAGTAAATAAAGTAAATAGAAACTACATATTAGATTTAAAACTTTCACGTTTTGAATACGTACATGTTAATAAAATATGCAAAGTGGCTAAAGCGTATGAATATTCTTTTAATTGATATCGTATACGGTGATATCGTAGCAAATGTTAAAATGAAAATACGGATAAACTTGAGACATGGTAAGAATCTACACACTTATAGTATATGTTTTAGGTACGACCCGCAATAAAAAAAGGGAAAATAAAATATGTATTTATTGAAATGTATTAATTTATTAACAGTAATCTTACGTTGACAGAATTAAATTAAGTAGAGTGTTATTTAGATAGAACTCAATTTAAATACTAGCTCTATAGAATCATCTGATGAAGTAAAGATATCTACTTATTGGAAAAAGTTTCCGATCGTTTTCTACTCTCCGATAAAGTTGCCTATTGACCGAGCACATCGGCAGTTAAAGTACCGAAACATAAACTTTTAATGGATGAGATATGGCTTTAGAATGGATCATTTTTAAACGATGCTCTATGAAACTTACTTCTAATAAAATATTATCATAGCAATCATTACTTGCTACGAATAGCTTTTTGCGTTGTTTTACTTTCTCATGTGTAAAACTAGCTGTTGCCGGCGACTTTGTTTATCCGCCTACTGAGTCACCCTGTATATTTCAATTATGTAAAGAACCTACTGAAAAGTGACTAAACCCTGAAAATAACGTACATTTTCTTGTGTGCCCCTGGGGGTTTTGCGAAAAACTCCACATAAATAATCAGAAATAATTAGCGCGAATTAGATTTAAACCACGCCGCCTGCGCCCAACAACTGAGGCTTTCTACTATTATAATATATAATATGTAGTTGGTATTTTTAACAATAAGTAAGCGGGTTCTTTTTGCAGTAAAATAGCTTATAGTTATGTATATACATTTTTATTCTTTTTCACTCCTTTAGACAAAATATTGATAATTAGTGAGAGCATCTCTTTAAAGGATTATTATTCACGCTAATAGACCGGGCCGAGGCCGGGCCGGAGCTTCCGGTGCTTCGTTTTCTACGGAAAGCACCACGTGATCACCGATCAGCCGTCATAGAAAATGACATGTCGGGCGCCTCGGCCCGGGCACGGCCCGGTCTAGCATGAGTCATCCTTAATGCGGATAACGGTTCACACAAAAAAAAGAAGAAAATTATACAAAGGAACTTGTTCGACGGTTAAATATTACTAGACAGTTTTATAAATATTGTTGAATATGATAAAACTTCATAAAACCACACAGTAGTAGAGTAGAACACAACACTAAAGTTAATTCTCACTAATCCAGAGCACAAAAAATCTTAACGCGCGTGTTCCTGAGCCGGCAATATCTCAGGCGCAGGTGCGATTTAGCATAATTTGCACTAATTATTGCAGATTACGTGAATTTTTCTAATTAGCGATTGTGATTGTTCTCATAATAAACTTGCTTTTTATTCTGATCGAAGTAAATGTCTAAAAGGCTCCGATTTAGATGAGATGCAATACCTACTATAGTCTGTATCTTTAGGTATTTAAATAAAAGTAAACAAACAGTTTGTACATTTCCGGGTAGTTATAACATTTATAGGTTAGCCGACCAATTACAAAACCGCCTGGATCAGTCACTGAACGACGACCTGACTTTAACCTACATTATTTGATCGTGTAATATTTTCATCTACCCTCAACTGGTTCCAGGAGCCCTTTGAGGGTAAATTTTGTTTACTTTTATGTAAATACCTAAAGATACATACTATATTTAGATTAAGATATTCCAAGTCTGTTCAACATTTAAATCGTAATATATTAAGAGGGCTATTACACTTAATATTTATCAATTTAAACGTGTAAGGCATATAAAATGTATTACAGGGAAGATCGTCATAGGGCAAGAAGGACTACGTAGGTACGTCGCTCAGGCACAATTAAAAAGGAATAGCTTCAGTCCTTCTGTACGTCTACCACCAGTTTTGACATTGACATAACGCTCACGTCTACGTAATTTACTTTCTGTACATCTCGCTTGCACTAATATGCGAGTACGAGCGAGATGCATAGAAAGTAAGTTACGTAGACGTGAGCGTATATGTCAATGTCAAAACTGATGGTAGATGTACTGGTCTACCGACCTTCTGTAAGTAGTGTGTGTGTATGTGCGTAAGAGTTAAAAGCGACGAATCGCCACATTGACCTTAGTTTATTTTATTAGGGTTCTATACCCAAAAGGTAAAAAAGGGACTATTGCTTAAGACTCCGCTGTCCGTCTGTCTGTCTGTCTGTCTGTCTGTCTGTCTGTCTGTATGTCTGTGTGTCTGTCTGTATGTCTGTCTGTCCGGCCGTCCGTCCGTCCGTCCGTCCGTCCGTCCGTCTGTCTGTCTGTCTGTCTGTCTGTCTGTCTGTCCGTCTGTCTGTAACCAGTCTGTATCTCATGAACCGTGATGGCTAGGCAGTTAAAATGTATTGCAATTGCAGCTATAACAACAAATTCTAAAAACAGAATATAATAAATATTTTAGTGGGGCTCCGATACAACAAACGTGATATTTTTGCCGTTTTTTGCGTAATGGTACGGAACTCTACGTGCGCGAGTCCGACTCGCTCTTGGCCGGTTTTAATAATAAATAAAGGCAATCTTAAGAGCGCTCTTACAAGAAAAGTCGAAATAATGCAAAATTGATGATACTAGTCGACGAAATTCAGGACTTTGCGCTCATTATTAGAAACAATGAGTACTTGTTCCAGTAAAAGCGTCTTCTTATCTTTATAAATATCGTTGTAAATATTAGAAAAAGGACTTATTAAATTAGTAATGTTTTTTTTTCTGATGGTCGTTTCCGAAAAACCCCGTGAAGCACTGAATGGCGAGCTCTTATTTGGAAATGTTGAGAATTTTACTCTGCTAAACCTGGCTATTTTGTATTACTAATACCCTGTACTTTAGGCATATCAAACTATATTTTTCCTACATACCTTTGAGAAAGAGAAAATCAAAGTAAAACGAACTCGATTTTCTCTCCGAAACAAGTGTCAATTCCTACGAAAATCTACTTAATATCGAAGTCATTTTCATACTCAAGTAATCTGCAACGTTTGCTTATACTGTTGGTATACATTAGTGTTTATGAAATTCTACTATAATTTTTTGGCAATTTTTTGAAAACTACTCTATATTACCGATGACGCGCGCTGCGCCAGCTCAGTGCCGCGGCAGAGCTTGTAGAGGCAGGACGTGTGTCGGTCGGCTCCGCACATTTTCAACGGCGACGACGAGGTTTTTTATCATTGTGTGCGGCGGGCGCCGTGTAAAACGCTATACTGTGTGCGTGTAAACCGCAACGAGACACTTTGATCCTAGCACCGTTTTTATAGTATTATAATTTATAATGGTACAGTTTAATAAACTACCGGACAGGATTAAAAATATTTGAAACGACCTGACATTCTATATGTATTTATTTGACTCAAGATAGTACTCAGGGTCTGATGATGGAGCCGGAAGGTGGTCACCGGTACCAATCAACCATGCAACTAAACCACTTCGTGTTTAGGCTCGTTTTATTCATCTCAACAAGATCTTTGACACAAGATAGTACTCAGGGTCTGATGATGGAGCCGGAAGGTGGTCACCGGTACCAATCAACCATGCAACTAAACCACTTCGTGTTTGGGCTCGTTTGATTCGGCTCAACAAGATCTTTGACTTAAGATAGTACTCAGGGTCTGATGATGGAGCCGGAAGGTGGTCACCAATACCAATCAACAATGCAACTAAACCACTTCGTGTTTAGGCTCGTTTTATTCGTCTCAACAAGATCTTTGACTTAAGATAGTACTCAGGGTCTGATGATGGAGCCGGAAGGTGGTCACCGGTACCAATCAACCATGCAACTAAACCACTTCGTGTTTGGGCTCGTTTGATTCGTCTCAACAAGATCTTTGGCACAAGATAATACTCAGGGTCTGATGATGGAGCCGGAAGGTGGTCACCGGTACCAATCAACCATGCAACTAAACCACTTCGTGTTTAGGCTCGTTTGATTCGTCTCAACAAGATCTTTGACACAAGATAGTACTCAGGGTCTGATGATGGAGCCGGCAGGTGGTCACCGGTACCAATCAACCATGCCACTAAACTACTTCGTGTTTGGCTTCGTTCGATTCGTCGCAACAAGATCTTTGACACAAGTTAGTACTCAGGGTCTGATGATGGAGCTGGACTGTGGCCACGGGTACCAGTCTACCATGTAACTGAACCACTTCGTGTTTGGGCTCGTTTGATTTGTCGCAACAAGATCTTTGACACAAGGTAGTACTGAGGGTCTGATGATGGATCCGGAAGGTGGTCACCGGTACCAATCAACCATGCAACTAAACCACTTCGTGTTTGGCTTCGTTCGATTCGTCGCAACAAGATCTTTGACACAAGTTAGTACTCAGGGTCTGATGATGGAGCTGGACTGTGGCCACGGGTACCAGTCTACCATGTAACTGAACCACTTCGTGTTTGGGCTCGTTTGATTCGTCGCAATAAGATGTTTGACACAAGATACTACTCAGGGTCTGATGATGGAGCTGATGATGACAGACAGGTACCCGTCGCCACCTTCGCGCTCCATCATCAGACCCTGAGTACTACCTTGTGTCAAAGATCTTGTTGAGATGAATAAAACGTGCCTAAACACGAAATGGTTTAGTTGCATGGTTGATTGGTACCGGTGACCACCTTCCGGCTCCAACATCAGACCCTGAGTACTATCTTGTGTCAAAGATCTTGTTGAAACGAATAAAACGAGCCTAAACACGAAATGGTTTAGTTGCATGGTTGATTGGTACCGGTGACCACCTTCCAGCTCCATCATCAGACTCTGAGTATCACCTAGTGTCAAAGATCTTGTTGAGACGAATCAAACGATCCTAAACACGATGTGGTTTAGGGGCTATTCATAAATTACGTCGTTTCAAATTAGGGGGGGGGGGGGGGTCTGGACATCGGATGACGGTAGCATGAAGTAGGAGGAAATGGGGTCATTTGAAGCATGATTTTTGGATGATTATAGGGGGGGGGGGTCCAAAATCGTCAAAAATCGATGACGTAATTTATGGACAGCCCCTTAGTTGCAGGGTTGATTGGTAATGGTACCTTCCAGCTCCATCATCAGACCCTGAGTACTGTCTTGTGTCAAAGATCTTGTTGAGACGAATCAAACGAGCCCAAACACGAAGTTGTTTAGTTACATGATAGACTGGTACCCGTGGCCACCTTCAAGCTCCATCATCAGACCCTGTGTATCTTCAGTGTCAAAGATCTTGTTGAGACGAATCAAACGAGCCTAATCATGTTACTACATGGTTGATTGGTATCCGTGACCACCTTAATCATCATCAGATCCTCAGTACCAGTTCGTTTTTAAACCCTCGTTGATACAAACTTTACAACCTATAGGTACCAAATGCAATGACGAAACATGTAAATAAGCGAGTAGGTACCTATAATTTCTTTCGAGTAATATACCTTCATAAGTACAAGTATGGGGCTATTCATAAATTACGTCGTTTCAAATGGGAGGAGTGGGGGGGTCTGGACATCGGATGATGGTAACATGACGTAGGAGGAAACAGATTCATCCGAAGCTTGATTTTTGGATGATTTGAGGGGTGGGGGGGGGGGGGGGGGTCAAAAATAGTCAAAAATAGATGACGTAATTTATGAACAGCCCCTATGTACATTTGCACTGCATTTAGTATTTTCGTACTTACCAAATAACAGTTTTAGAACTTTAAAAGTTAAGTACAGTTAGTGTTGTTATGGTTGATTTCAATATGCTTCGCGAAGGATCAAGAATGTTTAATCCATCATTGTAGTGCGAGTGTGGTAGAAGGGATCGGCGTACTGAGCTCGCACCGCCTGCCGCAGCGCGTAAAATACCTAAACTCGCTCAACGCCGAAATGTAATAGCGCTCTTAAGATGATGCGTTGACGCGAAAAATATTAACCGTACGTTTCCTTGATAAGTATTAAATTGCCTGTTTTTCCTCCTTCGAAACCTTTCTGCGTTTTGCCGTTTGGCGACATAAATATAGCATTATGTTATTTATTTTGTATTAAAAATCATATATGTAGTTATGTCGCGATAATACTTGTAACTGAGATGAAGACACAAGGTGTTATTAAGACAACCGATATCTTTCAACTAATCTGGGGAACCACTACTAGCGACAACTCAAACACAATCAAAAGACAGGCCGAACAATTAACAAATGGAACCAAATATACTGTTTCAGGCCATGAAGCAGGCTATGAAGTTTATAATGTATAGCAGCATGAGTTTCACAGCATCATCATGAGTCTGAACTAACTTTAATAATAGGTACTATTCAAGCCGCGAAACAGTAGTTAAATAAAGGGAACAATAAAGAACTAGTTCAACAAAAACTAATTTAATTAGCAGCTGACGTACGAAGCGTCTGAGAAAATTGCAATTATGCAGGTTGTAATTACGGCAAAAATGTTGCGGTGCGCAAGGAAACTTTCAGCAGAGCGCGTCAATTCCTAGGGTTCCTTTAGCATGCAACTTTGAACTAATCTACCTACACTATGAAAATGTTGTCGGTAAGTTATAATATAATGAAAGTTATTGAAAACACGTCGAATTACGGCCTGATTCGAACAATAAGATACATAAAAATTTGGTAAAGATGCGACATGGATGGATGTCAGTGTCAAAAGTGGCGTTGCTTCAAACAAAATGCCTCATTTTAATGATGAGTCACGCTAGACTGGGCCGGGGCCCAGCTGAGGTTAGCTATTTGCCTTATAATATGACGTAAGACTTGTCAAATTATAAGGTAAGGGTGAGCTACTCTGTCCGGCCTCTGGTATCACCGATCAGGTGTCATAGAAAATGACATTTCGGACGCCTCGGCCCGATCTAGCGTGAGTCATCCTTTAGTCATTTTATTATCTTTGGTTCCGAAATAGGAACTCATTGGCAGGAGTCGGGATTCGCAGGTCACACCCACCCCACGACCTCCAGATTGAAATTCACACGTTTGCACCACTCGGCCACCGTCGCTCTTATTATCAAATATCATAATTACGTAATATTTTAATACTGAAGTAAACACTCGAATTTTTTTTTATTTGTTCTACTAAAAACGGGACATTATTCCAACCTTAAATAAAGTAAAAAGAAACCAAAAATTTAAAATTGTTTGAGCTTACCCGCTGTGAACGTCGTTGAAACAAACCAGCAGAGAGTAAATCTCGTTACTGCATCGTGATGATATTTATTTGCATTAAAAATGAACACTGCTAGCGTTTATAATACGAAACTAATATAAAATATTTTGCTAGCATAATAATTGCATTACCTATAGGGGATAGGAGTCTAAAGCGAGTACCCCGCCTAAGAGAGTTTTCACATTGTTATGAAAACGCTCTAAAACGGGTAGGCGTTGTTTTATTGTAAAATTGAGTGCGATGTTATAGTATGCATAACATAAAAGTATTATAAATCTGCTAAATCCATTTTAGAAATGTATTTATTTTTAACTTGAATGTCAACAAAAATAGGTACAAAATGCTCTATATTCAAAACTGGATTTAGTAAGTTTATACTCTTACAGCCAACGATACGTAATGATAATGATTATGTGACTCCTGAGTTTTTGTAAGTTAGTCAACACACGGCGCAGGCGGCGTAGGAAAAATCTGCCGGAAAAATCTGATTAGCTGACCTAGCCAAGGTGACGATCGCTTGCGCTACGACAACGAACCGCTTTGTGTCTCTCTATCACTCTTCCATATTACTTAGTGCAACAGTGACAGTTGCGTTTCGTTCGCTACGTAGCGATTGGCATGTTGGCTGCGTGGCCTGAAGCCTAGCCAAGTGACAACTGTTAATAGAAAGAAAACCATAATCGAAACTTAATTAATCACGTCAATTTTCATTGCAACTGGCATCGCAATACATTTGTTTTTACTTTTCGTATGGTTTTTGTCAATATACGATTGTTATCTTGGCTACAGCGCCCTGAACTTTCTTGGGACAACCTTTTAGTACTATTTGATAGCTATCAACATTCAGATAATTAATCTAACCCCACAGAGCGGAGCCACTGTCACGCATAGGGCGAATAATCCTACCTTTTTCAAGTGGCATGAATATCATAAATTACGGAAATATATTAAGCGCGATCATTAATACTTCCGATTTTACCTCATTCTCATTACTGAAATGATTTGTGTAAAACGGTGTGCCATCGACTGATTAATTGAAATAAGTGCATTATGGGCAAAATGTTTCCATATCGAGTTTCGTACTCTTATACTACTACGGCGGCACATTGTATTGGTCTAAGAGCTATCTATGGAAATAGGTTTGTAATTTATAGAGCAACGAAATCCCTCTAGTTGGTATGCCATACTATCATTATTAATTAATCCGGGCGCCTGGCAGCTGTTCAGCGATGGGTGTGACAGTGGTTGGGCAACAAGGGGGTTGTAAAAACAATTGAAGGTGTGCAATACCCGCATTCCCTCCATAGGGGACCGCAAATGGGACCTTATAGTAATAATAAGGTCCCGTTTTCACCCTTTGGGTAACGTAACACGATACAATTTGACTCAGTAGGTAAATGAGATCACTTGGCACTTTTTCGCGCATCTTGGACGTCACCTGGCACTACTTTTCGCCCTAATTAAAACGCCTGGCAATGGTATATTCGAATTAAATACATAATTAGCTATTATATCACAGCAAACTCAGAGCACTATAAATTGGACACCTTCAATTTATTTGACACCTCTCACACCCACCGCTGAACAGCTGCCAGGCGCCCGAATTAATTGATAATGATAGTATCAATTAAACTAACTAGAGGGATTTCGTTGCTCTATAAATTGCAAAGCTATTTCCGTAGCTCTCCGTCTATATGTTAACTGAGAGATGTCTTATGTCTTCCATCTAAATAATGGTTGAGGTGATTTGGGGCGTTCCCTGCCCAATGGGTCCTTATGCTCTATGTGCACAAGGATTCTTCTCTGATGGAAAGCCACATTTTTGTATAAAATATTCAAGAAAGAGCACAAACCTATCTATAAAAAAATACTTCGTACGTACGGAACGTTTTATAAGCTAGTATTATCACCCCAAAACTTGTAGGTACTCGTACTCGCTAATTTTAAGCCGGATTAGGTATAAATAATATGCGTTTTTATATTATTTAACCTGTGGAACGACGGTTTAATGAAATCGCCCGCCCTTTTCCCCAGATTTGACCTCCTCGCTTAAAAATTAACACTTTCTCACTTTCCCGCGAATCTTGGAGACCCGAATGAATAATAAAAAAATATTTTGCGTGCCTTGGTTCGGGGCTTTGTAACTGTAATCATGTTTTAATTATATTTGTGGACGAAACTTGGAGTTTGGGTCGTCACGGTTAAAGAATTAGCGTACTTTCGTTTTAGTAGCCGTGTTTAGGGGAATATTTTTAGATGCTAATGCCGCGCCGTGGATTGTCACGGAATAACAAGCAAAGAAGAATATATTTTTTTATTTAAGTCTCACAAATCGAACAAATAAATTGAATAATGGTAAAATCATAATCGAGGTATCATTTCCCGACATTTACGTTTAGTATGTTCCTCGCGTTGGTGTGGTGATAAACGTGTTTCACTCTCTCTCTCTTCTTGACACCCTCACAAAGCTCATAATTCACTTTTCGAATTTTTGAATATTTGTCTTGCTCAGGTACCTATCAATATTAGCACGAGAGTTTAAACAACAAAAGTACAAGTTTGAAAGATTTTTAAATTTAAAATATGCATTGGATTCCTATATTTCACATTTTGTACAGAAATGCAATCAAATCTACATTAAAACAAATATATAGGTAGCAGTAAAATCTCCGTCCTCATATGACGTGGCTGAATAGCGTAGTAAAAACATGTTTTTCCTTTTCTTCTTAATGTATTTAGGAATTTCATTGCAGAGTTAAGGAATACGTTAACATCGCAAACCTTGTGACATTATTAAATACCTGACAAAATGACTGAATTTGGATCCACGTTTTACCAATTCATGTTATTACGTAACATTATTAATACAAGTAAATAACTGCTGTTAGCTTGATTACTAGTATTTAATTTTAGCTAACAGCAGTTGGTAGGCATTAATCCGTAGCTTAATAATAAGCTTACCTAATTAAATCAGATATGGTATGATTAATTAATAGACACCGTAATAGGGTCGGAGCGATGTCTCAAATTAACTAATTATACAATTTAAACACAATAGGTACAATCAAATATATGTACCTGCCCGGCCTACTAATACAGGTAGCTTAGTATGACACAAAACAGCCATGTCGCGCTGATAATAGCTAATTATTAGGTAATAACCCCGACTGATGTGCGATTGAATAATCAATGTATCGACACGGACGATAAAGTGCCAAAAATATGTATACACGACTTTATACTATATAATTTGTATTGTAACATTGTATATTAAGGCCCTTACATTAAGGGAGTGTATACATATTTTCGACACTTTGTCCGTGGCGATATTTAATACCCTGACTGTACGCAGTAGTCCGTGAACATTACACAAAACCATGGCGCTATTTGGAAATGTGGGGATCCTTAGCCCTTCCTTGCGTTTTGCTGACATATACAGTACTAGCTGTGCCCGCGGCTCCGCCCGCGTGGAATTCGGTCTGTGTCAGTAAGCGGCTAATTTTTAATCCTAATTTCTCTCCCTCTCCCCTGGAGGCGGAACTTGAAGTAAAGTTGACAGATGGATATGCTAGAGGACTGTAGTCCAGATAAAATATTATACAGTTAGGTACCACTAAATAAAAGTACACTCCAAAATCAATAGTTTTTTTCGCCCTTATTAAAATTTTACACGTGATTTTAACAACAGAGTAGTAGGTGTATATCGAACGATACAGTAAGTTATACGCGCGCGAGCGAAAGCGAAGCAGCCTGCCTGGCTAGAGCGCCACTCACCGTGGTCTTCTTCAGACTGACAGACAGACAGACAGCGCGAAAATTTTTCGATATAAAAAACGCAATGTGATAGACAGTTGTACATTTTTACTTTCAGTATGGAAATCAGTTACATCATTTTATCAAGAAAATTGACAGTGCTGCAGCAGTAACGTAGCAACAGAGTAATGCTGCTGCAGTCGCCACCCGAATGTCACCTTTGTCATACCTTAGAAAGTGACTGAAAACGCGAGCGAAGCGAGCGCGAAAATTTTTCGATATAAAAAACGCAATTAGGTAGACAGTTGTACATTTTTACTTTTAGTATGGAAATCAGTTACATCATTTTATTTCGAAAATTGTCAGTGCTGCAGCAGTACCGTTGCAACAGAGTAATGCTGCTGCAGTCGCCACCCGAATGTCACCTTTATCATATCTTAGAAAGTAATTGAAAACGCGAGCGAAGCGAGCGTGAAAATTTTTCGATATAAAAACACAATTTGATAGACAGTTGTACATTTTTACTTTTAGTCCCAGCCAGGCGCGAATCCAGGATTTCATACAGAGAAGGGATGGGACAGTTTTTTATCAGCCTAGCTTCGCATAGGGCTCGATATTTAAGGGTCTCAGCGAGGTTGTTTGATGCAAGAGAGGTGAAAAGATGCACGAAAGCAGATCTTGGAATTGACCAAGTGAATTGAATTGGCGAAGTGTGAGCAAGGCAGATGGCCCAGCTGCGAAAGAGGAAAGCTTGGATTTGGATCCACGCCCACTGTGTAATTAACGCAGAAGATCAACTTTGCCGTAAGGCCTCGCATAAGATCTAACGCCGAACTGCAAAAGAGTGGCTTGAAATCGAATCTATTTATGCATGTAATCACGATTCTTCTACTGCTCGCTCTTTGGCTTCACTCGAAAGCGCTACTTGATAAGATGCTTTTAGTTTTCGGCTGTCACGGGGCCCCTTATAACACTTTGACAGTTAGGTCTCAGGATCGCGGCTAAGGAGCAACTCGGCTTGGCCGACAAATCTGGCGTGCAAGAGAGCAAAATTCGCTATAAAATCGGTAACCTATGTCGAAAAAATCGGCTGGCCGCAAGCCCGAAAGCAAGGTATTTTTCCATGACTTTAAGGGCCTCCGCGTAAGGTCAAATCGAAAGCCTACGTTGGAGATGTTCTTACGTACCCTCACTCTCTTACTCACTCCTACGACCCTTCGTTATTAGATGGGTACCTACACGTATAAAAGTTTCATGTAGGTACCTACTCCACGACGACTGCAATGCTGATGCAGCCTGCGCGTTTTTTTGCCTACGGTTTTGGTGCCCCCTAGACGTGGTGCCCTAAGCAAGTGCTTATTTTGCTTAACCCTTAAATGCATAGTGTTGCCAAATGTCTACAAACCATTAGACAGCTCACAGTTTTAAAATAAAAAGGCTTACGTTCTTGAACTCACCTTTATGCCAAACGTCAAGTAATAGGGTACCGATTTAAGGGTTAAATTTACGCAATATTTTTAATTTATAAAAATTACATTCGTTTTAAGACGAAAAGTCGGCAAACTTGGAAAAATCCACAAGTTGATAATTTTTAGTATGTGATTTTGAACGGTTTTTTCGGGGTATGTAATTATTTTATATTTAAAATCTTTATCATAGGTATATCACAAATAGTGTACCATTCTAATGGTAGTAAAAAATTTCATTGATGTATTACTGAAAATTACATTTTAACATAAATATGATTTAGCCAATTCAACTTCTAACACTGATTTCGCAGTGAAAATCGAAGTTATATTATTTTTACTATTTTTCCTAGAATCTACAAACAATTATGTGATACATGTATAAATTTCGGGCAAAAAGAAAAAATCATGCATTCAAGGGTTAAAAGGGTTAATCCGGCACTGCAAATGACAGAGGTCAATGTTTTTTTTTTTTCAAAGTACCCACCTTCGTGGCCATTATTAAGTGCTGTATACGTATGAATATGGATTTGATATGGATGCGATATAATTACGATTAGGTATAATTCATGACGGAGAAAATTAATAATTTTAAATAATTATGCAATTATACGCGTGTTGATATGTGTGTTTATTTTACCACTACGTAACTATGTAAACTCATTTTTAGTTTTCTTGATTACTTAATGTTTACTCAGTTCCCCAAAAGATGGCACTGTGCAATGAGGGGCAATTAATTTACTGTCGTTTAATTTTGTTGTATTATTAAATCAACATAATAATTCAATTAAATTTGTTGATATCCGTACCCTCTCTTCTAAAGTTAGAGTTAATTTGGCAAAATCCTTCCTCGGTGGCTTATTCATGTCAACACGTATTAAATTCAGCGCCATCTGTTAGTTTACCAGGGTACTCTATAGTGGTAGCACATATTTGAAAAAAGTTTGCCCCTCCTTCCTAAGTAGCGCCATAAGATTCAGGGGCAAACTTAAGTCAATCGAGTGTTGTGGCTACCCCCCCTTTTAGGGGTTGAATTTTTATAGCCTATAACCTGGCCGGGGATGTTCTCGACAGATTAGTAAAATTTGCATCAAAATCCGTTCAGCCGTTTTCACGTGATGCGCGTTCAAATAAACAGACAAACAGATAAACAGACAAACAGACAAAAATTTTAAAAACTGTTGGAACGTGTTCTGTTATCGATTCTAAGTATCCCCAGCCAACTTTTTTTCGAATATCTTCCATGTACAGACTTTCGACCCTTACATCAGTCAAATCTTACAAAAAAATGTCCTAAAAAAACAATGCGTGATGTAGTTCTATATTTTTTGTATGTTGTTTGCAGTCCTTGGAGGAATGTGAAACTATGTTTTGCAAGCAAAAAAAAGTTGTGCTCCCTGCGTAATTTGCAAAAAACTGCAAAAATTTCGGAGTTTTTTCAGTTTTTGCACTTTTATTATAAAACTATGGGTTTTTGGTCAAAACTTGCTATGTAATGTTAAAAGAACATTAAATTTGGAACAATTTAAGCCCATGTACAGCGCCTGATGTTAAATAGTTCATGAGATATGGAACTTTAAAAAAGGGTATTTTTTTCCTTAGAATGAAATTTTTAGTTTTTCCTATATTTCAGGACAAATATCGGCACAACCGCTCATGCTATGAGATATATTGCGAGAATAAAGTTGTAGCAAATTTAATTACCTTTCATTTAAGCGCAAGAAAGGGTCAGTAAGTTCTACAGTTCTCTAGTTATCGTAAAAAAATGAAATTGCTATAATGAGGAAGGCAACTAATGTATTGTTTAAGGTATTGTCAAAATCCGTACAAAAGGCAGTACCATCGTCGAGAGTGACATCTACGATTAGCTTTTACCGGTCTTCTCCGATAGCAGCAGAGCGATGTTAGAGATCAACCATTTTTAAAATGCACTCCCCTCTTAAGCACTTCATTCATTCAGTAATGAAATCAAGATACAAACTGTAGTTTTGCTTGTTTTTAGGCTCCACTTTTTGGTCGTAGCCATTGATTTTAGTCCACGATACCGATTCTTATTTAAGAATTAGTTCTTGTTTTGACCTTGACGATAGTTCACGGTGATTGGCGTGGTGTTGGCGAAACGCACCATAATCACTGGAAGTTGTGTCATTAGATATCTAGCTTGTTGGCGCTCTTGAGTGTACTGTGAGTCGCGTTAAATACAAGATCACGATAATATCCTAACCACAACAAATTGATACATCAGAATCAGCTACCATTACCCACTCTAGGTATACGTTTGTGTTATAATCCACGGGTTTTAACTAGCAATATCCTATTACTACGAGTCTTAACTACATACATAGGTGTATAGATTGACAAACTAAATCGGGAATAGAAGAAGAACTAAACGCGAAACACGTAGTATGTACTAGTTTTTATTCAGTAAAAACTAGTACATACTACTTCGGGGCAGTTTCAGTGTGACCTACACATTAACGGGTTTGAGTAAATGTTTTTCGTTAGTTTACATACTGTATAGGTACTTAGCGCAAGCAATTACTCGCTCTACTCTAAACTCTAGAGGTAAGTTAGCTATATATAGATAAAATGTATTATATTAAATTTCCATCAAGAATCAAGATTAGGCACCTGAATTCGATTCGCCCCCTTGCTGCGAGCAAATTTTTATAACGCCCCGTCCGCTTCAAAGCACCGAATTAAAAATCATACCGTTTCACTGAAAAGTAAACAACTTCTACTGGCCGGCTTAATGCAAATCCCGAACAAGGAATGAATTTTAAATTTTCTAATCTTTTAATTTTCTGGCTGTTCGCGCTGCTATTGTTTCTTTCCGTTTCGACTTTAATTGTGCCTACGACGCTGAACGGAGCGAATTATTGAAAAAGTTTCCGTTTTAGGGCGGTTGTTTGGAAACGCAGACGAGCAAACAAAACGCTTGGCTTATATTTTTGATTGCCTACTGAGCTGAGTTTATGTTACCTATTTTAGTGCATAAAATAGCATTATTATTACTTATTAGATAAAGAGAAAACACGTTTGTCCCAACCAATCCCATATATTTCATGGGTAAGGTTATCTTAAGATTGTCTGAAAGGATGATGATGTGTATCTTTAGTGATGAGACAGTTAACTACAAAAAAAACAACGGGTTGCACTCCGGGAATGCCGACAGAAGTGAAAACTCAATGACTAGTCCAAAATATTTGCAGCACTGTGTATGATTGACCCATCCTCCTTTCTATTGAAAAACTTTAGTTCCGAAATTGCTGGCCAGTGAGCTTAAATTTGTAGCGTTAATAGTTTAAAATTCGAATAGAAATTGTAAAGTTACCTTGCAGACCTCGCATCTAAATATATTTGGTCATGATATTTTGAGTTTTATTCACCAGTACTAGAGTTCACTTTTATTAGCGATTTCATCAAGATGAGACTTTATTGAATTATTGAATTGAGTGATATAAAGTTAGAATGTAACTGTGAGATCCTCGTATTTCAGCCCGTACAAGATTAGAACATTGAGCTTTATTGCTTAAAATAAAAGTCCAGTTTTAAATAATTGACCTGATTATGATACGTTATGACTAAAGTTCTTTGGTGAATAACATTGTCCGTGACACATGACGTCAGCGTTACGTTACGCGTTACGCTGAATCGAGTTTATCATTTTTTCCCCACCTCAAAAAGTGCTCAGCGCCGCTAAAGAAGTTTTCACTTCTATAATTTTAAGTTCTATCCCATGCATTGTGGTCTTTCCTTGAGGTATCTTGATAACGAATATCGAGTAGAATATAATTAGAGCATACCGAAATATTAAGTCATGATGCCAAAAGCATTGCTTTTATGAGCTTGCTTTCTGGTTAACTTAAGTATAACTCCAGCAAGGAGTATTTTCTGCAAGCGTCTAAAAACTGGGCGTTTACACTGTCGGTGTCTCGTTCGCTTCTACCTTCCCGCGCGTAATGCTCTCCGAATGGCTACGTAAACCGCCCCCAATCTCGCACAAGTCACAAACTTCGTTACACGACCGTAAAAAAGCGGCATTATTGTTAATTTGCGTTGTTAGTGGGTTGAAAGAAACGTGAACCTAAGTAATTTATCTGTACCCCTATACGTCTACCATCAGTTTTGACACTGACATAACGCTCACGTCTACGTAACTTACTTTCTATGCATCTCGCTCGTACTCGCATATTAGTGCAAGCGAGATGTACAGAAAGTAAATTACGTAGACGTGAGCGTTATGTCAATGTAAAAACTGGTGATAGACGTACTAGTGTAAATTTAATTCGATAACGTGACGTCGCGTACGCATTAGCAAGTGTCATTTTGTATGGGATTTTGAGTTTCCAAAACGTCCCGCTTGGCGCGCTGTTCAAAATCCCATACAAACATAGACATAACGCGAACGCACGTCACGATATCTAATGAAATTTACACTAGGGGCTCTGAATTGAATTCTAGCAAACACAAAATAAAACAAAAGGTAACGTTTATTTGGCAGTCATAAGATTTCGCTGTTTTAGTACATTAAAAAAAATCAGAATCCAATTTAAAGCTCGAGCACCGCGCACTGTAAGCTATACCTAATCAGTATCAAATAAAGGTAAGAGTTTTAAAATTGGAACATGCCCCCTATTCAAACGAAAAGCAAGCTTTTCAGATCATTTTAGGCCTATTTGCACAAGTCATTGAAAAGGAGGAAAAAATTGATAATTAAAAGGAAATGAAAACAAAGCCCTTTTTCTTTTTAATGTCCATTTTCCTGCAATGTATTTATTTACGTGTCTATAAGAAAGTACAGTCATTTTAAAAACTGAGTTACTTTTATAAAAAGTATTTTATCTCGCTTTTACTGGTAGCTTCACTTCGTATATTTGGTTATTTTATTCAACTCTTAATTTTAATTGAATTGAAAATTAGTATAGTACCGTAATACAATTCTGATAATAATGTAATAATAAAATAAACTTAATTAATAACTCCTGCATGATGTGATGATGCAGTAAGGAGGTGGGAAAGGGAGGCTAAACGAACAACATATTCAGTTTGGGCTTTTTAGACTAGTCAGGCCTCGAGGAGGAATTGGTAGACGTGCAAAGGCAGAGGTCACAGTCTGCAAAACAAACATTTAAGTATTAAACAAAGCTTTAAATACCTAATATACGTACCGATTATTTGTTCACACCATAAAAAACTGTATCTACAAAATTTAAAGAAGCCTCCGATATCTTTAAACGTGAGAGCAACTCGTAAAAAAAATATTATACACAAACGAAAACTTAGTTGAAAATTAACAGTACCTACCCGTACCGTACCACAAGTCACTGACAGTGTCAACACTGACGTATACGCTAACGTCTACGTAATTTACTTTCCATATATCTCACTCTCACTAATGTATATACGAGCGAGATGCATAGAACGTAAATAAGTTATATTCACGCTAGCGTTTATGTCAGTGCCAAACTGGTATGAGCTGTACAGGTATTACATAAAATTAAATAAGCTGAGTATATCTAAAAATATATACATCAAAATTTCTACTAGGTAGTTTTGAAGGCTGATTGTCGCTACCGCTTATGCCTAAAACAAGCCAAAACGTAACGATAAAAAACGTAAATGTATTATTAAATGAACGGATACTTTTAACTTAGCCGTTTCGCAAATAGGTTTGCTAAAAAATGTACTAAGTTCGCAAACTTTCTATAGCTTGGGTATTATATGTATGTCGTTTCCCTTGCCTTTGAGAATTACAAAGAATTAAAAAGTTGGTTCCAAAAAAGACTGCATTTCACATTCTTTCATTGGTATTAAACTTAAAAGACCTACAAAACACTTTAGCTACGGGAATTTCTACGGCGTAGCATGTAGGTTCCTCTTAATTAGCCTCATTACGTTTGAAGTTTATTCGAATTGTAATAATAAGTTATAGATTTTATTTCAATTTGTTAAAGATATGATTCAATCATAATTATTGAAATTTCGCACCCGCTTTCTACTAACTAATACTTGTCTAATAATTTGCATTTATTGCGGAGTAGGTACTCGTACTTACGTAATTGAAATAAATTATGAGTATGTTTCAAAATATTCACATCACATCACACACATGTTTCACATCTGTGAATCCACAGTCAGTTTTAATATACATTTTGTAGTGTATAGCAAGTTGCGAAAGTGCATACCCACTTTATAAGAAATTAGGTATGCACTTTATGATGTGTGCACGTGAACTATACAAACAAATCGTAATTGGTAACACGGGACGGCCCGCGGCAAACATCGACTATCGAATTATTTTAATGACTGGACCTAGTTGGTACACCGATACCAGAGCTGTACTGTTTAAGTGGTGTGCACAATAGCGGTCGTGCTTAGGTGTATTTATTTTGTTTATTATACATAATTAATATGTCCTAAAAGTACAGTCACCTGCAATAATACAATAATATGTTACTCAACGAAGGCCGTAAAAATATCTGACACGATCTTATTTGTAGAGCCATAAGAGCGTGTCACATATTTTTGCGGCCTTCGAAGAGTAACATATTATTGCAGGTGACTATACCTAACATTAAGTGTAAGTAAATATTGTTCAATTAATGATGTTTAGTAAGTTTCCCAGCAGTATTCCCGACAATACACTTTCATGGCGGTAAGAAACATGTATTTGAATGTCTGTCAACAATATGAATCCTACAACTAACATAATTCAGTGAGACTTGACCATCGGACAAATCTGTGTGTGCCAGCCAACTAATGACTTAACAACTTTTTTTTTAATAATCTGCTCCAAATTCAAAATCAAAGGTTTGGTGAATTCGTACGCACAATAAATATTTTATGTGCGTCATCCTTCCGAATCAGCTACTAGCAAATACTTAAGGGGACAGGGGACTCCCAGCAAGCTCGGTTCTCCATACAAACGTAGTTACGCTCTCATTTTAAGAGCCAACAGGAGCGGTCATTTCTCCATACAAACGTACTCGACTGTTTCCTCCGTGGTTTTTGAAGCTAGAGTAATGATTTTTTCAACACAGATTAATATTATCAATATCAGAGATGTGAAAAATACTTTATAAAAAGTATTTAAATACAAAATACAAATACTTCCTTAATATACTATTTCAAATGCAAAATAGTTTTTGAATTTGTATTTCAAATACAAAATACAAAATAGGTATTTTCAAAATATTTTTTAAAAATACAAATACTTTGCGATAAAAGGTACTCTGAACAGTGAATACCCAGTCTGAATTAAAAAGTTTACTCGGAATTTCCGAGTTGAAAAGACTCTCTTTATTCTTTGAAAACAGTGTGTCAATCAGTCTTCTATCTAAAGTGCAAATTTCTAATTGTTTGCTCATATTAACCGGTAGGATGAATGGATGATGGTTTTTAACGGCCAATTTTAAAAGCATTAATTTAGATTTGTAATGTTTTACAGCTAGTATAATGCCTCTCGTTGGTGTGATGAAAACGTCTCATTTGTGTTTCACCAGGGCAGAAAAGTTTGTTCTCCTCTCGTACCTTGAAACCCTCGGAACACTCTAGATTCCACTTTTTTAACCACTCGCTACGCTTGTGGTCATGTGCGACGTTACTAAACAGATTCAACAGTTCCATGTTAAAAGAATGAGAGAGTTGCCAGGATTGTAACATCAGAAGAGATGTAACTCTTACCTACATTAGCTACTATGAAGTATTTGTATTTTGAAAATAGAAAATAGGTTCCAAAAACTATTTCAAATAAAATACAAAATAGTTTTCTTCAAAAGGTATTTAAATACAAAATACAAAATAGGTATTTTGCATTTTAAATACAAGTATTTCAAATAAGTCACATCTCTGGTCAATATCTATGTCGGACCGTTTTGTTTGTTTTTATAATTTTATTTTTTAAGGAGCTAGAGCCCTACAAAAATGCCCTAAATGGCCTAATTGACTTTGCCGCAATGAGAGGCGTGGTATTCAAAACTGATATCAATTAGCCAAAAAAGCAAAACGGTCCGACACATAATTTCATAATCATTAAGATTTCCAAATTTGGTTACGGTTGGTTAAGTTTTGGAGGAGGAAACAGTCGAGTACGAAACCTCGAATTTTGAGATTTTTAATACGCAGGATTTTTCGCCTAAGCTGCAGTTGTCCCTATCGCACTATTTTTAGGGGCGGAGTCAAGTTTCTAAATACGTACACAGACAGAAAAGTGATGGGCAATAGTCGACATTTAATGTCGATAATCTAGTGATGTAAGAAGTTATCGATAAACCGTCTCCTGTGAAAATATTTAGATTCTCCTAAGACACATGAGGGGTTTTGGGTTGAGAGGGAACACATTTTTACGTATACAATCTATTTTGAACTTTTTGATTCTAAGATTTCAAATTAGAAATCAAAATCAAAAATATTTTATTGCATAGTAATGGTTTACAAAAATTTTAGGTACAGTCACGCTCCGTAATTGTCGAGCAATTTCGGGTCCAAGCTAGGTGCATTCCCTATTCCCTATTCTCGCACCGAGATTGGTGATTCGAGATCTCGCATGAAAAATCCGAATCGTGATTGGGTGTTTCGAGATCTCGACAGTCAGACTTTCGGGATCGAGATTAACCTCGACGAGATCGAGATTTGACAAAGTAACTAAAAATGTGTTATTTTAATCAAAAATCTCTAAGAATTCCATACATATGTCGGCGGCAGATCGTAAAATCGGGCATATCGAGATATTCCTAGGCAGATTATGAAACGCCGCCATTTCATGATCTGTCTAACGACCACCAGCCATATCGTGCAAACCTCAAGGTGTGATATTCCTAGGCAGATCATGAAGCGCCGGCATTTCATGATCTGACTAGCGACCACCAGCCATATCGTGAAAACCTCAACTGTTTAGGAATATCGAATAAAGTAGGGTTTCCTAAATTTTTGCAAATGAAAACCATTGAAATGGCTTGTACACACTATAGTACGTTTTTGGACACTACGTTATTTTAGTACCTACGTATGCTACTCAAAAGGAATGTAGGTCTAGTGCGACGTATTAGTCAGATCATGAAATGGCGGCGTTTCATGATATGCCTAGGAATATCTCGATCAATTATTTTACGATGCGCCCGGTGTAATGCGAATGCGTTTGGTCTGATCGATCTGCCGCCTCTTTCATAAGGCAGATCGTGATATGCCTGGGTTAATCTTAGTCAGATCAGGAAATGATGGCGTTTCATGATACGCCTAGTATTATTTCATTTCATTTTCTTTATTTGCATTCTACATACTATACATTATATACAATTTTAATAACAAAACTTCCGTGAGATACGTGAGTGACCCGTTTTTTAATATATTTAATACATTATATTACAGTACATGAAACCCCATGGGGTGTGGCAAAAGATAAAATTAAATTAATATTTACAAGAAGTTATGTCAATAATTATATCAGTTAAATAAAAAAATAAAATAGGCAAAGAGAAATAGTACATTAAACAGAAAATAAAAACATCTTTAACTACTTATTGAAGGTACGTCATGTTATATTTTGAAAATAAAAACATTTAACATAAAATCAATTTTTATTTTTATTTACTTTTATGAAATGCTATAATAATATATATATAATATATATTATTATATAACTTCACTTCACTATTTAACTTCACTTTAGAAACTGCTTAACAATAATAGAGCGAAGAAGCAGAGGCACGTAACATGCTCAGTTAATATTTCTGCCAAGTACAAAGCAACTTACCAAAAATATAAAAAATTGTTCAGCACAGAGTGCGCCACAGTTTTTTTTTCGTTAGCTAAAGCCGGCCACACATAATAGCACTGCCTGAACAACATGATCTTAGGTCAAAAATATTACTCAAAACAAAGTAATTCACTTTCAATCTCGTTCGAGATCTCGAAAATATTAATCGAGATTTCGACCGAGATTGCATAAATCGAGATTTCGTGTCAACGAGATTAAATCTCGAAAATACGCGCGAGATCTCGAAATTGCGAGATCTAGATTGCATTCCCTAGTCCTAGCTGAATTGGTTGTTCCATACTTACTCGTACTTTATGGAATGTCCAATTTAGCTAGAACCCTAAATGGCTCAACAATCACGGAGCGTGACTGTACAGTCAACTGTAAAAATATGGGTGTAGCCAACTTATACAAAAATATGTCCCATAGTTCTTAATTCGCTGACATAAGAGCTATGGGACATAGTTTTGAGATGATTAGTGCGCCCATATTTTTACAGTTGACTGTACAAATGGTTCATGTTGTGTATATCCTGCCTCACTTAAAGACGTTAATTTTTTTTTTATAAAATTAATAGAGATGCACCGGATATTCGGTTACTTTCCGGTATCCGGCCTATATGGCCATTATTTTAATATCCGGCCGGATACCGGATAGTGACCTAATATCCGCCCGGATACCGGATAGTAACGTTGTTTGATTTCGGAGTAAACAAATTGGATTTAAGAAACAATCACGGTCATAACATAAGCGTACTTGTTTATTATTTTATAACTATTCGATATCGAGTTCTGTAAACGTAAGCCTGGACAAAAAGTTCAATCGCAATACATACTTATTACACACACAAATACAGTCTCTTGCGTCGCGGTTACGCCCCGTCAGAGCGACGGGTATATTCGCCTTGAAATCTCAAAATTGAGAACGGGCTCAGCTCCTGTTTCGTCTTAAAACGACTAGCTAGATTGCTCTGAAACTTTATACCTACAATACGATATAAGGTATATCTGGTCATGTAATTAGTTTATGTACCTACGGATAACATAGTTGAAAAAATACAACGAATTTAAATTTTACATATAACTAATCTTGTTTTGACGTGATAACGTCTTATAAATCGATGAACACCGGAAGCATGCACGAAAAAGTGTCACGTTGTGGACAGATCTCCATGGTAACGCTGTGGACAGATCTTCATGGTAACGTTGTAGACAGATCTCTATGGTAACGTTACGTAATGTAATGGTAATGTTTTCTTATGACGTTATCACGCAAAATTATCGTCCGTAAACCGACTTTACAGACAACCATATTTTTTGCTCTATTACGTTTGTTTTATAAACTGAAGCTATATAAACTAATTACAAGACTAGATATACTTCCTATCATTATATTTGCAAAGTTAAATTACAATCCAACACAGTTTTAAAATGAGAACGAAACTCCGTTTGTATGGGAAGGTGAAATTCGGCCGAGCCTGCTGGGGACTCCTAACTGTTTCTAAGTGCACTCTGCACTGCTGAAAGCTGTATTGAGATGCGAAAATTTAATATCAACACAGTTACAATCAATATCGTATTAGGCTTCACTCACACTTATGTGGCTGGTAGAATTTAGTAGTTGTAGAGCCCGTCTATTGGTAGGAGATACGTTATGTGACGTCTAGGCTCCGTTGTGTACTGGGTGGTTAAATGAAACAACTGTTCTTACTCATGCACGCTGCCAGCCACCCGTTCGCCATGACACTTCTCCACGGAGTGAAGCTAGCGGGTAGATGCGTCGCACTTTTTATTATGTAATCATCACACGTTATAAGAAATAAATACCCTCATCTGTGATTTATTAGTGATAACTTGAGAAGGAATAAATGATAGATAATATTGACATTGACACATTGTACATATAGGTTGCCTAGTTAAATTGCGTGAATTAAATATTTATTTTTCCTTAATATACTTCCGGTGTTAATATACCATCATTTCTTATTTGATCTTATGTTATATCAAATGAAAGTTAATTTTATTCTTAATCTAACTGTAATAGGTTGCCTTATTTGAAAGTTGGCCCAGTCCATGGTTGTCTAGATTTTAGATGTAAAATTTAATCATGGCAACCGTGGACTGGGCCATATTTTTAATAAGGCAATCTATAATAGTTAGATGAAGAATGACGACGACGTGGCAGCGACATAAAAAAGCGAAATAAATGTCATATATTTAATGATAAATTATAAAAATAAATAAAGTAAAATTGACACTGAAATCTGCCAGCCATAACCATATCATACTATTGATACTATACACGTAGGTAGGTACGTACATACAAAAGTACGAACTCATTACGAACAAAACTGAAGTAGAAGTCTGGTATATAAATAAATTTCATTTCATCTTATACCTTTAAACGAGCAATTCTTGTATATTTATTTATACATATATATATTTCGGGGATCTTGGAAACGGCTCTAACGATTTCGATGAAGTTTGCTATATAGGGTCTTCGGGGGCAAATAATCGATCTAGCCAGCTATCTCTGTGAAAACGCGCATTTTTAAGTTTTTATATGTTTTCCGACCAAAGCTCGGTCTCCCAGATATTTATACACGGTGTAACATGAGGAAACCGAATAATTTTAACAGCGTATTCCTGATCATATTTAGAGACAAAAATATCCTATAAACTTTATTGAAATTCGCCTAGTTTCAGAGATAATATTAATTTAAATAAAAACAAGTTTTTATTGTTACATAGTGTAAAAGGTCTTTTAGATGGTGATGTTGCTGCTATGGGACGTAGTCTAAATATCCTTATTGATAGATGTCAAAAAGTGACAAGTAACACTTTGCAAAAAGTAGGTTTTACGAAAAAAAAATGTAAAAATAAATTTTAAGTGACAAGTTTACCGATAACATTTATTTTTTATGTACAAATTGAAAAACAAAAAATTGAAAAAAAAAAAACAAGACAAAAAAAAATTTTTTTTGGCGAAATTTACCTAAACTTATATTACATTTTTTCCTTCTTTTTACCTCAGAAATGCGTGGTTAAAATTATTCGGTTTCCTCATGTTACCCCGTGTATAATAAATGGCTATCGCTGCACACCAAAACGTAAAAAATCAAAACCATAATTGGCATTCTTGCCTTCATACAATGTGATTGGCAAAGCTGTACAATTTATTTCAGGGCTGCGAAATATTGAGTAAAAGTAAATAAATATCGTCGCTCCTCGAATGGTCGCATCAAGCGGTTGGGCTCCTATATCGAATCAGTAAGCTCTTTCTACTATTGTCAAGCAAAACTTCACTTAAAATATATGGAGATATAGCTCAAATTAGGGTAATTTACTAAGCAGTTACGGCAGCAGCCAGATTCTGTTCGGCCTACGAAGTTCGTTTACATAATTAATACGTTAATATTTTGATTACAGATGCTTAGTGTTTAAATGGCGCAGCCGTGCTTATCATAAATCAATTTTGCAATTTACATTTCATAAATTATGTATACCAGTGTCTACTTGATTTAGTTTTTATCCCATAGTAAGAGATTAATCTGACTAAGATATTAATTTCTTGGTAAGTTTGCATTGATCAATACTAGTCAATTGGTAGGTAACTAATAAAGTTAACGTTGTAAAATAAATATTAACAATAATCAAGATTGATTAATAATTCGGTCAAACTTGTATTAAATTCTATTTTAAGAGCGCTATTACATTTCGGCGTTGAGCGAGTTTAGGTATTTTACGCGCTGCGGCAGGCCGTGCGAGCTCAGTATGCCGATCCCTTCTACCACACTCGCACTACAATGATGGATTAAACATTCTTGATCCTTCGCGAAGCATATTGAAATCAACCATAACAACACTAACTGTACTTAACTTTTAAAGTTCTAAAACTGTTATTTGGTAAGTACGAAAATACTAAATGCAGTGCAAATGTACATAGGGGCTGTTCATAAATTACGTCATCTATATTTGACGATTTTTGACCCCCCCCCCCCACCCCTCAAATCATCCAAAAATCAAGCTTCGGATGAATCTGTTTCCTCCTACGTCATGTTACCATCATCCGATGTCCAGACCCCCCCCCCACTCCTCCCATTTGAAACGACGTAATTTATGAATAGCCCCATACTCGTACTTATGAAGGTATATTACTCGAAAGAAATTATAGGTACCTACTCGCTTATTTACATGTTTCGTCATTGCATTTGGTACCTATAGGTTGTAAAGTTTGTATCAACGAGGGTTTAAAAACGAACTGGTACTGAGGATCTGTTGATGATTAAGGTGGTCACGGATACCAATCAACCATGTAGTAACATGATTAGGCTCGTTTGATTCGTCTCAACAAGATCTATGACACTGAAGATACACAGGGTCTGATGATGGAGCTGGAAGGTGGCCACGGGTACCAGTCTATCATGTAACTAAACAACTTCGTGTTTGGGCTCGTTTGATTCGTCTCAACAAGATCTTTGACACAAGACAGTACTCAGGGTCTGATGATGGAGCTGGAAGGTACCATTACCAATCAACCATGCAACTAAACCACATCGTGTTTAGGATCGTTTGATTCGTCTCAACAAGATCTTTGACACTAGGTGATACTCAGAGTCTGATGATGGAGCTGGAAGGTGGTCACCGGTACCAATCAACCATGCAACTAAACCACTTCGTGTTTAGGCTCGTTTTATTCGTTTCAACAAGATATTTGACACAAGATAGTACTCAGGGTCTGATGTTGGAGCCGGAAGGTGGTCACCGGTACCAATCAACCATGCAACTAAACCATTTCGTGTTTAGGCACGTTTTATTCATCTCAACAAGATCTTTGACACAAGGTAGTACTCAGGGTCTGATGATGGAGCGCGAAGCTGGCGACGGGTACCTGTCAATCATCATCAGCTCCATCATCAGACCCTGAGTAGTATCTTGTGTCAAACATCTTATTGCGACGAATCAAACGAGCCCAAACACGAAGTGGTTCAGTTACATGGTAGACTGGTACCCGTGGCCACAGTCCAGCTCCATCATCAGACCCTGAGTACTAACTTGTGTCAAAGATCTTGTTGCGACGAATCGAACGAAGCCAAACACGAAGTGGTTTAGTTGCATGGTTGATTGGTACCGGTGACCACCTTCCGGATCCATCATCAGACCCTCAGTACTACCTTGTGTCAAAGATCTTGTTGCGACAAATCAAACGAGCCCAAACACGAAGTAGTTCAGTTACATGGTAGACTGGTACCCGTGGCCACAGTCCAGCTCCATCATCAGACCCTGAGTACTAACTTGTGTCAAAGATTTTGTTGCGACGAATCGAACGAAGCCAAACACGAAGTGGTTTAGTTGCATGGTTGATTGGTACCGGTCACCACCTTCCAGATCCATCATCAGACCCTCAGTACTACCTTGTGTCAAAGATCTTGTTGCGACAAATCAAACGAGCCCAAACACGAAGTGGTTCAGTTACATGGTAGACTGGTACCCGTGGCCACAGTCCAGCTCCATCATCAGACCCTGAGTACTAACTTGTGTCAAAGATTTTGTTGCGACGAATCGAACGAAGCCAAACACGAAGTGGTTTAGTTGCATGGTTGATTGGTACCGGTCACCACCTTCCAGATCCATCATCAGACCCTCAGTACTACCTTGTGTCAAAGATCTTGTTGCGACAAATCAAACGAGCCCAAACACGAAGTGGTTCAGTTACATGGTACACTGGTACCGGTGACCACCTGCTGGCTCCATCATCAGACCCTGAGTACTATCTTGTGTCAAAGATCTTGTTGAGACGAATCAAACGAGCCTAAACACGAAGTGGTTTAGTTGCATGGTTGATTGGTACCGGTGACCACCTTCCGGCTCCATCATCAGACCCTGAGTATTATCTTGTGCCAAAGATCTTGTTGAGACGAATCAAACGAGCCCAAACACGAAGTGGTTTAGTTGCATGGTTGATTGGTACCGGTGACCACTTTCCGGCTCCATCATCAGACCCTGAGTACTATCTTAAGTCAAAGATCTTGTTGAGACGAATAAAACGAGCCTAAACACTAAGTGGTTTAGTTGCATTGTTGATTGGTACTGGTGACCACCTTCCGGCTCCATCATCAGACCCTGAGTACTATCTTAAGTCAAAGATCTTGTTGAGCCGAATCAAACGAGCACAAACGCGAAGTGGTTTAGTTGCATAGTTGATTGGTACCGGTGACCACCTTCCGGCTCCATCATCAGACCCTGAGTACTATCTTGTGTCAAAGATCTTGTTGAGATGAATAAAATGAGCCTAAACACGAAGTGGTTTAGTTGCATGGTTGATTGGTACCGGTGACCACCTTCCGGCTCCATCATCAGACCCTGAGTACTATCTTGAGTCAAATAAATACATATAGAATGTCAGGTCGTTTCAAATATTTTTAATCCTGTCCGGTAGTTTATTAAACTGTACCATTATAAATTATAATACTATAAAAACAGTGCTAGGATCAAAGTCTCTCGTTGCGGTTTACACGCACACAGTATAGCGTTTTACACGGCGCCCGCCGCACACAATGATAAAAAACCTCGTCGTCGCCGTTGAAAATGTGCGGAGCCGACCGACACACGTCCTACCTCTACAAGCTCTGCCGCGGCACTGAGCTGGCGCAGCGCGCGTCATCGGTAATATAGAGTAGTTTTCAAAAAATTGCCAAAAAAATATAGTAGAATTTCATAAACACTAATGTATACCAACAGTATAAGCAAACGTTGCAGATTGCTTGAGTATGAAAATGACTTCGATATTAAGTAGATTTTCGAAGGAATTGACACTTGTTTCGGAGAGAAAATCGAGTACGGTTTACTTTGATTTTTTCTTTCTCAAAGGTATGTAGGAAAAGTATAGTTTGATATGCCTAAAGTACAGGGTATTAGTAATACAAAATAGCCAGGTTTAGCAGAGTAAAATTCTCAACATTTCCAAATAAGAGCTCGCCATTCAGTGCTTCACGGGGTTTTTCGGAAACGACCATCAGAAAAAAAATCATTACTAATTTAATAAGTCCTTTTTCTAATATTTACAACGATATTTATAAAGATAAGAAGACGCTTTTACTGGAACAAGTACTCATTGTTTCTAATAATGAGCGCAAAGTCCTGAATTTCGTCGACTAGTATCATCAATTTTGCATTATTTCGACTTTTCTTGTAAGAGCGCTCTTAAGATGTGTAAAAATTATATTGCATTTATTGAAATTGATTTTGTTACCTTATTTTCGACGTTTCGACGCAGGTTTCACTGGTCGTGGTCGCGGATGACTTATGTAGAGTCAGACCGTGAAAAGTCTGCAGCGATTTTGATAGCCCACGCAGTGCAAGTGTCATTTTAAACGTCAAACTTCTATGAAATTATGACGTATAAATAACACTTACACTGCGTGGGCTATCAAATCCGCTGCAGGCTTTTCTTGATGCGACTCTATGAAGTATATAACTTATATTGTATTTTCCAGTTTCAAAATCTATTTATTAGATATAATTATAAAATATGTTGGCTAACTTGCATAGCACTTTTACGACGACATTTTTTTTCCATCAGCCGTAATATTGAGTTATATTTATACTTAGCTCTTCAAAATCTCTATTACCGACTATAACACACATGTTGGACCAAAACTTAGGACAATTTATGGGGCGCACTAAGGGTCTAACAAATTTAGGGACTGAGCGATATTGCTATATCGGCCCGCATCATAACTAGTTGCTTAAATTGGCCTACGTTGGCCCAATATGTGTACCTACCTACCATGCATAATAGGGTAGATCGAGGAGAATCGGATCAGAGGGTGAATGGGATCATACTGGGAACAAAAAAACCGGGCAAGTGCGAGTCGGACTCGCGCACTAAGGGTTCCGTACCATAATGCAAAAAACAAAAACAAAAAAAAGCAAAAAAAAAACGGTCACCCATCCAAATACTGACCACTCCCGACGTTGTTTAACTTTGGTCAAAAATCACGTTTGTTGTATGGGAGCCCCATTTAAATCTTTATTTTATTCTGTTTTTAGTATTTGTTGTTATAGCGGCAACAGAAATACATCATCTGTGAAAATTTCAACTGTCTAGCTATCACGGTTCGTGAGATACAGCCTGGTGACAGACGGACGGACGGACGGACGGACGGACGGACGGACAGCGAAGTCTTAGTAATAGGGTCCCGTTTTACCCTTTGGGTACGGAACCCTAAAAACGTTTATATCTAAAATATTCCTTATGACTGGCATCGCAAGCTAAGAGAAGAGATGTTAGGTGCTATTTTAGCGCGCTCTTCTTAATGCAATATTTCAAATATCAACAACGGATTTTTTATCTTGATCCAATTCGCCCCGTGATCCGATTCGCCTCGGTCTATTATACTCATAGTAAGCCAATCGCACATACAAAGTGGGTAAATAAGTCAATTATTTACTTTCTAATTACGTCAGAACTTTGCGAGAACTAGCAAAAGTCAGTTAACGAATCCGATTGACGTTTTCAACAGAGCAGCGGAAATCAACCCGCCGAGTGATTGGATCCAGGGGCATTGTTCTGTCGAGTCGCGTTGTTTCTACAAAATTCAGCTTGAAGACTAAATAATTGGTTTATTTTATCTTCAGCTCTGAAACTAATACATAATATAGGCTGTACGTTGCACAGCAATCGACTTGCATAACAAGCTAATAAAAAATAGGTACCTAATTAAATATGTGACTGGTACCCATTTCATGGTTAAACAGGGAATCTGCGTTTGAATGATCGCACCATAAATAACCTTTCTACAATCAGAATATTAATAGAATTGCCAGAATTCCCATTTACTTTCCAGAGACCAGGGACTTCCTTGGCCACAAGAAATGAACAGACTGTCTGCCCGATTCGAACGTTAAGATACGTCAATTAATAGATCTAGAAACGATATGGATTAGATGTGTCAGTGTCAAAAGTGACGTTGTTGTTTGAAAAAACGTCACATTTGACACTGACATATCTAATCCATATTGTTTCTAGATCTATTAATTGCGGTATCTTAAAGTTCGAATCGGACCGTGTGTCTAGGTCCGCTTAGAGTTCTATGTTTCACTTTTATCGAACTGAAATTTGAACATTGTCTTACGACGCGATTCGGGAAATGAATTAGAGATTAACTAGATACGATATAGTAAAGATATGTGACGTCCCAGGGATAAATTTCAACTATCTTGAAAATGTAACATAGAACCCTGTAATATTGGGTAGTGAAAGCTAATGTGGGCTATATGTATTATACACCTACTACATAGTAGTTTTAGTCGAACGGAACGAGCGTCAACAACAGACAAAGGATGATGTTCCGCTCCCCTACAAGTTTGGCCCAACACTCGCTAAACATGGGTGGTATATTGTTAGCTTCGAGCAACACCGGCTTCCGACACATCGGAAGGGAGGGGCCCAAGCGATATCTCACCGTACAAATCTTTCTGCCATTTTTCGCGGGGGGAAAGGTGCACACAGTCGCATTTCTCACACACTTACATACAAAATCCAATCTGTAATGACGACACAAATACATAGAAAATGACACACGTCAAAGACAAATCTTGCAAACCTCGATCTCTTTTTGTGTACGGACGAGTGACAAGTGTCACAACACGCACACTAACACATTTTCGTTGAAGTATGTTATTGTATTCTGAGAGATGAGAAGTCGGATTTGTCGCTCGACCGATCCGCAATTTGTACTGAGCGAGCAAAATCGATAAATCCAACAATTACATGAGACTAAAATATAATAATTGTGTTTGAATGTAATTAAACGTATGATATGTAAAAAAAAATATTACATGTGAAATGTAACACTTTCTTTTTGTAAATTTGATGTCCCCGACCTCTTTTTATAACAAAAAACCGAGCAAACAGGCATTTATGTGCAGCAGTGTTCACGCGCGCGTCTGGACTCGGTCTAGTGAAAAATCCAAGTGTAAGACGGCGAGCTTCAAGAAGGAAAAGACTCAGGAACTTTAATATATTTTATTTACTGTAATAACTAACAATTACTATTAAGACTATTTATGCTATCAGCTCACAAAATTTCAGTTATAATTTTAATAACCAACAAGCGTGGCGTCTGTCTCTGCCAACGTCTACTGTCTCTCTCTAAAACTCTAAATTCCCGCCGGCCGGCGTCAGCGGACGGTGCCTCAAACTATGGCGCCACTGTGACGTATGCGTTGGCGGAGACTAGAATATCGATAACAATTCAAATACTAATTAAATTATTACGAACATCAATACATTACCAAATTAATGATAAATCTTAGTATATTAAAAGAGTAATTCTAACAATTCGGCCATCCGCAACATGTACACGCCCCGTGTACAAGAGAAGTAAATTGAGCCATTGATCAATATCACAAAATCATTCCTAACAGGCCGCCACAATATATAATATTACATAGCTATAATCTTTTACATTTTGATGTTATACGCATATCTAAATAAAATATTATTATATAACCTTATGAAACCGCAATAAATTTATCTAACCACGAAATTAGTGGTACAAGTCGCTACTACCTTGAAACCACCTCAATCATGGCGCAGTCCAAGTCTCGTCTACCTTGAGCCTGCCCCTACTGACTCTATATAAAACTATCAAATGCGGTACAAGTCACTTCTACGTTAAAACCGCAACAAACTTATTTAACCACGAAGTTAGTGGTACAAGTCGCTACTACCTTGAAACCACCTCAATCATGGCGCAGTCCAAGTCTCGTCTACCTTGAGCCTGCCCCTAGTGACTCTATATAAAACTATCAAATGCGGTACAAGTCGCTTCTACCTTAAAACCGCAATAAGCTTATTTAACCACGAAGTTAGTGGTACAAGTCGCTACTACCTTGAAACCACCTCAATCATGGCGCAGTCCAAGTCTCGTCTACCTTGAGCCTGCCCCTACTGACTCTATATAAAACTATCAAATGCGGTACAAGTCGCTTCTACCTTAAAACCGCAACAAGCTTATTTAACCACGAAGTTAGTGGTACAAGTCGCTACTACCTTGAAACCACCTCAATCATGGCGCAGTCCAAGTCTCGTCTACCTTGAGCCTGCTCCTACTGACTATACAAACTTTTCAATTGCGGTACAAGTCGCTTCTACCTTGAAACCGCAACAAACTTATCTAACACTACACAAGTTAGTGGTACAAGTCGCTACTACCTTGAAACCACCTCAATCATGGCGCAGTCCAAGTCTCGTCTACCTTGAGCCTGCTCCTACTGATTCTATATAAACTTTTCAAATGCAGTACAAGTCGCGTATTTCCTCTTATCTGTCTTAAACATATATACGACATTCACTGATTCTCGATTCTGTAACAATATTAACCTTTTAGACGCCAATATATCCGCACCGTGGGTTCAACGCCAAAGACCGATTAATCGGTCACATATCACAGAGCAACATAGACCTACGTGCATATGCATAAAGTTCAATATCAGTTTTGACACTTCGGTGATGTGGCGTGAGCGTGACAGCTTTTGTGTTTGACACGGCGTCGAAAAAGTTAATAATACTTTAAATCTCTAAATCCGGGCTTTGTACAGTACAATATAACATAACATAACTGTCAGTCCCCCAGAGAGTTGAAAACATGCAATGACTGAATATTATAAAAGTGTCTTTGCGATGACTGCAAAGTTCCTCACAAAACGTCAAAAGAAACTACGATACAAGAGCCTACAAACTGCCTTGTACTGTATTATTGCGATGTTGATATAAATCCTGTACCCCCTGTATTTCACAAACACTTAGTATACATCTCTAAGTTTAATTCAAACCCAAGATAATCTACACTTCCACTTTGTGTTTAAGTGTCAGTACCGCATTTATAATAATTTTAGAACCAATCCTATAATAATACTATTATAAATACTTAGATATTGCAACATTTTGCATATAAACTGACGTTAGTTTACTAGCAAAGCAAGGCACTGTCTTTGTTTGTATAATTTGCTAGCTGTGCTTTACACTGAGATCATACCCAGATATGATGACCATATTAAAAGTAAAGACCGGCCCATACATATAATTCCTAGCAAACATGTGCACCAACGAACTGGCCCACTTCGTACTGCCCGTAAGAAGTAATTAATATAAATATAAAAGTCGATGGATCATACGTAGGGAAGGAACGTCAAGGGCGCGTTAAGGCCTGTGTACATCGGATGTGCGTACGTAGACACGCGCTCTGGCCTTTATTGGCCTTAGGCCCGGAGTTATTGGCCAAATTCGAATTTCTCATCGGGAATCGCCAAAGTCTGTATACCACGCCTATTATTACCATCAGTCTTTTTCGGTTTAAAGGTCTTTATTACTCAAAAGAATGACAATTATTCACATAAAATAAGAATATTCACAACAATCAACTACAAAATTAAATTAGTGAGCAAAATATTAAGTATAATCGTGCCCCGCTAGTAAGTAAACGAACAGATTGCGCGAATGTAAAGAAAAGAGTATGGAAGTGGCTAAATAAGTGCATGCATTCAACTACGCTCCGGGTGTGGAGAAGGTGTTTTTATTGTACTTATCTTCATTTATTTATTTATTTTGGTACTGAAATAGATGTCAAATATTAAATAAAAAGTGACGAAGCCCTCCAGAGTGGTAAAAGCCGGATACAGTAGTGGACTACTTTTAAAAAAACACAAATCAAAATATTACTTAAATAAAATGTTCCCAAAGTTGTGTATTGAGGTAAGTACTATTTGCAGCTTAAGTAAATAAGTTTTTATATTACTAATTTATACAAATTATATCGTTTAATTATTTACTAAGTACTAATCAGAAAGAACACCTTTCGAGATATGAAGGCATAATTACTGCTTATGCTTACTATCCTTTTGTACTACGAGTTGGACAAGTCAGAATTATATTGCTCGATGTTTCCTCGCTCCCGAACTCAAAAAACACTCGCAAGCTATTTTTATTAACCAACATCAGGGGCGTATTTACCCTAGGGCCAAGGGGGCCATGGCCCGGGGCGGCAGGCCGCGGGGGGGCGGCGAAGCCGCCCCCTCGCGGCTTTTTCTGGGCGCCTTTTATAATCAAACTTAGCTATATTTTTTATTATATTTTAATTGACATTTATATTAATAAACAAACGAACGCTTCAAACCCGCTTAAAATATCTACCAACAAGTACCTAAATTAAGCAACATATTCGTTCAAGAAGTATTAGTACGGCGCAGTGCCGGATTTACCACTAGGCTGAGTAGGCTGAAGCCTAGGGCGGCAGATTTTAGGGGGCGGCAAATTTGGGTCAAAAAAATATTTTATTTGCTGTTCAGATAGGGTCGACCAGAATTTTTTCGCTCCCCTATTTATTTGTAAAATTTACATAACAAGCATTATTTTGCCGCCCTCTGTCATGTCAAGACCCTTTATATTGAGACAGACAATACGGCCAGACGGACAACAAAGTAATCCTATATGGGTTCCGTTTTTTTCCTTTTGAAGTACGGAACCCTAAAAATTTACCTACTATTTTCTCGAAAAAATTTCGCGCTCGCTACGCTCGCGTTTTCACTTACGTACCTACATTATTTGTGACCCATCTGACTACATTGGGCGATTCTTGTGTCTTCGTGATATTGAATCTCACTAAATTGTTCCGATCCCATGCCGAAATTCAGTATAGATAGAGTGCTCTCGATATCAGATACAAATACAATACTTTTCTAGACTTTCCAGCACCACAGAATGTGGGATAATGGCACGGCCTGTGTAATACACGCGTCTCTACTACTGTCGTCTGCATAGCAATGATTATCATTGATATGCAGCAATGACAGCACAGAACCTAGTGCAACGCCAGCAGCGGTAATGTCCACACTATCGGAGCGAGAGCAGCTACCGTCTACTACCTATACGGCTCATATGCGTCTACCGGAAAAAAGCTAGCGATCCATTTGTATAACACAGTCCCTCGAGCAAGTCGAGCAGACTCGATGCCAGACCCGACCGAACTCCTTAGCTATATCCAGCCTGACTGCCAATGCCTCACCTTGATTCTCAATGGCCAAAACCCAGCAGTACCCACCGCGGTCACCGATCAGATCAGGCAAATATAACGTCATTGAGTGACAAAAACGGCCCATATAAATCTGTTTCTGTATCTAGAATAGTGACATTAGTGACGTCACCTTTCTGCACTCAAAAGAATAAAAAATTATATACGTTCCACTATCAGCGAAGAGCGCCTGAATAGCTTAGCTCTTCTTAATATAGAAGGCGAGCTGACAAACGTTTTAAATTACGACAGCGTCATTGATGATTTTGTCAACCAATTTGTACATAGGAAAACAATGTAAATGCCTATGTGAGTAAATGGTAAATATTTAGTTTTTTAGGGTTCCGTACCCAAAGGGTAAAAACGGGACCCTATTACTAAGACGGCTGTCCGTCCGTCCGTCCGTCCGTCTGTCACCAGGCTGTATCTCATGAACCGTGATAGCTAGGCAGTTGAAATTTTCACAGATGATGTATTTCTGTTGCCGCTATAACAACAAATACTAAAAAGTACGGAACCCTCGGTGGACGAGTCCGACTCGCACTTGTCCGGTTTTTTTTTTATTTCACACCCCAAAGATACTATTGTTGCAGGTTTTTTTTTTCTTAAATAAAAACTTTATCAGCAGATCGTCACTGATGAAGGGGGGCGGCAAATCAAAATGGCCCGGGGCGCCAAATTTGTAAATACGCCTCTGACCAACATCATTATATATTAAATATATTATTCGCTTAAATGTATTAGGTAGGTACTTAGCTAATTTTGTATCAGTCACTTTTACACGTAAGCGGTTATGATGTTTTGATAGTACTGTCAAAGTTCTTATTGTTATTTGTCCGACAATTTTCGGTGGAGTGACCATGACGCATGCATTTGCCACATTTTAATACAGGTTTAGGACACTGGGATTTATAATGACCGTCTTCTAAACAATTGAAGCACTTTATCGATTTATCACTACTATTGGGTATGCTCTTATTATTATTACCTAAATCTGATTTAACCTCGGTCCTAGCTTTAGCCTTTTGATCGCCATACGAACTATTCTTGGCGCTCTTTAAGAAAGGTAACAACTGATCTGGACTACCGAAACGAGCCGCCTCAGCCCCTAAGCGGACACTACGATCATCTATGCCGAACACTAAACAATCAACGGCTTTCTTGCCAGTAATACCGCAACGGTTTAGCAACATTATCTTGTCATAAAAATATTCCTCTAACGAATCATTAAACCTAGCACGCTTTGCGAGCATTGTCGTAAGTAACTGTCCATGATTATCATCGCTAGGAAATGCTAGTTTTAATTTATCCTGCCATTCTGGCCAGGAAAACATAACAGTCGAGAGGCCAGCGTACCACTTTTGAGCTAAACCTTTAAGTTTTGGTAACGCAAAGTGAACGGTTTGACGATCGTTCCAGTTATATATAACTGCGCATTCGTTCACTTTGTGTATCCACATCGCGATTGTTTGTTCCTTACAAGATGGATCAAATTCTGGTATTGTATTTTGATTCGACAATTTTTCATTAGAACCCTTATCACCAATGGTACGCAAAGCCTCTACTAGTTGTAAAATTGTAACATTATTACTGGGAACAGGCAGAGTACTCGGAGACTCCCGTACAGGTCCGCTCTCGCGTCGGCCCCCTTGTAGCGAGGATGACACGGCCGCAGCCCTGCTGTGAGCCCATCGTCTCTCGCTACGCTGCCGCTGGCCGCGCGAGCGAGACCTGCTTGGACGACCGCGCCCCCGGTGACTGCTACGGCTGCGTGTCCGACGCCTGTCGCAGCCATCGCTGCGGGACCGGCGTCTGCTGGCACGCTCCCGTGTCCGCTGACTGCTCCGGCTGCGCTGCCGTCGCGTGCCGCCACGTTGACTGCGCGAACGGTAGTTACTGGCTCGGTCGCGTGTCCGACGTTTGCTTCGACTAATACGCGAGCGACCACCTCCTCGTCTTTCTCCATGCCTGGTCCTGCTGCGTGACTGGTGCTCACCAGAAGGTGGCGTCGTCAGTACACGCGACCTTCTCTGCTCGTGCTCCATTTCCTGAAATATACATTTCTAGCACAAATTTCTGTCTTTGAACCAACATAAAAACGACGGTGGCATGAAGCAACAAGCATTATAAGAGATACACCACAAAACCCAACATACACGGCATAGAGTAACAGTTTTATTTAGTACTACTACGTAGGTAATTATATAAGTATATGTATGTAGTCATATGTAAAATACAAGAAACCCATACACAGAAAAATGATTTAGTAGTTCAAAACAATTCCATAGTGTATATAACATAATTAATGTAATAATATTAGCAAGAAATATCATATTATATCAGATTTAATTGAATAAATAACTGTTTGTAAATAAACAAGAATTTATCCCTGTTTAACAACCTTGCTTTTTGTTTCGTAATCAAACACAAAAAACTTCAATAGTTGTATTGTAAATTGCCGTTAAAAATAATAAGAATAATAAAGCAAAAAGTGCAAAGAGAGAGAAAAAAATACGGCTCATTTTACACCTAATATACTATTTACTAAGTTCCATCAAATACCATAATAAATACACCATGTATAGTATACATTGTATACAAAAGAAAAATAATGGTAACAATAGTATAACTATAAAATATCAAATTGATTTGTATCTTTTATTTATCATATTTTTGCACTTATAAACAAGTCCGCCATTTTCACTATCATATAAGTATTGTGCAATAAAGTTTACGACATAAATAGATAAATAAACAAAAAGCATCAAAGTCGTAAACGCGTATACTGTTTTATTGATGGATTTAAAACCACTGAACACAATTTAAACCAAACTATCATAGAATCACACCAATACTTACTTACGTTTTATTATTTGTTCAAACCACTGGTTCGACTCAAGGAGTGGATACTTACAACTCCTTTACATCCCTTTCTTCTGAATTGTAAGACGGCGAGCTTCAAGAAGGAAAAGACTCAGGAACTTTAATATCTTTTATTTACTGTAATAACTAACAATTACTATTAAGACTATTTATGCTATCAGCTCACAAAATTTCAGTTATAATTTTAATAACCAACAAGCGTGGCGTCTGTCTCTGCCAACGTCTACTGTCTCTCTCTAAAACTCTAAATTCCCGCCGGCCGGCGTCAGCGGACGGTGCCTCAAACTATGGCGCCACTGTGACGTATGCGTTGGCGGAGACTAGAATATCGATAACAATTCAAATACTAATTAAATTATTACGAACATCAATACATTACCAAATTAATGATAAATCTTAGTATATTAAAAGAGTAATTCTAACACAAGTGCAACTAGTTTTATTACCCGCGCTAGATTAGATTGCCGCGCTAATCTTGTACCTCGGCAGAGGGGAAATAGTGCGAATGCCGCCTCCCTTCCGTGTTGCTCGAAGATTGTTAGGCTCCAAACATGAAATGACATGAAGTCCCGATAGTTATTAGAAATTCACGGACACTTCACAGAACATTATAAAAGCGGAATTTCTCTACAATTTTGAGGTTAGGAATTCTGCCTTGTATCGGGCCATGTTAAATATTATTATGCCTTATTACAAGGAAATAAGGTGCCGTAAATAGTGTAAACATATCAATGATATTGGGCGTTTAAAGGCTGTCAAGGAACAAAAATCGAATGAGTTGGTATTAGGTTAATACATTTTTTTAAATAAAATAATATATTTAATACGACTTCCTTAAATTAATAAGACATAGCATGCGAACCGGAATAGACTATAACACCTAGAGCTATTTATAGTAAAAATTGTTATAGCATCAAATGTAAAACCAATCACTTAAGTAAACATATTCTTCAATTCCAGAGAGAGAAGAAATACAGTAACAATCGCAGGATTGTTATATTTGTTATAATAAATTCGATAAGTAACTCATTCCAAAAAAGAATGTTTCTAAAACAAATGTTTGCCTAAAAGGCACTTAATAATAAACTTAAAAAAAAAAAAAAAAAAAAAAAAAAAATGACGCTGTCAACGTCAGTCGTGTTTTTATAAATTTTCTCAAATTATTTTCTAGATTTTGTATTTACATGTTGCTTTCTACATTATTTTTATGAAAAATATAACCCAAGACTGCTGCGTATATAAGGGTTATAATTGGCCATAGAATATGATGTCCTAACATGTACGACAAAACTCCCTGTGAAAGAAAATGCAAACGAGAAGCAAAACACGAGCTCAACTAGCGTCTCCACGAAACGCACGCCCACCACCCCCGTCCGCATCATCCGTCTCCTCGCAATCGTCGTCGGGCGATGAATTCGCCACCGCGCCCGACACCAGCGAGTCGAGCGATGAGTGCGGGCCGCCGCCACCGCCGTCACGACCACCTGCGCGGCGCGGGCGGCCACCGCTGTCGGCACGCTTGGGGCCTGCGGGACATCCTGCCCCGCCCACGGCTCCCGCTGCCGGTGGTGTAGTGCGTCGCATGCGATGGTCTCAAACCATTAATGAGAACGTCATGCGCGCCTACTATGGGGCTACAGAGGGGGGAACCAACTTATGCGCGTACCGTGTCCGAATGCTTCCACTGTTTCAGGCCCTCGAACCGACCATCGACGTGACTGCGCAACGACTATCGGATCAGGTGCGAGTCATCCAGCGGCAAAAGCGGTTGGATGACTCGACACTTGATCGGCTTCGCCTGGAGGCTCTCTCTGCTCGCGCAGCTTCTACCTCGGCGCGGGATCCGCCCGCCACGTCGCCGGATCCGGTGCCGGCACCCGACCAGGCACCGGGGGCGCCGCGGGTAGATCTCAGTGCCGACGAGGAGGAGTTCGCGCAGAGTGTGGGTAGTACAGCCAATGAGCAACTGAGGAGGACTCTGGACGAGGCGATTACGCGGTACCGCTCCACACCCGATACTAGGCCACGATTACCACGTTTGCCTATGAATAGACACAATCTAGCGCTAATGGGAGCCCTAAACGCTTTACTAGAGCCATATTTGCGGACTAGTAAAGATTTAGATGATACGCACGCGATCATGTATTGCGGAGCCATCGCGGCGTGCCGTGTTGCACGAGTCAAGTTTCCGGACTCTGAACGTGCACCTAGGACCGCCGGAGGTGCCCCCGCATGGCAAATACGGATCGAGCGACGTATCAGCTCTTTTAGGACTCTTATCGCAAAGCTGATCTGCTTCAGGGGGGGCAACAATCGCCCCCGAGTAATGCGCTTTGTAAACCAGGCATTCGTGGGGACGGATATCAGGCCCCGCGACTACATGGCCAACGTTACGGAGCGCATCGACTTTCTAAAGCAGAAAGTCTATGCATGGGCAAACCGTATTCGCCGCTACAGAGAGCGTGTGGACCGATTCCAGCAGAATCGTCTTTTCCAGAGTGACCAAAGGAAGATGTACCGAAAGTGGGAGGAAACCAACCTTCGTGCATCCGACTCGCGGCCACCGGATGCTACTGTCATGAATGACTTCTGGCGTAGCATCTGGTCGGTGCCTGTCGGACACACCGAGGGGAGTTGGATGAGTGTTGTCGAGCGTGAGTGCGAGTCCATTGAACCTATGGGGGCAGTCACCATCAGCCCCGATGACGTAAGTTGTGCCATCCGCACGGCCCAGAACTGGAAAAGTCCTGGGCCGGATGGATTGCACAACTTCTGGCTAAAATGGTTCCGATGCTCGCACTCCTACTTAGCAGCACAATTTCAACAAGCCCTCGAACTTGGTTCTCTCCCACCTTCCTTAACAACTGGTGTCACCTTCCTGCTCTATAAGTCCGGTAGTACCACGGAAGCGAAGAACTACAGACCCATCACATGCTTGCCTACACTCTACAAGCTCCTTACATCCATTTTGAGAGCAAAAATCAACGCGCACATTGTCGCAAACAATATTTTGGCCTCTGCTCAAAATGGATGTAGGGTTGGGTCCCGTGGTACTAAAGAGCTCCTCCTCATAGACATGACCATCTGCCAACAAATCCGGCGGACCAGGGTGGCCCTCTCAGCCGCTTGGATTGACTACAAGAAGGCCTATGATTCGGTGCCTCATTCATGGCTGGGGAGGGTCTTAGAGCTGTACAAAGTTGATGCAGCTTTGAGAGCCTTCCTAAGCGCGTGTATGGGGCAGTGGACCACAGTCCTTCGTCAACCAGGAGGCGGGGATGACCGACCTGGCCCACAGGATTTTATAAGGATTGAGCGAGGAATATTTCAGGGCGACAGTCTGAGTCCGCTATGGTTCTGCCTAGCTCTGAATCCCCTCAGCACCTTGCTGAAGGATTTGGGACTAGGTTGCCGGCTTCGGAGAGAGGGTGAAGTTATTTCTCACCTTCTGTACATGGATGACCTCAAATTATTTGCACCAAATACCCAAGGCTTGTTGGAGCTACTGAAAACCACCGAAGTCTTCAGTAGTGCCATCAACATGGAGTTTGGTGTCGATAAATGTGCGGTTATGCATGTACAGCGGGGGAAGGTTGTAAATTCAACAAATTTACAACTTTCTGAGACAATGTCTTTCAGGTCTATCTCTGAATCAGAGACCTATAAATACCTTGGTATGTCACAGTCGTTGGGTATTGAGGACGAGGGTATTAGACGGTCGGTGAAGGAGCGCTTTTTCAGTCGGCTCACAAAAGTCCTTAACAGTCTTTTGTCAGGAGGCAACAAAGTGCGCGCCTTCAACGCCTGGGTAATGCCTCTTCTCACATACTCCTTTGGCATACTAAGGTGGACTCAGACCGAGCTGGACGCCCTGGATCGGAGGGTCCGGTCACTGCTCACCACACATAGCATGCTACACCCACGCTCGTCAGTTATGAGATTGTACATCCCACGGAAGTGTGGAGGCCGAGGCTTCCTAAACGCCAAGGATCTCCACAACCGCGAGGTGTACAATCTCAGGAATTATTTCCTTAACAACGAGTGTGGGATGCATCGTGATGTGGTGGCAGTAGACAGGAACCTCACGCCGCTCTCCTTGGCAAACGAGAACTGGCGCAAACCTGTGGTACTAAGTACTGCGGATCGCAAGGCGGCATGGGAGAGTAAGGCGCTACACGGGCGGTTCTACAAGGCCCTCACGGGACCCGATGTGGACCTGCTCGCGTCGGTGAACTGGTTACGATTCGGGGACCTCTTCGGAGAAACCGAGGGTTTTGCCTGTGCAATTGCGGACGAAGTGATGATGACGAACAACTATCGGAAATATATCCTGAAGGACGGTACGGTCGACATTTGTCGGGCATGCCGCCGTCCCGGAGAGTCACTCAGGCATATCATTTCTGGTTGTTCTCATCTTGCTAACGGTGAGTACTTGCACAGACATAATCTCGTAGCCAGGATTATTCACCAGCAACTTGCTCTTCTATACGGCCTTGTGGACCGCGAAGTACCGTACTACAAGTACTTACCTGCGCCTGTTCTCGAGAATGGTCGTGCCACGCTCTATTGGGATCGATCTATCATCACTGACAGGACCATTGTCGCCAATAAGCCTGACATCGTGCTGATAGACCGATCGCAGCGCCGGGCCGTGCTCGCCGACGTCACCATCCCCCATGATGAGAATCTCGTGAAGGCCGAGAAGGACAAGTCCAGCAAGTACCTAGACTTAGCTCACGAGATTACCGCCATGTGGGATGTTGACTCGACGATCATTGTTCCGATAGTTGTGTCAGCGAACGGTCTCATAGCGAAGAGTCTCGACCAACACCTAGAGAGACTCTCGCTGGGTGGTTGGATCAAAGGTCAGATGCAGAAGGCGGTAATATTGGACACGGCGCGTATAGTACGTCGGTTCCTCACTCTGCGGCCCTGACCACCGGCAGCTTGGGCCAAGCTCCGCTGCCGGCGGCACCCTAGGTTAGGTTTTTTATAATGTGTTTATATGTATTTTTTATTGTTTTGTAAGTGTTTTTTTATATTTTACTTTTATATTCATAATATAACAAACCTAACTTAAGACGAAAAATAAATAAAGAGAACTTAATTGATTTCAAAGAAGTTAGAATTTCTATTTTGTAGGTTTATCATATAGGTAATTTATAAAAAAAACCGGCCAAGTGCGAGTCGGACTCGCGTTCCAAGGGTTCCGTATATTACAAAATTTTTAACAATCAGTGCCGGATTAAGATATGTTGATGCCCTAAGGATTTCTAGGTGCCCCCTCTCCCTCGGGTTATCAAGATTACATTGATTTTTTGGTAAATTGAGAGAAGTTCATTGCCGCGTTACAGCTGAGAATGGAAATCAGTCACATCATTTTATCACGAAAATTGACAGTGCCGCAGCAGTAATGTTGCAACAGAGTACCTAATGCTGTTGCAGTCGCCACCCGAATGTCACCTTTATTATAGCTTAGAAAGTAATAGAAACGCGAGCGAAGCGAGCGCGGAAATTTTTCGATATAAAAACGCAATATGATAGACAGTTGTAAATTTTTACTTTTAGTATGGAAATCAGTCACATCATTTTATCACGGAAGTTGATAGTACTGCAGCAGTAACGTTGCAACAGAGTAATGTTGCTGCAGTCGCCACCCGAATGTCACCTTTATCATACCTTATAAAGTTATTGAAAACGCGAGCGAAGCGAGCGCGAAAATTTTTCGATATACAAACGCAATTTTACTTTTAGTCCCAACCAGGCGCGAATCCAGGATTTCATACAGAGAAGGGATGGGACAGTTTTCTATCAGCCTAGCTTCGCATAGGGCTCGATATTTCTTAGGCTTCGATATTCGAGGTTGTTTTCATGCATAAAATATGCAAGAAAGCAGAGCTTGGAATTGAATTGGCGAAGTGTGAGAAAGGCAGTAGGCCTAGCTGCGAAAGAGGAAAGCTTGGATTTGGATCCACGCCCAAGTGTAATTAAGGCAGAAGGCCTCGCATAAGACCTAACGCCGAACCGCAAAAGAGTGGGTTGAAATCGAATCTATGCATGTAATCACGATTCTTCTACTGCTACCGATTGTTTCCCAAAGAATTACGCGCCATTATTTTTGCAAATTAGCTTTTGGACAGCTAAAAAAAATCGTGTGGTAAAAACGATGTGTCTGTCCCTAATTTTAAAATTTGTTCACCTTTTTCAACCTGGCATTTTGGTGCCCCTCCTGAACGTGGTGCCCTAAGCACGTGCTTGTTTTGCTTATTGGTTACAAAGTCTTTATTAATTCAACCATTAAAGTCGACGAGTACAAAAAACTTTAAGCTAGCTCTCAATTTAACATTTTTTTTAAACATTATTTTTAATTTGACCTTACAATTACTCGTAAGTAGGTAAGACCGTTGAATATTTAAAATGATTATCTTATCAGAAAATTATCACCAATTACTCTAAGAAAACTACTACTCTAAGTAATCCGGCACTGTTAACAATGTATTTTTTATGTGAAACGTGAGTGAAATCTCTTTAAAAAATCCGTAGGGGTCGGATTAAAAACTGTAATTAAGTCCGACTCACGCTTGACTGTACATTTCTAATAGGTTTTCCTGTCATCTATAGGTATAGACCTATTTTATGTATTTTTTTCAAAATTTTAGACCAAGTAGTTTCGGAGATAAGGGGGGGGGGGGATGGTCATTTTTTGCCTATTTTCTTGAATAACTTCTAAACTGTTGATTCGAAAATTATAAAAAAAAATTATTTGAAATCCTTACAATAAGCTCTTTCATTTGATATGTAACATGATATAGTTTGAAAAAAATTTTTTTTTCATTTTTTCATTTACCCCCCAAAAGTTGCCCCCATGTTTAAAATTCATTTGTTTACGTTACATGTCCATATTCGGGTTACAAACTTACATATGTGTACCAAATTTCAACTTGATTGGTCCAGTAGTTCCGGAGAAAATCGGCTGTGACAGACGGACAGACAGACAGACAGACAGACGCACGAGTGATCCTATAAGGGTTCCGTTTTTTCCTTTTGAGGTACGGAACCCTAAAAAGATATATATATATTATTTTTCCCTTTATTTTAATGTATTTTTAAGTTTTAACCTATTTCCGTGTTATTCATACCCTGATATCAAATAAGGTTTAAAAAAGGTTAAAGGTAAGGTTAAAAATAAAAGGTTTTATTAAAAAAGTTAATCAATTGTAAACAAGTAAAAAACGACTTCAGTGGGGAAAGCCGGTGAAAGCTAATTGTAAATTGGTGCTCTTATAGATTTCATACAATACCTACTATCAAATAAATATGTAATAATTAATATGAAAACACAATCCATAGCGACTCTATTCCTTCCATAATCGTTCGCTATCCACTTTTGACGTAAGTCATTTGGGTATGTTACAATTAAAGTCATTGGAATAAAAAGTTTTTACTGTATCGCAGTTCTCTTTGCAATTTTGATACTTAGTGCTTAAAACAGTATGTCGTTATTGGTATGAATGTTTTTCTTTGAAGTGAGCGTTATTAGCATCAACAGAAACATCGTAGAATAGTATTTTGCTGCCATACTTTTTGGCTCTGGACGTCCATTTATGAAATGTCATTGATCTATGTAATGGCGTGGGATGTGTTGATTTGGTTTAATTACTCTTTATTTTATTTTCTTTACTAAGAAGTGTCCGTTGGAATCTAATATATGTATGAGATTGTAAGAAATATGATTAAATTTATCGTATATATGGCATACTTATGGAATCGTAGGCCAAATTCAGCATGATCCTGTTCGCCATCTTCATTTTTTTTTTCATAAATGGTCTGATCAAGACAAAAATTAATATCAGAGGATCCGAAAGACCGCTTAATATGAATCCGTGGTCAAAATTGGAACAAACAGTTGCACTTGTTTTGGTGAATCGCGAGTTCTGAGTTCGGGGCGAACTACTAGTTAGGTAGTAGCAAAGACATATGTAATTCCGTATAAGATGAATAAACTCTAAGAAAAAAACGTGCCTCGGAAATCAAGAAAAAGTCATTCTCGAATAGATGGCGCACACACCTTTGGCCTATGGTCGGCTAGATGGCGTTAACAACACCGTTTCATATTTAACAATTTTAACACTTAGGTATCAGTGAATGAACATGGGTCAAAATGATATAAAAATAATAAAACCATTTATCCATATATATAATTTTTTTCGATAGTTTTATACGTTTTCATTTTGAGTTGTAGTCGTGTGTCGATAGATGGCAGTAAATTTACTGTGACTACATAATTTACTATGACAGGACCCCTCTATACTATCTATTCTCTTTGGTAGTAGGTAGTACCTAAGTACATATTGATAGAAGTTGACCCACCATCCACCAACATGTTTACCCATATCATCAAGTAGGTGAGTATGAGTAGGTACTCACCATAAAAGTTAGTCTCTAAAACTTGAAACCTCTAATGTGTTCAATAGTTTTAATTTTATAGCGAGATAACATAACAAACTTATCTAATCAATCTAACCTAACGACAGTGTATTTAAACTGTGATATTGTGAACTACGTATTTTGCTACACCCTTTCCAGTGTCCATGTTACATAGGCTATGATATACGTAACATCTGTATACCGGTATGCAAAAAAAGAGCTCTATTTCTAACTGAAAGATTTTTTTACTTTACGACCTAACAACATCAATCACGTTTTTCAACTTTATGTAGGTACTCGAGACAGCTTCGCTTTTCAGCAAATTATTGAACTATTTCGGCTGTTACTTTTTCAGGAAATTATTGAACTATTTCATTTAAAGGTAAACCGGGCACAAAATCCGTTGGGAGACAATTAGCTGCTCGAGCCCGCCAAATTGAGTCATCGTTAACTCGTTATAGGTTTTGTCGATACATCGATTTCTGATTCCACGAGTCGACCACGTACCTACCTGTGATTTGAATCGTGCGATACGCGATTTTATCACGACTCGTTGTTCTAACACTATTTGACATAGGTACAAAATTCGGATGTATGAACATCACTTGATATACAATGTGATCAGAATAGGTACCTATATATTATAATAAGTATACTTGTGTACAGCACCATCTTTTGGCAAATCGGCTCACTAATTTGCGCGATTTAATGTACGTAGGTTGGTTTTTAGGAATAATTATTTATAATGTGAACCGTTTCAATATATTTTTGAAAAAGGGCATTATTAGCGTTATCTCAAGGAAATTTCAAGGATAAAAAAACACGCAAATGCGAACTAAGTCCGGAAATAGTTTTGTTAATATTTTTTTTTATTTATTAAGCTTAGGCAAATAGATTGTGAAATAGAGGCGGATTGTCAAAGTAAATTATGTAGCCACAGTAAATTTACTGCCATCTTTCGACAGAAGATTAAACTTTTATCGAGCGATGGCGCCCTACCTTTGGACTAGTCTCGAGTAGATGGCATTATTTAACCAATCTATTTATATAATTTTTGATATTTAACAAATTAAAACATATCAGTGAAAGAATAAGGATCAAAGCCAAATGGCGTTCTAAAAGTTTTAATCTTCTGTCCAAAGATGGCAGTTAATTTACTGTGGCTACATAATTTTCCATGACAATAACTCTCTATACACTCTATTCTCTTTGGTTTGGGTTTTGGTAAGTTTGTATGTTTATTTTCCTGTTAATAAAGAGAAAATTGTATGATTTTTCTAAACTGCGGAGATGAGACAGAGGAGGGGTGGTTTTTCTATACAAAATCAGTCCTGGAATTCTCGGTTCCCCAGGAAATGAGAGACTGATATTTTTTGTACATTTTCCTTCAGATATTGTTTGTTTGTAAAATGTTGTTTTAGAATGTGCAACTCAAGCTCTTTCGTATGATAATTTTGCCCCCCTCCCCTCATATTACGCATTTTCCTTTATATCATAAATAAAATAAAATAAAACACTTGCAATGGATCTGGGTTAGCCTTGTTTATAACTATACCAAATTTCAAATCGATAGCGTAACTATTTTCGGAGATATAGTACCTAGCGATGTGACGGACAGACGGGCAAAGTCGCACCATAAGGGTTCCTTTTTACCTTTTTGGTACGGAACCCTAAATATGAATGTGAATCCCGTTCGTTTACCATTTGAGGGCTTAGATGTAACTAAAATATATTTCCAGTCTATATTAGCGGCTGTCCCAGGCTCTTATTGATGTCGGCGGCAGATCGTAAAATCGGGCATATCGAGATATTCCTAGGCATATCATGAAAAGCCGCCATTTCATGATCCGACTAACGACTACCAGCCATATCGTTTAAACCTCAACGTTTGACGATTTGCCTGGCAACGTTTAGGCATATCAAATAAGTAGGGTGTGATATTCCTAGGCAGATCATGAAACGCCGGCATTTCATGATCTGCCTAGCGAACACCAGCCATATCGTGCAAACCTCAAAGGGTGATATTCCTAGGCAGATCATGAAACGCCGGCATTTCATGATCTGCCTAGCGAACACCAGCCATATCGTGCAAACCTCACGGGGTGATTTTCCTAGGCAGATCATGAAAGGCCGGTATTTCATGATCTGCCTAGCGAACACCAGCCATATCGTGCAAACCTCAAGGGGTTATTCGTGGATGGTCTAGAACGCAAAATGACTAGTGTAATATTTTGCCTATATCACTTTTAGTCTACATCGCGAACGGTCCAGAACGCAAAATGGCCTACTCGTTTTATCTTTACGTTAGCGATGTCGACGGAGCCCCGCTGTCGCGGGGCTCCTATTCTGTGCTGTTTGGCCTTCGGCCATTTGAAGATAACTAACGAACCTAACCTACCCTAGTGATATAAAAAAGTGGTCATTTTGCGTTGTAGACCGTTCGCGATGTAGACTAAAAGGGTAAAATATTACACTAGTCATTTTGCGTTCTAGACCGTCCGCGACTATACCACCTCAAGGGGTGATTTTCCTAGGCAGATCATGAAACGCCGGCATTTCATGATCTGCCTAGCGAACACCAGCCATATCGTGCAAACCTCACGGGGTGATATACCTAGGCAGATCATGAAACGCCGGCATTTCATGATCTGCCTAGCGAACACCAGGCATATCGTGCAAACCTCAAGGGATGATATTCCTAGGCAGATCATGAAACGCCGGCATTTCATGATCTGCCTAGTGAACACCAGCCATATCGTCCAAACCTCAAGGGGTGATATTCCTAGGCAGATCATGAAATGCCGGCGTTTCATGATCTGCCTAGGAATATCACCTAGCTACCTACGCATGCTGCTCAAACGCCACATAGAATGCAGCGCCACCAGTGGCAAATAAAGGAATTATTTTACGATGCGCCCGGCATGAACCTAGGAATATCAACGAATGCATTGCTCTGATCGATCTGCCGCCTCTGTTATAAGGCAGATCGTGATATGCCTGGGCAAATGTTAGTCAGATCGTGAAATGGCGGCGTTTCATGATATGCCTAGGAATATCTCGATATGCCCGGTTTTACGATCTGCCGCCGACATTGACATCGCTTACCATTAGCAGGCGAGCTTTTGCCACAAACAAACCACTTACTGGTTTGTTTGGGGGTTTGATCTATTTTCAAATAAGCTTTAAATGGTTTGCTTCAACTTTGCGTTAAAAAACAAATTATAATTTTCGTGTTGCATAGAATCCAATGTTGTAAGCCGACATTTTTTAATTATACTTACAAGTCTTAACCGCAATCAGTCAAACGCATTCGAGCACACCGACGTTGCCGATTAATGCCTGTAAAACTGGCCTGTTTTTAATAAGAATTGTTTTGCTGTTTTCTATGTAGATACCTTAACGTTCTTTAATTAATTTACTTCTTCATATCGTATTTATTTACAACAACTACTTATACCTGCTTGCGTAACACTGCAGCACTGGCGCGACGATAAAGGTTTATCCTAACTTTTTAAATCTCCGTTTCTTTGACATTAGGTATTCATAGACCTCGTAGTAGGTACCTACATGTTGCTCGCTTATTGGTGTACGTGAAATAGGTACGTTACGACTTACGAGATGCTTACGAGTATCAGCTAATATTAACGCATTCACTGCCAGGGGGCGTGGCCTAGGAAGAAACTTGTATGACGGTGGACGCACATGTGCGTCAGGGGCAGTGAATGTGTTAACTGAACTTTTTTCACTCCACCAGCCCAAGCCGAAAAGCTCCCTCGATGTTAGCTGTACTACCTATATCTGATAACGCTGCTATGTTTAAAGTAGGTATAAATTGGTCATAGGTCAGGTCCGTATATGAACTCTCGCCTCACCGACTATGCAATGGAATAACACCAAACTATTTAGTCAGTGCGAGTTCAGTTCGGATGGACCGAGGGGCCTGCAGCGTACACTGCGGCAATTACGGGCCCGCCGCGATTATCGCTTTAAACCGCTATTAACGATGTCTCGCACCATTGTCCGCTATTCTGCCAGCACTGGGCTTGCCAGAGTTGCCAGTATTGGATCACTGCACTTATACATTCAGATTTTACAATTTGTCATAGTAGGTACTAATAGTTATTGTTATGAGACGACTCGCAATGCATTACACGTGCGCCAATAATTGCGAGCGACCGTAAGACAATACAGTGACAAAACTATGTATTAACAGAATGAATAATTGGAATACCGTTTCACATCTATATTCAAAATTAGGTACATTACGATAAAAATGATAGGTAATGACGACTTAACGTTAACGGTATATCAATAAAAATCATTTAGGTACCTGTTGCCTACTTGGAATATTTAACATGCTAAAATTCTTATTACACACCAAGTAAACAATAAGGCCTAGTTTCCCCTCTCGGTTGGAAGGTCAGGTGGCAGTCGTTTTCGTAAAAACTAGTGCCTATGTCAATTCTTGGGATTCGTTGTCAAGCGGCAAAATGCCGGGATAAGGTAGCAATAAGTAGTTGTAGTGTGGGTATGCAAGTTAAAAAAGTTGCATTTTTTGAATAGATAGTCGTTGTCAAAGTTCGAGACAGTTAGCCGGTTTAACAGTTCTAACTAATACTAGTTTCGTTACATCCTCAAATTATCCACCAGTAAATATAACTGCTGCAGAAGTTTCCTCTGGATTTACATAGGTACCTATTCCCATACGCATACCGACGTAGGCATGCGACTCTAGCCGACCAGTCGCAGTACGAGAAGTCATCATCATCATCTCAGCCATAAGACGTCCACTGCTGAACATAGGCCTCCCCCTTGGACCTCCATTCGTACCGGTTGGAAGCGACCCGCATCCAGCGTCCTCCGGCGGCCTTAACAAGGTCGTCTGTCCATCTTGTGGGTGGACGTCCTACGCTGCGCTTGCTAGTCCGTGGTCTCCACTCGAGCACTTTTCGACCCCATCGGCCATAGTAAGAGAAGTAGGTACAATATTATTATTATTCTCTTTATTTATTTTTCGTCTTAAGTTAGGGTTTTTATAATATGAATATAAAAGTAAAATATAAAAACACTTACAAAACGATAAAAAAAAAACATATAAACACATTATAAAAAACCTAACCTAGGGTACCGCCAGCAGCGGGGCAAGGCCCAAGCTACCGGTGGTCAGGGCTGCAGAGAGAGGAACCGGCGGACTATCCGCGCCGTGTCCAAGATCACCGCCTTCTGCATCTGACCCTTGATCCAACCACCTAGCGAGAGTCTCTCAAGATGTTGGTCGAGACTCTTCGCTATTAGACCGTTCACTGAAACGACTATCGGGACAATGATCGTCGAATCAACATCCCACATGGCGGTTATCTCGTGAGCCAAGTCTAGGTACTTACTGGACTTGTCCTTCTCGGCCTTCACGAGATTCTCATCATGGGGGATGGTGATGTCAACGAGCACGGCCCGACGTTGCGATCGATCTATTATCACAATGTCAGGCTTATTGGCTACAATAGTCCTGTCTGTGATGATAGATCGATCCCAATAGAGCGTGGCATGACCATTCTCGAGAACACGCGCAGGTAAGTACTTGTAGTACGGTACTTCGCGGTCCACAAGGCCATATAGAAGAGCAAGTTGCTGGTGAATAATTCTGGCTACGAGATTATGTCTGTGCAAGTACTCGCCGTTAGCAAGATGAGAACAACCGGAAATGATATGCCTGAGTGACTCTCCGGGACGGCGGCATGCCCGACAAATGTCGACCGTACCGTCCTTCAGGATATATTTCCGATAGTTGTTCGTCATCATCACTTCGTCCGCAATTGCACAGGCAAAACCCTCGGTTTCTCCGAAGAGGTCCCCGAATCGTAACCAGTTCACCGACGCGAGCAGGTCCACATCGGGTCCCGTGAGGGCCTTGTAGAACCGCCCGTGTAGCACCTTACTCTCCCATGCCGCCTTGCGATCCGCAGTACTTAGTACCACAGGTTTGCGCCAGTTCTCGTTTGCCAAGGAGAGCGGCGTGAGATTCCTGTCTACTGCCACCACATCACGATGCATCCCACACTCGTTGTTAAGGAAATAATTCCTGAGATTGTACACCTCGCGGTTGTGGAGATCCTTGGCGTTTAGGAAGCCTCGGCCTCCACACTTCCGTGGGATGTACAATCTCATAACTGACGAGCGTGGGTGTAGCATGCGATGTGTGGTGAGCAGTGACCGGACCCTCCGATCCCGGGCGTCCAGCTCGGTCTGAGTCCACCTTAGTATGCCAAAGGAGTATGTGAGTAGGGGCATTACCCAGGCGTTGAAGGCGCGCACTTTGTTGCCTCCTGACAAAAGACTGTTAAGGACTTTTGTGAGCCGACTGAAAAAGCGCTCCTTCACCGACCGTCTAATACCCTCGTCCTCAATACCCAACGACTGTGACATACCAAGGTATTTATAGGTTTCTGATTCAGAGATAGATCTGAAAGACATTGTCTCAGAGAGTTGTAAATTTGTTGAATTTACAACCTTCCCCCGCTGTACATGCATAACCGCACATTTATCGACACCAAACTCCATGTGGATGGCACTACTGAAGACGTCCGTGGTTTTCAGTAGCTCCAACAAGTCTTGGCTATTTGGTGCAAATAATTTGAGGTCATCCATGTACAGAAGGTGAGAAATGACTACACCCTCTCTCCGAAGCCGGCAACCTAGTCCCAAATCCTTCAGCAGGGTGCTGAGGGGATTCAAAGCTAGGCAGAACCACAGGGGACTCAGACTGTCGCCCTGAAAGATTCCTCGCTTAATCCTTATAAAATCCTGCGGGCCAGGGCGGTCATCTCCGCCTCCTGGTTGACGAAGGACTGTGGTCCACTGTCTCATACACGCGCTTAGGAAGGCTCTCAAAGCTGCATCAACTTTATACAGCTCTAAGACCCTCCCCAACCATGAGTGAGGCACCGAATCATAGGCCTTCTTGTAGTCAATCCAAGCGGCTGAGAGGGCCCCCTTGTTCCGCCGGATTTGTTGGCAAATGGTCATGTCTATGAGGAGGAGCTCTTTAGTACCACGGGACCCAACCCGACATCCATTTTGAGCGGAAGCCAGAATATTGTTTGCGATAATGTGCGCATTGATTTTTGCTCTCAAAATGGATGTAAGGAGCTTGTAGAGTGTAGGCAAGCATGTAATGGGTCTGTAGTTCTTCGCTTCCGTGGTACTACCGGACTTATAGAGCAGAAAGGTGACACCAGTTGTTAAGGAAAGTGGGAGAGAACCAAGCTCGAGGGCTTGTTGAAATTGTGCTGCCAAGCGCGAGTGCGAGCATCGGAACCACTTTAGCCAGAAGTTGTGCAATCCATCCGGCCCAGGACTTTTCCAGTTCTGGGCCGTGCGGATGGCACAACTGACGTCATCGGGGCTGATGGTGACTGCCCCCATAGGTTCGATGGACTCGCACTCACGTTCGACAACACTCATCCAACCCCCCTCGGTGTGTCCGACAGGCACCGACCAGATGCTACGCCAGAAGTCGGTCATGGCAGTAACATCCGGCGGCTGCGTGTCGGGCGTACGAAGGTTGGTTTCCTCCCACTTTCGGTACACCTTCCTTTGGTCACTTTGAAAAAGGCGATTCTGCTGAAATCGATCCACACGCTCTCTGTAGCGGCGAATACGGTTTGCCCATGCATAGACTTTCTGCTTTAGAAAGTCGATGCGCTCTGTGACATTGGCCATGTAGTCGCGGGGCCTGATATCCGTCCCCGCGAACGCCTGGTTCACAAAGCGCATTACTCGGGGGCGATTGTTGCCCTCCCTGAAGCAGATCAGCTTTGCGATGAGAGTCCTAAACGAGCTGATACGTCGCTCGATCCGCACTTGCCATGCAGGGACACCTCCGGCGGTCCTAGGTGCACGTTCAGCGTCCGGGAACTTGACGCGAGCAACACGGCACGCCGCGATGGCTCCGCAGTACATGATCGAGTGCGTATCATCTAAATCTTTACTAGTCCGCAGATGTGGGTCTAGTAAAGCGTTTAGGGCTCCCATGAGCGCTAGATTGCGTCTATTCATAGGCAGACGTGGTAATCGGGGCCTAGAGTTGGTTGTGGCGCGATACTGCGTAATCGCCTCTTCCAAAGTCCTCCTCAGTTGCTCATTAGCAGTTGTACTCACATTCTGACTCGCGAAGTCCCCCTCGTCGGTACAGAAATCAACCCGTGGCGCCGCCGGTGCCAGGTCGGGTGCGGGCACCGGATCCGGCGACGTGGCGGGCAGATCCCGCACCGAGGTGGAGTCCGCGCGAGCAGAGAGAGCCTCCTGGCGAAGCCGATCAAGTGTCGCGTCATCCAAGCGCTTTAGCCGCTGAATGACGCGCACCTGATCCGATAATCGCTGCTCCGACACGGTGATGGTAGGTTCAAGAGCCTGAAACAGAGGCAGTATTCTCGAACGATAGGCGGATAGCTGTGTTCCCCCCTCTGTAGCCCCATAATAGGCGCGCATGACATTCTCGTTCATGTCTCGAGTCCATCTCATGCGTCGCACTATACCACCGGCAGCGGGAGCCGTGGGCGGGGCAGGATGTCCCGCAGGCCCCAAGCGTGCCGGCAGCGGTGGCCGCCCTCGTCGCGCAGGTGGTCGTGGCGGCGGCGGCGGCGGCCCGCCCTCGTCACTGGATCCGTCTGTGTCAGGCGCCGTTGCGAACTCGTCGCCTGACGACGATGTGGACGAGGAACTGGACGGGGCGGGCGGGGGTGGTGGTCGTGCGTTGTTGGTCGACTCCGCTGCACGTCTTTGACTCCTCGTAATCATTCTTTGCATACGTTATTACTGTTTTGCCGTAATGTTGTGTTGACCGTTTTGTCAAACAAATGTCAATGTAAGTGGTGTGTGTATGGGATTTGAGTCACACGTATTGTAGTCAATTTTTATGTTTCCACATAGCCAGGTCAAAGGTACATTAGATGGCAAAATACACAACAGTTTTAACAATAAAAACGTATAAAAATATAATTATAGCAAATAAAATTTACGAGACGTCTGTCATTGTCAGAGCGGTTTTTTTTTTTTTTTTTTTTTTTTTGCTATTATTATTATTATTTGTATGTCTTTCCCATCACGGAACAATGGTGTTCCGGACCTTTGGGAGGCGTGCGCGGAGCCGAAGCCAACACGTAGAGGCCCTTTTGACACTTTAATGAAATGTAAGGGGTACACCGAGCGGAGGCTGCCCTTGCCCGTGTCATGGGACGCACGCAGAGGCAGCACCCGCCAGGGTGTAAGGACTATTGAGAGTTGATGGAATCTAAAATGAACTAGGTTATTGGGTGAAAGCGATGGACTAAGAACTGAGCTATGGGGTAAAAAACCGGACGCCTGCCTAATAAAACGGTATGCAATTTTATTTCCGGCAGACGGTGACTCGCCCTCACAAGATGGGCCCCCACAAAAAGCGACATCTAGGATGGCTCAAGGGCAACACCGGTATGAGCGGCTCAGGGGTGTCGAGAGGTGTGCGCCGCTTTCTACCCAGTGGCTGTTAACAGCCACTGTGCCAACTCGCGTCTTATGCATATTTCACTTCCACCCCTGGAGCTTATAGCTCTAACGACTCCACTCTGGCCGGCCGGCTAAGGCAAGCCAGAGGCAGAGAATCCTGTCCCACCCACCCTCCTTGCGGGTAACAGAACTCTCCAGGAGCACTCGGGTACGTGAGGTCGCTAATCCCCAACAGCTCGCCACAAGCTGCCCTGCGTTGACTGATTGCACTGGTAAAACCAGCGGGCGATGGGGTCGTCACATCCCTACGCCTTATTACATCCCTACGCCTTATTATTATTATTATTACCTTGTAATGTCCAAATCTGGCGGACAAGCTATGGGTGATCTCGAAAGTTGTAGAAATTCGTTTAAAAAAAACACATATCGCGCTATCCAAAGAATTTGGAAATTCCTGAAATACTTGAATACTTATGAGTATGAAATATAGTAGCTAATAAAAAAGACTGCAACAATACATACACCGTTTTTGGTCTGAGCGCCGAATTAATATATACTAGTTTATTTGAGGCAAACGCTCGTCTACGCCCGGTAAGCAGTAGGAGTACAGGACCAGAGCATTTACACTGGAAACTGTAGGTACTTTGGAAACTTGACCACGGATCCAATCCTAGTATAATTGGTCAGTACTGGATACGTATTTGAAAGTTTGTATTGTAGGTACGTTATTGAAATTGAAATTGTTGGCCAGTACTTAGTTAACTATGGCTTTGCAAACAAGACATAAAAATAAGTGAATTCGATGGAAATCACTGGATGTGAAAAGCTGAGTCGTGGTCGACGCAGTGTATTATATATTGTCGCTAAAAATGCAGTTTATAAAATGGATCCATTAGGTCATGATCAAAGAGTGAATAATTCGATATTTAACTTTTCCAGCTATTTTCACAGGCTATTTTGCTCGTCGAACGGGCGGGCAGCGGGCAAAGGCTGTGATGGTTCAGTCTCTAATCTAGAACGTTCATCAATGCGTTCGAGTAGACCCCCCGACTCACTAATTGCTTGTGATAGCCGCGTTAAACGGACTTCGAGTCTGCTATGCTATTTGTCTTTGTCTTGAATACTGTTCTCAGGTGTTATTTTATCCAGCCTCATTTTCTGTCTATTGTTATTTTCTAGGAGCTACATATATATATTGTGTTGATGCACTGCGTCATTTACTGTGGAATATGTTTACTTTGATCAATTTCAAATTTTAAAAGTATTTAATTCATACATACCTACACACATATTCACCTTGTTTTCTTCATATACCTACTTCATATTAAACACTTTCACTTACAACTTTTTAACCTTTACCTTTTTAATTGATTTCGATATTTCTCTAAAATATTCACGTTGCAGTAGGCTGAGCCTACGTAGTTGGAGATCATGTACACCTACTGCTTCTCTTGGAATGATAAACTCTTGAAATAAAAATATTTTTAATTTATTTAATTTAAGTAAGTACCTATCTCCCAGAATAAATACTCAAATAAAAACTATAAAAAATCATCCCCAATTTACATGTATGTAATTGTAAGGTACCTACCCTAAAAAAATATTTTACCACTAGCTTATGCCCGCGAGTTCGTCTGCGTGGAATTAGTGACAGCAGCTAAAGTAGGTATAGCGCCTGGATAATGCTAATAGCAATCATTCAATTCGCGCATTGCTTACTTCAATTATTAGGCAATTCATTAACTCTTTCAATTCCACCCCCCTTTGCACTCTCTTCAGGGATAACTTCCGACATAAAAACTATCCTATGTCCTTCCCAGTGACTCAAACTATCTTTATACCAAATATTAACTAAATCGGTTCAGCGGCTTAAGCGTGAATAGGTAACAGACAGACAGACAGTCAGACACACTTTCGCCTTTATAATATTAGTATTAGTGTCCGACCGAAACATGTTTTTTTGCCGAAACCGAAACCGAAACCGAATGTTCGGCATTGGCTCTAGTTTCGGCCGAAACCGAAACCGAACCTTTTGTAGACTTGATAAAATCGTTGAAAAAATGTCATAAAACCGGTTTTACACAAATATTATGGGGCTGTCAACACCCAATGTCCTTGAAATTGATGTTAAGCAGTTTTTTAAGAAAATTACAAGAGTTAGACCAAGATAATTCTGCAACGATTTTGATAACACACGCAGTGCGAGTGTTATTTAAACATCAAAATTTCTATGAAATTATGACGTATAAATAACATTTGCACTAGTAGCACTGCGTATGCTATCAAAATCATTGCAGAATTTTCTTAGTCTAACTCTATTCATTCACCAGTCAAGCTAACATGTAGATCAGATACAGGGTCAACCAAAAAGCAACCGAAAACGCGAGCGTAGCGAGCGCGAAATTTTTTGTTAACAATATCGCAAGGGAAGTAACGGGAGTGGAAAACCGAGAAAAAGGTGGATGGACTGTGTGAGAGATGATATGAAACGAACGCAAGTGAATCAATCAATCAATCAATCAAAGCATTTATTTTCAGGCTACTAAGGCCCATAGATACATACCTTACAAACTAACATATATATACAATAATAAAAAACTTAAATACTAAAAAATCATTTTCGTGACGCAGTTTTCTGTTGCGGCGTCACTTGCTCTGGTGTAGGATTCGGCAGATTCCCACGGAACCGCCGAAATATCACACCCTTCGGCCAGAAGTCCGTGCTCGCGATGGCTTCCAGCAGCGGCCGCGGCACGCGCACCACAAACGAGCTGAAGTGCACGTAATGTCGCGATCGCAGCTGGAACACTTTCAACTCGTAACGGGTCTTCTTGCGAAGATATTTCCAATGATGAGATGACGGGCGAGAGAGAGGTATGGAAGAAAAAGACATGCTGCGCCAACCCCAAATGAATGGGATAAGGGCAAGTGAATGATGATAATCGTAAGGCCGGGTACCGATCTTCACCTGGGCCTAAAAGTCCGAAGTGCCCCAGTGAGGCGAACTTTCATGCGAAGTAAAAGCCGTGCTTCAGGCTTCAGGATAAGTAGTTGAGCACAGACTCCAACCAATGTCCATTGTATTAAAAAGCGAGACGCGCAGGCCGAGCATGGCGCAGCGAGGCGAACGGCTAAGTTGAAGTAGAGGACATGTGGAACACAAACCAAATGGTAAATTGAGGTAAAAAGTGAGGCTAAGGTCGAGCATTCGTATGAAAAACTGCACTGGGGACACTTTTAAGGGTTTTATCTTCGTTTTAATCAATAGTCAGAAAATCAACTTTGCAGTACTACTTGAGCGTAGCCTTTAGCCTCGCTTAAAATTTGCCATTAGAGGTAGATAGGAAAGTGACTGAGTAAGAGCGAAAAAGACATCGTTCGACTCGGGCCGAGCTGATACTCGGCCAACGGCTACGTGCGATAGTGCTATCTCATTCACTCCGATACAATGTATGCGATAGACAGTGTGCGCGTTATAGGTATTGACAGCCTCATAAGACTGCGTCGACCGTCCAGTGGCGCCCTCATTGGTGGAATTGTGTTTTATAATATACCTATACATGAATGAGTAAATGTAGGTTATTACTATTGTTGTCCTACTTATTCCCCAACTTTTGGTCTTTGTCCGAAGTGCCATTTCGTAAGTTTCGGCCCGGCCGAAAGGTTCGGCCGTTTTTTGGCCGAAACCGAAACTACAGCCGAAACATGATTTTTTGGCCGAAACTGGCCGAAACCGAAACCGAAACCGAACCTTCGGTCGGACACTAATTAGTATGGATTTGTCGGATTGATTGGTACCAAAAGGCAGCTTTCTAGAACTAACGATCACGGAGCAAAGCCTCATCGGACAGACAGACGGACATGGAGAAACTATAAGGGTAGGTACCTAATTGACTACGGAACCCTAAAAACCAGAAAAATAAACATGAGCCATAAGATATTAGGAGCTACTTACCTACACCTAAACTCGCAAATATAGGGAAACAACAACAAAACTAAAGAACCCAAACTGCCGGTTGACGGCATTTATTATCACCGATAAATAACTCAAAATTCGTCGTACGACACTAAAGAAGCCGTACTAATGGCCCTGTTTTTCGCCTTGTAGAGACCGTCACCTACTTTAGGTTATAGTTTAGTCAGAAATAAAACAATAAAACATTCTTGACTGCCGACAGACTAAATTTTGTTAATATCGGTACAGACAGGCTAACGTTACCTACTGGCGCTAGCCAACTCTTATTCTAGATATCTAGATATCTCTTTTTGAAGAAAGATGATCAACTTTACAACGCAGGGAGGTAAGTAGGTAAACCACTTTAGGGACGTTATGTAGCAAAGCTAATGACAGAATATTAAGCTTCCGCAAGCTTGATTCATAAAGTAAACAAGTCAATGATATACCAGTGGGGGCCAATAGCTGGCCGAGATGGAGGCTTTATGCCCTAACGGCTGGGACACAAAGGCTACCAGCGCCGGACGGCGCCGGCCCGGCGCCGGTGAGCACTTGACGCGCAATCGAGCGTGAATGTGTGAATGCTCCCTGCACGGTATGGTTGTACTGCGTAAAAAAGAATCATCAAATCATCATAATCATCTTTGTACGTAAATCGAATAGTTAATAATTTTAATTATTAAAAACATTTAGATTACAATAGATTAAACAAGTACGTAAATTAAACATTTTATGTCGAGATTTTTGTAGCGAAGGTTTTTTGAACCTTCCTAGAAGGATCCTGTGATGAACTAAAAATAATTATAGAGTTGTCTTGTTATTTGGAAAAATAGCAATAAGTACCACAAAGAAGTCTCACGTTTGAAATAAAGTTTAAAAATATTAGAAGTATGTACGTAATAACATAAGAATATCTACTTACTAGAAATGTACCTATTACAAACCTAGTTACCTACCTACTCACACACATTCCAGATCCACTTAGTTACGCACAGTGAGATTAGGGATGATCATTGCTTATCCACGCCTAAGGTGTGATGACCTAGGTCATTGATTGCATTTAATTAACCGAATTATACGCAGCAGTGTTCAAATGTAAACCAAAACCAAACTTAAGGGCATAATATAATGAATATACCTCGCGATTTTAATATTATATTCAAACGAGTCATTAATGAGTAATTACATACGAGTATCTACAAAATTGAAAATACATAGTACCTACACGTACCTATTGATAACGGTAATTAAGTACCTATTACTAAATAAAATAAATAAAGAATGTTTAATAATGTTTCCAATAGGAAGCACAGTGTTATTTAACCGTTCAAGAGTGACAACTTTGATAGGCGGGAAAAACTGTATTAGAGAAATATAGGGTTCGGTAATGTGCGCCCTTAATATGTTTGTTTTCGGAATATATAAGCAGGGTGGACGTCGAGGGTAGTTTAAGGTTGAATAAATGCGAACTGTGTACAAAATAGTTGTGGAAATGATCGTCGCGCCGGTGAATGCGAAGAAGAGCACTTGTGAAAGTATCTAATCTTGCGACATTTTACTTCGACTCGAGTACTTAAGTTTAAATGTTGACTACCCAGTAAAAGGCTGAGGAAAGAGGAAACCTCGCGCTCCGTTCATACAAAAAACTTTCGAGTTCCGGCTCTCGACTAGTTCTTCGTTCGTTATTTAACGATTCATTTTTTCTATAAAAAAAGAATTTGACTGTCATACCTAATATTACTTAACGGAGCTAATGTAGGTAGGTATAAATAATTTAATTAGTTACGAGTAGGTACTTAACTATATTAAACGTTGAGCAAACTTGCATGAAAACGCAATTTTAAAGAACTTTTTGTTTGCGTCATATCTATCTGTCTCTACTGTTCTGTCATCAATTCATCATGATAGATTAAACATACCTTTTAGAACCCCTGTTAGTTATGCGGAAATATTCGCATTTTAATCGTAAATAAAAATGCCATTTAAGATCAATATTTTTTTATATATCAAAAGACTTTTAATTGTTCATATTAAATAGGCGAAATTGATATTACCTAATACTCTTACCGCTCTCGGTCCCAATTGAAAATTAAATTTGTGTGAATATTGTTAGAAAATTAGGGTTGCCCATGCCCGATCTAGTCATTTTTATTTCCGCACGCTTGACATCTGACATACTTACTTTTAATTCTCTCTATATATGGCACCTCTACGACTGCTACGCCGTAACCCGCAGCAGGTTTCATGGGTCGTAAAAGATACACGCGCCATATGATTAATAGTGGACTGCGGAAGAATCAATTCATTGAATTTTCAACCTTAACATAAATAAAATAAAATCTAGTATTGTTTACTTATGGTAGGTAGGTATTTTACCTAAGTATTTTAGTTAGGACTTATTTATGTATAAATAAATGTTAAACTCTGGCCTAGTCCAATCTCTACTATTATGTTCACTTAAATTAGGAGCTTGCAATTTTTTTCTCCGCTACTCATACTCCATTACTCCATTGTGTGTTAGAGAGGGGTAGGTACTATTCTTGCTAACCATAGCAGTTGTGGGCACTTTATTATTTTTTAAAACCTATGTAATATACTTTACAATCACATTAAATTAAAGTACCAACAGTAAAGTAATAAATGAAAATTCAAAATGTCCCCTAACTCAATAAACTCTAATATAGACGTACCCTATTGTTAAATATGTTTTAGTGGAATAATAAAATATTCGCAGGATAGGAGTATATCTAAGATACATAGTATGCATATAGGTAAACGAATAAAGTCGGTAGTAGGTAGCCCTAATGAATGCTAACACTAAGATGGGTAGTTTTAATTAAACTCGAACTACCCCCGGTTATTCGTGGCGCCGCGCGTATTTCACCCACGTTTTATTGTGCGGGAAATCTTCATTTCATTTACGCAATTTAAATTGTAATTCACTGAATACATTTAAGTTCTGTTGGTAGATTTTAGATGTAGGTACATTCGGCAAATAGGTACTTTATCGTCAAAGCGCGTGTTCTATTAATGTTTTTGGTAGGCTATTCATTTTAGAGGTGTGACGTTTATACAATAAAAGTGCAATGCGAACTACCTGCAAGTCGACATTCTGTTGTCAACTGTCATGGCGTACAGGCGGGTCGCGGAGCACACCTGACTGACCAACTGAGTTTTATTTATCACCTTGTAATACAACAGAACCTAGACGCCACAATGGCGACGAGGATAAAGAACGTAAGAAAAAACAAAAAAATCGATGGAGTTGCTAAATAACCGACAAAAAGTTATCAGTTTGAAATTATTTTTTCAATAAAAGGGAGGGAGACGAATGACCCAAATAGCACAGGTATGATGGACCCATTGTGGACTTAATTTATAGCTCTGAGCACATAAACATCTTTATAAGGTACACTTCTGGTATTTAAACTATATTTTGATCGAGAAAAGAACTATTTTTACGCTAATATTATTACTATAGGGCACATTTCAACGTCTTATTCAGTTTAAATACTATTTAATGCTTTTACCTTTCCAAAAAACGGGTCGGTGAACAGAAATTAAGCCAAATACAGTAAAATAAGTTATTAAAAAAAAGGAATAAAACTTTTATAGCGACTGTGTATTTAAGGAAGCGTGTAAAACTATAATTAAGTTATACGTATAATAAATAAACTGTCGCGCATATTGCTGTGTAGTGCTGAATATGTCTGTTCACCGGTAATTTACTACAGGTAACTAAGTATACCAACGTGGTGCTGTCTGCGTTAACGGTTGTTGAAACAATATCTGGGTGCGCTGTAGTTTATTATTAGCTCACAAATGTATCTAATTAACGACAAATGCTTAATAATAGTTCACATAATAGGGTTAGCACTTTTAACCAGAAGTTATCTACCTAAATAAATAATAAGTGTACGCTTTATTTAGCGTCAGACTCAATAAAAATCAACAGATCATCTGCTATACAACATGGTGCTACTTAGCTTACGTGTGCTAGTTAGATATGCATTTAAATTATTTAACCAAATCAGCATAATATTATCTGGGTCTTGTTTCTATAATGCAAAAGGAAAAATAAATAAACAAACTGATACTGTCGGTGAAATTGGTCGTAAAGCTTAAGCGTAATATGAGTACTTATTCTCCAAAAATGGAATACTTTTATGGTTGTAAATGTTGTTGTGTTAATATTGCACTCACCCTCCTGGGGCCCAGCCATACAAGGAAAAAGTCTGAAATTTGCTATTGAAATTTGAATCTATAGTGTAGGATTCAGGGTTGATTTTGTTTTGTTTAAAATGGAACGAAGCAAAACAGATGCAAATCTGCTTCAATTAAACATTAGGTTGTGTCGCTAAGGAGCAAAATGTCATGGTTACGGCGACGGCGAACATTGAATCCTGAACGAAGCGAGGTATTAAAATGGAATACTGAGCGTAGTGAGGGATTCAAGTGTTAACGCCCAAAGTGAAAATAATTTTGCCACCATGTGACCCATACTGCTTTTCACATCACATAATATATGTATAAGGAAATAAAAAATAAAAAAAAAGTTAAATTAAAGAACCTAAAGTCTTAAGAGTTTAAACCTAAAGAGTCTAAAGAGTCTAAAGAGTCTAAAGAGTCTAAAGAGTCTAAAGAGTCTAAAGAGTCGAAAGAGTCTAAAGAGTAAATAGTCTAAAGAGCCTAAAGAGACTAAAGCTTTTAAAGAGTCTAAATAGTCTAAAAAGTCTAAAGAGTCTAAAGAGTCTAAAGAGTCTAAAGAGTCTAAAGAGTCTAAAGAGTCTAAAGAGTCTAAAGAGTCTAAAGAGTCTAAAGAGTCTAAAGAGTCTAAAGAGTCTAAAGAGTCTAAAGAGTCTAAAGAGTCTAAAGAGTCTAAAGAGTCTAAAGAGTCTAAAGAGTCTAAAGAGTCTAAAGAGTCTAAAGAGTCTAAAGAGTCTAAAGAGTCTAAAGAGTCTAAAGAGTCTAAAGAGTCTAAAGGGTCTAAAGAGTCTAAAGAGTCTAAAGAGTCTAAATAGTCTAAAGCGTTTAAAGAGTCTAAATAGTCTAAAAAGTCTAAAGAGTCTAAAGAGTCTCAAGAGATTAAAGAGTAAAGAGTCTAAATAGTCTAAAAAGTAAAGAGTCTAAATAGTCTTAATAGTCTAAATAGTCTAAAGAGTCTAAGGAGACTACAGAATCTAAGTTAGAGTCTAAAGATTGTTAAAGAAGTCTAAAGGGTCTAAGAGTCTTGAGAGTCTGAAGAATCTAGAGTCGTACATGTGTGCAGTAAACAGATTTTGTTGAAAATAATTATAATAAAAAAAAACCATTTTCCGAATAAATGTAAAAAATTCTTCCACCGAACTTAGAAAGTACCTACTACAGCTGGTAGGACCGTGGGCCTTGGGAAGGTATGGCTATGCTTAATAATTCTGCCGCGCCAGCAATGATTGCGCGGTGATCGATCGGTGGTGACATTTGGAAACTCATGAAATGCTTACCTTGTCCTCCTTAAATAAGTTCTTTATTTAATTATTTAAACGAGTTTTCAAATGCAAGTACCGCGGTTATGGTGGTGGGGCGGGGTTGCTGATGCCGACTATGGTGCATTTAAAATAATTAACTAGACATTGACACAACCTTGCCTATAAATATGAAAACTAGAGAAGTCGAGTTTCATAGGCTGAAAAGACAATGGTATTAATGTATAGTTTATGCAAGATACGAGTTCCGTATAAATAAATACCTACAATTGGAGTGAAGACTCCGTGAGTGGAACCTAAGTCCGAATAAGGAAATACCATTGGAGTGAAAACTCCGCGAGTGCTGCATGGGATATCGGCCCATGTAGTGCAAATGATAAGTTCTTCAGAATTAAAAATAAATATAGCTCGGGAAAAATTCCATAAAATTTAAATTGTTAGTAATATGTGACTATAATTAACGTTAAGGAGTGAAACTCAGGTTATTGTCACAAAGACTCATTGAACTTTAATGTATGTCTTGGGGTCCAATCCTATGTATATGTGTCTACCTGTTCTGTTTGTTACACGTTAGGTTACTTCGATAACTCCTTAAGTACAGAAACTCGGTAGTTAGAAGGTACTTACCTAACGCACATATTCCGTGCTTACTTACGGATAGTATTTAATTACAATGATGTCTTAATTGTCCGCTTTAGAATGTGCCTGAGTGTCGTGTGCCTGCTATCTGCGAGCACTCTTCCAAGTACGCACGTTTCAGAAGCTAGCGTAATGGACATTTTTAATGTTGCTGTCGACAAATTATAAGAATACTTTTCGCAAAAACAGAGTTTGTATGAACGATTCGTGTTTCGACTGATGCAACAAGAATTGTACTTTGGAAATTTCTAATCTAATCTATTCCTAATGATTCTAAATGTGATTTCAATGCGGAAAATTGAGCCTCCGCCCATCTAAAGGAAAATATTGAATCTAGGGGTTTCAGTTACAATAAACAAGTGATTATGGGAACAAATTTGATAAAATGTTAGGAGGCAACTGAAAGAGTTTTTGGGCAAACATAACAAACAGGTAGACAGGATTGCGATAATGGCGCCGCCTTCCCCCTAAAAGATAAAATGTGCCGGCATGTGATAAATGTGCCTACAAAGGCCAATTCAAAATGCAAAGCTGCACTAGGACTAAATGAGTACCGATAAAAGTCGACGGGCCGACTAAATTAAAGTCCAAAAATAAATAAATTACCTAAAGCCAATCAACTAATTTTAGTGCCAAAAGGACACAATAGTAATTCTATAAATTTACAATCAGGTCAAAGGTCAATTTAAGGTAAATAAATAGACGCTGGGTCCGTCACAATGCCACACATTGTGTAGGTATCTAAAGTAAATGCTGAAAAAAATACAAAGTACCAATCAGTGACGATGCGTGAAACCTTGCACTCCCACTGCGCTACTTTATATATGACTTGTTCCTAATAGTGAAAACATACACATACGAACATAGTAACCAAATCCGTAAAATGGACGGCCAAGTGATGGCGTCAATATCGGACAGTTACCCAGATACGTTAGTGGGAAATTTATACTGTGTACGTATAAAAACGTAAGGACCAGACGTGATCTTGATTGCACCAAATTGCAGTTTGCCTAGTTGAGGTTGAAACTAACAAAATCAAACAAACCTTGTAAATTGAGTTTGCAGATCGAGCCTCTATATTTGCAAGAGTACATATATATTATAAAAGAGTTATTTACTTAAGTCGTTGTTTAATTATCGTACAGGTACTAAGTACCAAGTATGAACTTAAACCCAAAATGGCCTAGGGTTTTATTAAAGCAACGGAATAATAATAAAGTAAATCTTCGAACAATGTACTCGGTGAAACCGTGTTCATGGTAATGAAATTCCATTGGTTCCTTGTAAAATATACATAATTAGAGTTAAACAATATATGCCACCATCAAAATGAACATACACAGGTGCTAGTTTTGCTCTATAATATATCTGTAAGTAATTGAACCTAAGGGAAGCAAAATGTCTATAAAAAAAATATTAATGTGACTGTAACCATGGTCAAATTAAGGCTGTGTATATTGTAGTCAAGGGCTACTGTAGACTATAGTCAAGGCTAAAATCAACTTCCAATTGTAAGCAGGGATTAAAGTTGTTTTCATAACATAAATAATATCATTCATTGTATAAGTAACATTAAGTTGCTAGATTAACAGTACAGTCGATATACCATACTTGAATATAATTGAGGTCAATACTGTATTCAGCAAGTATTATAATAAAAAAACGGTAATAAAATAATGTATCCAATGCAATTTATAATAATAACGGTCAAATATGTAGGTACCTACATCATTTTACCCGAGTAATAGAAATCTATTTGTATAGATCATGGTTTGCGTAAATAACATACCAGTACACAAGTAAAACTAAATAGGTTGTGATATTTGGTATGACTTTTTACCTTACTTAACATTGGACCATTTACGTATATTATAAATTGCATTATATCTATATATTATACTATATTACCTATCAAACAGCCAAGTAAAACTGAGGAAATCAGTTGTTGCCAATAAATAATGTACATGTACGAGATGTTATTGGAAAGCGACCTGTATGTTACAATTTTATTGGAAATTCACGAAATAGGTATTAATTGTGTGAAACGTGTATATAGCTTGAACGCTAATGAAAATACCTAGAAAAGTGTAAGCATCCAAAGAAAATATGTATCAATTAAGGTTAAACTGGTAAGATATTTAAACCTCGAGTTATTATCAATTTGAATAAAAGAAAGCAGACTCGAAATTCAAAACTGAAAAAAGGAGAAGGAGAGAGACTGACATTGTAAAAGTAAAACCATAATTGTATTAAAACACTTTATTACGCTAAACAAGTACATAACAATAAGAGAATAGAATAAATGTGTACAAAGGCGAACTCATCCCTTTAAAGGATCTCTTCCAGCTGACCGCTAAGCAACTGAGAGAGATACTAGGAATAGTGTAAATATTCCAAGGTTATATTGTTAAAAAATGTTTATTGTTGAACTGTTGAGAAATGAATATATCCACACCTCGCCGAGTTTCTTCCGCCGGTTCTTCTCGGGTCTGAGGTTAACGCTGTTTTCCGAACCGGTGGTAGTATGTCGGAATTAGAATCTAAATTAACCTAGCAGTTATAAGATAAACAGATGTGAGATGACTGAACTATTGTTGCATGGCTAACGCATAAAATAAAATAAATAAATCATTATACAAAGGAAGAGATGTGACGTTTATACAATAAAAGTGCAATGCGAACTACCTGCAAGTCGACATTCTGTTGTCAACTGTCATGGCGTACAGGCGGGTCGCGGAGCACACCTGACTGACCAACTGAGTTTTATTTATCACCTTGTAATACAACAGAACCTAGACGCCACAAGAGGCATAGCATAGGTATACATTACATTGCCAGCGCGAGCTAGGCTTGTAGCCGATATCGTTATGTTTCCGTTTTGTAGCGAAATAACCTACGAGCAGAGAACCCGCCTAGCGGGTCTCTGGCAGTGAAATTGTTAACAAAGATCCATTGATTGAATGAGGTAAAGGCCAAAAAAAGCATAAGACGGAGTACCAATCGTATTCCAAGTGCTATTATAGACTTTGTATTTTCATAGTAGGTTATTTGATATCTATAGTGACACTTCCACACTCTGTCACAGCAAAGTCTGTGAAGAGTACGTTAGCTTGGTCCGACTATAGTAAACAAACATTCCAATATGCCTTTGTTTTTCATATTTTATTTTCATTGTAGTTAGGCCAGTGACAAAAGAACATAGAGTTTAATTTTTATCAAACGAATCGCGAAATAAATAAAAATCCTACATATTTTTACTATACCTACACAACAGATTTTAATATTAAAATAAAATAAAAAAGTAAAAAATAAAATAAAAAAACAAAAACAAAACCAAAATAACTTAATTTTATTTCTTTTTTAAAAAAAGGGAACCGCCTTCAAAAACCAACCCACTGCAAAGCATTAAATAATTTTTATATACCCCACCCCTATTCTTATCCATTCCTTATCCCGTCCTAAAGCAAAATTCTGCCAAAAAGTAATTAATACCTAATAATAAGCAAATTAATTACCATCCGGGTAATTACTTAGTTTTTGAAGGCGGTGCCAAACCAACAAAAACAATCTTTGCTGCCAAACAGAAAAAATAGCAGTAGCTAGTAGTGCAAGAACTAAATTAATGAATAAACTATGTATGTCTTTTGTATGCAAGTACTTGATTGGAGCGTTCTTCGTTGTCTAAAATGTTGGTTCTCTAACATTTTGGTTTGGCACCGCCTTCAAAAACTAAGTAATTACCCGGATGGTAATTAATTTGCTTATTATTAGGTATTAATTACTTTTTGGCAGAATTTTGCTTTAGGACGGGATAAGGAATGGATAAGAATAGGGGTGGGGTATATAAAAATTATTTAATGCTTTTCAGTGGGTTGGTTTTTGAAGGCGGTTCCCTTTTTTTAAAAAAGAAATAAAATTAAGTTATTTTGGTTTTTTTTTTTTTTTTTTTACTTTTCTATTTTATTTTAATTTTTTAATTTTATTTTTATTTTTTACCGTTTAGTGACAGGTACTTTATTTATTTCAGGTTTTGAGCTAAAATATTAGTTTTGAGCTAGTACTAGTGTTGGTGATAGTTAAATATCCTATCGGATAATCGCGACGAAACTTTGACGTTTCGGTGTTAAACGATATGTAAATAGGTATAGGTAATATGTTTGCCAGTAACTTAGTTTGCCTAGGGTTACAATCAATATACATCTCAATACATATTATAAAATAAAACAAAGTCCCCCACCTCGTCTGTCTTTATGTTCGCGATAAACTCAAAAACGACTGAAAGGATTTTTACGCGGCTTTCAGTTTTCAATAGAGTGATTCTAGAGAAAGGTTTACGGGTAAAATTTGTAAATTAGTTGAACTACCCATGCGGATCCGGGGCGTATATTATATATCTGCCCAAATAGATTAAGATTTATAAAGAAAAAGTTAACTCTCAAAAGACTCGACAAGATACGAGTATAGGCATGTAAATGATAGACCTTACTCCCACTTCCACTCCTACTCGCACTCCCACTCCCACTCCCACGCCCACTACCACTTCTACCCGCACTCGCACTGTTGTCTCGCACTCCAACTCCCACCATTTCATCTATCTAACCTAAACACGAAATTTCATCCAAATCGGTCTCATCAAATCAAATTTGACGATATACCGATAGCAGCGCCACCTATCGAGTCCAAGTGGTACCATCCATGTATACTAAAACCTTCTCCAGAATTTAACAAATACTTTTTCTGAAAACCGCTTCAAAATCAGTTTAGCTAAGCGCGAGATAATCGCGAACAAACATACAGACATACATAAAACATACAGGTCAAACTGAGAACATCCTTTGTTTTTGAAGGCGATTAGAAAAAAGTGAATTGATCCACCTAGAGGAACCCTGCAACATAGGCACACGACGACGAGTCGGTTAACCAAAACAGTAGGTGCCTATCTTGCACCAAACGTGAGTTCCACTAGGTACAGCCAGGGTTCAGCATCAGCTCTATCTTGGGTACTGCTCTCCCAAGCGCTCTTCAAGATGTGACAAATGACCAAAATGGCGTGGGTGTATGTTGCACCAAACCTGAGTTCCACTAGATACAGTCAGGGTTCAGCATCAGCTTTATCTTTGGTACTGCTCTCCCAAGTGCTCATCAAGGCGTGTCGGATGACCAAAACAGCGTGTGCCTATGTTGCACCAAACCTGAGTTCCACTAGGTATTGCCAGGATTCAGCATCAGCTCTATCTTGGGTACTGATCTCCCAAGTGCTCATCAAGACGTGTTGGATGACCAAAACAGCGTGAGCCTATGTTGCATCAAACCTGAGTTCCACTAGGTACAGCCAGGGTTCAGCATCAGTTCTATCTTGGGTACTGCTCTCCCAAGTGCTCATCAAGACGTGACGGATGACCAAAATAGCATGTGCCTATGTTGCACCAAACCTGAGTTCCACTAAGTACTGCCAGGGTTCAGCATCAGCTCTATCTTGAGTACTGATCTCCCAAGTGCTCATCAAGACGTGTTGGATGACCAAAACAGCGTGAGCCTATGTTGCATCAACCTGAGTTCCACTAGGTACAGCCAGGGTTCAGCATCAGCTCTGTCTTGGGTACTGCTCTCCCAAGTGCTCATCAAGACGTGACGGATGACCAAAATAGCATGTGCCTATGTTGCACCAAACCTGAGTTCCACTAGGTACTGCCAGGGTTCAGCATCAGCTCTATCTTAGGTACTGCTCTCCCAAGTGCTCATCAACACGTGTTGGATGACCAAAACAGCGTGGGCCTATGTTGCACCAAACCTGAGTTCCACTAGGTACAGCCAGGGTTCAGCATCAGCTCTATCTTAGGTACTGCTCTCCCAAGTGCTCATCAAGACGTCTTAGATGACCAAAACAGCGTGTGTCTATGTTGCACCAAACCTGAGTTCCACTAGGTACAGCCAGGGTTCAGCATCAGCTCTATCTTCGGTACTGCTCTCCCAAGTGCTCATCAAGACATCTTGGATGACCAAAACAGCGTGTTCCTATGTTGCACCAAACCAGAGTTCCACTATGTACAGCCAGGGTTCACCATCAGGTCAGCTCTATGTATACTAAAACCTTCTCCAGAATATAACAAATACTTTGCTGAAAACCGCATCAAAATCGGTTCAGCCAAACGCGAGATAATCGCGGACAAACATACATACATGCATACATACATACATACAAACATACGGGTCAAACTGAGAACCTCCTTGTGTTTTGAAGGCGGTTAAAAAATGAAAATATGCTTTATAAATATGAAGTGAAAATGCCTACGTAGATCAAATTTTTAATTAAGTATTTTATTTATTTACCAACGAAGGAAGGCGAATCCCAACAATTTAATATTACTAACGAGAAAGTTTTGAGTTATAATTTATAATATAAACCAGTGTAGGTAAGTACTACATTATATGTAGGTACATGTGATAAATAAAACAATCTTAAACAGATCAACAATAAATGTAATAATTAATAATATTCGATATTCATAAATAGTCAAAAAATATACCCATCTTTAGAAACATAAAGAATATACAACCTACGTATAATAATTAATGGATCGAGTCATGTCAGTTTCTACACTAGCACAATTTACCTTAATTATCACTTCGAAGGTACACCCAGCTGCAAAAATGCATAGCCACTGTACGATGAATTCCATTCATAAAGTGGGTATGTAGGTACTTTTGCAGCTCGCCGTACCTATACTCAAAAAGCGAAATCAATTTTAACATGTAAGGATATGTCATAGTAACTGGAGGCCTATTTGACTCGTCAGATTGACAGGTCTTGAGGTGGCTACTGTCACTCTAAATTAGGCTAAATAGTCGAATAGAGCCCCCTTACCTTATAATTTCCTACCTATGTGTTATTTGACATTATAGAATACCTACCGCTTACTAATTAACTATCTATTTACTGCTCATTAAAGTTCCCAGTGTTTAAACCTTACATAATAACATATCGGTAGCTAAGGTAACTTCTGCTATGTAAATAAAACGAAACTGGCATAAAACGTGTCAAATTCGGCTAAGAAACTGTAACGTTCATTTATGTCTATACATATCAAAATAGCTTTAGTCCACGCAACATTATAACAGAATTTCATTTATGACAATTATGAGGACTTAAGTAATTTTTATATGCGTCGACACATTTTTAAAAACTAACCAAGTCCACCTCTGTCTTAACCACCCTAAAAAGGATGATTTTGATTCAGGTATTTTTGCTACTACACAGGATGGCTGGCAAGATTACGTTGCTCGCGACGTCTCGTTATATTTATTTTTGACTAGTGGTCTCGCTGGCCGCCTTATTTTCGCTAGCGGCCTTGCCGCCGAGGTACTGGTAGTTGATGAAGCGCGCGCCTTGCGTGAGCTGCGCGCACTCGTTGGTGAAGTGGCAGGCGAAGAGAAGCAGGTTGCGCGGCTGCACCCGCCAGGCGAACCGCATGAACATTAGAGAGTACAGCGACAGCGCTGCGGAACGATTAGACTTTGCATTAACTAACCAAAGTTAACTAAAACATACATGGCAACTTATAAGATAAAAAGAACAAATAAGTTTTCTAGGGTACAAATTAAACATGGATTAAGTATATCATTTGTTTTGTGAACCTAACTTTAGTCTGTGTGTTTGTTTTTTGAGAAACTAACAGAGCTGCAATTTTACCACAAAAGATAGGTTGAGTGACTCCTGATTATCCTATTATGTTATGTTAAGTACTTCAGAGGATTTTAATGTCACCATAAAATGTATGTACCTACTTATAAAAATCCAATAATCCGTTAAGGTTTCAGAGCGTTCCTAAGATATACTTTCTGTATGGTCACAGATTTTAATTGTTGATACAACTACGGTTCAAGCTAATTTGGTTGTCAATAATTAAAGTCTGATCTTATGCTTGTACGTATGTACATAAATACTCGAATACGCTAAGATCTTATTGCTACATAAAGATAAGGAGATTCTATCGTGCTATCTGAGTGGGTATAAATTTTATTCGTTAAATCAGTGTTATCTTTATTATGCAAAGCACACTGCTATAAAAATAATAATTAGGATCAGCGTCAAGAGTAGATGTGGAAAAGAGTAGATGATGTTCCTTTGATGAATTTTTCGGTCCCTTATATCTTGATAGCTTTTGAACTTAGTACCTACATACTTCAACTTCATCTTGTGAAAGTTAATTATTTTCACAAAATTAATTATTTTATTTTGTTATAAGTTTCTAGCGATTGATTCCATATTGATTGAAGCAGGATTCCATAGATAAGAATACAAAAAGGCAACTCAATGTCATTTACAATTTCTAAAACTAACTCTTTTAGAAAAAGTAACAGGAGCATGTGGCCAGAAATGTAATGGGGAGCACAAATTTTAATATTAAATTTTAATTGTATAATATGGAGGTTAACAATTACCGTAATTAGCTCCAGTATGGAGTAAGGCAGACCCAATGTTTACTTTATAAACTTTAATTATATAGTACAAGGTCAAGACAAGTTGATAACAGTATATTTTATGGAATGGACATAATCACTAGTATCTTCAATTTCATTCCCACTGTTTGAAGTGCGTTTATAGAAGCAATTTTTTTTATCAATTCAAATTAGTTAGGTAACAGCATGATAGTCAGACAGACAAAAATAAACATGCAGACACAGTTAATGATGCTATTGATCTAACTCAATTTGAAAAGCTTTAGTTTTAAAGAACAAGGCCATGACAGTCACAGTACCTAATTTATGTGTGGAAAATGACTGAAAAGTATTTAGAAGTGCCACTACACTACAGATAACACTTGAGATAACAATACATTATATGGGTATTTATCATTACACTCACATTGAGAGGCCATAAATAAACCTGTCTTAGATAAAATTATTATTTAACTGGCAGTAATATTATAGTTTGACATTTCTGTTAGTACAACAGTACCACTTTAAGGCTATGACAAAAATAATATTTCTCCATTTATGAATTGTTGAATTCAGTCAACAATTTCAAAAATACAAAATTACTAAATCTTACCGAATGTCATTTTCCCACTTATAAAGCTGGGATCTTTCTGAGTATCTGCAATGGCTGCTAAAGGAATGCCCCAGTTTGCTACCGGACCCCAGAAATGTGTGCTGGAAATATAAAAAAAATAATGCTTAACACACACTTGCTAGCGGGTCAAAATGTACAAGAATACAATGTGAATGTGTATTTATTATTGCACATGATTGGCTAAAATTATCTTACAATGCTGAATGCTGTAACACTTCCTTACGCTAGCAGTATCACCCTAAGTAAAGCTATAAGTGATGTTAGCAGCTAAGATTGGCATCAGAATGTGTCTCAAATGTTTCCCTGACACTTGGTTGTTAAATTTGACAGTATGGTTCAATCCTCACCTCATCAGGTAATCCCTGAATTCTTTGCTTTTTAGTGATGCTAGTAGCTTTGACATTGTGACTGAAAAAAATAACCCATGCTTAGTAAAAAACACACCAAAATATTTTATTTCAAAATTGGTAAATATTATAGAATACCTATTAAGGCACTTACAAACTGAGTAGTAAGTTTATTATTAGTAAAAGATAAAAAGCAGTCCACGTTGATCTTGCATAACAATTAGATATTAGGTACCATAGGCATCGTTATGATAATTTGCATTGAAATAATTACGTATACAACAATTTTATTACATGTCAAGGTTATATTAGATTACAACGGGAAATTAAAATGCAAAGTAAATAAATAATAATAATAAACGAAGTTCATTTGAAGATTTAACCTACCTGAATTGAAACTAGATTAATAATAAAAATAACTTAATTTAATGTATTTTCTGGAGTCCGTTCGCCCTTCGTACGTAGCCGAGATGAAGATGACACTAGAGGTTAGATAGTCAATGTCACTGTCATATCATGTCAAAGTGATAAATTGATAACAGCACCAATCGGTTCCACGCATAAGACTTTATAACCAACTTTTTCATAATGTAATAAAATTATTAGTTTCCTGAATAGAGGATTATTTATTTAATGCATAGTTTTTAACAAAACCTTAGTATTACAATACAGATTCTTTTAAAATCCATTCACGAATAATATCAAAAAAAACGGAAACATTCGTTGGAACTTTGAATACAAATCATAGAAAGTAGGATCGTATAGAAGTGGTATACGCGTGCCTCCGTGAGGGACAAAACATACGCAAATGCGACACTGTGATTGGTCGAATTTATTTGTTGCCCACCATTATCCATACTAAAAAAATGGTGGAGAACAAAAAATATGTGAGACTGTAATAAGGACAAACAATAATAGCGCTTTCTCTGGTACTCCTACTGAAAGATACGTAAGACTATCCCGTTCTGTCAGTTATCCCCACCACTCATGCCCAATCCAGTTTATACTAGATTCATGATACAAATGAATGTACACGGTGACATTGACAACAATGACAACTCGGTCAGCGTCTTTCTTGACACTACCAATTTACCCGTTATTTACAAAAGTTACAAAAGAAAAAAATGAGCAAGCATAACCGCAATAAAATTCACAACCTTAGTCTTAACATGGATTACAAATGAAATGACTATGGGGGTACCTATCATAGAGCATGGGTTTGCTCCGCTCCCTAATCATAATTTACTTATTTACTTACATTACCGCTTATTTGGGCTTAGTTGGCGCTCTGTTGTATGTCCGAAGTTGCATAACGCAGCATGAATTTGCAAGGTATAGTTTATTTCGAATTCCTTTATAGATAAACAGAAAATTTCGTTTGGTGGCCGATTTAGTATATTCCCATTTGTCCCCGCCCCAATTTACCGCCGCCTTACACAAGGCGGAGACAAATGGGAATAGGTACACCGCCGAACCGTAGAATTGTACCTAATTATGATTAGTGGAAAACTTACAAAGAAAAAAGTATTGATTGCTTGTTACAGTCCACCTGAAGAAATATATACGGAACGATAAGATTGAAACACCTGTTCAAGAGTTGAAAAATATTTATTATTACAAAACGTAAAAGCTCTCTAAAATGGACGGCTTATAAAACATTAAGTTCCCTGATATATTTTAATTTTCATAGTGCATCGGAAACGGAATAGTTGCGAAAATCACGAATATCTACTAAACTTGAAACCCTTTAAAACTTGAGTAACATTCAAAGGACACCTTGTTGCAAACATAGGACAGGTCGAGTGTCGCCCCTGTTACCATAAGATAAAGTACATCAAGTCTAGAATTATTTGCGATTTCCGAAATGTACTCCTTTTCAACTAATGCTCCTTATACATGATATTTGGATTATAAAGTCATACTCAAATTCTACTGTATTTTAGGTCCAATTCTATGTCAAGCCTTTTGCTATTCAAAATAGGGTATTTGACTGCTAGTCAAATCAGTTTCTTTTTTCGAACTGTCAAAACGATTTGCTAAGTATGGAATTTATATGAAACATGTGACGCCACAATCAAATTACCTACTCTTTTTTTATACGGGTTTTAACTTGGTTTTAAAATAGAAATTGTGTCTAAAAATAACTGCTGTCTATATTCATTTCCTGGTGCTTTATTTCCTGCACGGTGTAAAATAATTTATTTTAAATACAGTCAAATACCCTATTGGTGCGGCATTATTTTGAATGGCATATTATGCTCTCTAGCCGCCCTGTATTTTGAATCTTCATTTTGGCAAACAAAAATTGCATTTGTCTTAGCAAGTTTTAATTTGTGGGCGGCTAAAAGACAATAGAAGTGCAATGTGGAATACTCCATGAAGTGTAACTTAACCAATAAATCAATAGCTTGCTACTACGTGTTCTTATTACTAACAAAAGCATAATTCACAGCTAATCTTTGACAATGCTACACCCCACTGAAAGGCGAAAGTAAAGCAATGGGGTTGGTAACTGTCAAAGGTGTGCATAGATGGCGCCATCAAAGCTTTCCCCTGTATCTAGTTTTTGTTTTTTCTTTCTTCTAAATAAAAAACAAGAATTGGACACGGCAAGCTATGCTGGCGACATCTGTAAAATACTTATACCGGCCAACCCCATTGGGACTGTACATTTATTGTCATTGAAGGCGATGGCAATCACTAGGGAACTCTTAACTTAAAACAAAGAAAAACAAAGATTACAGATTTAGTTACCATTTTAGAGTCTAATATTTTAACGAAGTTGGCTTTTAAGATTGAATTAAGGGACAGATATTTTAAGTAGATGAAAAAGTAAATACACTTTTGAAGTGTGTGATTATAATATAGTAACTAAAGTAAATTAGTTTGTTTACCATTTCTGCCATTTCTTATGAATTCCTTTAGACAACTGAATCCTTTAGTCAAGGTATTAAACATCGACACGGACAAAATGGCAAAAATATGTATATAAGGCCTTATTGCCCATACATTAAGGTGGTGGGTACATATTTTCTATTCGTGGAGTTCTATTCGTGGCGATATTTCATAGCTTGGCTAGTCCAGTACATTTCATCTTTGTCATAGCCCTATATAATAATATTCATTTTAGTAAAAACTAATTGAGATTTCTACCCTTTCTTTACAGGAAGCAAGTATAAACTATTGCAAACCATATAGAAATAAGTAAACTTAGTGTATGGATACATGGCTTTCCCTATTTATTATATAATAATAAGTTGTACGGGACGTATGTTAAGACTCGCTCTTAATAAATTAGCTTAAATTTTATCACAAATAGGTTTTCGAAAAGCTTGCTTGGAACTTATTATAAATTGGTTTTTATCTATGTATGGAGAGGGCACTCTAAGGCTACTTATTTCTTTATAGTACCACACAATTTAATACTTGCGCGATTTTCCAAAGGGTGATATGATTTTCTTATATCTAATTGACTTAAATATCATATCTACTAACAACGTCTCTGGAATAGCATCATTTAATCTAGTGTGATTGCTTTTAATAAATGCTTGTTTTAATTCAAATGAAATTGGAGTGGATAGCTGTTATAATATACATAGGTCACGCGAATAGTTTATAAGTAAATACCAATGGGAATGTAATAACATCGACCTCAACTTTCGTCACGTGAACTTCACAATCAGTCTCAAATATGGACGGCACGGACATTAAATAGATCATAATAAAATAGAAGCCATTGTAAAAGTTAAACAAAAAATAAAGAAATATGTATATCTATAACCAAAAAAATGTAAGTACGATAAGTAAAAATAAGTCAAGAATAAGCGGATAATATCCTTCGAGCAACACCGGCTTCCGACACATCGGAAGGGAGGGGCCCAAGCGATATCTCACCGTACAAATCTTTCTGCCATTTTTCGCGGGGAGAAAGGTGCACACAGTCGCACTTCTCACACACTTACATACAAAATCCAATCTGTAATGACGGCACAAATACATAGAAAATGACACACGTCAAAGACAAATCTTGCAAACCTCGATCTCTTTTTGTACGGACGAGTGACAAGTGTCACAACACGCACACTAACACATTTTCGTTGAAGTATGTTATTGTATTCTGAGAGATGAGAAGTCGGATTTGTCGCTCGACCGATCCGCAATTTGTACTGAGCGAGCAAAATCGATAAATCCAACAATTACATGCTTCGAGCAACACCGGCTTCCGACACATCGGAAGGGAGGGGCCCAAGCGATATCTCACCGTACAAATCTTTCTGCCATTTTTCGCGGGGGGAAAGGTGCACACAGTCGCACTTCTCACACACTTACATACAAAATCCAATCTGTAATGACGACACAAATACATAGAAAATGACACAAGTCAAAGACAAATCTTGCAAACCTCGATCTCTTTTTGTGTACGGACGAGTGACAAGTGTCACAACACGCACACTAACACATTTTCGTTGAAGTATGTATTGTATTCTGAGAGATGAGAAGTCGGATTTGTCGCTCGACTGATCCGCAATTTGTACTGAGCGAGCAAAATCGATAAATCCAACAATTACATGAGACTAAAATATAATAATTGTGTTTGAATGTAATTAAACGTATGATATGTAAAAAAAATATTACATGTGAAATGTAACACTTTCTTTTTGTAAATTTGATGTCCCCGACCTCTTTTTATAACAAAAAACCGAGCAAACAGGCATTTTTGTGCAGCAGTGTTCACGCGCGCGTCTGGACTCGGTCTAGTGAAAAATCCAAGTGCAACTAGTTTTATTACCCGCGCTAGATTAGATTGACGCGCTAATCTTGTACCTCGGCAGAGGGGAAATAGTGCGAATGCCGCCTCCCTTCCGTGTTGCTCGAAGATTACATGAGACTAAAATATAATAATTGTGTTTGAATGTAATTAAACGTATGATATGTAAAAAAAAATATTACATGTGAAATGTAACACTTTCTTTTTGTAAATTTGATGTCCCCGACCTCTTTTTATAACAAAAAACCGAGCAAACAGGCATTTTTGTGCAGCAGTGTTCACGCGCGCGTCTGGACTCGGTCTAGTGAAAAATCCAAGTGCAACTAGTTTTATTACCCGCGCTAGATTAGATTGACGCGCTAATCTTGTACCTCGGCAGAGGAGAAATCGTGCGAATGCCGCCTCCCTTCCGTGTTCCTCGAAGATAATATCAGTTCCTATATAAAATGTTACTAACTCCTAACTAAATTCATGTAAAGTGTGATTTAATACCACAAGTGAGATTCAACATAAGTAACATAACTACATCAGTCTAATATTATATGGACGGCGTTTACGCATCGGAAGTCAACATTATTTTTATGTAAATCGGATACAAAATAAATGTTGATAATTCAAAAATACAAGAGTACAACTCGTAAAAATAATAAGTAAGATTATAAAACTATCAGGTAATTTTATATAGCTTGGACATAATATGAAAAATTGTCTACATATTACACGTTAATTATTTCGTAAGGCATTTTTCCGAGCAAGATTTCAATTCCATGTCATTGTAAGTGTATCCTCGTAAGTCCCCGCGTAGTTGTACAAGTACAAATTAAATTAGAGTTTTGAACTCTTAGGCCCACTTGCACCATTCCACTAACCTGGGGTTAACCGGTTAAACCTGGAGTTACCATGGTTACCAGTACAATTTGACACTGGGCTAATGGCTTAACAGCTTAACCCCGGGTTATTGGGATGGTGCAAGTGGGCCTTATAGAAATAAAAGAAAGTTCCAAATTCAAAAGCGCAAAAATGGGCTTGGGTCTTACGAGGATCAGCAGCCCATTGCGGCGCACATTTTTTGAAATTATTTTTTTATGTATCAAAGTCGGCCCACACGTATACTCTACGTACGTTTTGTACAATTTTAAAGGGCTTACCCAAGTGACTTTATTTATCCGCTGCAATAACTTTATACTTAATTCTCAGTGCATTGTTTACCTAAGCTTATAAACTAAACATAATACGGCTAGTAGCACAGCGAAGCTGCTCTGTATGGCCGCAGCGCCCGCCAGCCTGCACTTGAACATGTCTATACGGGTCTTCTTGTCCTCGATGACGTTCTGGAACTCGGCCTCCATGATCTGCCCGTCGTAGTACGTGATCTCGTCCTCGAACGGATACTCGTAGCCTTGGAGACATTCGCACTTGTAGCCGCCGGCCTCGAAACCGCGACCGAGGATTGGTACACACTGGAAATTAATAATAAGGTCCAATTTGACACTCAGTACTTTAAAATTTCAAAAACTCTTAGACGTTTTTTATTTTTAGGGTTCCATACCTCAAAAGGAAAAAACGGAACCCTTATAGGATCACTCGTGCGTCTGTCTGTCTGTCCGTCTGTCACAGCCTATTTTCTCGGAAACTACTGGACCAATTACGTTGAAATTTGGTACACATATGTAAATTAGTGACCCAAAGATGGACATGTTTTTTTCATAATTTTAAAATACATAGGTTCGAAGTTATTTAAGAAAATAGTCAAAAAATGACCATTCCCCCCCTTTATCTCCGAAACTACTAGGTCTAAAATTTTGAAAAAAATACAGAAAATAGTTCTTTACCTATAGATGACAGGAAAACCTATTAAGAAATGTGCAGTCAAGCGTGAGTCGGACTTATGTACGGAACACTAGAAACGCGAGTCTGACTCGCACTTGGCCGGTTTTTTATTTATATAATTTATATGATATCACGACAGCCCTGAATCTGAGAGTTAAGGCCCCGTGGGTTCAGGTTATTATATCACTCTCCCTGAGCTTAAGCGTGAGCGAGATCGCTGTGCCCGGGATCGCAAATATCATGTTTATGAATTTAAATTTAAACAAAAAAAATGTAATCCATTAGTTCTATCAAAAATAAAATAGCGCATTTTTAGAAGCAATTTTCATATTTTTAACTTTTGTGCAAAAATCGTTACTAATTTTAAGTTGCGTTTTAGACCTACATAATGTTAGTGATTGTTTTTCTAACGAGCGAAAGTCAAGAAATTACATTTCGAATTGATGACGTTACTAGAGAAAGGCCTTAAGATTGCTTTTTGGCTACCGCATTGTGATCTAAAAAAAGCCATACAATTTTTCAAAAACTCTGCTGACTGAACCTACTGCACCCTAAGAGACAAACAACAACCTTACGCGAGTGCGATTTTTAGACAAGACAATCTTATTTTTTTCCAATGGGAATAATCAGGACCTAAAAATGATTGGTAAAGTTGATGATAATAATTATCAAAATGTTAACTTACATAAGAAGATAGCCTGTCACATTTATCTGTTCCCTTGAAGGCGTTGGGCACGTAGTACTTGTCAGGGCACTGGTTGATATCCAAGGACATCAGCTGCATTGTCACCGCCACTACACCCCTGGAAATAGACAACAGGTGAACAACTGACCAGTAAAACAACTGACTTAAAACAAACTTACTTCTATTTTCAGATAAAACACAACAAAATAATAAGCTCATTTTGCAATTTAACTCACGTATTTTTAGTCAGTTGCGTGACGTGTTTCGGAGAGCCTAGGACTCAATTTTCAAGCACTAACAGTGCATGAACAGCAGTCACGATAGTGTGTGTAAATGTGTAAACGAATGAAAATCCGTTCAATAGTTTTTGAGTTAATCAAACATAAAAACAAACACACAAACAGACAGAAGCGGCGGACTTTGTTTTATAAAGTGTAGTGATTAAATTTTCTACTACGTGTTTCCTTCGCCATTCTAGTCCAGAACTAAATTGTCAGCCTTATCGATAAACTACTACACAAAAATCTTGAATAACTTACTTGAATTCCAGTTTAACTTTAACACTGTCCCACCCAAAGAATGGTGCGGCATACGTGGTAACCCACTGCTTCAGATGGCCTTTACAGTCAAAGTAGGGTGTTGTCCAGTGGCCATGCTTCAGGTTGGCCGCCATATACGAGGTCGGGTATCTCTCGTAGTGTTTCAAGTATTTTCCGAACTCATCGTCGCGGATCTTCATTTTGAGGAAGAATTTCTCCAGACTGTCGAAGTTGGTCAACCAGCGTTGTTTCAGGAATTGGAACCATGGTTGGTTTGTGTAGAGTTCCTCTGTAATTGTTAAGATATATTTTAAATTGATAATGTCTCCTACACATTTACTACAGTTTTACCTAAAAGGAGTCAAGTTCCCGCGAGTCAAGGGCTATTACCGCGAATACCGAAGTTAGCAAATTGCGGGCATCTTTCTCTGTCATTCTAATTACGTTTTAATTGGATTAAAATAGAAAGATGCCCGCAATTTGCGAACTTCGGTGTCCGCGGTAGGCCCTCTGGAGTCATAGCATAGCAGACCTGACACTGACAGGTTGCATAACACACACATCACATTCACATGTACTTATGAGAAAATTGAAAATGAACAACATTTTAGATGTAATTAGACAGACGATGTTACTTAGTGATGTGATATGACTTTACAAACTTTGAACTATATAGTACTGGACACTGTGTGACATAGGCTCATCAGCTAAATAGCTGCTCGCCTATAATTATATAATAATAATAATAATAATAATAATAAGCCCGCAGGGCAGCTTGTGGCGAGCTGTTGGGGAGTAACGACCCCACGGACCCGAGTGCTCCCGAGAGTCGGTCAGGGTCTCCGTCTCCGGCGTGTCTTCGTCGGTCGGAGTGGACCCCAAGGGGACCCGCAGGACTCTCAGCTCTGGCTTGCCTTCATTGGCCGTCCAGAGAGGAGTCGCTAGAGCTATATGCTCCAGGGGTGGAAGTGTTAAAGGGCATAACGCCGCGAGTAACTTCGGAGAAAGCGCAGCACCACCTCTCGACACCCCTGAGCCGCTCACGCCGGTGTTGCGCCTGGCCGTCTTTACGATGGCGCATCAGGTGCCCATCTAACGAGTGGCGAGTCATCGCCTGCCTCGATAACTTGTGTAAGCAGTGTTATGGCAGGTGTCCGGACTTCTTTGCAATAGCCCAGCCTTTTTTCCACCCAAACTTAAACCATAGACCAGTACTCTGTCCATATTCTTTACAATAGCTTCCAATGCCTGCTGAAACCGGTTCACGGGTATCTATTGATGTACCCGTGAATGGGTTCCAGCAGGCGTTCTACATGACATCAAATCTCTCCAAACGGCCTCTACGTGTTGGATCCATATCCCCACGCACGCCTTATAAATGACCGGGCTCGAAAGACCCGAGAGTTTTAAAACGTAAATGACGTAACTGCGGCATCCCCTGAATTCGAATACGTAATTTATGCTGATGATACTTGCATAATAGTAGTAGCTGAAAATTATAATTGCCTTGAATCTAAAGTTAATATAGCAATGGTTGAAATCAACAAATGGTTTTTGGCAAATGGAATTCTTTTAAATTTAGAAAAAACTAACATTATTCACTTTCAGTTACGTAACATCAAAAAAACCCTCCTAAATATTAAAGTAAATAATATTCTAGTTCCACAAGTGGATCAAACTAAGTACTTGGGATATGTCATTGACTCAGGGTTAACGTGGTCCTCACACATAGACCATGTTTGTGACTCACTCTCGTCAGCATGTTTCGCCCCGTCAAGACTCGCTCCAAGCCTATCTACAAGTAACCTGAAAAAGGCCTATTACGGATACTTCCACTCCATCCTTATCCGAGGCGTTGATATGTGGGGTCTGGCTGCAAACCGCGACAAGGTTTTCAAAATACAGAAACGAGCTCTGCGCATAATTTCCAACAAACCGTTTGATCACCCTGCCAAAGAACTATTTAAGACCCATAAAATACTAACACTACCAGCCGTTTATATATTAGAAGCATGTAGATACGTTAGGGCAAACCTTGAAACATACACAAAAACCTGTACCCGCGACGCAAACAGCCGCAGATTGCCCATGCTAGTCGCTCCTACGCAACGACTCGCGAAGGCCCGAAAGTCTCTCAGTATTATCGGGCCTAAAATATATAACAAAATTCCTAATGACATTAAATTTACAGATAGCGACTCAATATTCAATAAAAAACTCAAATGTTTACTTCTAGACCAAGCATGTTATTCTGTTGATGACTTTATGAAATAAATTATTATAAAATTTACTATATTAACAATTATTGCACGATCATTATTATCATATTTAGAGATTTGTAAACTTTGACTGATGTAGTATTTTTTATCTAGAATTGTAATAATTATCTTATTTCAAATGTACCTGTGTGACCTGTAAAATATTTTTACCAATAAAGTAACTGAACTGAACTGAACTGAATACAAATAATAATAATAATTTGGAACAAAGTAGGAACTTACCAGTAGTGTTGAGCCTGGCAAGATCCTCAAGTTTGTATTTCCGAGTGTTGAGTTCAGTCTTGTAAGCAAATGGTGCGAAGAAAGTTCGGTTTATGAATTTGTTTCTGTCCCAGAATATACCTGCAAGAATTAAGTAGTAAGTTAAATATGAAACTGATTTTTTAGAACTGTTATAATTTATTTTCTAACTCTCACTGTTATTGGAAGTTTTGCCTTCGTCATTTGGAATTGGTAAACAGTTGTAGATTTACATATTGTTTTGTTGCGATGACAATATAACATCTGAATTCGTCCATAACTAGGTGGTCCACACACAACGAGCCGCCTCGAGAGGAAATAGCCGCGCGAGGCAGCTCGGTCTGTGTAGACGTGCCTCGGCGCATTGCCTTGGGCGAGGCACGTCTTCACCAACCGAGCTCCTTCGCGCGGCAATTCCCTCTCGAGGCGGCTCGTTGTGTGTGGACCCACCTATTCACTATGATTAATGCTTACCGGCAGACCAAATCTTCGAGTCTCCAAGCACTAGAGCCAGGGTCTCGCCAATCATCTGGTCCTCAGTGAGCGGCTTGTCGGCGACGCGTGTGCCGCTGAACACCTCCATCGGGTCGGATATCTGCCGTGTCGGGTTATCAAATTACTACTTCATTCTATAATGAGGTTACAATAAATAGAAAATACGGTCTTACGGTTTTAGGTTTTTAGCTATGGCTAGCTAGCTTAGCTAATACATTATTACAACACATACTGCAAATGACTAGATGTACTAGCTTCACTAGCCGACAAATCGTATTTATGTTATGTGCTTATGGGTGTAGGTATCTGATCGAGTTGGCTCGCGCGGCAGCCCAGTATCCATTGCGCGCGGCTGCCTCGCGAGCCAATGTTCGATAGTTTGCCGCGCGATATGGAGACGGGGCTTAATACTATTGTATTTTTTAAGCAGCTAGGTGACGGATTCATCTCAAATATCTCAATACAATTTTGCGCCGACATCAACCTTCATGCATTCCGACAAGGTTTACGATGACTCGCCGCACACGATAGGCGTGGCGCTCAAAGGGTTCAGTACGTTACCTGCAGGAACGCGCTGATGAAGTTGGCCAAGCGGACTGCCATCTTGGCCTGGTTGGCGAATTGCTCTTCTGCACCGTAAGCGATGTCGCCGTTCAAGAACAGGTCGGATGGATTGTATCTGCCAAATAATATCGTAGTTTTATATTTTTGTTAATATCGTAGTCAAATCCGGGCAGGCATTTTTTACTCGTCACTCGTCACACTCGTCAAACTGACATATTCGCTAACGTCTGCGTCGTCTGCGTCAAAGAGTGTAGTGTCTGCGTACAGATACATGTAGTGCATCATTATTTTCCATCGTTTTTTCAACTGTCCTGTCCTTTTAGTATACGATACGAACGTGTCTTACATACTAACAGGACAAGTTAGATACAAGCTTGCAATGAGCAATGTATATAACAATAATGGACTGATTTAAGATGGATGAAAATTCTTTTGACCATAAGAAACTTACAATGAGCAGTTGTGAGGCTGCACGCCCCGTATGAAACTAAGAACTTCATAGACGTTGGGGCGCTCGGTGTGCAGCGCGGCCGGGCCGGAGCTCGCGTTCACGTACTCGGAGTACTTGTCCAGGTACATGGCGCGGAGGAACGGCAGCGAACGCTCCCATTTCACGGGCAGTCGCTGGATCCCTGCCACAGATTATATATAAGTTACTATTGCAACAGACCACTTAGACACCACTAATTAACACTTAGAGACTATACTACTTATGACTTGCATTTTAGCGCGCAACTTTTGAAGTCGCGCGCGACAACGCAAGTCATGCTAAGCAGTTAGATATGGTACTTTTTGGCAGTGTGAGCGCTATACATCGAAAACAAATGTGATAAATAAGTTAGATACAGTCAACTGTAAAAATATGGGTGCACAAATCATCTCAATAATATGTCCCATAGCTCTTATGTCAGCGAATTAAGAACTACGGGACATGGGACATATTTTTGAATAAGTTGGCTACACCCATATTTTTACAGTTGACTGTACGTCATGGCGTGTGAAGCACAATAATGAGAGTGACAACTCAGCTCTACTGAACCATAATAAATCATGTTTAGAATTCCACTTCCTTGTACTGAACTGAAACATAGGAATAAGTAGGTATTCGCAAGGCACTTCGTATACTTGAAATTGCTGTAAGAATAATAACAACTTACAACCAATAGGCAGACAGTCAAAGTTGTTAAAGTACTGGTCGGAGGTGGCTCGTTCGACGATCTCGCCTAGATACGGGCGACGGACGATGCTCGGCAGGCGGTAGCCCGGCTTGCAGCGGCACTGGTAGCCGCCGCGGCGGAAACCCCAGCCGTGAATAGGCTCGCACTGTATTAAAGAAAACTGAGGTTAAAATTGTATACAGGGGTTATTTTATTGTTTCCTTACTATATTAATGATGCCAATTTAAGTGTAAATATATCTAGATCCCTATTCCGAGGGACAGTGATAAATTATCTAGAGATGAATTAACACTTAAATTTGAATCATGAATAAAAGGAACTCGCGTTACTCTTGTTGTGTAGGTTACCCCAAGTAAACTTTTTGCAACCCAATATTAATAAAGCGAAAGGCGCTGCAGAAGGTTTGGCCGTTATCTTGTTAAATAACAAGGTTTACAAAGACACTTAACTGAGTTGTTAATGATACATTCATTAACTGAACACAATGGATCATCGGGATCATATTCATAAGCAAAGTTTTTAGTGCCATTTCTGAGTTTCTGTAAATTGAAACTTGTATGTCATTTACCTCTGTTGTTTCGTTTTTGCATCTTGCTGTTGCTTTAAACCGGTTCGGCTTATCATTGCCCTGACTCTCGGGGCATTGGTTTATATCTATCCTGTCAAAGTCCATCTCCATCACTACAGCAGCCGTATATCTAAACAGTAATAATAAATATTAATCCCAGTGTCAGCCAGGTCATCAATGTGTCACCTTTCACCTTACAACCTTTTAAAATGTTCCTACATAAACAAGATAATTTATTATTTACA